>NW_028241798.1:0-600000 GCF_964263255.1 Lissotriton vulgaris
GATGCTTGTTTCCGGTCCAGGGAAGACATGGCTTGGCAGTTCGGGCTGGACTGTTCCCATGAGGCACAGGGTCAGACTAATTTGCATATGGCCATGTCTGAACTGGGGTGGCTGAGTGAGCTAAAGAATGGTGATGGATTAAACCCAGATCAGTTGACTGCGTGTGAGTGTTTGATTTGCTCAAACGCTCCATCTATCATCCCCTTTTGTATCGCTTTGTTCGCCCTAAGTTGCCAGGGTATGCTCAGACGTGAGTCCCTTGCTCACTTGGCCACTGGATTCAAGATAGCCTGGCTGATGAGGATTATGAAACCGAAACCGGTCCCAGGATGCTTGTTTCCGGTCCAGGGAAGACATGGCTTGGCAGTTCGGGCTGGACTGTTCCCATGAGGCACAGGGTCAGACTAATTTGCATATGGCCATGTCTGAACTGGGGTGGCTGAGTGAGCTAAAGAATGGTGATGGATTAAACCCAGATCAGTTGACTGCGTGTGAGTGTTTGATTTGCTCAAACGCTCCATCTATCATCCCCTTTTGTATCGCTTTGTTCGCCCTAAGTTGCCAGGGTATGCTCAGACGTGAGTCCCTTGCTCACTTGGCCACTGGATTCAAGATAGCCTGGCTGATGAGGATTATGAAACCGAAACCGGTCCCAGGATGCTTGTTTCCGGTCCAGGGAAGACATGACTTGGCCGTTCGGGCTGGATTGTTCCCATGAGGCACAGGGTCAGACTGATTTGCATATGGCCATGTCTGAACTGGGGTGGCTGAGTGAGCTAAAGAATGGTGATGGATTAAACCCAGATCAGTTGACTGGGGGTGAGTGTTTGATTTGCTCAAACGCTCCGTCCATCATCCCCTTTTGTATCACTTTGTTCGCCCTAAGTTGGCAGGGTATGCTCAGACGTGAGTCCCTTGCTCACTTGGCCACTGGATTCAAGATAGCCTGGCTGATGAGGATTATGAATCCGAAACCGGTCCCAGGATGCTTGTTTCCGGTCCAGGGAAGACATGGCTTGGCAGTTCGGGCTGGACTGTTCCCATAAGGCACAGGGTCAAACTGATTTGCATATGGCCATGTCTGAACTGGGGTGGCTGAGTGAGCTAAAGAATGGTGATGGATTAAACCCAGATCAGTTGACTGCGTGTGAGTGTTTGATTTGCTCAAACGCTCCATCTATCATCCCCTTTTGTATCGCTTTGTTCGCCCTAAGTTGCCAGGGTATGCTCAGACGTGAGTCCCTTGCTC
Source organism: Lissotriton vulgaris (assembly GCF_964263255.1). Taxonomy (NCBI): domain Eukaryota; kingdom Metazoa; phylum Chordata; class Amphibia; order Caudata; family Salamandridae; genus Lissotriton; species Lissotriton vulgaris. Next base: position 1,250 of record NW_028241798.1, read on the forward strand.
ACTTGGCCACTGGATTCAAGATAGCCTGGCTGATGAGGATTATGAAACCAAAACCGGTCCCAGGATGCTTGTTTCCGGTCCAGGGAAGACATGGCTTGGCAGTTCGGGCTGGACTGTTCCCATGAGGCACAGGGTCAGACTAATTTGCATACGGCCATGTCTGAACTGGGGTGGCTGAGTGAGCTAAAGAATGGTGATGGATTAAACCCAGATCAGTTGACTGCGTGTGAGTGTTTGATTTGCTCAAACGCTCCATCTATCATCCCCTTTTGTATCGCTTTGTTCGCCCTAAGTTGCCAGGGTATGCTCAGACGTGAGTCCCTTGCTCACTTGGCCACTGGATTCAAGATAGCCTGGCTGATGAGGATTATGAAACCGAACCCGGTCCCAGGATGCTTGTTTCCGGTCCAGGGAAGACATGACTTGGCAGTTCGGGCTGGATTGTTCCCATGAGGCACAGGGTCAGACTGATTTGCATATGGCCATGTCTGAACTGGGGTGGCTGAGTGAGCTAAAGAATGGTGATGGATTAAACCCAGATCAGTTGACTGGGGGTGAGTGTTTGATTTGCTCAAACGCTCCGTCCATCATCCCCTTTTGTATCACTTTGTTCGCCCTAAGTTGGCAGGGTATGCTCAGACGTGAGTCCCTTGCTCACTTGGCCACTGGATTCAAGATAGCATGGCTGATGAGGATTATGAATCCGAAACCGGTCCCAGGATGCTTGTTTCCGGTCCAGGGAAGACATGGCTTGGCAGTTCGGGCTGGACTGTTCCCATAAGGCACAGGGTCAAACTGATTTGCATATGGCCATGTCTGAACTGGGGTGGCTGAGTGAGCTAAAGAATGGTGATGGAATAAACCCAGATCAGTTTACTGGGGGTGAGTGTTTGATTTGCTCAAACGCTCCGTCCATCATCCCCTTTTGTATCGCTTTACACCTAATTGTCAGCACGCATCATGCAAGCGTCCCCACATCAGCGGCCATTTTTCTTACCTTCCCTTGGTTACCACGGTAACCCAACTAGACCAAATCAATATCAGTGGCTGCACACACCTACCGTGTATTTGCCCCCAACCGTGTCTCAGGTACTTTTAAGCAATTTTTTCCTCGCAATCTTGCCACAGCGATATACACGCCTGTATATCGCTCTGCCCAAATGGTTCCACTTCCTAATTTTCCACAATGATTTACACACCTCAGCACTTTCCACACTCCTCGTTCTTCACTTACCACCACTCTTCGCTCATCATGGTATGGCCTCCTCTCATGTGTTTGTTGTTCCACCACCGACATTTTTAGCAGAACCCGGGCAACCAAGCATTCCCTGGGAGGAATGGATCCTCATGTTTGAGAACTACTTAGACGCCTTAGGCGACCATGAGTTTTTGGCAAAGAGAAAGAAAGTTTTTCTTCTAAGCATACTAGGTGAGGAGGGTCAGCGCATATTTCGCTATCTCCCTCAGGCATTTCAAGCTAATGGGCAAGCATTACCTGATGAGTATAAGAAGGCCATCTGCAGACTTGATGTGAGGTATGAAAAAGAGGAAAATTTAGTTATGAATAGATTCAAATTTTAAACACAAAATTAAAAGACTGGTGAGGCCATTCATGAATCTATCTCCAGGCTTTGGAAAATGTCTATTAAATGCAAGTTTGGAACCATGAACGATGAGTTAATCAGAGATCAACTCATCGTCCAGTGTAATAACAAAACAATTAAAGAGCGTCTCTGGGCGGGGAAGAACCCCAACCTCAAAACGGCATTAGATCTAGCGAAAGTCGTAGAATAGTCAGAAGACTGCATCATAGCTGCCAAGTTTTAAGAATGCTATGTGTGACATTTTCATAATTTCAGTGTTATTATGAGTGACATTTCAATGACTATGAGTGACACTTTTTCGCGAACAAAATCAAGCAATGAAGACGATTGAAACATATAAATATTAGAAGTTAAACACATGTGAGGAACAAGAAAGTCTAAAAAAAATCTTTAAACTGCTCCTATACACCAGAAAGGGAAGGACACTAACCAATATGACACAGAGAGCCCTGCCCCCAAACAGGCCACTTGTTTCTGCTAGGAAGTCCCAGCTTCCATGCTCGCAACAATACCAGAGTGCACATTAGTGTTATTAAAAATGTTAACTGAAAGTAAAGAGAAACGCCAATAAGAACAGGCCACTCCGCAGTCAGCCAGCACTTGACTGTAGCGCCTGTAACACTACACAACATTCGGAATGACATAATATTGCAGATGTAAAACAAAACTGATAATAAAAGATAATGCTAATTTTCTATTAACTCTTCTACGAAGAATGATAGATGTGATGAAAACATTTCATAATGGAAGTTCGTAATGAAAAAAAATAATCCTACTGATTATTTAAGTTGTCTTCCATTTTAAAGTGTGTGCGCTATTATTTTATATGCAGTTTAAAGTGAACTGTGCCCATACCTTACACTTGGGCACTGGGAACACCAATGGTGCCCGGACATGAAAGCCAGAATGGGTTGACCCAGGCGATAGCTGTAATCATTTTCAAACTGGGGCCATACTGCGGGATCAGAGGGGTGCAGACTGAGGAAGGTCTGCTCTTAGGCTTAGACAGACGGTGTTTAGACGCATGGCTTTGCCCAGGAGCACGACCACTTACAGGCCCCAAAGACTACAAAGCATAGGGTTGCTCTGTCACTGTGTCACCTTCTCTGGGTGTGGATTTGACAGGCACGTCAGCACACAGCAGAACATGTCCAAACGTTAAGGTTCAGTTGCTTCACTTTAGTTTGCTCAGTATCAGACATGCTAAAAATATTTGGAGAATTGGAGATGAGCTTGTGACACAGAGACTTACTTGTACTCTGTAGCAGGCAGCGCCATCAGCGGAACGGGCCAGCAATCAATCAATCAATCAATCAATCAGAGCATTTATATAGCGCGCTACTCACCCGGAGGGTCTCAAGGCGCTTGGGGAGGGGGGTCCGCTACTGCTCGAACAGCCAGGTCTTGAGCTGCTTCCTGAAGGCGAGGTGGTCCTGGATCAGGCGGAGGTGGGTGGGGAGGGAGTTCCAGGTCTTGGCGGCGAGGTAGGAGAAGGACCTTCCCCCTGTGGTAGCTCTTCTTATGCGGCGGACGGCGGCGAGGGCGTGGCCGGTTGATCGGAGCTGGCGTTTGGGAGCGTAGAAGTTGAGGCGGCTGTTGAGGTATCCTGGTCCTTGGTTGTGCAGGGCTTTGTGTGCGTGGGTGAGGAGACGGAAGGTGATTCTCTTGTTGACCGGGAGCCAGTGCAGGTCTCGCAGGTGTCTGGAGATGTGGCTGCGACGGGGGATGTCCAGGATGAGTCTTGCTGAGGCGTTCTGGATCCGCTGGAGTCTCTTCTGGAGTTTGGCGGTAATTCCGGCGTAGAGGGAGTTGCCGTAGTCCAGTCGGCTGGTGACGAGGGCCTGGGTGACTGTCTTCCTGGTCTCGGTGGGGATCCACCGGAAGATCTTGCGTATCATGCGTAGGATGTTGAAGCACGACGAGGAGACGGCGTTCAGTTTCAGGCGGCTGTTCTTCATCCATTCGGCTACTTCCTTCATCCCTTCGTGTAGGTTGGCTCTGGCAGTGGCGGGGTCGTTGGTGAGGGAGAGGATCAGCTAGGTGTCGTCGGCGTAGGAGATGATGTTGAGGTTGTGCTGTCGTGCGATGGCTGCGAGGGGACTCATGTAGACGTTAAAGAGGGTTGGGCTGAGCGAGGAGCCTTGAGGAACGCCGCAGATGACTTCGGTGGTTTCTGATCTGAACGGGGGGAGGCGGACTCTCTGTGTCCTTCCAGCGAGGAAGGAGAGGGTCCATTCCAGTGCCTTCTCCTGGATTCCGACGTTGCTGAGTCTCTGTAATAGGGTACGGTGGCAGACGGTGTCGAAGGCCGCGCAGGGGTCTAGGAGGATGAGGCTTCTGTTTCTCCGTTGTCGAGCAGAGCTCGGATGTCATCGGTGGCTGCGATCAGGGCGGTCTCGGTGCTGTGGTTGGCCCTGAAGCCAGACTGCGAGAGGTCGAGGGATCCGTTTGTCTCGAGGAAGGCGGCCAGCTGCTTGTTGAAGGTCTTCTCGATGACTTTTGCGGGGAATGGGAGCAGCGAGATGGGTCGGTAGTTCTTGAGGTCAGAGGGGTCGGCTGATGGCTTCTTTAGTAGGGCGCTGAGTTCGGCGTGCTTCCAGCTCTCCGGGAAGGTGGCGGTGTTGAAGGAGGTGTTGATGATGTCCCGCAGGTAGGATGCGATGACAGCGTCGGCCTTGTTGAAGACGTGGTGAGGGCAAGGGTCGGTCGGAGATCCGGAGTGGATGGAGTTCATCGTGCGGATGGTGTCTGAGGTGCTGATCGGGGTCCAGGCGCGGAGGGTGGTGGTGGGGGGCGGTGGTTCGGTCATGGCGTGCGTCGGTTGAGTGCTGAAGCTGTTGTGTATGTCTGCGATCTTGTTGTGGAAGTAGGAGGCGAGGGAGTTGCAGAGGTCTTGCGAAGGGGTGATGTCGTTGTTTCTGGCATTGAGGTTGGAGAGCTCTTTAACGATGTTGAAGAGTTCCTTGCTGTTGTGTGTGTTGTTGTCCAGTTGTTCCTTGAATGCAGTTTTCTTGGTGGTGTGGATCAGTTGGTGGTGTATTCGGGTGGCGAGCTTGAGGGCAGTCATGTTGTCCGGTGTTGGGTCTCTGCGCCAGGCTTTCTCAAGGGCTCTGCAGTTCTTCTACGAGTTGCCCGCTGCAACGAATCGGATACATATAAACACAGAGATTGAACAGTACCAATGAATTCTTTATCTAAAAAACAATATATGTCTCAATGAATTTCAATAATCCAATTAATTGTCCACAAGTGAGAATGGAAAATTCTCCATAAATGCATTCTCTCGCAAATCTGAAATCTTGCTTCTAAAGCTTTCTGAAGATCAGCGAGAAATGCTGGGATTATTACCTGCATCTGGACAACAAGTTGGGGGCAACTAGCAAGAGTTTGGCTTCCTGTCAAGAAATAATTTTGATGGAAACAAAATAATGAAATAACAAAACTGTGCCATAAGGATCTCTCTAACACACACCATCTCCCTCGCTATAACCTCAGGCCTCACATTTCTCCCCCTTTGCTTCTCTCCTCCCAAGAGGTATCTTGATTGAGTAGGCATTTGTCTTAAATAAGTCATTGTTCTACACTAGTTTTTGACTTATTTACTCCATGCCACTAAGAGACCCTTTAGATCATCATGGCCTTTCGTTTTACAAATGAGTGCATTCTGGGAATTGTAGTTCCAGATCGTAATAAGTCAATCAATCGACTAATGCAAGTTAGAACAATTATTTAGTTAAGGCATCGCCCATGACAGGGTGTATCATTTTTTGAACTGTTTATGAAACGACGCACTGTTAAACAATAAAAGCTTTGGCTGCAATGTAATCCATGTAAAAAAAAAATCGTAAAATATTCCACCGCACTGAAATGCATGAGTGTCACACCTAATGAGTGACACTTGGCAGGACTGCTGCATGAAGGAACTAGAAAAAAGGACTCCCTCCAGTGACGTGAACAAAGTGTCTATCCAGGAGCTGTGAGACCTTGAACAAAGCGACGATGATCCCAGTGTCATCGCCTCTGTCAAAATTGGGAAGTTGCAAAAGAAACCTCTCATTCCCAGAGCTACAAGTCTACTAATTCCAAAATGTGCAATAGGTTTGGAAGTACAGTACACACCTCAGACTCCAAGTTTTTTTTTGCCTCTAAACAAGAGTGCCTAAAATGTGGTTGTATGGGGCATTATGCCCGTCTTTGTAAGAGCCTATTTCGCTCATGTGTAGCCACGATACCGTTGTAGATGATGATAATGACACGATTTTAGTTATTGAGTCTGACCTAGCCTCTAAAGTGGAAGATAAGAGGAAAGTAGGCCTAAAGCCAATGTCATAATCGATGGACAAGAGGTATGTCTTATGGTCAACAGTGGCTCAAAATACGCGATAGTCCCAAAATGCCTTTTTCAAGAAAAGTGAAGCACAAGACAGCTCCTCCCTAAGGACACTTCCCCAGGGGGATACCAAGGGGAGTCTATTGGCATACTTGGATACTTTCAGGCACACATCACCTTTTCCCATAGAGACTTTCAAGGAAAGATCTATGTAGCTGAACATGGTCCAGCCATACTTGGGTGGGTGCACTAATGCGATCTAAGGATCATCGTCAACCCCAGAGCACCCATGCAAGACAGGGTCATTGAGGATGAGGGTTTGGATAAGATCCTCAGGGAAGCCAGCAGTGTTTTTAGAGAAGAGCTTGGACAACTTTGGACAACTCAAAGGCTATTCCCATTGCATTCTCATCCAGAAGGGCTCCGTCCCTGTCCAACGCAAAACCAGACATGTCCCCATAGTGGTCAAAGAGGAAGTGAAGGGGCTCATCAAAGATATGCTCACATCGGGTGTCATCCAGCCCGTTGAGGCATCCCCATGGATTTCTCCTGTTGTTATCACAAAAAAAGGCTGATGGCAGGCTTTGATTCCATGTGGACTTGAGGTCCTTGAATCAGTGCATAGTGGCTGACACATTTCCCTTTCCCAAAATCACAGATCTAGTCACCACTCTAAAGAGTGACAGAGTTTTCCCCAAACTCAACCTCAGAAATGCGTACCACCAGATAAACCTGCACAAAGATTCAAAATTGCCTCCCCTTCAGCTTCAACTCGGCAGCGAGCATCTTCCAAAGGATGGTTACCAGCATTTTCGAAGGAGTGGGAAATACTATCTATTTACAAGATTACATTTTGGCGTATGGCAGTCAGAAGAGCAACACAATGCTACCCTCAAGATTGTCCTAGACAGGCTATCTACAGCAGGCCTCACCCTCCGTAAGGATAAGTGGAAGTTCCTATTTGATCAGATTGACTATCTAGGCTACACCATTGATGCCTCAGGTGTTAAACCCAAAAGAGATGTATGTGATGCCATCAACCAGGCTCCCCACCCCACTGACAAAGACCAGTTACTATTTCATGGGATTTATATAGTATTATTCAAAATTTGTTAAGAACTTTTTATACAAAACTGTTTGTATGCGTTCTTTACTTAAGCGGAAGTGAGCTTCATTTGGGGTGCCGAACAGCAAGAGTGTTTCGATCCCTTCAAGAGAGAAATTTGCAATGCCAATGTCCTAGCCCCAATTGACTTCAACAAGAAATCCATTTTAACAGTAGATGCTAGCGCCACATGTTTGGGGGCAATGCTATTGCAGTCCAAGAGTGGCTCTGAGCGTACTATAGTCTTTGCCTCCAGAATATTGACTGATGCCGAAAAGAACTATTCGGTTATTGAGATGGAGGCATTGGCTGCATCCTGGGCAGTGGAATATTTTCAAACCTACCTGTGGGGAACAACATTTCTCCTGAGGAAAGATCATAAGCCCCTGGTCAAAGTTCTGTTCCCTGGGGGCACTGGGAAAGGGTCTGCGAGGCTTGCTAAATTAGCATTACAACTCCAGGAGTTTCAATACCTGGGCAAATACATTCAGGGGTGGAAGAATGTCCTGGCCGACTGCCTATCCAGAATGTCGCTTGATTGGCAGACCGTGCTTGATCCTTTCACCTCTGAATGTGACAATAATATTGATTGGCCTCCATAGAAGATGCTGTGTTTGTAGTAGAGGGTGTTTTTGATGCCAGTGATTGGGAGCATGAAAGGAAGGATGATCACACTCTACAAGAAGTTACTAAACTTTTGAAGTCTGGTCCCAGGAGAGAAAGTTGTCTTCCTGTCCCCATCTGACCCTATGTCAAGGGCCTCGATTAACTTTCTCTTGACAACAACTGTATCTTGGTCAAAGGAGAGAAATTCATTCCTCCCTTTCGCACCAGGAGAAAGCTCTTGCCCATTAGCCCACGAAGGCCATCTCGGCCAGACCCTCACAAAATGCCACCTCAAGAACCACTTCTGGTGGCCTGGCCTAGGTGCCCAAGTAGTAGAGTGGGTAGAAAATTGCAGAGTATGTAAAGATAAACGACTTAAGGTGGGTTACAAGGCCAACAATGCATACATTCAGAGTCCAGGCTTGCCCTGGCACAGCCTCTGCCTAGACTTCATTGGAGCTATGAGGGAGCTGCAAGAAAAATACAGGTTCACCATTGTGGTAGTAGAGCTTTTTTCTAAATGGCTGGTGGTTGCATTTTCTAATCATGTCACCACTGAGTGCCATTAGGTCTTTGGGTAGGTTATTTGGAGATGAGGGCATCCCTTCTGTTCTTATCACGGATAACAGCACCCAGCTAGTTTCCAAGGAGATGCAGGCTTTCTTGAAGGGTTGCAGGATATCACACAACTGCATCTCTCTCTATTACCCTCAAGGGAATGGCCTATGTGAAAGGGCCAACAAAGTCGGTTAAGGAAATCATCCAAAAAGCCACCATCAATGGGTCAGTGGAACGCAAAATTGTCAAGCAAATGCTCTGGGCTTACCAACCACTCCCGCTGTTGATGGTCAATCCTCTCATTTCGAGCTGATGAGGGGACGTGCCCCAGGCTTGAAACTCATCCCTTCTTGGATGAAGCAGCTAGTCATTTTGCAAGCAGGGTTTCCCATCCAACTAGAAACACAAGACTTTCCCTGTCGCTTCAAGGTGGGTTACCAGGTCAAGATCTTGAGTGGCAGGGTGGGGAGAGGCTTGTCGAAATTCAAGAGGCCCTTTTCTGTAAAAAAAGATTCTTGGCCATTGTGTCATCCTGAACAATGGTGATTGTTGGAATTTCAAGGTGTGTTGCTCTTTACCAAAAAAGCATTGCAAACTCAAAACAGAATGTACCCACTACTGCTCAGTTCTCTGAGCAGTAGTGGCTATGACTTGGCTCAGAATCTAGAGTTGGCATTTCCCTCAGCATCACCTGCCATGACTCTTGGTGACTTCCTTGTATCTGAGAGCTCATCCTTGGATGCGGTAGACCCTGGTCCTGATCGGCCTGGTTTCTCTCATTCCTGAAGGTGCCGCAGGCCACCAGGGTATCTTCAGGACTTTGTTTGCTAGTTACTCCAGGCTTTCTTTGTTTTTTTTTCTTTCTTCACTTTTCCGTTTTGTTGTTTTTGTACTTCTTTTTGCATTTGGAAAGGAAGAAGATGTGTAGTACACATGTTACTTAAGTTATTGTTCTAGTTCTTCACAAAATGTCATCTGCATGCTATGATTCCTCTAGAATGTCTACTACCCGAACTGTGAGCTTGGTTCTAAGGAAGCTACTTGTTAGCTCCTGCCTGGAAGAGTCCACTCTTGTCTCTCCTCCTGCATTTAGATTAAAGGACTCCGAACTTACCTGCCATCTCTATGCTCCTGTCTTCTACTACAGTCTGCCTCACAGGTGACTGAGTGGCTGCATACACAGATTGGACTGCAATTGCTGGGTCATGTTTCTCAGATCCTGTCATGCAGTGATTTATTGCTTCCCCCTATGCTAGTTATGCATTTCACAAGGAGTTTGAAGGATAAAGAAATGTGTGTTATCAGCAGGTTAACTCACTGGCTTGACTCATTGGGTTATCATAAAACATGTACTACATTGAACATCATACAATGCATTTTTAAAATCCTTCACAATTCATGGAAGTCTCTATAATAATGCTTTTTTAATTCAGTCTTGCTTCAAGGTGATGTGTTGCTACAAGAACACTGTGCTTAAAAACATCACACATCAATCATACATAAATGTAACAGCATACAGAGATCAATGTTTGTCCTGCCTTAATAGTTTGTCACAATGTCCATTTGCCAACTCTCAAATAAGGTATCTCAGAAAGTGGAGCTCAAAGTTTGGTCAACCCAGTAATCAGCGCTAAACATATGCTTCTGTCAAGTGCGCTTAGTGTCTTGCAAATGTTGATTCACTCTTGGCCAAAGAAACATACCTTGTTTGCAGAAGGCGTTAGGAGACTCCCACAGAGTTGAATACCTGATGCAATTAAGTCCTTTCTCTTTTTCTGTATTCTCTCTGCAGGAAATGCTGAGGTCCAGGAAGTCCTAAGACATGGTCGAGAAGGGCAAAGCTACTGGAAAGAGGAGAGTTGGGGGAGCAGGTGAGTGCTCTCTTCAAACGAGGCTAAGCATGAGTGTGAACGCGGGAGCTGCTTTTATACCTGTTTAGGGACTGGTATTCTTCAGTGCGTCTAGTGAGGCAACAGCTCGGAAATGACGAGCTGGCTGAGCACATGGGCATTCATTTGGGCAGTTTACATGTGCTACTTTTTGAAGCAGGATGTGGCAGTCTGCTTGTGCGCTTGATGTTTACACAATGAGTTTTCTTGTCATGTGAAACTGCCAAGTCTGACTGATCTGTGTCAAGTTATCAGAGGGTGAGCACAGGTTCATTTAGGGTGTGTATCTGGCTTACCCTGGCTAGGATTGTGTTCCCTACTTGGACAGGGTGCATACCTCTGCAAACTAGAGACCCAATTTCTAACAATGTGTGTTATGTATCAGTACTCCTACTGACTGTGAACACTGGACATGAAGTAACAACTGGACATATCATCCTTTAAACTCATTTAGAAAAAGATGCAAATTTTAGTAAAATAAATTAAAAACATTAAGAACAGGAAAGATTAGTACGGTCAATATTTAAAAAAATCATTAATAAAGTTCACAGTCTTTTAATGTTTGTGCAACTTGCTTAAAATAACTTGTACATTGGAAGTTCAACATGATCTCCATTGCCTTAAGACACACACTCACAGCCTGTCTACAGGATTGTATGCCTCATTGATGCAGTGTAATCGTGACACTGCACTTGTGTTCCATACCCATTTAATATTGTGTAGTGTCATGCTGTGAGAACCAGCTCACACACTCTTACCTTAATTGAGAGGCATCTGGGCCCCATGGAGGAAGGCCCCACACCTAATTTTTTAATACCAAGTGAAAATCATACGGGCTACCACATTGGTTTTTAATTTATCACACAGATCCTAGGTCAGAATAAGTGCCTCCCTGATTTCAGTGTGTAGGCCCACTCTCCATCAAACCGAGGGTTTTGAAGAGCACAGGGATGTCTAAGGATGAAGCATAACACCTGATAGTAGTGTGAGGTCATCCCATCAAACCTTTTGTGCATGTTCAGGAACAGGCTGGTAATCATGAGATAATATAATTAATCTCACTCGGTTGGCTTTTTGATTGAAATTCTTAGCCATGTCTAAATAGGTAATTCCAAATTTACTCCTCCTGCATTAGTTACGAAAGTAAAAGATGAGGTTGCAGTCCTTGCAAATTATGGAACAAAAATATGATATTGGCAAGATCTAAGAGGAGTGTGTTTGTGAAAGACAGGGGCAGAAAAGTGGAGTGTGCCATCAATTCCGGCCAAAGATCAGACCTCTGGAAAATCCAATGATTCATCCTTTCCAGTCAAGAATCAAGGACCTGCCTAGTTTTCACAGAATAAAATGTATGCCCCGAAGAAGGAAGGTTTTTGCATTAAAAATTCAAAGATTATATAATGTAAACAGCAATGTAAACAATTTTTAGCGTTATCAGTGTTCTTTACCATATCGCTATGATACTTATCCTTTTGGTGTTACAAAGATCTCAGAATGTCAGGGGGCATGTATTTGTTCATGATAAATGTTTCTCTTTGTTGAGGGGTGTATATTTTTGGGGATGTTGTTGTTTTTATATTGTGTTGTAATGGAAGGTAATGAGTTGGTGTGTACTCGGTTGGTAGAGTGGGTGTGGAATGATGGGTTAGAATGTTCAGAGATTGATGAGTGAGGAGGATTCCGAGGGTGGAAGTTGCTGCCCGGCAGGCATTGCTTTTAGATGAATAATTACCTTAATTCTACTTGTCCCATTCAGAGCCTTCCTGATTTCTAATTCAACTGACCATACTTGTGAGATCTTGGCACTTGTCCTGCTTCTCTGCTCTAACAAGGGACTTTGGAACCAGCTATGGAATCCCCCGCAGTGTTCAATTTATAAACTGCCCACATAAATATTGAAGCTTTAATGTTAATTTGAGAGAGATGCAATGCATGGTGGGCATCAGAAAAAACACCTATTTCCACTATTCACAGATGTAGATTTGGGTGCAAGTTACTGCACTTGACTCACAGACGTCCAGTTCCTTTGGGTTTGCATTCCTGATATGTCCATGAATGTGAACCATGAGTTAGCTCTCTCTAGATTGAACACTCCTGCTGCAGAATAACCTTCAGATTACTTAGTGATCACTGAATTAACCTCTATGAAGGTAAATGCGGCACAGCAGTCCTCGGCCTAAACACTGTTTTCCATGAGAATAAACCAGGTGCTACATTTTCCCTTTTAGTGTTGTACCATGATGTGTTCTTGCATCCAATTAATTCCAGGTACCTGTTACAGCTTGACACTTGGCTAATGGTTAAACATTACTAGGATCTGTGACTGGGGGTGAGTGTCTGAACATTTTTAGTTCTCTGTCTATCACCTTCTGTTAGCTTTGTTCGCCCTAAGTTGACAGTGTATGCCCAGACGTGGGTTCCTTGCTCACTTTGCCACTGGATTCAAGCTAGCCTGGCTGAAACCGGTCCCAGGATGCTAGCTTCCAGTTCAGGGAAGATCTGGCTTGGCAGTTTGGGCTGAACTGTTCCCATGAGGCACAGGGTAAAGACAGATTTGCAAATAGCTGGGCCTGAACTGAGGTGGCGGAGTGGGCTAAAGACAGATGATGGATTCAACCCAGATTTGTGACTGGGGGTGAGTGTCTGAACATTTTCAGCACTTAGCACTCCGCCCTTCAACTCCCTTTGTTTGCTCTGTCATTAAAATATGACATTGAAATAAACATCCTGCCATCCCCTTCGCTGCATAATGTGAATTTAGAGTCAGAGCCTCAGTGTTCCACTTCCAAATTGTAGCATGCTGGTTGCACAGAACTCTTTCATAGAGAGGCCATAAACTACTGAACAGTATCACTGGAGCTCCACCTAGTCATGTTATTATCAGGAAGGAGAAGTTGCTTCTTGCCCTCATGGGCAATATGTGGCTATTGTGACCAGCCTGCTCATCTGGTAAACCTGTGCTGCTAGGTTTGTCAGGGATGAGACTGCCTCAGTCCAAGCTCTCCTGGCCTTTCAAGACTGCCTTTCTGTCGGTTTTGCATTACATAGGGCCTTATTTTGATGGCTAGTGGACCGACCACTGACAACACTTCGGTCCGACTGCCAGATTACAGTGGCAGCGTTCGGATCCACAGCAGTCAGGGGGAAGACTGTTGCATCCATAAGGATCAATGATCCAGACGGAGCGGCGGTCAGAATCATACCCCCAAATAGGGGTGGTGCTGAGGCAGGCACCGCAGTCAGGATTACGACATCCCTTTCTGACAGCCTTTTTATGTTTGGAAGTCTGCCATGAAAAGTCTGGTGGAAACTGAAATAAGGGACCCCCAACTGTAAAGTGGCCCTGCATGCACATATAGTACCCCCATTCATCTCCATACACTGTGTGCCATGCACGACATGGTGCATGGATGTGCAGGAGGTGCTCCATACCACTGCGACTTGTGCTGCGGCCATTTTACTTTGCTGCGGCACAAGGCATTGTGGTATGGAGCACTTTCCAACTGCCAGAACAGTGGTCAAATCATAATGGGGCAGTCGGACCACTGTATGCTTGTAGGGTGGTTGCCTGACTGCTGCAATAGTAGTCAGCTGTTCGACTGACCTCCATCGTATTAAGGCCCATAGTAGTGATTATCCCAGAATCTTCTGTCAGACTTGGCTTACTAGTAGATATTCCCTACCTGCTCTACTCTGAACAATGTTTTTCCTGAGCATGGCAATTGATAATGACATTCCAATTTCCTGAAAGACCAAACAAGAAATTACTTACAATAAACCAAACCAAATTTCGTGCGATCCACTTTTTGAGCCAATATTAATGGGAAAGAGAGTATTTTACTCATGCAGAACTAATAAATTCATGTGTTTCGAACCAGCTGTCTGCTCTGAATATGAATTTCCTGCAGTGATTTGAACATTATGAATACTATTAATAGGAAACAAGAAACTTTGCAATAAAGCAGACAAATATGAATGAAGTAGTTCAGCTTAATTGGCAATCTATAATGCCAACAATGAAGATAAACTAACATTAGAATTGATATTATTGAACTGAAATATGATTAAAAAATGTATGTGTAATATTGGCATGACTACTAGAACGAATATCTATCTAAATTAACATGATGCATGGGCAGGTTAGTTGCAACTATTATTGTCAGTGCTCGGAAAGCGAAGCATGCTGCTGGAAATCCATCGAATGACTAATTGCACTTCAAGACACAGCCACATCCTGTACTGTCTATGTTTTTGTACTGTAAAGTCATAGTTCTATTCATCCTGTTTAACAAAAGATTTTTTTGGATGCACATACTTTCCTAAAATAAAATAATAAAAAAAACCATGCCTGGCACAATTGCTCAGCCAACCTGTTTCCTTGTACACAATATAAACAATATGCATGTAGTTGATTAGACAAATAAGGTTTTACTCTTATAAATGTATAATTGCATATGTAAGCTATTCGCGTAAAAAAAAAATATTTGCTCTCCCTGATAAATGAAAATGTAAATCTGACATGAGCACAATCAGAATTTTGAAGCAGTACAGACACACAGACGAATTAAAAAACAGCTTTGCAAAAACTATACTTGAAAATGTTTTTCTGTATATACTTTATTTTTAGAATCATAAAATATGTAAGGCTTGTTCTATGTACACACAAAACACTACATTAAAGAGTTGCTTTGAGACAAATGTAAAAATACTTCCTCTCTACATGTACTCGTGTTCAAATGCAGGAGATTAGCTGGCCCTTCTCAAAGCTGGATTGTATTTTTTGCTGGAAGAATAAGATACCAATATTGCATCTATTTCTCAGTGTTTTAACATAAGGTCTTTTGGTCATTCCAAAGAACCATGCAAAACTTCCCTTACTATTGTGGTGGATACATTCTTTGTGAAGGTCAGGTTACATATTTGAAGGTATTCAGTTAGGTATTCATGAACAAAGTGATTATCTTCGAGTTTGTTGATTGTAAAGGATGTACGAACTAAGGATCTGTTACAGGGAAAGGGCAGGAATGCACCATATTTATTGCATTTGCTGCATCCAGTGGCAGCTTTTCTGCTAATGCGGAGGAGCGTAGCCCCACTGGCAAAAAGGAAAAATAAAATGACAATACATATTGTTATTTTCATTTTTTTTCTAATTCGTCAGTGGCCTGTATGCAGAGTAAGGATGGTCTGGGCGGAGCAAGGGAGGGGTGGTGTGCACTCCCAAAGTGTGCATGAACTGCTTGGCTGGCCTTTGTGGGCCGACCAAACAGTTCATGTGCACTTTGCATGTTCTTACCATGTTCTTCTTGGTAAACCCATTGGCAGATTAGACCACTTAGTGAATCAATTCAAATCAATAATATTGCAAATGTATTAGAACATGTAGTGAACTGTGGTGCATTTTTTTCTGGGTAAAAGAAGAAACACGTGCATGCACATCAACACCAAGGAATGGGTACCACAACGAAAGCTTGCAGGCTCAATGCAGAAGCACACTGGCTACCTTCACAAAATGTCCGCCAGCCACATGGCCAGGCCACCACAACCACAAAAAAGGAGAGACAGGCAATGCAGGCCCATGGCAAAAGCTCACTGACTGCCTTCTCAAAATGGCCATCAACCACATGGCCAGGCCACAACAAAAAGAAAGGGAAGACAGTCAATGCAGGCCTATGGCAAAAGCACACTGGCTGCCTTCACAAAATGGCCACCAGCCACATGGCCAAGCCACAACAACAAGAAGAAGTAAGCAAAGAGGAACAAGGGAAAGACATGCAGGCTTATGGCAAAAGCAGGACAATAGTACCACTCAAAACGGTTACCAGCCACATGGTCACTCACAGCAGGCAGGAGGCCTGGAAAACAATGAACTCAAGCTGGTCCCATATGGTCAGAAAAAGGAGTATTGCTGAACAACACTGCTTTAATGCAACAATGCAAAAACGAAAATCCACAGTGCTAAAAAAGGTCTGCAAGTTACACAACAACCACACCACACACATCCAACAAGGTAATTTATTGAACACACACGAAAAAGGGAAATACCCCATAAAAAATACATTTTGTTATTCAATCCAATGCCACTCAGGCCCTAAATGATTTATAAATTCAACAGACACCACAGAAACAGTTATTTGATGCACCCATGACTGAGTAGCTCTGGGTCTACTGGCTGAAAGGCCTATAGTATTGGTAGACTGCTGGGCTAGTGAATCAAATAAATATAGTAAATTAATTAATTTTAAAATATTGAGAAAATGCAGTGAACTGTGCAACATGTTTCCTTTATAAAAGATGAACATTTACTTACAAAGAAACAACTGGGCTCCTACTGAACTACACGCCACTCACCACAATAAAAGCGATGAAAAGTACTAAAACAAAGGTAGGTGCAATGCCCCAATCAAACAAACAACACCAATTTTTCTACTTACTTGTGAAATCTCAGATTGAAAAGTCCTCATATCCAATCGCAAAGAGATCCTCCCAGCTCCAAATCCAAATTAAAAGTGAACAGGAGATGGACAAAGCATTGGGAGGAGCCAGCTGGACAGGAACAAGAAGTGTTAGACTCTGGGGTACTTCCTTCCTCTTAAAAAAAAGTAAAAAAATAAAAAAGACTCCTTACACAAAAAAAGTACAGCCAAATGTCAATCTGAGGAGTTTTTTGATCCAAATCACTGTTTTGAGAAGGTTTTGATGCTGCTCAAGAGAGATTCTTCTCCAGATTGCAAATTCTGCGTGTTCTGGACTGCGATTTTTACTAAACTTCTGCTGGAAGTTCGATAGCGCGCCCGAATGACATATTCGCGATCGCACACTCTCGCAGGGATATGTGGCCGGCTGCCAATTCTCGTGGTGCTTGCGAACACATGGGAAATCTCGTCGGCGATCGCAGGCACCCCGGTAAGCCACTCCAGCATGCGGATAAATGCATTTTGAGATCGCAAACACAAAACAAACCCAGCTCCGCTGCGGAGTGGGGAGTTTTCGGTAACTCCGCATTCTACGTAGGACACTGAGTTGCCAAAAATCTGCAAACTCCACAAGCGGAGCTGATTTTATGCCCAGGATCAGACCGAAGCAATCTTCTGTGGTCTGCCAATGGTACAGGGCATGTGCAAAGCAGAGGAGTTAGTGACTCCTGCGAAAGATTGCATAGATGGCATAGTTTTGACTCAGGTATTTCCACCCATGGCAGAGACATGTAATGACACAAAAGAGCCCATACAAAGCAGCAGAAATTTCAACTGATAGTGAGAGGGAAATGTGTCATTGATGTATATTTGTGGGCCTTTTCTGTCATAGCTGCCCAGCACCAGAGGAACATGTTTTCTTTTTACAAATGCTATTAGATCATATGTCCTTGATCTTCTTTTTATATATCTGTTCAGGGCTGTTTTAAACATAAAATGAGGTGATTTTGAGTCCAGAGCTCCTTTGAACCTTTTTGGATCAGCGCTTTGTCTAGGACTTGCAACTAGGGATTCATGTGTTTCGTGCTGTCATGACACGCAGTTTCCTGCCAGATGAGCAGTTTTAAGGATCTTAGCTTAGCAGACCTTGTAGAATGCAAGTATTTTATAATGCAGGCCCTTTGCACAAGCAGTTGATCCTGTAGTGTAAATTCTAGCTTGTTTTTAGCTGGCGAGGTATTGCCTGGCACTCAAAATAAAGACCAGAGCACCACACTCCGCTCCCTGTTCAAGAAAGTCCCCAGTTTTCCTGGGTAGGCTTCTGAACGGTACGACAGTGTTGGCACTAGTTTAGCAGAGACTATTTTCAACATGCCTCAAAAGAGAACTTGTGTGGGCCCTTGAATATAAGGCTAATTTTGTTTTTAATTAATTCAGATGTAGTAGGTGCCCACCTTTATTATACAGTTCATCACCACCCCCTTTTCTGAATCGTTTTTGGCCACTATAGGTGTGGCAGGGTATACTCAGACATGAGTCCCTTGCTCACTGCTCCATCAGGATTCAAGCAAGCCGGGCCGACGACGGCTGAAATGCCAGAAACCGGTCCCCGGAAGCTTGTCTCCTTTCTGGTGAAGAATTGGCTTGGTAGTTTGGTCTGCCCTGTTCCCATGATGCACTGGGCCAGGGACACACTAATTTGCATATAGCCAGGTTCTGAGCTGGGATGGCAGTGAGCTAAATAACGGTGATGGATCAAGCCCTGATCTTTGGACTCGGTAAGAGTGGTCTGCTTAATTCAGACACTCTGTTCATCACCACCCCCTTTTGTGAATCACCTTTATTATACAGCCAGCAGCCCAAATATTTATATTGATTCACGTTGGTCAGACAATGGTTACCAGGATACCAGTGATGTGGTTTTCGCTTTTTCCAGGCAAAGGTGACTATGTTTGTTTTTTCATAGTTAATCTGTATATTATTTGCCAGACAGCGCATAGATAGGCCGTGTAGCAGTCATCGAAGCCCTACCGGCGTCTGGCTGAGCAAGACAACATTGTCTGTGTACAACAGAGAGGAGATGTGTTGATTCACGACTTTGGGAGCATGACTATTGACTTGATTTAGGGCATGGACCAAATCACACATATACAAATTTAAAAGGGCGGGTGCTAATACGCACCCCTGTTTGACCCCTTGTCCCATGTCGATTTTCTCTGAGACAGCAGCATTTCGTCCTAGATTTACTCTCGCCCATGTGTTGGAGTAGAGAAATATGATACCTTGCAATAAAGGTTCTGGGATTTACCAAGCTGTGAGTTTAGCCCACAGTAGTAGATGATTTACTTGGTTAAAAGCTTTGTTGTAGTCAATAACGCAGCATGTGTTCTGGCAGCCAGGGAGTGAAACTCACAATATACTTCAATTATAATATCCTTTTCACTCCAGGATTCCAGCATGCACATGTAAATTGATACTTGTATAGCGCACTACTCACCCGCAAGGGTCTCAAGGCGCTTGTACGAATACCACTGTAGAACCCATCCTGGCTTTCCCTGTGAGGCGTCCACTCCTGGGCACCCCCAAGGTGGAGGCCAGGCATCCTTAGCGTTGTGGGGGCCGTTGTGGAGATTAGGCAAGCTATTGCCCAGAGTTGCAGAGTGGGACTCCATGATTGGAATAGGCACCGAGGCGAGAATTATCAGATCCGTGGAATTTTTGAGCCCAAGACCCACCGAGGCGGGGAATTGAACCCTGGTCCCCGGTTAGACCTCTGCATCAGCGTCTGCCGCTCTAACCATTGAGCCACACTTCTCCACTTGATATCATGCTCTGTTAGAAAAGTCTTGGCCTCAATATCAGTTATTAGCTTTTTGAGACCTGCAATGTTCAAGGAGATTACTGAGATTGTTGAGTTCATTATCTTGTTTCCTGAATTTGTTATATTTCTATCCTGCCTACAGTGTCATTGATTATTTGGACAAGCCAGAGTTCTCCTGTTGAGGGACTATCAGTGGGGCAGCTAAAGTGCATTGTCCGTCCGTGTTATGTGATTTAAAAATGGTTAATGATTGATAATAAATTGATGGTGTTGATTGATAAGGACCTGTAGCATTTCTTGGCATTATCATCCGTTTCTGGGTCATTTCCATTTCTTATTGTGGTTGGCTGCTTTCTTGTTTAATCGGCTTTATGCCACTCTCGGTGGCGAATACTGTATTCGCTAAACCACTTGTTAGCAGACTTTTTTGGTGCGGGATATCAAAATACCCCATTCTTCCAATATCTTTTGATTTTCAAATATGGAACGAACTGCTGTGCTAGATGTCCATATCACTGCTGTTGCTTCTTTGTTGATTAAAATGTCAGATGGCATGAAGTTAATCGATGCAATGTCTTTAGATTCCAAATGACAGAGTTTGAGTGTGAAGCTAATACTTTTATAATGTTGCCTCGGTTCACGATATCTTCCTTTCCTTGTGAGACAAAGACGGGATGCCATATTGCTGTCTGTGTATGATCGTTTTGTTTGGACATAGTTTGTAGTATGCCAGGGCTTATTTTTTCATTTAATCTTTAAACTTGGAGTACTCTATTTTTGTATGAATTCAGGTGTTGGGCATGAGGCCCTCTATTAATGCTTTTTGTTTCCAGTGTGTTGATGGGGTTCGGTCTTTCACTGCTACTTCACTGCCTGCCATCATAGGAGGTGTCTAATCCTTGCTGTGGCCAGCCATCCATGAGCTTCGGGGGCTTTCCCAAGCCAGCCCCGGATGCTGCGCCTATTTATTGATCTGAGATGTTGCATTTTGGAATAAGCAATGGACATGACATCCCACAAACATTTAAGTGGATAGGTAACATGTATTTGACAATGTCAAGGCCTAGTTGTGTACAAGAAAACAGGTAATCACACAGTTTGGTTGTATATTTAGCATTAGTCATCATGGAACTCATTTATGAAAAGTGATGCATCACTTCGGTAAAACAGTGATACAACACTTTTCACTGCGCCCTCCTTGTGACACCATGAAGGCAACATATTTACTGTACTGCTCTCCCTGTCGCAAGGATTGACAGGTGTATCAGGAACCCTGCCAAATCTATTGGTGCAAAACTCACGCATTGCTGGAGTTTTGTCCTAAGCATGACACAACTCCAGCAATGCATGAGGGAGGCCTTTACCTATTGCACTGCATCGCCCTCATGCCTGCTATGAGGCAGGCTTAAGGTATTGATGCAGGGGCATCCTAGAAGTGGCAAAATGAAATCTGGTAGATTTCAGTGCACCGCTTCTACGAGGCTGTCTTGCAGGGGAATGCCCAGTCTGCATTCATTATACCTGATGCAGATGGTGCTTGGGTTTAGAAAGTGATGTATCTCCCAAGAGGCGTCACTTTATAAATAGGGTGCAACGTGGCGCATTATTTACGCCACAGATGCAACACAAAAAGTGACGCAAAGGCGGCACGAAAGTGTCACAACGGGCTCATAAATAAACCCCCATGCGAGCAGTGCAGAGTCAATTGGTCACCTGCCACTTCGAGTCAGCTGAGCTACCTACATGCCTTACAAATAAGGGAGCGCATGCTATCCATAGTTTCAGTTGAGGTAATCAGGACAACATAAAGCAAAGTAGGCAGAAATGTCTCTGAGTAGAATATTGTATGTAGATTGCTCAGTCCACGAGCAATGAACATTGGTTTGTAACGTCAGACAAATGAGAATGGGCAAATTCCCAATTGCATCGTGTTTTCTGTTACAGAAACAGGGCCTCATGGTAGTTGTAGTCATTTCAATATCTACAACATAACACTTGCAAATTGGATAATCTTACACACCTGCTGTCAAATGCAATTGAGCTGGACCATACATTTACATTTTGGCAGATATCATGTGTCCTGGGATGATGTTTTTACAGTAATACACTTCAAGACACCGTTCCAACATTTTGGCATATAGTGGAGATTGATACATGATAGCAAGAATACATATTGACCCAGACAAACCCATATCTCTGATACTTTGAGGATTGCATGTTAGGAAATCAGGTACACAACAAAATGGCTGAGTTGAAAGCCAACTGGACATTGAGGTAATATACAGTTAGTGAGTTGTAACTTACTAGACTCCACTCCCCCAGATATTCCTATCAAGCCCTCAGAATGTAGGATGGCCAAGACCTTCTTCTACCAGGGAAACAGATGTAGTGGGTTGCTGAGGACCAATGCTAGTCTCCTGAGCCTCCAGGTGTTAATTGGATGCCAGTAAACCACTTTCTCCATCAGGTCATTTCAACTCTTCGTAATTTCCTTCTATGTGCATATGGTGGTGCCTACATCTTTCCCTCTGCTGACTATCATGGCCCAAATTTCCCTTTTCCTACTGAGAGGAGTATGTTGGACAACATAAACTTTGGTTAAGGTGCAATCCTATAGATTCATCAAGCATCCATTCTGCGATTCCTTATTAGCGAAAAATAAGGATTTGCTAATAAGGAAGAGCAAAAGGCTATGCATGAAGAACTCGTTAAAAAAATAGCGATTTCTTAAAATTCCTTAATTGCGATGCCCAAATTGCGAGTCACAATTAAGGAATACCTCCCCATTCATTCCTTTGGGCCTGGAGGCCCATAGGAATGAATGGGAAGACATTCTCAATTAGAGAATCACAAATTGAGATTGCAATTTCAAGGGTGCCAGGGTGTATCCATGCATTTGACTGATTCCATGCACCCAATGTATATGTTGGCCTAGAGACCAGCTGGCTCAAAGTGCCACCACAGGTCCCCCAACCCAAACAGGGAGCAAATGGTTTCTGGCAACCACAGAACATGACATCTTTGGCCCCTCAGAGATCATGGTAACAGATCTGTAACCTTTTTGCTCAGTCACTTTTGCACTTTTACTATCAGAGAAATGTACAGAGAATACGCAATGGAATGTTTTCAATATATTTATTGAACCAATGTTTTTCTTGTATAGCATACATATGCTGTGATAATCAGTAGACAGAAGCATATGAAAAGGATTAGAAGTACCAAAAGAGAAAATAGCAGATATAGATCCACCGTGGTGCTAAAACAGTGTTTATATTCAGATATTTAAGACAAGGTGGTAATCATGCCTACTCCTACTATGCACTCCCTACTCTATGTGCATCTACAATTTGTGTGGGTGTGTATATCTAGAGCCAAGAATCCGTCCATGGGATGATCCAACCCCATTACCTGGTGGAACAGAATGTAGAACCCGTCTTGGTCACAAACTAGACACCCCTCACAGAGATGTTTGGCAGCTGTATGGAGAAGCCTCCGCATTCAAGGACCCCTCAACGTCAGCTGAAGTGTCTCCTCTCACTAACCTCTGGAAATGCTGCCTCATTTATAATAAAAGGCATCTATGTGGTGCATATGCAGATTAGTAGTATTATGGATATGCAGATAGTGATGTCCCCTCATGGATGAAGATAGAACGACATTTATACAGCGTGCGTGAAGGCCTTGTACTCAGTGTTCAAGGCATCATGATAATGTTGTGCAAAGCCAGATGTATAAGCTAAGCTGTTTCAGAGAAACAAATCCACAATTGCAAATGTGGGCAAAAGGTAACAATGAAAGCATTATTGTACATAAAGAGGACACTGTAAGAAAATGTGCAGCGTTGCTACATGGGCCTAACCTGGGCGCATAACAGTGCATTTTAATAGTGTTATTTGCAGATGTGTCCACTTGTTCAATAGACATCAGCTGTATTGTTTTTCTATCCATCTATTGGCCACTGTTCTGGTGCTTTTCTGAGTGTGTACCGCGATGGCCTACCCTCAGTCAGAGAACCACCACGAGGGGATTACCAGTACAACACTTTTTCAAAATAGGCTCAACAGGAAGTTGTGGCCCTGATGGCAACAGAGTATGCATCAACATTGCAGTCCACCGCACCACAGAGGGGAACCACTCCATAGACGGAGTCAACAGTTCAGGCTGCATGCATCGTAATATGGCGGGCTTCTTCTTGGGACTACAGGTGCTGTGACATGGTGGTGAGACCGCCAAACTTGTAACCGGGTCCTAAGTCAAGGAAGGTGTTAGACAAGAAGGGGTGACATTAACTAATCGCACTCCGCTCTAAACTAAGAGCCGGTCCAACAGATGCATTACAATAGATGTGGTTGGACCACATCTGTTGGACGACAGACTACCATCTCTGCCAGGATCAAAGATCCCAACCGGGTGGCAGTTGTAGCAGTGTCCGATAATGTCATTGGTTCCCAGGCAGGCACCACCGTCGGGATTTGGAATTTCAGATATACCTTTCTGACAGACTATTTATGACGGGAACACTGCCATGAGAAGGTTGTGGGTTGTGGCCCCTGAACCATGTACCAGGCACGACATGGTGCATTGGTCTGCTAGAGGTGCTCCACAGTAGCGGCATGTAGTGCGGCCATTTACCATTGCTGCAGCATGACACTGCCATGGTTCTGACAGCTTTTGCGACCAGCTGCCCAGCAGTCACATCCAAACAAAGTGGTCTGAATGCTTTATGCTTGTTGGGTGGTCCCCTGACTGCTGCAATAGCAGTCAGTGGTCCTACTGACCGCTATCATACTGTGCAGGACCATGCTATGGCAGTGTCTTTGATAAGCCTCAGACAGGCACTGCTGTGACACCACCCCAGCACTGCCCGTCCACCAAGGATTCAACTCTGAATCTGGTGGACAGTGTGACCACAGCTCTGGCAGTCCTCCTAGAGTACAGTATCTTATGCTCCATGGGAGGAACACCAAAGTCATTATAAGGCCCTAAGTCAGGGAAGGTGTTGGATACTAAAGGGGCGACATTTACTAGTCTCTCTCCACTCCAAAATAAAGGCCTTTGTTTCTGCAGTCCTGGAGCAAGCGACACGCCACTGCTCCACTCTATGACCAACAAAACCCACTGCCGCCCTCCAGATTACAAGTCATTTTGTGGTCTGGAGGGTGGGTGACATGGGGGTCCCCCTGTGGTGCTGTTTGAAGTATCACTGTGATCTTTATTTGAAAAAAAGAGAGAGGGACCATATGACACCACAGGGGTAGAGTACCAAATAGACCAAAGTCAAACAACAATCCCCTTGGGAGCAAATTTTCAGCAACCAGCACTATTTATAACATACACCTTCAATGCCTTTGGAATGCCTATACCAAGATGGCGCCACTGTGAATTTCCCTTTATTATTTGCCAAAATAAACTTTCTTTTTTTAAATTCTAAAATAGGTGTTATTGTTATTAGCCCATAGTAGGTTTTAACCTATTTTTAGTAAATATTGTGGGAATTTCGTCAATGAGGTCGCTTTACGCCAGCTCTAGAGTAGGTTTGAGCTTTCCCATCATAAGCGATATTGCCCTGGATAGCCATTCTAAGATGGTGCCATTTGGAACGTCTTAATACCACGTGATATATGTATCACAGCTGCGATAGATATGAGAATAGTTAGAATAGTTGCGGGTTTTTTAGGTTTAAATAGAGATTTGGTTGCACAGTCAATAGACAAACATATGGAGGCTGACCCCTGTGTTGAGATACGAGGAACGTGATTCTATTTTATAAGTAAGCGGGAGGGGTATGCTGGTCAACACCACGCCATTATTTTAAGTAGTCAGGATTTAAAACAGGGCCTAGCATCCCGTTCACAGTGTTAACAATAAAAAGAGCTTTCCTGCACCGTTAATTGGCTGTGTAGCTTGATGTTCGCGCCATATATTCTTAGGCCGGGCTTTAATTCTGTTTCATATTCTTAGGATATTAGGGACCATGATAAGTATATCGCAACTATGGCAAACTTTGTTTCACCCTTGTTTTGTTTAGAGAATATCTTTTCGGGTACACACCGTGCGTAGTGAGAATTTGCCTTCCCTCCGGTGGATGTGAGAGAAAGACGTTACTAGTCTGGACATTTCCAACCAGTACTTATTTGGAGGTTCTATTTACAATGGCCCGAGTGGGAGAGCTGCTTATAGAAAAATAACTCTTCCTATACTTTGTTTATATATAGTTGAGGAGCACTTCCCTCTTGCTTTGATTATTTACATAAGGAAGTGAACTTCTGACAACAAGAGTTTGTGTGCCATTTTTTGAAAAGGGATTCTCTTTCCAAAGAATAAGGTAAATGTCTTAGGTATAGTAAGCAATGGGATATTGAGCTCACAATTATGACTGTGAGTTTCTTACTGTGTTATATTCTTTGTGTATTTCTTATATTTTTATATGGTGAGCATCAGAGTCTTTCTAGTACACCTGAGTTTGGGAGTACTTTCATTTGGAGGTAGATCTGCCCCTTGCTTTTGAAGAAATGAGGGAATTGAGTTCTGTTGAGACTAGTAATAGATCCAACAGCATGCTCACGACAGTACTTGAGCATGTTGTCTCTATATTTGGGACTTTGCTGGCGGAGCTTTTGTTGGCCCGCATTCTCTAACTTAACCCTTTCTGGGGATTTAATGCACTTGGAGAGCTGTATGCTCCTTTGTGCCATACCTTTGAATAAATGTAGTATGAGTGCAATCACTGACAGGCCCAAGAATACATCTGTTGGTCGGATGGTGTGAGTGATTGAGGGTTTCTAGGGTGTGTACCGTCTTGAGGATGTTATTGTAGGCTCTTCAATTAAATCAGTTCAAAAAGGTTTTACATGTGTATATATATATATGTTTTGTTTTATTTCATTTTTATTTAGAATTATTGATACAAGTTGGGAGAAATATAACTAACCCGAAGAAGGTGGGGGAGATATTACGATGGACCCACCGAAACATATTGATGCTTTGTGTTGGAATACATCATGGATCGAGGATAAATGCATCACTCTATGATTAATATCTAACAGGAATTTGCTGTTTAAGTAGTGTGCATTTCCATTTTATCTATCTGTTGCTTTGACTATCGTGAAGTCTTCTTGATTTGAAATCATATTTCTTGCTGCCTTTTTGTCCAACTTGTTGTTGTTATTCTTAAACTTGTATGGATCATTACGATCATTTGTTTTTAAATTTAAATGAGATCTCTGAATATTGAGTCTGTTTTTGAAATGCATGATTTTTAATTCTGTGATTTGGTATTATATGTATGGATTTTTTAATACACTGTAGTTATTAGTAAAATTACGACTATGTAATTTTGCACTAATTTGATTCTTTAGTCCATGTAACTTTATACCTTGGGTTGGTCCACCTTGATGAATGAGAATTTTTGAAGGTGTATGTGATAAATAGTGTTGGTTGCTGAATATTTGCTCCCAAGGGAATTGTTGTTTGACTTTGGTCACTGTGATCTTTTCATAGCACTGCCACAGGATCGCCGGTGCATATTCCTGAACGGTAAGGAATGCATTATGTATTGCATCCCTTCCTGCGCAGGAACTGGGGGTGCAAAACAACATGTGCCTCCCTGCATGCACCAACGTGCACAGAGGAACAAGGGGGCCCTGTTGCCTTTTCATGGTGGGGCAACTGATATGAAAAGGGTCACAGTGAGGCAGCAAAAAATGTGCTTGGAGGTGCTGCTGTGGCACTGCTAGCATATTGTAGTCTCGAACCGCTGCCAGACCACTGCAGAACCCTTGATCCTTGGTGATAGCAGAGGTTCAGTGGCAGTCTGACCGCCACACTTCTAATACTGCGGGCAGTCCTGAAGTGGGGTGGAATTCAGTCCGCCACCACAGCTATGGCAGTATAAGGCACTAGGGGTTTGATAACAATGGAAAGTGGACATGAGTCTGCCCGCCATTGAGGTGGTAATTGGGACCACTCACCTGTATGGCGGCGGTCCCGCACATAAAATTACGATGCTACTACCACCGTGGTGTTTGCATCTTGCATGTTTACCATTGCGGTGGGTGCTACTGGCTGCAGCACCTGCCGCAATATTAAAAATGCATTAAGTCTCTTTCCCTGCTCTATGTGGCAGGCACCGCAGTGCCTGCCACTCAGTGCAGAGAAATGCAGTGCACAACCACCCCCTGGTGCTTTCTGTACTTTTCCCCAGCCCATTAACATCAAGACGCAGAATCCGTTTACTCTCCAGGGTGACTAGGCGGACATTGTTGCAACGGCCCCCCAAATCCAATCCCAGCCAGCCTTTCCATGACGTTTCGCCTGGAGGATCATAATTTGGCAGACGGTGACTGCTAGGCATCGCCACCATTTTAGGCATCCTGACCACTCTGCCAGGCAATCGGTACAATTGCCTATGGCGGGAGCGTGGCGGTCTTTGCGAATGCCGCAGTCGGAAAGCGATTCCCCCCACCATCGTAATGCGGCGGGTGGAAAATTGCTGTCCGATGGCGGCGGGCAAGCCACTGCATGGCTGGCATCGGCTGACCTTCTGCCATCAAAATTACCCATAAAGTCAGGAAAGTTGTTGGACAATGAAGGGGTGACATTTACTTTTTCCCACTGCAATGTAAACTAAAGTAAGAAATACATAGGAACATTAAAAAAAAGTGCACTTACTAATTCCAAATAGAAAACAAGTCCTTTCAGTACAATAATATCTTTTCACCAATACCTTAAAAATATTGGATAGCACATATTATCAAATTATTTCTTTTTCTATTTTAATTACATTTCATAAAACCACAACCTATTTAAACAAATATTAAATATCTTAATAAAAAAATATATCATTGTTTAATGAATAATACTATATTAGGTAAAAAAGTATATGTTTACTAATAAACCGATTTTTTAAAAATTATAAACGTCTAAATATTAATTTTCCAATTTTTAAAAATATAAAATGATTAACATTTTGTGCATGATATTTTTCAATTTCACAACAAATATAGTTCATATTTAACCATACAAATGTTAATATTTATTAACAAGGAAAGAAATTAAATATTTGCAATAATATTAAAGATTGATTAAATACATTCTTATATATTAAACAATACATTACATACTATCAATGTTAATAAAATGTTGTTGAAAATTATTAACAAATGTACAAAAAAGTAAAATAAAATAATACTTTTATTATAAAGAAATATAATAATAAAATATATAAAAAAACTCCCCACCTTATTCCCTATAAACCCAGCATCTTGCTACTATTTTTTTTAATTAAAAACATCATTTAAAAATGTTACACTATAAAGTATACAGAGATAAAAAAAAATGTGCATCTCCCCACCCTTATCCTCTATAAACCCAGCATCCAATATTAAAACAATATTTATACATATCAAAACGAATATTAAACATTTTATGTTACTAAGTAATCATTTTTATAACTAATGGATTGTAATTTTTTTACTTGTAAATAATAACAACACATAACATAAAAAATACAATCTAAAACACACAATTTACCATTAAAACACAATACTATAATGGACAATATATACTACATCGATATTAAATACATAGATATGTTAGACAACACCTAAAAACAATATTTTTAACAACGATATTAACATCCACAGTAATAATTTCTTACAATATTCTTGACACATTATTTATATAACACAATATTTTTTATTCAATATTTTGCCCAAATACCACATAGATACTAATAGATATAAAGCACGCTTGAATTTTGGATATCCTTTTGAAAACATCACCTCTGGTAGGCCGAATGATATCTTTAACACTATTGATCTATTTTTTTTAATATCTTTTATTAATTTTCTCTTTTTCAATTTAAACATACAATTGTATATGAGTTACACACATTAAAGACAATGCTGTTATGATCCTGTATATATGAGTGCAGACATTTTCATCATGTAATCACAACAATTTATACAGCTTTAACGTGGATTTGTGTTCATGTATGGACTTTCATGTTCTTCCTTTACACATGTATATTGTTATCTCTAATGACACAGCAATATTTGCAGATCATGAGCGCATCGCCCTATCAATTGCTGACAATCTTGAAGGACACCTAAGTACTTACAAATGCGCTTTACATACATAACACTTATCAAAACTCCAAGTTCAAAGTCTTGTGATCAATACATTTGCATACCTTCAGAAATGATAGACATTATCATTTTAATATGAATCTACAACTTTTAAGGAAAAGAAAAGAATTGTCAAGTATGAGATCGATAATGAAGCATCGTGTGAGGTGCTGTCTAAGAAAAGCTGTGGCTAGGTCACATTTTTAATTGTTGGTCTAAGCTGTGGTTTATGTTCAGTACATGGCGGAATGAAAGTCAGGGTTTTGTTTGACAAAGTTTGTTGTCATGGGATGTTTCTGAGGCATGCATATTCAAGTCCTATCTCTTTAAATGCTACAGAGTACATCAATTTGTGTTGTATGATGAACTCACTGGGCGTTGTTTCCATCATTGTCCCCTGCCTGCTGTGCAGGAGGTGTATGTGGTACAGCAGTGGGATGCATAAGTGCCCTGCTGTTTCTTTCCTGTGGAGGATGGTGCTCTCTGCCTGTGCACACACCGCTAGGGATTTTTTCCATCTAATCGATGAAGGGGGCCTGTGTATTTCCATTGCTTGGTGATCAGTCTTTTTTCAGTTATTATACCCAGATCGCAGAATATGGAACTCACCCTGTTATCCTTGGTGTGAATATAAAACCCTAGTATGCATACCTCCCATGTGTTGGGCATCTGAGTGTTGGTGCATGTTGCAAGTGTCTCTGTAATCGTGTACCAGTATGACAGGAGTAAGGGACAGGACCACATCATATGTAAGAAGACAGCACCATTAAGCCAGCACAGTGGACAGCTGAAGGTATTGATATTAAAGTATCAATTTATTTTATCCGGTGAAAGATACAAATACTTGTGTGAGCAAAACTTGCACTAACCAGTGAATCACATGCGATCCCTCTCCCATAACATGCAGATACTGCATCAGCAGGTGTCCCGGTGGTTTGGTTGTCAAATCTCTCCACGGTAGCATCAGGGTCTGCATTATAGCCCCCTGTAGGAGGAATTGCCCCGCTGGTATGACACTGTCTGCCGCCAAAGTTTCAAAGGATGAAAAAGTGCCTTCTACATACAGGTCTCCCATCGTTTCTACTCCTGCCTCACACCATGATGTCAGTGCTGTGTCTGTCACTATGTCTCTGCCCCTGGGTGTACCGATGAGCAGCAATGCCGGGGCAAAGGGGACTGTGCCCGTGGTAAGTTGTGGGCTTCTCCGGTAACGTATATGGGCCAGTTCAATATGTACCTGAGTCGGGTGGGGGAATCTCGCCAGAGGATGGAATAGACCATATATTTGAGTCTGTGTCCATGGAGGCGATATAGTTGCTGTGACCACCAGGTTCCTGCCACTCTTCGACGTTTTGACCCATTGTAACTGGGCGGTAGGGAATATAGTTCAATTTTTGGAACCGATATTCCACCCTGTTCTCGCAGCGCATATAGTTTGTATAGTGCTATTCTGGGACTTCCCTTATTCCAGATCAGGCTGCGGATCAAGCCCTCCAGTTCTCAAAACATTCTGACTGAAACATATACTGCAATATTTGCAAAATAATACAACAAACTCGGTAATATCATTTTGACTAACGTGATACGACTCATTACATTTAATGGGAGGGTTTTCCAGAACTATATCTGTGCCTTGACCGAAGAGACAGCTCGCACTAGGTTACCATCCAGTATATCCGTTGGGGTCCTATATATGTTAATGCCTAAGTATCTGAGTGTGGCTGGATACCAGGTAAGTTCAGTCCCATTAAAGGTTATATTTGCTTCTGTCACGTCATTGTTAAAAGATTTAGACCAGTTTACCCTGAGTCCCGACATTGTTTCAAATGTGCGAAAGAGTTCGGATATGGCAGGTGGGATGTAATGGAAGTCTTTTACATATAAAAGCAGGTCATCTGCATATAGGGAAACTGCATGTAGCCCGTCCCCTAGGGGAATGCCCCAGCCCGTGCCGTTCTCTCGACACAGGACTGCCAACGGCTCCATGGCAAGGGAAAAGAGCAGTGGGGACAGTGGGCATCCCTGCCTGGTCCCTCGCCTGACACGTATGGTATCAGAGACAAGCTTACCTGTGCAAGCACACACGTGTGAAAGCTGATATAATAATTGCACCATTTGCAAATATCCTTTTCCCAGCTCGTATTTACAAAATACTGCTCCAAGATAAGGCCATTCCAGTTTGTCAAAGGCTTTTTTCCAGATCCAGCACTAGACAGCCAAACAGTCTGCGTATATTAAGAGAGGTGCTCATAGTTGGAACAAATCCATTTTGATCTTGATGTGTTAGAGTTTTTACCAATAGGGCTATAAGTTTGGCTAAAATGGAGGCAAATATTTTGTAATCAGTGTTCAGCAGTGCAAAAGGGCGAATGGAGCCTAGGGAGCCAGGATCTCTGACTTGGTTTTAGGAGGGAGATCAGCAGTGCCTCATTTAGCATGTTTGTGAGTCTTGAGTCTTCAATTGCCGCTTTGTATACCCGTAGCAGCTCTGGTATTATTATGTCCGACTAGGCTTTATAAAATTCTACCGTCAACCCATCTGGACCCGGTGATTTACCATTCAAGAGGGAGAAAATATTTTCTCTGATTTCCTCCTGCAGAATAGGTCCATCTAGGTCCTCTTGTTGGCTCGCTGCAAGTTGTGGTAGTGTAAGGCCAGCAAGAAAGGCCTGTATGTCTGTGTTTGTAGTTCGCAGATAAGACTTGTACATTTCAGCATAGTGTTCTACAAAAGCTTCATGTATATCTACCTGAGTATGAACAATGACGCCTTGCGCAGTTCGTATAGACGTAACGGGCGCGGTCACAACATCTTGCCATATCAGCCACAACGACAACTTACCTGGTTTGTCTCCAATATGATGTGTCCGCACGGAGTATGCAGCATAATTCAAATGGCGAAGTCACTCTAGCAGTCGGGAATGTTCCTCCCTATCCTGCACTAATGATGCTGCGGAGCCTCTCAGTGCAGCCTATTTTCAAGGTGTGTTAGCTCAGCCTCCAGCCTCCTACGCATACCCACCTGTGCGCACAAACAATTGCCTCTGAACAGCACCTTAAATGCGCCCCACTCTACTTGTGGTGTTTTGGCTGTTTCTGCATTTTCTTTGAAGCAGTGTGTGAAGTTAGCAGCTACTAGGTTGCAGAATGGGGCATCCAGGAGGACATCAGGTTGCAGCCGCCAGGTGGGAATCGGTGGCCTGGTGCGATCCCAGTCTATGTCAAGCACATGCGGATTATGATCCGAGTGCGTCCTTCCTAGATAGTTGACCGCGGAGACATGTGGAAGTAACTCCTCTGAAAGCATATATTGGTCTAATCGCACATGTAACCGTGAGCACCTGAGTAGTAGGAGTATACTTTATAGTGGGGGTTGCAATGCCTCCATATTTCCCTTAAGTGCCACTGTGTTGCCCAGCTAGTCAGTACTTTCATGGCATTATGTGGGTTTGTACCTGGAAGGGGTGGAAAGGAGCAGTCTAGAGAGATGTCCAGTACACTATTGTAATCTCCCCCCAAAACCATGGGAATATCAGGCCATGGTGCCAGTACGCGTGATAAATTGTCTAGGAAGGCAGCTTATTCTGTGTTGGGGGCATAGAGCGATGCAACGACAATCTGCTTGCCATTGAGTGTGCCTCTAACTGCTACATACCTGCCCTCCGTGTCCACCAACGAATCTGTAATTTTAAATGGAACCCCATGCCGAACCCAATTAGTGCACCATGTGCAAATGCCGAGTATCCTGTTGTGTGTAGTTGGCTACGCCAGCAGCGGTGTAGGTGCACAATTTCAGTTTTAGCTAGGTGTGCCTCTTGGAGGAGAGCTACTTGTATATGATGTCATTTAAGATACGAATATACCTGATATCTGCGCAATGGTGTGAGCATGCTTCTCATGTTCCATGAACCAATTTTAAGTCAAACCATAGCGTTTCTGATCCACTGTCAGTAAAAGTCACATATCAGCATTTGATGTAATTTGCCCAACAGTTCGCAATTCTCCCGGCTTTCTAACTTTCAGCATTTTGTACTTCATAATCCGGTATAGAATAAATGACGTCCCAAAATATAAAGTCAAAACCATTAACATTTTCACAAGAAATTCCAAAAGGTCGAAAATGCAATGAGCATTCCTCCAAACCATCTATAGAGATAACAATGAAAAATAATTGTTTTTTAAGGGGGGTGTGCTTCATACTGCGCTGTGTTAAATGTCCAAATATGTGGACTGTTTCATGGAGGCTCCCCATCACCAGGCTAAATATAATGAAAAAGGAGGACCACTCTTACTAACATGATGCCGTCCACTGAACTAAAAGTATAGACAGTATCGCAAAAAAGTATATTGACTGAATACCAACCTCCCAACCCGAACCACATTTGTATCCCTGGACCTAAGTTTGTATTTGAGTTCTTATCAGTGACCTTCTCATAAAACAGTACCATAAATGACTACACACTACTGCATCCAAACCACAGTACCTGTATCAGCATTGCAACCACCAGTGACGCCCAGTAATGTTCATACTATATCATCAGCCATTTGTGGGGTGACTTTCGGTTGATCGCAGGAGTCTTGCAAAGTCTGTAGGCCATAAGCCAAATCATCATAGCTTGTTTGTTCATTGCGATTGGAGTTGGAAGCATCTTCGGTTATCAAGGAGACGCTCATTTCATCTACAGCCTTAAGAGCCTCTTGCTGCCCACTGAGATTCAGGTCCGAATGCGGCCCGAATGCCGCCCTGAAGCGGGTGACGGTGGTGTCCGCGCCCTCGCAGAT
This sequence comes from Lissotriton vulgaris, assembly GCF_964263255.1. NCBI lineage: Eukaryota > Metazoa > Chordata > Amphibia > Caudata > Salamandridae > Lissotriton > Lissotriton vulgaris. The sequence goes on from NW_028241798.1 coordinate 35,488, forward strand.
CTTCGCTCTCTCCTGCAGCGGTGATAAGGAGCCCTTGATTCCGGCATCTGTACCTTAGTGCCTGGATCTTAAGCTTCAGTGTCGCTTAAAGTGTCAATCCAATCCTCCACCTCTTCGGATGTTGAAAAAAAGTGAATTTTGCTATTGGGAACCACTGGCAGACGGGCAGGGAACAGTAGGGAGTACTGTATATTGCTCTGTCAGAGACGTTTCTTCACCGCCATGAATGAAAACCTCTGCATCTGCACCTGTATGGTATAGTCTGGGAAAAACATTATTTTGTGATTGTCTATTTGGATATTCTGTAATTTTCTGGTTTCTTGCAGTACAGAATCCCTGTCTCTGTAGTTGAGGAGCCGAATAAGAAGGGGACGTGGATTTGACCCTATAGGAGGGGGCCTTGCTGGGACCCTATGTGATCGCTGTATCACAAAGTGGGGTGAGTGGGTCCCCTCAGGAAGGAGTTCTCTAAGCCAGTTTTCCACGTAAGAAATAGGTTCCCTCCCCTCCTTGCCTTCCGGCAGAGCCACAATGCGCACATCAATTCATCGAGCTCACCCTTCGGCATCATCAACCCTCTCCTCCAGGAACTCCATTTGATTTAGTAAATTCTGCACATGTTTTTCCGTTTATGTGACCTGCGGTTTGATGTCAGCAAGTGTGGTTTCCAAGGCGGTGGTTTGATCCACCAGCTTCCAGTGATCAGCATGTAGATAAGTGAGGTGTATTGCCACCTTATCTATTTTAGTCTCTAAGGAGGTGCGGGTTTGATTGAAGTGAAGTAGTGTGGCTCACTGGTTAGAGGCGGCAGACCCAAGAGCAGAGGACGGCCCGGGACCAGGGTTCGATTCCCGGTGCGGCAGGTTTCTGGACCAGGGTCAGCGGACTCGATAATTCTCTCGCCTTGGTGCCCACTCTGATCAGCGATCATACTCGGCAACTCTGGGCATTAGCTTGCCTCATCTTCACTAACGGCCCCACCAGACCGCCGGGGATGCCTGGTCTCACCCTGGAGATACCCATTAAGGGACCATCTCTCAGGGAAGCCAGGAAGGGTTTCGCAGCGGTCGAAGCGCCTTGGGACCCTACGGGTAAGTGGTGCGCTATATAAATGCCTATACATACATACATTGATGGTATCTTCCAACCTCTCCACTGCAGAAAGTACTGCATCTAAATTGTTAGAAGTTTGGTCCGTGAGCCCTTGTTTTGCCATCTTGTCCGATTTAGGCTTGGTTAAGAGAGGTGGGACCTGTTCTCCTGTTCCAGTTCGTGCACGGGTTCAACCCGACATTAGTCGCAGAGTGTGTACACGGGGTATTGTGCACTATATGTGGTCGTCCTGATGCTGTTTTCCTGGGTATGTATGCTCTGCATTTAATCTTGTGCTTGCGCTAGAATTAAGCAGCAAGCACTTCACCACTCAGTATGCCGGCAGGAGGTCCTTCCGCACATATATGGGCGCATACGCTGCAATATGGTTGCCTCTCACTCCCAACGTGGGGGCACTGAAAAGATAGCCACAACATCAAAGGACTCGGCGAGGTGTGCACCGCGTTGATGAAGATGCAATCAAGAGAATGGTGCTGTCATCTGGTCAGGAGCAGTCACCCTCGCAGGGCGCAGCCCAGGGGCCCAAGTGGTCCCCTCGGAGGTCAGTGTATGTCCAGGAGTAGGTGGCAAAATGTTGTGTCCCGTCTGCTCCGCGCGGAGCTCCACCATGCTGATGTGCCAAGGAGCCTTCAGCGCTTAGTGCTATGGACTATGTCTATTTCCATAGGTACAATCTCCAGCAGGGTTCACCTCAGGAATAATATGCCCATGCACAGTCAATGTCCCTGTGGTGAGCTTGCTGTTAATACAGGGGCTAGGAGTGTGGTACTGTGGATGGAGCCCTAGATATCGCAGCAGGGGAGTGGGTCTCACATCAGGCAGGAGCGTTGGGTGAGTTCTGATCAGCGATTAGTCCTAAAGATAACTCACTCACCAGTGGTCTCCGGTTTCACAGGAGGGGGCCGACTGATAATTACTGCAGCCAATGCACCGGGAGGACATCGAGATGCGCCACAGGAGCAAGCCTGGATGGGTGTTCTGCTCACATGGAAGTTCAGCAGTGTGAAGCAGGTCTGCAGAGACGTGGGGCGGTCTCGTCTCAGCCGCAACTATGTCCTGTGACCTCTCGGTTTTCTCCGGTCATGCTTTCGTCCGGGGAATCCGCAGTGGTGCTCCCAGTACTGGCTCCGTTCGGGCTACGCCATTTTTCATGGCCCTGTGGGTGGAGCCAAGCCGCGGCTCATGTAGTCCATCTCGCCCACACAGTAGCGGCCCGCTGGGCAGCCCACACACCTAGGGGTCCTGGCACGGTTTGCAGGGTTCGAGCAGGCTGGAACTCTCAATCGAGTTCACTGGAATGGATCATCTCCTTCCTCGACGGAAGAACACAGAGAGTCCGTCTACCACCGTACAAGTCAGAGGCCACCGAAGTCATCTGCGGCGTCCCTCAAGGATCCTCGCTGAGCCCCACCCTCTTCAACGTCTACATGAGCCCCCTCGCGGCCATCGCACGCCAACACAACCTCAACATCATCTCCTACGCTGACGACACCCAGCTGATCCTCTCCCTGACCAACGACCCCGCCGCCGCCAGAGCCGACCTTCTCGAAGGGATGAAAGACGTAGCCGAGTGGATGACGACCAGCCGCCTGAAACTGAACTCAGACAAGACGGAAGTCCTTATCCTGGGCTCCTCGCCCTCCGCCTGGGACGACTCCTGGTGGCCCCCCGCCCTGGGCACCGCACCCAAACCGACAGACCACGCATGCAACCTGGGCTTCATCCTGGACTCCTCCCTCTCCATGACCAGACAAGTCAACGCCGTCTCCTCGTCGTGCTTCAACATCCTGCGCATGCTACGGAAGATCTTCCGGTGGATCCCCACCGAGACCAGGAAGACGGTCACCCAGGCCCTCGTCACCAGCCGACTGGACTACGGCAACGCCCTCTACGCTGGAACCACCGCCAAGCTCCAGAAGAGACTCCAGCGGATCCAGAACACCTCAGCCAGACTCATCCTCGACATCTCACGACACAGCCACATCTCCGGACATCTGAGAGACCTGCATTGGCTCCCCGTCAACAAGAGAATCACCTTCCGTCTCCTCACCCACGCACACAAAGCCCTACACGATCAAGGCCCGAGCTACCTCAACAACCGCATCAACTTCTACGCTCCCAAACGCCATCTCCGATCAGCCAGTCACGCCCTCGCCGCCGTCCCCCGCATCCGAAGAACGACAACAGGAGGAAGGTTCTTCTCCTACCTGGCCGCCAAGACCTGGAACTCCCTCCCTCCCGACCTGCGCCTGACCCAAGACCACCTCTCCTTCAGGAAGAAGCTCAAGACCTGGCTGTTCGAGCAGTAGCAGCACCCCCCCCAAGCGCCTTGAGAACCTCCGGGTAAGTAGTGCGCTCTACAAATGTCTTTGATTGATTGATTGATAGGTTGAGATCATGGCAGTGTGTAGCTGGTCTGGTACTGCAGCGGATGTCTGCGACCTCCAACAGAGCTCTACCCAGACAAGTCTGCCTCCAACGTCGTCGTAGCCACCCCCCCAACATTGATGCTCCATATACCGTACACCACATTTTTTTTTATCAGAAATACTCCTTAGAATTTTGGTTGAAGCAACAAATGGTAAGAATTTGGAAGCTTGAAAGGTAGTTTTTGTTTGAATCTATGGTTGGTGTAATTGCATTCTGTCCGTCCAGTTTCACTCTTTAAATAGTACAGTGTAGTGTCCAGACATTACATTAAGTCTTTTGAGAAATATGACAGCCATATTAGTATGAGTTCTTCCAGAAAATTCATTTGCTCTGCATCATTGTAGCATTAATATAAGGTATTTTCCACTTGTTCATACATGCAATGTAGGCATAACATCTGACCTACAATTTGGGCAGGTCATATTTTGGCTAAGCCGTTTTTATCAATCTGTCAACAGACACAGATTTCAAAGTGTTCAGAGTACATAGTACATATCTACTACATTAATCTACTGGATCTTGAATGCCTGAAGAACAATGTATTACAGTCCTCTCACTTTGCAAACATTGCAGCAAACCACACAGTGCAGAATATAATCTCTTCTGTGTTTTCTGTTGAACTGTATTTATAAAATGTGTGAAAATGAAACTGTACATTGAGAACAACACTTGCATAGCAGTTGACACCAGCGGTTTTTGACAACTGGTAACATAAAACATCTCCCTTATTCTCCAGTTTTGTCTTCCTAACGCCTTCCTTGTTCTCCTTCTTTTCCTTTTTTTCAGCATCATATCTACTCTTGTGAGTTTCCACTTTGGACAAATTATCCCTTTTTCATAAATCGGATACTGTCCTAAATAATGAGCGTATACACTTCTTAACCGATTGTAATCTCTGACACAACTTGCATCAGCACTAGTTTTCCTGTCATCAAAATCAACCAAAAACAAACTGGACAATGATCTTACTCAAGACAATTTAACATATGACAAACCATCTTTAAATATAGTAATACCAATATTGATAAAAACTGTGTCTAAACTTAAACATTAAGGTTTATGGATGGTTACAGTGTATGCTAGCGACACTGGAATGTGCTGCAACTAGGCATTTAAGTCTTTCACAAGCAAAAAATGCACAACACATTGGTCAATCTGCTTCCTGCTATCAATCTGATCAAATATTTTAGCTAAATATTCAACTGCATCCCTGTTGAAAAATTCAGTGATTCAATAACTTTACCTATTGCACCATTTACTAATCCTTCCCCAACATTTAAATTATGCTGCCAAATTACTGCATAGTTTGTGCATATGCACAAACACTTTCCTAATCCTGCATTCCTAAAAACAGGTTTCTCCAATTAATCCCAATTTTGCTTGTAGCTATCCACTTAGCAGTATTATTATTCAGCGGTGTTCCATTTTGTCAATAGCTTTAATTTCCCAAATTTCTTCTTTCTCCAGTTTTAGTAATTGTTCATTAAAAATGGAGTACGTTTTCAGTCTAGGCATTAAACAGATTATAGATGTCCCTTCTCCAAATAAATTGTACTTTAGTTGTGCTGCTATGTTATTAGAGAAGAATACTTACCTGATAAGTCAACCCTCTATGGTAAGTTTCTCCTCTTTTGTCAGAACTCTTACTCTATTGCCTTTCAGAATCAATCAATCAATCAATCACGCATTTGTTAAGCGCTACTACTCATCCCTGAGGGTCTCAAGGCACTGGGGGAGGGGGTTTTTGCAGTTTCCAGTCTATCAAGTATGGGGTCTGTTGAAGAGCCAGGTTTTGAGGTTTCTTGTGAAGATGGGGAGAGATGTTGTCTGTCTGAGGTAGAGAGGGAGGGTGCTCCAGTTTCTGGCCGTGAGGAAGGAGAAGGCGTGGCCGCCTGATCTGGGCTTTCTGGTGTGGGCGAACACGGCGTAAGAGAGCTGGGCTGATCGTAGGAGCCTTTGGGTTGCGTGGAATTTGAGTCGGCAGTTCAGGTATTGCGGTTCGGTGTTGTAGAGGGCCTTGGGAGCCTGGCTGAGCATCTTGAAGGTGACTCTAGTTTCGATCAGGAGCAAGTGGAGTGTGCGCAGATGCTGAGAGATGTGGCAGTGTCTTGGCAGGTTGAGGACCAGTCTTGCGGCGGCATTCTGGATGTTCTGTAGCTTGCGTGTGAGATTATTGTTTATTCTGGTGTAGAGTGTGTTGCCGTAGTCAAGTCTGCTGGTGACCAGGGTGTGAGTGACGGTCTTTCTGTGTTCAAGAGGGATCTATTTAAAGGTCTTGGATAGGAGGCGGAGGGTGTGGAAGCAGGAGGATGAGACAGCATTGATCTGGCGGTCTATTTCAGTTCGGAGTCCAGGATGATTTCCAGGATGCATGCGTGGTCCGTGGGCGGACTTCCGAGGCTGGAGGGGCCACTAGGTATCGTTCCAGGCATCCGGGTGTCGGCCCATCATGAGTACTTCTGTTTTTTTGGGTGTTTAGTTGATGGCAGCTGTTTTTAATCCCTTTGGTTACAGCTTCCATGCCTTCTCGAAAAATGTGTCTGGCGGTGTAGGGTTCGTTGGATAGGGAGGGGATGAGTTGGGTGTCATCTGCATATGACACAATATTGATTCTGTAGGTTCTGACTATGGCGGTGAGCGGAGTCATGTAGATGTTGAAGAGCGTTGGGCTGAGGGATGACCCCCTGGGGGACCCTGCATGTGGTTGGTGTAGGGTCTGAGAGGAAAGGAGGGAGTCTGAACCACTGCGTTCTGCCGGAGGGGAAGGAGCAGATCCAGTCGGGGGCCTTTTCTTGAATCCATGCGTCGTGGAGTCTGTGTATTAGGGTGCAGTGAGATACTGTGTCAAGAGCCGCTGAGAGGTCGAAGAGGATGAGGGCTGCTGTTTCTCCTTTGTCTAGTAGGGTGCTGATGTCATCTGTTGCGGTGAGGAGGCCGGTTTCCGTGCTGTGGTTTTTGCTGAAGCTGGATTAGGAGGAGTCGAGGATGTTGTGCTCCACGACGAACGTGGCGAGTTGGCTGTTGATGGCTTTCTCAATGACTTTAGCTGGGAAGGAGAGCATGGAGATGGGTCTGTAGTGTTTGAGGCCTGTGGGGTCCACCGTGGGTTGCTTGAGGAGGGGGTTGATCTCAGCATGTTTCCAGTTGTCGGGGAACAATGCGGTTGCCAGGGAGCAGTTGATAGTGTGGCAGAGCATGGGTGCGATGGTGTGGCGGCTCTGTTGAAAATGCGGTGGGGGCAGGAGTCCGTGGGGGCCCCGGATTGGAATGAGTTCATCGTCTTCAGTGAGTCTTCGGTAGTGAGGGTTTTCTAGTTGTCGATCTTTGGCTTCATAGTGTCCGGGGTAGTTGGTGAGGGTTCAGTGTGTTGGTTGTCTTCATGGAAGTTGTCATAGATGCTCTTGATTTTGTGGAGGAAAAAGGAGGTGCTCGGTTTGTCTCAGAGGTCTTGTGAGGGTGGGATGTCAGTGGACTCACTGGTAAGTTGAGCGAACTCCTTGATGATGTTGAAGAGTTCTTTGCTGTTGTGTGCGTGGGTGGAGATTCTGTCTCTGATTGTTTTTTTCCTCATTTTCCTGTGGACTTTGGTGGCAGCTCTGAACTTGTTGTGAGCATCTGTTGATTTGGTGTTTATCCAGTCCGTTTTGAGGTGGCGGCTGGTGTGTGTGGACTCTTGACGTTCAGTGGTAAACCATCTAGCTTTTTTGGCGTGGGTGCTGTTGTTCTTCTTTCTGTCGGTGATCCATCTGTGCAGGGTTCAGGCTGCGGCACTGGGGTCGTCGTTTTCCGTGATGGTAGGGATGGAATTGCTGAGTGATGAGGTTAGCTGGTCGTCAGTGATTCTGGTCAAATTTCTTTGTGGGAGCAGGTGCTGGCGTCTGGATGGTGGATGTTCTGAAAGTGAAGTTGACACATTGATGGTCGGTCCATGGGAGTTCGGTGGTATGGCTGACGGTAATGGAGTTTCCTGTTGTGAAGAGATGGTTGAGGGTGTGTCCAGCTGAGTGCCTGGGTTTGGTCACGATCTGGCAGGGTCCAATGTTGTGGAGGTTATCCAGGAGGGGTGATGCTGGGGTCCATTGGGTTATTGAGGTGGAGGTTGAGGTCTACCAGCAGGGTGTAGCTGGTGGATGCTATGGCAAGCGGTGTGTTGATGACTGTGATGGATTCAGAAAAAGGTACGCATGGTCCAGGGAGTAGGTAGATGAGGGTTCCTTGGATGGTGGTGGTGTGGATGGCCAGGATCTTGAAGTGAAGGTCTGTGGGCTCGTCGGACGATTCCTGCTTCAGGACGGTTGGGGCGGTACTTCCAGGAGATCTTGTATCCTTGGGCGATGGCGATGCGATGCCCGGTCCCGAGGGGTGTTGGATCATGTTTGGGCTAGGAACGCTACATCCGGGGGGTGCTGTCGAGGAGGTCCCAGATTTTGATGGCGTTTTTGTGGAGGGATCGGACTTTAAGAACGATGCATTTCAAGGTCTTCGGTTCAGGTGTGTTCTTGTAGTCAGATTGTGCTTTGTCCGTGTTCCTGGGGATGCTGTAGGTTTGATGGCAGTGGTGACAACGTAAGGGTCCGTGGGTGTCGGGCGGCAAAGCTAGCTTTGTGTTGCAGCCTGGGTTGAGTACGTGGAGTGCTGATGGGTCATGGCATTGGCGGGGCGGAGGTCCAGGGTTTCTGGCACTGGTCGCAGTCAGGTCACGGACCTGCTGTTTAGCCAAATGTTTACATTGCCAATAATTCCCAAAGAATTTCGAGTTTCATCATGGAAAAGTGTCTTTATAACAGGCTGTCCTTTGATGTGGTAAGTTGCAGTAGGTCACCAAAGACAATTAAATGCTTTTCTCCAAACAGCACATCATACTCTGTTTTCAAAATCTGCTGCATTCTCAGTTGTACAAGGGAAGCATTAAGTTTGAGACCATGATCACCTCATCAATGATTAAAAGCTCCCATTTATTTTCCTACCCTGGACACCTCATGACAAGCTTCACTCCGATATTCCAGTTTATTGTCATGCTCAATTGGTAGCATTAGTAGTCAATGCAGAGCAATTTCTTTAATGTTGTGTGCATCCAATCCAGTTGGTGCTGTTACGACACATGATAAGTTGTTTTCTGTTGTCCTCTGTAGGTAATCTGTGAGAACCTTAATTAAAAAGTGTTTCCCTGTACCGCTTGACCACGGATGTATATTAGAAGTGGCTGAAATGATGAGCATTTCCATTTTTCTCCTCATGAATGAATCCATGCTCTATTTTCTCTTTTACCTCCATATAAATGTCTTACTATCCAACTATTGTTCCAAATTAATACTTTTATGTCTCGCTTGTTGCATTGCAGTTTCCACCTCATTCATAGCTATTGCTGCTTTCTTAATAATTGATTGTCCAAAAAGATCTTGACTTAGTGTTCCAAAACCTTGACTGCTTTCTGAGCTCTCCTTAGCTATCTCAGAAGAAATCGTTTCTTCCTTTTCAATCTCATCATTCAACAATTGGAAGTGATTTGAGAAGACTGAACACTGAAATGTGTCTTTCTCAGCATTTTCATGGTAGTCATACTCTTTAAGAAATTCTGTTTCAGAACGCCAAGGGTTGAAGAGTTGTAGAAGTGCCAAATAGAAAAATGCTTTACTATCTGGAGTTTTGAAAAGTAAATATACTGTGGTTAATTAGATCTCCTTTTGCATGTCTCACCAAACAATCAACACATCCAACTACTGCATATTTCCCTTTTTCTATGTTTACAGTAACATTGTTTCTGTATCTGTAATATTATATCTGTGAATAAAATAGGACCAATGGCTGGTAAAGCAGCTAATTTTACAATCTTGGGGGATCCTAATCGCCACCTTGAGCTGGACGAAAAGGCTGAAATTTCCAATTTCTTAGCGGACTTGGAAGATTTTCAGTTGCTTTAGCTGGTTTTAGAGGGCACTAACGTAGCTGGGCATCTACTTGATCCCATTTTCTCTAACCTTGAGTGTTTAAAGACTTTCTCTCCGGTTCCGCTGACCTGGTCTGACCATTTAGTGATTATTTTCTTTTTGCTGTGGCAGGGTAGAGCTGAGGTGGATCACCCTTCGGTCGTGGCCAAACGGCCAAACGGCCCTGGCAAAAATTAAACCAGGAGTTGCTTACCATCTGGTTGGCAGAGCACAGACCTCAGCTCCCCCCAGATATCGAGGAGGCTCAAAAGTGCTTCCATGACTGGCTAGTAGCTGGTCTGGATAATTGTATTCCAGCAAAACAGGGTGGTAAGAGTCGAGGGCCATCTAATCCCTGGTTTACAGTGCTATTGACTCAGGCAAAAAAGGGGTGTAAGAAGTTGGAACGCAGTTGGTGCCGTTCTTACGAGCCGTCTGCCAAAACAGTATATCGTGAGGCAGTGAAGACTTATTATAAGCTCATCCGCAAATCGCAGGCAGAGTTTGTTGCTAATAAAATCTTAACTAGCTCCAACCCGACCAAGACCATCTTCAAGTTATTAAAAAACTTGAGGAGCACAGGTACGACTAACTCCTCCTCTGTAGCCTTTAACCATCACTGTGAGGTCTTAGCACTCCACTTTGTGAACAAAGTGGAGTTGATCTATCAAGGTCTCTCCACAGGGAATCTCCCCAATGAGGATGCTGTGCTGATGGGGCCAATTGCCAGTTTGAACAAGGGCCTGACATCTTTTCCACTGGTGTCCCCCTTAGAGTTTGAGACTCTAAGTGTCAAAATTAAAGCAGGTTCACCAGCTGATCCTATGGCAGCAACTTACTTCCGCCAGCTCCAGACTCCTATTGCCCCAGTGGCTCTTGAACTGGTCAACCTTTCACTGAAGTCAGCCTCTGTCCCAAGGGTATGGAAGCATGCAAAAATGACCCGGGCAACTACCGCCCCATCTCTCAGCTCCCTTTTATGGCAAAGGAGGTGGAGGACCATGTTAATTCCATTCTGTCAAAACACTTTCACGACCATAATATTTTTGACCCGTCGCAACATGAGTTTCACCCACGTCATAGTACTGAATCTGCTCTCCTCGCTGTCACGGAAACCATCAGAAGTCGTTTGGATGAAGGGGACTCTGCGGCCTTGGTCCTATTGGATCTAAGTGCCGCTTTTGGCACGGTGACCCATGCGATCCTTCTCCAACGGCTCTGGACAGTTGGAGTCAGAGGTGATGCCTTGGAGTGGATTCGATCCTTCTTGGCGGAATGATCATTCCAGGTATCTGTGCCGCCCTTCCATTCGCAGGACTATGCCCTGTGTAGGGGGGTACCTCAAGGCTCCATCCTGAGCCCACTTTTATTTAATCTGTATTTGGGTCCATTAGCAGAGGTGGCTAGAGGCAGGGGACTGTCCCTGGTGTCGTATGCAGACGACACTCAGTTGGTGATTTCCTTCTCAAAAAAATGCTATGCCTACCTTGAGAATTTTAAAGAGGATTTGACTGTTATCTCGGACTGGATGAAGGATAACACAAACCCTACTATCCATGAAGGAAGCGGCCACACGGGAAAATTCAACAGGAAACACTTTATTGGACCATTAGCTGGGCATGATGCATTTTGGCTGTAGTTAGCCTTCCTCAGATGCCGTTAATGTCCGGATGTTACCACACCCGTGCTATAATATAGTCCCACTTTGCTCCTATTGGTGCAAGCACTGTTAGTCCCTGGTCACATGATCGCCCATCAGCTGTAGCCAGGTGGTGACTACAACTTCCAGAGTTCTCCTTGCTTGGGAAGATGTTGCGCGGGGAACTTTTGTTGGAAATAATCGTCGCAGTGGACGTGTGCTCTGCGGGACTGAATGCAATGTGTCCTGATGGCAGGAGTCCGGTCAGGTAAGTGTCCTCAGTGCTCCCTCTGTTCCCTGCATACGTTCCAGCCTCTTTGAGCAGGATTCCGTCGGGCAGTGAGCTGGAAATCAGTAAGCCCAATTCTTCGTACAATGACGAACTGCACAAGACAGCCGCCCTTACTTCGCTTGCTCGCTGAGGCGGGCCGGAGCTGTGCCAATACCTTGACAAACAAAGGAACAGCTGTAGAAGCAGACACCAGTAAAGCTCCAGCCTGCTTGTAGAACGGGGCCATATAGGAGCAGGTCAAGATAGTTGGCTAAAAACATCGTTAATATCACACTAAAATCAGTATTTACAGATTTCCAAAGTGCAGAATTAGCCAACAAGAAAAAATAAATATTATTCTCTCACGTGCAAAAAAGCATACATTTACATCATGACCATCCTAGGTTGAATCTCGGGTTAAATCCAGTATGTAATTACTCATTAACCCCTTTGATGCTGGTGACGGAACCATTCCGTCATCAGTCACGGTTGAGCTGTGCTTATGACGGAATGGTTCCGTCACGACCACACCCATTATCATTGGGGCCCAGCACAGGAGGAAAATATCATCCGCAGCGATGAGGTTAATGTCACAGTTGCAATGCATCATGATAAAACTGATAAGTGCAACTAGAACCTATACCGTGCAATAATAAAGTACCAAAGTGCAAACGAGTAAAAACACACAATATAATCAAGGCATTCGGTAGACTGAGCCCAGTCATACCTAGACCAACTCACGTATTTTGAAATTTCTTGCTATAAATTGCAGAAAAAAATAATCACTTTCATTTATCGTTTTTAGTAATACATAATATAAAACTAGCTTTATCAAGTATTTATTTCTTTAAAATTAATTGGACAGTGTATAGTATCAGGCAGGAACTAGAAATATAAAGCACTGCATGTGATGAAGCCTATCTTAATCCATAATTATAACAGAAGGGCTGTAAATAACTAACAGAAAACATTTGTCAAATTATCTTAAAGTGTACAACATAGTTCCCCTTACAAATTAACAACTCAGGGGAATATTATCAAGGGGGTTTATCTCCGCTTTTTTGGCTTTAAAAGCCAAGAAAGCGTAGATAAAATTATCTCCCTATTACCTAGCTGGCGCTAACACCAGTTAGCGACAGCTAGTAGGAGATAGCGACCATCTTGGGCCCCACTTTGCATTTCAGTGATATTTATCACTAATGACATGCAAAGTGGCCGTGCCATCGCTATCTCCTATTACCAACTTATGGGGATATTCGCGCTGAGCGTGAATATCTCCAAAAGCTAACACCTGCCCTGAGCAGTTCTTGGCCATGTTATCCAATGGTAGGTGGATAACATGGCTGAGAGCATTAGCTCGGTAATGCATGAATATCGCTGACTTTTCAGTGATATTCATGCATTGCGGCCGTTTTTTATCGCGTTTGCGATAAACCTTGGTAATACCAAGGTTTATCTGCGATAAAAATCGACGCAGCTCAGCGGTAAATTATTGTCTCTAACCAAGCAATAGCGATAATTATCGCTATTGCTTGGTAATATGCTCCTCACCTTTTTGAAAGTAGGAGAAGAGTTAGTACTGTGTAAATCAAACACCAGAAATTGTACACCAAAAATTCCTCACAAATGTACATCAGACAGTAGTATCAAAAAATGGCTGTGTTTTCCTCTCATTTTAGATATATACATAACCAATCAAACTTCATCTCACACAAATGCAAAACCAAAGTAACATTTTAATTGGTTCTAAATTTCAACACATTCAAATGTGTTTTCCCCATGCAATTTTCCATAGGACATTTAGACACGGCTACATCCCGAACGGCTGAACGGAATTACACCAAACTTGGCAAAATCGTAGGGACTGGTACGTAGTAGGGCCTTTCCCATATTTGTTTAAAATTGCTCCAGTGGTTTTTATGAAAAGCTACTTCAAAAACACATATATATCGATTTGGGCACTTTGAACGCTTCCCAGTACGCGTACCGGGGAGCGCACCCGATGTGCCACGTAGGTGCGCGAGAGGAAAGTTTATTGCCTCTCGGATGTCTGTCAACATTCCAAACAGTCCGGAGAGTCCACCATCTTGTGTCTCGGTAGAATCGAGACACAAGAGGTGCAAAAAAAAAGGAGGAAATGATTAAAAGGGGGCAGGGTAGTCATCCCCTGACCCCCTAGGTCAGGGGATGACTACCCTGGGATAAGCGCTGGGCGCGTTTCCATGTACGCTTCCCGGTACGCGTACCCTGAGAGCACCACGGGGAAAAACAGTGTAAAAAATTAGAGTAAAAAAATAATTTAGAGTGCTTAGAGGTAGGGCAGCTCTGAAAAGAGCTGTTGTGTTATGTGGGTGTTTTTTGTACCTACAAGTGGGTACCAATGCAGAGTCTAAAATTCAAGAGTAAGACTCTATTCCCCCCATCTGTAAAATGTACACCATCTTTCCTATAGATGCCTTGCATGTTGTGACGCAAGTTGTTGTGGTATATGGAACCCATACCATAGTCTCTGAGGAAAGCAGAAACATCACTCATTCCCTATCCTTCACTCCTCCTCCGTTTACTTTCATCCCCCACTCATCTTCTCTCAGTACCTTTTCTTCAGTCCTCTTCCCCGCTTTTCCCTTCCTTCGCTTTCTCACTCATTCACCTTCCCTAACTCATCTTACTTCGCTTCACTCACTCCTTCTGTCACTCCCTCTGTCCTCTCACATCCTCACTCTCCTTCCCTCACTCCCTCTCTCCTAGCCTCACTCCCTCTGTCCCCTCACTCTCTCAGTCCCCTTCCCTCATGCTTACTCCCTTTAACTCACCTACACTACCTCACTTATCTGTCTATGCTTCCTCACTCAGTCCCCGTCTCTCACTATTTCCTTTACTCCTTCTGTCTCCTCACTCCCTCACTCCCCTTGTCTCACGCTCACTTGCATTTATCCACCCTCTAACACCCCTCTTTCCTCAACCACACTGCTCTTCTCTTACCCTTCCTCACCCCCGTTCCTTTACTCTGCTTTCCTCACTTATCCTCATTCCCCATGCTCACTCCCCTCTCCCTTACTCACCTCCCACAGTCACCCTCTTTCAGTCCCCCTACTTCACTTCACTTCCCTTCCCCTCTCTTCTCTTCCTTCGCTCCCTCACTCATTCCCCTTCCCTCACTCATCTTACTACACTTCACTCACTGCTTCTCTCACTCCCTCTGTCCTGTCACATCCTCATTCTCCTTCATCAATTCACCCTCACTCACTCCCCTTCTGTCATTTGTTCCTTCAGTCTCTTTCTCTCCTTCACATACATTCGTTTTTTTAAAAAAATACCAAAAATTATAAAGAATACAGCTCTTTTTGGAGAATTGGAGGTAGTTCTAAAAATAACTTTTTTTTCTTCTTTTTATTTTTTTTTTTTTTATTTTTACTTTTTCCAAACGTATTAAAAACATTTTTGTATTATTTTCAGAACAAAAACAAAACTAGGGAATACAAAACTGCTCAACAGGAGCAAAGAAAAAAGGGAAAAATTAATGGTGGGTGGAGCAGCTCCGCTCCCCATAACAAAGCTGTTCATCGCAGTCCATGCAGACAATTTTGATGCATGCAAAGACCGGCTGTATATTCGGGATCAATCTTGCAGCTTGATTTCCCGAAGGTGTTGCTCCACCAGTCGAGGTGCTGCTGCCATCTGCTGGGGGATTGCGTGCCAGGTCCCTGACACTCTCCCTTGCAAAGTTATTGGGGTGCCTCCTCTCCACATGCCTGATTAAAGTGGCATTCCAAAAACTGTATTTTTTGTTTGGATACTCTCTTGATAAGGTGGTGCCACAAATCTTGCAGCACACCTTTGCTGCATTTACCTTCTTTTCTCCTTCAGGGAAGGTAAAAAATTTCCAAATGAAATGCTCCTTGACTTTGCGCCAAGGAGGGTCCTCAGGCAAAAAACCATCTTCAGAGTCACTGGAGGATGGTTGTCTTCCAGCCATTGTTCTGAAATTGTGGAGATGCTGCTGATGATCCAAAGAAGTGAACACCTCTTGCTCTCTCCAAGTTCAAAATGATAGTGAGGGAAATGGATGGGGGCTTACAATATTTGGAAAAAAAACTATTATGAACCAACAAAAAGTTTTCTTTTAAGGTCACATGACTTGACGTGCTTACGCTACGTGCTCCGGAGTGCTTCCGGGGGCGCCTAGGCGTCATGGACGTAGGCGCTTACGCGGGCGTTTCCGGGGGCACTTACGTGGCGCGTCACAATGATGTTTTACTTGATTTTCGGAAAAAATGTTTAGAGTCAAAATACGCTTTTTAAATTTTAAAAATACTACTTTTATGAGTATGCTACTGAATGTCTTGCATTATTATTTACTTTAAATACATAATTATATTTTTTTCGCACGCAAGAATAGCGCTCTCGCCACGTTTATGGGTTTGTTTACGAGTGCGTTTACGGGTGTGCATACCCTGAGCGCTCTAGGGTAAAAAGATTTTTTTTAAAACACAGGAAAATATATTGAATAATTATTGTTTGAAAAATATACCTTATTTAAATATTTAATAAAAATTATAATAATTAATAGCAATAAAAAATAGCTATTAAAAAAACTTAATAATTCACTTTAAAAGCCATAGGTTACAAACTCATTACAGTTAGGAATTAGATTTTAAAAAACCTTTGAAATTCACTGAAAAAACCATAGGTTTAACACTCGTTATAGTTAGGAATTAGCATTTAAAAAACCTTTGAAGTTCACTGAAAAAACCATAGGTTTCACACCAGTTATAGATAGCTGAACATTTTACTCATACAAAACAAATTGAAATTCCCACGTTATAGTTAGTTAGACTCACTATAACTCGCGCTCCCGCAATCCACTGCTGATGATGTCAAATTTTACATCATTCATAAAAGTAGGTGTTTATAATAATTCTATAGTTATGCAGCAACCAATGCATCATGGTCCTAGGGAGCGCCACCTCCCAGGTGCAGCTCATACAATATCCCAAGGTGTGAATCTGCGGGAAATTTATGTTTATTATTACAGGGCGGGTGCATGGCTTCCACCCTGTGATAGCAAATCCTTGTTTGCTTCGTTGAATCGAGAGCAGAAAAACCTTGTACCGCTTGAATAGAGCCGATCCATATGGTTAAAATGGAGAAAAAAAATGAAGCAGGGTCTCACCCGTTCATTTAAATGAGCCCCCTGGTGGGTAATGTTCTGAGTCCAATCTTAATATTATATTGTGGGGTCTCTGCAGCACTGGAGACCTTAATCTCACAAGTAAATTAGGAACAGGAGGGCACAGAGACGTTTCGCAGCCTAGGGGATCGTCACGTCCCCGGGTATTGTTTACTAATTGTTCGGGGGGCTTCGAGGCCAATTCAAGTCCGGGGATCGCAACCCTCCGAGGCTTTACTTAAATATACAATAAACTACAGACAAGTGTTGTCAGAAAAAAAAGACCCATACACTCACTTATTTATTGGTAACAAAAATAACCTTTATTAAAACAAAAAAAATAAATGGAAATGTAACTTTATTCAGACAAACAACAGTATAAGATGAAATAAGTGGGTGGGACTCCTCCAGAAGCAGCGTACAAAATCTGCAAGACAAAAAAGAAACATAAGTATGTGTGCCATGTCCAAGAGAAAAACAAATGTAGTCAGAATGAAAGGAAGATATTGAGAATGGGTCAGAGAGGGAGTGGGTGGAAGGGAGAAGGGGAGGGAGAGTCAAGTCAAGTCAATGCAAGCTTTACAATCATAAAAGCAGTTCATCACATATATAAAAACAGCAATTCATGTGTTAAAAACAATTCATATATAAAAACAGTTTATATTAAAAAGAGCATTTAAGGAGAACAAATTCATATATTTACATTGGGTAGAGCATTTCATTGGTAGAACTAACAAATGGTAGTTATTAACACATGTCAAGGAACGTTTAGCTTCAGTTTTTTAGACTTAATTCGCAAATCAGCAACCAAAAAACTTGCGACCCCAAATACTACTCTGATGCTACTCAGGAGCTGTAGGTAGTGGAGAGCGGGACGGACTTGTGTGAACCCCACTTCTCTCAAAATGGGTAATAAAAATTGTTTCCTATAATCCTCATAATGGCCGCAAAACATGATAAAGTGCATTAGTGTCTGTTCGGAGAAATTATCACAGCTACAGGGGGTAGATGGGTCTGATTTTCCCCATACTGGATAATTCCCCAAGGAATACTGCATGATATTAAGTCTAAATCTCACAAGGAGGTTACGATGGAAGGGCCGAGTCACAATGGTCAAGTAGGGTTCCAGTTTAGGGGTAGTTTGAAGTATGTAATTAGCTCTAACTCCCGGTTTTTGGACCTCTACTTCCTCCCGTTCCATCTCCACACGTCCCAAAAAATTGTTCTTGATCCACAGTACATCACCCTTCTTGATGGTGCTCGGGGCAAAGTATAGTTCTGGCCTCCCCTGTTTAAAAAAGATGTTTTTAATGTAAACCAACCAAGGGATTTTGTTGACTTTATCCAGTGCCATACAGTCTTTGAGGATAGAATGATTTAAACTAATGTCGGGATTCAGCCAGGTCTTAGCCCAGTAGGTCAAAGGTGCCAGCTGTAATTGGTCACTTATGAAGCCAAGGCCCAGCTCTGTATGGACTGAAAGTACTGGGGTTGATTAGGGGACCACTAGGAGGGATCTAAGAAACTTATTTTCCGCCACCTGGAGTTTGCCTTGTGGTAGATAACCCCATAGGGAAGCACCATACCTTGCTATTGAGAGGCTTTTTGATTTGTAAACTGCCAACAGTGCTTCTACTGGGCGTGACCCCAAACATTTTGCAAAGCTCAGTAGAGCGGAAGTTGATCTGGTGACAGCTAGGCCTTTAGCATTTAATTGTGGCCTCCAAGTGCCCCTTTCGTCAAATAGAACGCCCAGGTAGGTGAAAACCGGGACCCTGGAGATTTCTTCGCAGTTGCATAGAAACTTTCTAATCTTTACAGTTTTAGAACGTTTCCCTGCAACCATGACGTGCGATTTTTTGTTGTTTATCTGTAGATCCAGGGAGGACATAAATACCCCAAAATCGTCCAAGAGTCTCTGTAGCCCTACACCGGTGCGGGCGAGCAGTATTGCGTCATCCGCATAGAGGAGTGCCGGCACCATGTACTCCCTCACACATGGGACGTCAGAAGTGGACCCTTTCAAGGTTGATTCGAGGGAATTTATATATAGGGTGAATAGGAGGGGTGCCAAGATGCACCCCTGCCTTACTCCTCATTTTGATCTAAAAAAACTAGTAGTTCCAACCTCACTATTGGTTCTAATAGTGGCCCGCAGATCTTGATGCAGTGCCGCTAAGTAGTTTACCAAATGCGGGTCTATCCCTATGTTGATTAAAATCGCCCAGAGTTTGGCGCGATTGACCAAATCAAAGGCCGATGATAAGTCCATAAAGGCCACATATAACAGACCCTCCTTAGCCAAGGTGTATTTGCTAATTAACATGTGGAGGTTAAGGCATTGATCGAGAGTAGCCCTTTTGGCCCTGAACCCATATTGTAATTCAGAAAGGACACTCCTCTCTTCCAGATGTTCACCTAGTCTCTGCAGAATGACTCTGCCCAAGATTTTGACGGCAGAGTCAATCAGAGAGATCGGCCTGTAACAGGCAGGGTCAGTTCTTAAACCTTTTTTAAAGACGGGTATTATAGATGATGTAGCCCAAGATGAGGGGAACCCCGAAGTAATTGTGGAGGTGAAGACGTTTGTTAGTGTCTTAGTCCAAAACTCCAGGGGGGTCCTATAAAGGTCTGCAGGCACACTGTCTGGACCCGGAGCCTTATTTTTTGTCATCTCTACAATAGCCTTTTGTACCTCCACTTCCTTAAAACGCGAAAGGGGGGCTACGCCATTTTCTGTAGGGTCCACCATTATAGTATAATCCTCTGCACTATTATATATTTTGCTGAAGTGAGCGACCCATGTCTCATCGGGGATCACAGAGTCCATCACCAAATTATTTGTACCAGAAAAATAGGGGTGGTTAATTACAGCCCAGAATTTAGAACTGTCTTTAAGTACATCAATCGACATGAGGTTTTCCCATGCCTCCTCTTTTGTGCATTTTTTACGGTTAGCCATTGCAAGTTTGTAATTTTTTCTAAGGACAACCACCAGTTCCCGGTTTCTTGGTTTTTGTTTTAGTGCATACATTAGTTCTTTATGGGCTTTTGAGCACGTTTCATCGAACCACCTTGGTTGGTCTGGACCATCCCTCTTCTTGTTACATTTCAGGTCAAGTCTAACTTGAGTGCAAATAGTGGTGAAAGAATTTATAACCTCTTTCCCGTCCGCCAAATTATCTAGGCATATTGCCTTGACCTCTTTTAGTTTGTGCTCTAGCTCCTGCATAAAAGTGTCTGGGACCACCTTGGCCCAATTAAGCCTCCTCCCCTGATCTTTAGGAATAGGTTTATCAAAATTACATTCTTCATTTACCCTCTGGTTGTCTGTGTCCTCCCCCTTGTGTATGGTCAAAATCAGAGGGTTGTGGTCGCTAAAGGCCGAGATTGCGACCTCAATGGAGGAACACACCTGAACTATACCAGGGGAAACGAAAATATAATCAATTACAGTCTCTGCCTCTCTACCTACAAAGGTCGGAGCCCTTTCCTCCCCTCCACTTCCCTCAACTTCATATAGATTAGTGTTTGCAAGAAGTTCTTCCAGCAACTCACCTTGAAGCGAGTGTTCGAAGTGTGTGGAGATTGAGCCAGGTGGGCCTATGTTGTGTTTAGCCAGACAGTCCCAAACACAGGGGTGTATGTTAAAATCTCCCATTAGGATTATATTGAATATAGAGTTTTGTGTTGACTTGTAATGCTCTAAGTAAGAAGCCAGTGTATTCAGGTGTAAATTTTGTGTATCCTTCTCTGGCGCATTATAGAAGTTCAGAATTAAAATCTTTGGATATTTAGGGCGACTCCATTCTAATCCTTGTGAGTTTGCTTAAAGAAACCCCAAATTGGTAAATGAGCCTGGGAGTCTAAGTGAAGTTAGAATACATATACCACCTTTAGGTCTCCCTCTCTGGGGTAGCCTTGACTTGGAAACTACAATAACCGTCTAAATAAAAGAGATCACTTGTGTCTCAGGTCTCTTGTAGAGCGATGATCTCATGTTGTGCCACAAAGTGTAACCATCTATCATCTTTTACTTTTTTTCCCAGCCCCGCCAGTTCCAACTAATTATTTTGAATGAGGAGTGGGGTTGCAATTGATTATTCTGGACAATATTGGGCGTGTTAACAATTTCTATGGGTAGTTGTCAATCATTTATGTCCAGACTCGATAAGGCAGAAAATCTATTTGTTAGTGTTAGTTCAGAGTTAGATCTTGTCGGTCGTGACTGTTTTTGCTGCCCTCAGGGAGGCCTGTTGAGATTGGTACGAGTAACGTTTAGTGTTGTTAACATTCAGGGTAGAACAGTAAGTCAAAGGGACTATAGGCCGACGTGCTACAGATTGTGCAAAAGGGGGTGGCAGATAGAAGTAACCCAAAGGAAGTGGCCTAATGCCGTAACCATCTAGCTCAGAGCCATCCCATAACAGAGTATCCACAATATTTGCTCTATTGAAATTAACAACCACACAATCTCCGGGAATGGTCTTGTTCCGTTTCCCCACTCTTCTAGCCGTAATGATGCTCGAGGCAATGTCAGTATTCCCACTACTAAACTGTGAGCACCACCTTTTAGTTCTGTCCAGAAGTTCATTCTCAGTTTCCACAACACCATTTTTTAGGGATGGGATTTCAGACAGAATTACCACTAAAGGAGCAGCTTGTGGGGGAAGATGTAGTGTGGGTAATTTTGGGGTACGGTAATTAGGAGTGTGTCGATCTTTGCCTGGGGACCTTGATTGTATAACCTCATCGGGTAAGAGATGTTGTTGTACCCCCGGGATGGAATCTGGCATCTTTTCTTGATGTTTAGAACTTCCTGGGTTAGTCTGCATGTCCTCACCCAAAGGGGGCTCCGTATCCATAACCTGACTAGACGCCCTAGTTAGGTTTACACATATGGCACTAACATCAATGGGACCTGTAAGGTGGGCCTTTAGATCCTTCAGGAATTTGCCAATGTTTTCGCATTTCTTAACAATATTTGCGACACAAAGATTCAAGGAGTCCAAAATATCCTTGCCAATGTTCAAAAGAACAGGCTCCAAATGGGATTCAATTAGTTCCCCCATCAACTCCAAAACGTTTGTTGGGAGCCCATGGTTCGATGTGCTGGCCACACCCCCTTTGGTCTGTTTGGGGGTTTTCTTCCTTTTGGTACCCTTACTGGTCATTTTTGGGTTTTCATTGTTTGTCCTTGTCCCCCTTGGACTGGCTCTCTGGGAAGCGTTTACAGAGATCGGGTGGTCCTGGGCACCTTGAAACGGGTTAACTACAATAATGTCTGGTTCTTGAGGGATGGGGGGTGCACTACTTGGAGATGTCTCAACATTCTGAGTGGGCATTGAATCTCTGCGTGAATCAAGTCCCAATTCCTTCTCTACGGTAGCAATTTGGTCGTTTAATGCCCCCACAGCTGAAGTAAAGTAAGAAATAATGGTTTCCGATTTTTGGGGCACATTGGCCTTCTTACCTCCCCCTTCTCTGGAGTTCAATTTGTGCTTCCCCATCCTGCTGCCAAGGGGGGTGGCCCGACCCGACCTCTGCTGGCCCCTGATGGCCACAGATGGCCCCCCCTCTGCCCGGGCTCAGCCCGGCGTCGCCTGAGCGCGTCCCGACACGCGAGAGCAGAGTCTTGTCTATATGCGCCTCCGGGCGCGGGAAAGTGGCGCTGCTGGCGGCATCCCGGCGTCCAAGCAGGGGACGCTGGGAAATGTAGGCAGTTTTTCGTTGCCTTGCTCCCCCCTCTCGGCGGCCGCGATGGCAACTGGGGCGGCTGGGGAGAGCGGTAGGGTGAAGGCACGGTGTCCTGTGTCCTGCAGAGCTGCCAGGTAGGCTAAGGTTTCCTGCGATGCCCCCAAGTGAATGAGAGTCAAAAGAACACAGAACATCGGCCTACTGCACCCAGCCCTCACTGTTTACCTCCCGTCACCCATGTGTCTAGGATGCTGGGGTCCACAAGTAAGTGTGCGGTCCAGCAATTCCTTAAAATGAAACAGATATGAATTAGGTCAGAGGTTACATTATTATCTACGGCAACATCGCTTGCCTGCACCTGTGCACCCAGGCTGCTGTACGCCAGCCCCTTCCCCCGCACTGTGCTAAATTGCAGCTTCTGCACACAGAGGCTTCACTGCTCCCCTGCCACTACTGGTGTGTCCACCGATGTGCCAGTGCAAGATCCGACTCCTGAGTGCCTCTCTCAGGGTGGCACAGCAGGTCCATGGTTAGGGACAGTGTCTTGATACCATGAGGGAAGGTGTCAGAATGCCCAGGGCATTATCACAGGTCAGCACCCGCTCTGCCGATTTTGGCACGAGCAACTCAGCGTCTTAAAAGGAAGAAATAATATCATGCTGGAAACGTCTTAAGATAATTGAACATTTATTTCAAGCTTAATAGAGAACACTAATTGAGTGCGTCATTCCTTCTTGAAGTACGATCTACCAACTGTTAGTGGTAATCGTGGTTCAGAGAGGAGTTGGAGTGCATGAGAATACACAAGGGTAAATAATAAAATGTTATACCAACGTTTACATACAAAGAAACAGAGCTCATGCTAGAAGCTAGAAGCATAATCTGCATGTGTAATGCATTGGCGCAGGCCTGTGTGCATGTACACTTAGTAATTAGCTTACTACAGTGTTCCAACGCCACATGTTTGTAGGGCAGCGGTGCCCGCTAGCTCAGGCCTACAGTTCGATCCAGCAGTCCTTCAAATGAGACAGAGATGTGACTGAATGAGGTCAGAGATCACATTATTATGCCCTGCAACATCGCTTGTTCGCATCTGAACACCGAGGCTGATGCACCCCACCCCTCAAGCAGCAACGCTCAATTGAAGCCCTTCTGCACCCAGGACGCACTGCTCACCTGCTGTCATTGTTGTGTGTCCAAACACAACGGGCAGTAGTGTTCGCAATTCATATGCAGTTTTGATTGCCAGGATGGTGTACACCTCATGGATCCGTTTTTTTTATTGCGCATTGTGATATGCGAGGTGGATGCGGCCATATCACCTGAGGCAGTGTTGAAGAACTGGGACATGTGGCGTCGTCATTGCCCTATGTATACGTACGCAAAGAGGGGTGGGCTTGCGTATGCCAGGCCAGCATAGGGTTGTGAATAATTATTCTGGGGACCTGGGCATTGTTCAGTTCCTGCCTGGCCTGGCCAGGAAGTGTACTTATGTGTGTTTCTGTTGCAGTTTTGACAGTCAAGCAATGCATGTGAAACGTGAGTCCACGCACAAAGTGACACACTAATATACTGGTAAAGCCTGACAACAGACAATACTGCAACACGAATCTACACATTACTCTTTACTGTTTGTCACATGTGATCTAGGATGTGCACTCTGCCCGTGGCTGATGATACCCCTTCAAGCCACCAGTACCCAGGCCGAAATGCAGCACTTTAAAAAAAGCTCTCAAGCAGAAGGGGTGTGTCTCATCAAACGCTGTAGAGAGAATGACTAAAATGGGTATGGTCCTCCAACTGTTATAATGAAAAATGTTATGAACTAATCAAATGTGTTTTTTATGGCAATTGCGCATCGAGGCCGCACCCGACTTGATTTTGAGAAAATATATTTATCATATTATAAATTCATTACAGTTAGAAATATATCAATGTTTAAAATATTTTAGATTATCGCTTGCTCTCATGTACACTTTAAATGTATTTAGATATAGTTTTGAGACATTAAAAAATGTGGGAATAGCGTACCCGGCATGACACCATACGTCTATGATATAGCACAGGGGCTGGCAGGGTGTACTCGTCGCATATGCAACGCCCAGCGGGCGCAACCCCATACGTACATGACGTAACGCACGGCTTGGTAGTGCTTAATCATCGGATACCAAAGTAGAAGCTGGCGTGACCTCATACGTATATGATGTTAAGTGGGATGCGGTCCCACAAACCAGTCGGATACGAAATGCGCATCATTTAAGAGTTTATCAATATGGTGGATCGGATTTGCGTGGTGATGGAGCTTGGTACACTACCGGTATGGGACTACAATTTTCTAAAAAATATAAGATATACATATTTTTGGGGGAAGATATAAAACATTACACAATTTTTAAAGTTAAAGAAAGATAATAGAGTTCCAAAATATTTAAACAAAAAAAGAAAAAAGATAGGTTTTTATGAATAGTAAAATATGAAATTAAAATTGAAAAAATCTTCGAAATTCACTGAAAAAAACGTAGGTTTTACAGATGTTATAGTTATGAATTAGCATTTAAAAAAACATTTGAAATTCACAAAAAAACATAGGTTTCAGGGACATTATATTTAGTTGGACATTTGACTCATATAAAATCATAGAAATTCGGGTGTTATAGTTAGTTGAGCTAACTATAACTTGCACGCCCGCAATGCACTGCTGATGATGTCACATATTACATCACGGATGACATCACTGATCACATCTCAAATGACATCACTGATGACATCATTCATGTGATAATCTGATGCACATGCTGATGCTTTAATATAAACTTTGATGCACCCACCCTAAACCATACATACAACAGTTGCAGATACTACATACCACCGACTATTTCCTAGGTCTATACACACATCCAGTCACTTATACATACAGTTACTTATCAATACAGTACTAGAATATGCACTCATGCACCTATATATACAGTCACACAGCTAGTCAGTCATGCAAAGAATGAATCACATACCCATTTACTCATGTATGCAGTTGTACACACCAACTCAGGTATTTATACACACACCACATCACTTGTTTATGCAGATACTAACAAATACTTACTGTCTTGTACAATCACTGATACAAGCAGACACTCATTTATACACCCACTCTTCAAATAACTTATTCTCACGTACAGTCATTTATATACTCCAACACTCACATATACTGGCTTAAAACATATGTAGATACTCATATTTATACCACTGACACATTCATTCATTAACCAACCCACCCATGCAAATACTAACTCTCCCCTTCAGCCCTTCCCAGATGCACTTTTGAATCCATACAACCCGTGAATCACCCACTCAGACATCTATGCACAGAGTCACACACACCCCCACCCACCCACACAGACACTCAGAAACACATACTTATACAACAAATCAATAACCCATATAGGCACTCATGTAGCTACTCACCAACCCATGCAACCGCTTACACACCAACTGAGAGACTAATACAGACGTTTACACTAGTCACTAACCCATGCATTCAGGAAAACACGTTCCATTACTCACTTATACAGTCGGTCACGCACCTACTAAATAATCCATTCAGGCACTTATAAATCCACTCATTCTTCAATACACCTTGGCATCGATATAAATGAAAAAATATTTAAACTTTACAGAAGCACACATTCACTGGATGATGTCATCAGTGATGTCATCAGTGAAGTCACTTGAGATGTCATCAGTGATGTCACTGACCATGTCATGAGTGATGTAATATGTGATATTGCGGGCACGCGAGTTATAGTTAGCTCAACTAAATATAACAGGCAAATTTTTAAGGTATTATATGAGTCAAATGTCCAACTAAATATAACGTCCCTGAACCCCTATGGTTTTTGAGGTAATGTTAGTGGGTGGAATATTTGCCTTATATAATGCTAATTAAATTAATACTCAGGTATTTTAAAAAAAATACCAGAGTATCAAAACACTCAATAAGGTAACCATGGATAGTTGTTTTTTATTCTTTTGTAAACATTGACAGGTATGTTAAATTATTGTCCAGTGTTTCCACTTTTGCGTGTTCAAAATCTTCTGATGAAATAAAACAAATGAAAGTTTTTGCTCAGCTGTTCTTGGCTTTTGGTTGCCATGTACACTGCTCTTTCACTTGGTAGGAGGGGAAATAACAGAAGTAAAGTGATTTTGATTAATTTGACTCTGCAGTTGCTGGTGATATGTGTTAAAACAGTAATTACGGGATTTGTATGGTAAAAGCGTATGTTGTAGTGACATGCGCTGCAAAGTAATTGCAGTATTCACAATGCGTGGTAATTGTAGTTTGAGTAAAAACTTTGTGGTAAAGGCTGTTTCCCAACCTGCACAGGCACACTGTTGTGATGTTCAGTTAGTTGGGAACAGCCAACTATGCAGTAGAATGCCTATCGTTGTTCCTGCCTTTCAGAAAACAGTGATAATGTCACTAACAAACCCCCATCAATTGTTTGGATAAGAGGGAAAGAGAGTGGTGGAGACTGATATACCTCTAAGATAGCTGTCATTAGCTTCAATTCCCTGCAAGTATCCTATTTGGTTTTTTAATAATACTTTTGCCCCATGTTGTTACACAATACAAAGTTGAACAAACAATAAAATGTTACATTATTTATGGTTTAGAACAAACATTATTTTCACTTTTTGTCATGCTGTGGCCTAGCGCCCAGAGAAAACGCTAAGGGATCTATGTTAAGATTAGCAGGAAATCGGACAGCATGCTGGTAAAATGGAGTGGCCCCTACTGATCTGGTGGACAACTGTCTGCCTGTGTTCCATGCAGGATTTTTTGAGTGCAGGATGAGGCACCTCCCTGCAAAAAAACAATCCTGAGAGGCATATTCCTCTTTCTTTGTGCGCTGCTGAATGCAGCACGCATCAAAAGAGGAAGTAACCAGGATAAAATAAAGATATTTCTCCTCGTTGCACCTCCCCTGAGAAGGTGTATCTTTTTGACACATTCCTAATGTATCCCTTTTGGTAATTCAGTCAATATTTCAAAAATCATGGGAGTTGAGTGGGAACATTCTAATGGTTGAGTAACACAACGCAGTGATTTGTGCTGCATTACCCCAGAGTTATGAAGCCATTTAAGGTCACGCAAGGTGGCCCTGTGTGGATTCAAATATGGCATTTTGTGCTTGTGTTACGCTTGCGCAGTGTTGCTTGGGGAAGAGCGATGCAACTCCCATCATAAATATGCCACACAGTGTTGTGGCTGATGAGCAACTGGGTCATAGGTTTCTGAAAGGTAAGCTTCACCATCTGAAACAAAAACATCCCCCCACCTCTAAAAGAAAATGCAAGTTTAGTGGTGTGGGAGCCAATTTTACATGGTGCACAGACATAATATCGAGTCCAAAATATCGTTTGGACATAATATCGTGTATTTAATATCGAGTGGACAAAATATCGACAGGACAGAATATCGACTACAAAAATATCGTTTTTAAGGTAAGTGAAGTAATATCGACTGTAAAAAATATAGATAGTTAAAATATCGAAGTATATACTATAGATAGTACAATATATCGAATTTTTAATAATATATAATTTTTTATAGTGTATTTTTATGTTATCATATGTGTGAACATTGTGTATTTATGTTATAAATAATTATATTTAACAAATTTTGTTTTAATAATTTTTGAGTAATTTTAATCTGTAGCAGGTTGTGGGTTTATAGGGGAATAGGGTGGGAAGTAATGTAATTATAATTAATTAAATATGTAAATTTATTTATTAATAGTAATTAGTAATTAATTGATAATTATTTATATTTGTTAATTAATTTAAATAAAAGTGTTAATTAATTTAGAGTAATAGATTAATTGTTAATTATGTAAATTAAACTAATTTAATTCTGTAGCGGGTTGTGGGTTTATAGGGGAATAGTGTGGGAAGTAATTTATTTATAATTAATTAAATATGTACATTTATTTATTGATAGTAAATAGTAATTAATTGTTAATTAATTTATATTTGTTAATTAATTAATTTAAAATTGTTAATTAATTTATAATAATTGATTAATTGGTAATTATGTAGATGTAACTAATTTAATTTATGTAGCGGGTAGCGGGTTTATAGGGGCATAGGGTGGAAATTAAATTATTAATTATTAATTAAATAATACAAATAATTACAATTTATTTATCTGGAAATAATTGTTATATTTGTTTAAGTTATAAAATATTTATTTGTTAATGTTTAATTAATTAGTATTAATAGGTGATTAATTTAATTAATTATTGATATTTTTTTTTTAAATTAATTATTAATAGATATTTTTTTGTAGATTTTTGAATAATATATGAATTATTTACTTTCGCTAATGTTGTGTTCTCTGGAATAGGAATAGGAATTTTTACCCCTACCCTTTCCAATGCTTTCCCTACTGTTGCACCTACTGGAGTGGGAATAGTAATTTTAACCCCTACGCTATCCAACGCTTTCCCTACTGTTGCACTCTTTGGAGTGGGAATAGTCATTTTTACCCCTACGCTATCCAACGCTTTCCCTACTGTTGCACCCACTGGAGTGGGAATAGTAATTTTAACCCCTACGCTATCCAACGCTTTCCCTACTGTTGCACCCACTGGAGTGGGAATAGTAATTTTCACCCCTACGCAATCCAACGCTTTCCCTACTGTTGCACCCACTGGAGTGGGAATAGTAATTTTAACCCCTACGCTATCCAACACTTTGCCTACTGTTGCACCCACTGGAGTGGGAATAGTAATTTTTACCCCTACGCTATCCAACGCTTTCGCTACTGTTGCACCCACTGGAGTGGGAATAGTAATTTTAACCCCTACGCTATCCAACGCTTTCCCTACTGTTGCACCCACTGGAGTGGGAATAGTAATTTTAACCCCTACGCTATCCAACGCTTTCCCTACTGTTGCACCCACTGGAGTGGGAATAGTAATTTTAACCCCTACGCTATCCAACGCTTTCCCTACTGTTGCACCCACTGGAGTGGGAATAGTAATTTTTATTGTTTTGTTATTGTACGTTAATAATATTGGCTATTATTTAATTATATTTTGTTACTATATATATATGTTTTAAGAAATATAATTACATTTTTTTTTACTTTCATTAATTATTTAATTATCATTAGTTAATTTAAGTATTGTTAAGTATATTTTAGTACTTAGTTTTTAATATTAATTTAATTTAATAGTGTTTTTATTAAAGTCGATATTTTTTAAAACTATATTTTTGTAAACGATATTTTAAACTCGATATTTTTGTACTTACCTGTTTGTAGATAGAAACTCGATATTTTGTCAGTCGCTATTTTTTACACGATATTCTTGCAGGTCGATATTTTGGCATTCGATATTATCAGCTTGTTTCCCACCAATGCACAAAGGAGGTCGAAATGTTCATAGTGCAATAGACACACAGGGGCTTGGCACACATTAACTGATTAGTTCTTTCTGCTCTAAACAGCGATTATTAGAACACTGAACACTGCAAAGTGGCAAATGGAGAACTCGAAGGCCTAACCTGATTTGTTCAAACAATGGCAATATATTTTCAAAGACGTTCGTGATTAAACTAGGATTTTTTTTATCATAAAAGCTTAATGTGAAGAGAATGGCAAGCGAGCGTGAGGTGACTATTTAAAAGGTTCTAGACATTTATTCGTCTTGAAAAATAAATTAGAGATGGAGAACCTAAATATTATATTGCATTGAATTCCGTGTGCTTGAGGCTATTCAGGAAGCGAGAATCCTATTTTAGATCCAGATTACACATTTTAATTTCAGTCCTCGCACGGTTAGATCCAAGGCAGAAGTAATCACCCATCTGTGTGATTCGATAAATTCAGTCACTGGGTGAAAGCAGTTTACCTCTCATTCCTTCCACGGGCTACGCTTGGCTCCTTTCCTGTTCAAAAGATTTCACAGCCCTGCTGGAAAGTGTTACTTTGCACGATTTCAAGTAAGGACATTTGCTTTGGGTAAACTGAAAAATACTTTAGTGTCTCTTAATATTTTTACAAAATTGGAATATTGATGGGATTAACAAAGAGCTAGCACATTATTTGGACTGCCATGTTCAGCTGATTTGTTCGACAATTCGATTGGGGTCTGTCTTTACAAGCCTTGCTGACTGAGAAATATGATAATGCTTCATCACATTTTGGAAATGCAATCAAGAGGAGAGAAATATGAACACAAGGTACAGCAGGACAAATTTTAGCACCATAGTTAAATTTAGTATTGGTAATTTCCTGCACTGGACTAAAACACTTTGGACTCGATTATCAAAGGGCCTTCTTAATAGAGGTGGGGCCTCACAGCCGTGGTGGGGGGGGGGGGGGGAGGTGGTGGGTACCCTCACCAGTGGCAATACTTCCTTTTGCAGTTTCTAATTGCAGAGGGTCCACCGCGAATGGGGCCTCTCACCACGACTGTGGATGAAGCGAGCCCTTTCATTTTAAGGCAGGAGATAATGATTAGCCAATAATGGGGAGGTACCAGCCATATAGGCATTGCCTTCTGTTCTATGAGCATGAGGATTCCCAGGCAGCCCACCATGGATTTTGATGCAGTCCCAAACTTACTAAGGTGAGTGAACCAGGAATTGTACCAAAAACCTCTCTGAAGCGGTTGTAACGAGAAGAAATATCTTTATTTGTCTTGTTATTTGCAGAGTGAAAGGTGCATTCTGCGGCATGCATCGAAAGAGAAAATTGCACGTTGTGTCCCTTCCTGCACAAAAACAATCCTGCCTGTAACACAGACACGCTTGCACCGTGGTGTATGGGTGCCTTTATTGGTGCTAGATATGATGCATTTATTTTAGTAGATATGATGCATTTCTGCTGTCTCTCTTACACGCCGCGCAGCACCTTGGCTTGCTGACCTGTGTTACGTGAAATGTTAGAAAATATGCCCATCAATGTTGTTACCAATACCCATTACACCAGGAAAAACACAGCAAGGCCTGTGTGTGGGAAAAAGGCATGGGAACTGGAAAAACCTGTGGGAAGAGGTCCTGAAGTAATACTTCCTATGGAAATTTCTGATCCTAGAGGAACAACCCCTATTCTTGCAGTAACTCTACGCCTGGCAAAAGGGCACCCACGGTATAGGATGTTTCTGGTGCATAAATACTGCTTTTGGAGACCCACATCAACTATAATGAGGAATTAAAATGTAAATACATATAAAGAATTGGCTGTGGGATTTTTATTGGGCTGT
Organism: Lissotriton vulgaris; assembly: GCF_964263255.1. Taxonomy (NCBI): domain Eukaryota; kingdom Metazoa; phylum Chordata; class Amphibia; order Caudata; family Salamandridae; genus Lissotriton; species Lissotriton vulgaris. The sequence continues at coordinate 67,007 of NW_028241798.1, forward strand.
ATGACCTTACAATGCATGCCTTTACCCCGCATGCCATTTACAACGCATGTTTTTATAATGACTTGTTCTCGGGGTGCGCTGAAATTTGGAATAGTATAATTTACTATTCCAACTCCAGTCTGTGCAACAGTAGAGAAGGTGTTGGAGTTAAATCCAACACCTTATAGCCTTACAGCAAGCCATTTAGTTTTTAATGGCATGCAAGATAAAAGCATGCGTTGTAAAAATGCATTGTAACAAATGTTTCCCCTTTTATTGAGTTTTGTTTTGCCATTTTAACTTTGTTGATGTTGCTAAATCCTTAGCACATTTTCATAACTTAAGCCTGGCTACAGTGTGCCATAGCTACCACAGGATCAGTCATGCTTGTAATTACTGAAACTTTGTGTTTGAGCTGAAGGGTGGTTGGGACTTATCATTTGGGTATGACTCCCCTACGAAGAACCCACTTTCTTACATTGATGTTCATTGGTAGGATGCAGAACTTGTAATATGCTACACATTCTACTACACAACTGATAAGAAAACAATGATTTGTGATTTTTAGTAGAAGGTCTGGCTTGGGTATGTGTTGATTCTTTCCCCCTTTGTATTCCAGCTTTGCACCAATACTATGGCTACTATGGAGAGCCTTAGCACTGGAGACCAGAGCACCATGTGCAATCAAACATGGTTGAAGTTGACCTGATATTCCAGAAGTGAATATTTCCGCTACACCTTCAGCTTTAAGCTAAGCTGCCAGCTACATCCCACATCATAGGATGATGCAGAAGAGCAGGAGAAGTTTAAGGACAATCTGAATTAAGATGAACTTTCCAATGAACACTCTAGGGATAGGATTAACCACATCGCTGCTGTGGTTATTTTTCCCCTGTGCTGGATCTACTCATATCCCATTGTTCATGACGAGCTCAGCTCGTCATCAGCAGAGCTCAACTGTGCCTCATGACGAGCTGAGCTCGTCATGAGCATGGAAGGGGTTAAGGGTCTGGCCCCTTCAGAGCTGGCAGGCCTCTAGCTAGAAGGGGAGTAATACACTTCAATCCTCATTTGAGGAGAAAATGGCATAGTAGGAGATGGAATTGCTGTTAGAAGAGTGGAATGCTAAGTAGGGGCTGGTACAGCCCATAGAAAATGGTGGCAGCAAAGGTGGGATACCTACTGGGAGGTCCAAACTGGTTGTGGTGCCTAGATTTGAATATATGAATGGCCTGTATTTTATGAGAGGAAATTGAGGATGAGTAGGATATATGAACAGTATCCAGGATCAGTATTGATGGTGTTCCTGCTTAACCCGTGTGAAGGGCACTCTCCTGACTTCATAGTGTGAGGTAGCACATTCATACATGAACATGAAGGATGCAATAGAAAACACATTCATTCTCACTACTGATGAGTAACAGAAGAAGCTAGGAGACTCACCAAAGAGTTGCAACATTCTTGAGAAGAGTTCATAGACATCTCTCTAAAATCACTCAACAGCTGTGTGAAAGGCACTGAAATGGATACATTTGATTGGCTATATAATCTGATTATGAAGGAATATATCTTGCTGCTGGTACAAGGGGAAGGAATTTCATCCTAACATGACTGGGCTGGGCTTTTGACTGTCTGCAGCCAGGGTACATGGAGAAGTGAAATGAATATGGCCCAAGGGAAACTAGGGTTTGAACGGAAACCACACAAGTCTCAGTAGTTGGGGTGATATTGAGACAATAACTACTTTACCGCCAAGCATTTTGAAGTATAGATGGTGACAACTATCATCGGGACCTAGGTAGATTCTCTGAGGAACAAAGGAGCCCACATGACTAAAGAAATAGAAAAACTGGGGGTCCCCTGAGCAGATTATTCCCAGTGTTCTCCATGTGGTTGTCATGCTGACAATGAGGTGAAGTCTGGTGATGATCACCTTGCTGTATGATGGAATACTGGAATATTAGACAATGATCTCTGAACCTCTGATTGTGCAGAAGTGGAGCAAAGGTCCCATGCTGAAATCTTTTGTCTGACTTAATGGGTTTGCATGTGGCAACAAGGACCCAGGTAGCCAGACAGAAAATTCAAGGCAGACTGGTGTCCAGAACCATGGCCCAGATCCCAGTGGTCATGAGGAAGCATAAGAAGCTAACTCCTTCACTTTCCATGGCTCTCAAGGAGTCTAACTCAGATGTAAGCACTTGGAACCTAAGGAGAATGCTCATTTCTGAAGGCCTAAGACATAAGGGGATACATTTGGGATCAGCAGGATCAACTGAGAGGCTAGGGACCTTAAACATGGGGCAGCCAGGAGGTTGATAGTCTATGCCAACATCAGACTCTCCTATCTAGAATTTCCCCATGACAACCCCGTGTCTAGACATCCCGGGCAGATTAAGTCATGGGGGAGGTTAGTTAACCTCTCATACTGGCCCTTCAAGCAGTACCTATGAGAACTGATATTGCTCTTGTGGTAACCAAGGCCTTGCTTGACTTTTTTACCAGAGTCGAATTCCTCAAGCAGGCTCACACAAGGGGACAAACTTCATGTATGCATACTTGAAGGCTATTTGCGATGAGTATGGGGAGATATATATGTTCATCACACCTTATCATACCCAATCCTTTGGGCTTGTTGAGAGATTCAGCAAGCCAATAAAAGACATGATTATGGACCTGAATGAGGATCTTAGATGGAAGTGGGACATCTTACTGCCAGATGTTTGTTTACCTACAGGGTGGTACAGCAGAAAAGAGTATGCTTCAGTCACTTTGAGCTTCCGTATTGGGACCCTGTTAGAGGGCTTTTGAGTCTTTTCAGACAATGGTGGGATAACCATCTCATTGAACCCAAGCAGGACATATTGGGCTATGCACTTGGCCTGAGATCTGGGATGGTAGAGTATATATTAAAAGCTAACCAGAATCTAGATGCCTATCATGAGCTGATCAAAAAATGTTATGCAATATTGGTGGATTATTTACCAAGCCAACAGTCTTATGGCAAGAGCTGCTCCTAACACCCTCCAAGACAGGTGGACTGGGACCTACACTGTGCTGGAAAAGATGGAAGCGATGATTTATCTCATGGGCCTGGGCACCCCCAGACATCCCTGCAGAGTGAAGACAATGTGCCTCTTGTTATGTGACATAGTTGTGTCTGAGTGTTCAGTTCATTTAGGGACCTGACAGGGGTTAGTCAGGCAGCAGGTCTGCACCGATTTTTTTAAAATAAACTGCATTAAGGTTTAAAATAGTGGTGTGCAGGTTACACACATATCTTTGCCTCTTGTTATTTGGTCATCCCTCGTGCCCCCATTTTTTTGTGGACTGATGCTGCTGCTTTCTGAATACTGCACATAGGATAGTAATGGTAACTCAGTGATTTGAAGAAATCTTGAATTGGCGAAGAACACAAAATGTGTCCGCCTGGCAAGATGACTTTAGCAGCCACAAAGCAGAATTTTCTAATTCAGAGCTTTTTCTCCTGGAACCAATGCATTCAGCAGTACCTCTTTCAGCAGCTATTCAGCTACAAGAAAACTTCTGCGGATACAGCCTTTAACCTGGTCTTTCTTGGTACATTACAACTTTCATAAACAAGACTAAGGGCCTGATATACACCTTGGCAGATGTGCTACTCCCAACGTGACCACACTAACTGCAATTCATCCGATGTGGTTTATCGCATTACATGCCCTTGTAGCTCAAGATATGTTGGGATGGCGACACGCAAGATCAAACAATGGATGTGTGAGCACCATAGCAATATTCAGTGCCGGAAGAATACCACCAAGTTAACGGAACATTTCTGACAGCAGAATCACGCCACCAATGATATACGCGGGACTAATATAGAACAAATAATACAGGGGAATAAATCATCACAGGTCTTGTTTGAGAAGGAGCAGCGCTGGATTTATCGTCTTTCTACACATGTGCATGGGTTAATTGATAATATACCTTGGGGTACTGTGATGAGATGTTAATCCAATGTAAAAATACTTGTGCATTCTTTGTAGTTCTCATGCACAGACTATTAATGATAATATCCAGCGTTATGTTTTAGTTCCATGTACCCAGATAATCTCAGCCTAGATAGTATGCACCACAACACTGTTATTATGATTATTTTGTGACTCTTCCCAGTGGGGTCCTACAACTTGATTTTTATGGGCAAAATTCCTTCTTACTTTTCACACTTACATAGACTGGTGATCAGACGCTCACACACCAGCATGGTTTTCAGGTCCCTTATAACACATGATATAAGTACGATTTTCTAATTTCTTCACATCACGCATAACCAATGCGTTTTTTCCTCGATTGTCCACGCATTAAGTTTTCATTCCTTCAATACCATTAGCCCGGAAGGTTAGTGTTTTAGCCTTTGCCCATGTGACGTAGCATATCACGTGCCTCACGCCCCTATCACGTGACCAGGTTTACTTCCGGTATATTTACCAAACAAACGGATGCCGGTTTAACATTCAAGTCCACAGAATGGAACTAGCAGGTGCAATGCGGGCGCGCAAGCTTTTGAAGTACGGCAGTCTGGGAGCTATTCTTAATTTTAAAGCGAGGCTAGAGATTTTGATGTTCTGACCTAGATTTTCTTGTTCTCTAGAGTGTTTGATTAGCTGCTAAAATCTGGGACCCATGACGTGAAGTCATTCATTGCTTCACATAAGCCCTCCTTTTTCCATGCGTTCAAAGTTCCACCCTAGACTTTAAATTTTACTGCAACCCTATTGTAAGCGTGAGTTCTACAGAAAATCACTTGTTCGCATTATTGGTAATGCTTATACATAGGGCGTACAAAGAGTAGCGCAATACTGGAATCTATGACAAAATATCGAATACAAAAATATTGAGATACAAAATTATCGCAACAAAAATATCGATGGCAAAAATATCGGGATCCTATCTCTAACAAGGTAAGTACAAAAATATCGGAAAAAATATATGGAATGTCAAAAATATAGTTTTTTGAAAAATATTGTTTTATTTTAATAAAATAAAAATGTAATATTAACAAAATAATACTTATACATGTAATAAACAGATCAAAAAATATATTATAAAATTTAAAATTAATAAATAATATAATCAACATTTATAATAATAAAGATATAATACATAGTAAATTTTTCATTATTTATTAACTCTAAAATAATTTTTTTCATAACTTATAAATAAATAAAAATATAATAAATTACAAATACATTTATATACATAAAATTATAATATAAATACCAATTAATAACAACATAAAACTAATAAAAAAAATACATTTTAGATAGCGTATGAGTAAAAATTACTATTCCCACTCCAGAGAGTGCAACAGTAGGGAAAGTGTTGGATAGCATAGGGGTACCAATTACTATTCCCACTCCAGAGAGTGCAACAGTAGGGAAAGTGTTGGATAGTGTAGGGGTAAAAATTACTATTCCCACTCCAGAGAGTGCAGCAGTAGGGACAGTGTTGGATGGCGTAGGGGTAAAAATTACTATTCCAACTCCAGAGAGTGCAACAGTAGGGAAAGTGTTGGATAGCGTAGGGGTAACAATTACTATTACCACTCCAGAGAGTGCAACAGTAGGAAAAGTGTTGGATGGTGTAGGGGTAAAAATTACTATTCCAACTCCAGAGAGTGCAACAGTAGGGGAAGTGTTGGATAGTGTAGGGGTAACAATTACTATTCCCACTCCAGAGAGTGCAACAGTAGGAAAATTGTTGGATGGCATAGGGGTAAAAATTACTATTCCCACTCCAGAGAGTGCAACAGTAGGGAAAGTGTTGGATAGCGTAGGGGTAACAATTACTATTCCCACTCCAGAGAGTGCAACAGTAGGGAAAGTGTTGGATAGCGTAGGGGTAACAATTACTATTCCCACTCCAGAGAGTGCAACAGTAGGGAAAGTGTTGGATAGCGTAGGGGTAACAATTACTATTCCCACTCCAGAGAGTGCAACAGTAGGGAAAGTGTTGGATAGTGTAGGGGTAAAAATTACTATTCCAACTCCAGAGAGTGCAACAGTAGGGAGAGTGTTGGATAGCTTAGGGGTAACAATTACTATTCCCAATCCAGAGAGTGCAACAGTAGGGAAAGTGTTTGATAGCGTGGGGGTAACAATTTCTATTCCCACTCCAGAGAGTGCAACAGTAGCGAAAGTGTTGGATAGCGTAGGGGTAACAATTACTATTCCCACTCCAGAGAGTGCAACAGTAGCGAAAGTGTTGGATAGCGTAGGGGTAACAATTACTATATTTTATTCGAAAAAGAGCAGCGCTGGGTCTACCGACTCAGCACCCATATAAATGGGCTTAATGATCAAATTCCGTGGACCAGCGTCCTTAAACATTAAAACTACTTCCCCTCTTCTTGTATGCAGATACCATGACCACACATGTTAAGTGGTTTATTCACACCAGCGCTAATTAGATTCACTATGAATACATCCCCATGTTAACAACCATGTTACCTACCCAATTCAGCTTAACTGACTAGACTTATGTAGTTTAAATTAATCTTCATCGTATATTGGGTAACATTTGCTGGGCATTGCGCAGGTCGCATTACCGATATCCCAGCCACGCTAAAATTCAAGCTTGCGTTCCTCCATAGCTTGAGTTACAAGCCTCTCTGTCATCCCAGCCAATCCAGACGCGAACCAGCGATCGCTTTGACAATACCCCGGTGTAACCAGGGCGGACCCCGCCCTTCTCGAGCTCGAGGCTTGCGTTTCAATGCAAGCCTCGCTTTCATATCCTCTCGCGAGACGACGCGAGCACCTTACTTTCTCCCTCATTGGCTCAACAACTTTGAGCTCCAAGCCTCGTTCCCAACCTAGGCGCCTGATTGGTCCGCTCTCGGCCACCGCCCTTCATACGCCTCGCTCGCCCATCGCAATGGATCCACGAGATCCAGCGAGGGTGAAGCTAGGTGCCGAGCGGGTGCTGAGCGTTGCGGGCGTAAGAGACCTTACCTTGATGACATCTTTCTAACCAGATAAGTTGTATGAATGGAACCCTGCCAGTTCTAAAATCCTCCTCTGTGTGTATTTTTTTCCCTTTCTCCCTTAATTACAGGGTGTGCCATTGTCGCTCCCACCCCCCTCCTGTGTTCTATGGGGCGTGGATCTATTTCTTTACAAGTGAGGACATTTATCCTATACTCTGTATTGAATGTTGTGTGCTTGGGTAAAGTATATACCACGGCCAGCAGTGTCACGGCGCTTTGCACCGGGACGCTGTTTTAACGCATTTTTTCCTTCGGGGTTCATTCCCTGACACCCCACTATAGGTAGCAAGATATTTCTTGTACTTCCTCACAAACAGACTTATAATTGTCTAGTCTGCCTGTTTAGCCACTGCTGCTATACCACACATATGCAACAGTCTGCGCTGAACAGATTCAATCAGCGTTAGTTGAGGCCCCTCCACTTCGGATTTTGGCATGATTTCAACTACGCAACCCAGGCATACCGGCCACGGCCCTTGATATGTATGCTAGCACGTGTCAAGCCACAAAGTCACCCTTTATGGCCACTGTACATATGCACAATCCAATGATTCGATATCTTTGTGTTTATGTTTGTAATTGTCTGTTTGTCATTTTTCTTCCTACAGACTCCTAGGTTCCTCGCAAAAGAGGTAAAACCCCACTACTTATGAGTTTGTTTTTCTTTCTTTTTGCACCAATTTTACACATAGTGCTATTTTTAACTTTCACGACCAGTGGCAGGGCGGGCCTTAGCGCGCCCCTCCTGTCATTGGCACACTCGCTTACCGGTCCTGATGAAAGCCCAGTAAAATTACACATAAAAACGGGCAGAAATATGTTGACCTTCTTTACAGGGTAAACACCAGTATAAAGTAATTGGCTAGTTTCCCTTCACATATCTTATTTTTAAAATGTCAGGTTGACCAGTGAATAAAGTTTTTTTGGTACAACCTCTGACATTTTTAAACTTTATAATTTTTCACACTTCATCTTCACAAAAAACCTGCTCCGCAGTCTCCTGGCGTCGCAGCACACCGGGGAGGTACTCGATCTCTCCCGGTGGACCCGATGATGAAGCATGTCACCACTAGGGTGAGTGAGGGTTTCCTGAAAAAACAGTGCATTTTTTCTTGAAATTTGGTCCTACCATCGGATCACTAACAACTGGCCTCAGACTTCACGTGCGACACCCACCTCCTTTATACACCTTACCTGTATGGTCACTCTTCTTTTGATTACTTGTATATTGCTTGGGGACTAAGAGTGCCCAAAAAAACCCTTTCTCTCCTTTTGTTGAGATGTAACAATTACTATACCCACTTCAGAGAGTGCAACAGTAGGGAAAGTGTTGGATAGCGTAGGGGTTAAAATAACATACTTATAAATACAAGCTTTTTTTTAATAATAAAAATATGAACTATCAAATAAATATAAACCATTTACAATACCTATATATAATTGTTAAAAATATGATTAGCAAAATATATTTAAACAAAACAAAATATTAAAAAATACAATTTTATAAAATGTAATTACCAATTAATAATTAATTAACAATTATATAATTAACAAAACAATTAATTTAAACACATCATTACTTAATTATATTTAAATTACTTCCCACTATATCCCCTTATAAACCCACAACCCGCAACAGAACACATTCATCAATTAATGAATGAATTAAAATTAATTACCAAATAATTAAAATTAATTACCAATTAATTAAAATTAATGTATGATTCCTACTAATTAATAATTAATTCTACATAATTAAATTACTTCCCACCCTATTCCCCTATAAACCCACAACCCGCTACAGAACATATGTATCAATTAATCAATTTATTAAAATGAATTACCAATTAATCAAATTTAATTACCAATTATTTAAAATAATTAATAATAACTACTTATTAATAATTAATTTAACATAATTAAATTACTTCCCACCCTATTCCCCTATAAACCCATAACCCGCTACAGAACATATTTGTCAATTAATCAATTAATTAAAATGAATTACCAATTTATTAAGAATAATTACCAATTATTAAAATTAATTAATAATTCCTACTAATAATAATTAATTTAATATAATTAAATTACTTCCCACCCAATTCCCCTATAAACCCACAACCCGCTACAGTACTAAAATACTAAATATAATTAAATTACATTAAAAAAAATTAAAAAACATAATAAATACATTATAATATACCCAAAAATTATAAAAAAAACAATATTAGTAACATCAAAATTATTTACATCGATATTACTGACATCGATATTTAAAACTTCGATATTACTAATATCGATATTAAAAGTGTTGATATTACTTACCTTCTATATTATGTCCCTTCGATATTTAAACTTCGATATAATTGTATATCGAAATTTAAATCTCGATATGTTGTCTGTGCACACAACACTGATAAGGTTTTGCTATACGGATAACAAGCACCCTCCGCATGCGCTTGTGTAATACTAAGTGTGAGTGGTAAAATCACCATCACTGACACGGGTACCTTAATAGAGGTTCTTAGCGGAATACATCACTGAGCCGAAATTAGCTTTCAACAGCATGAGATAAAACACTCAGTATTTTGTACAAACACCAGAGCATGAATATCTTTGAGCTCGGTGAATTGTTGCATTTGTTTTCATGTTTGTTTATTCTTACAGATTTTACTGGCTTTCGGAAATCCTGAAGGCCTGAATTAATAAACCATGAGTCTGTTTGTTGCATCCCCCACAGGTTAGGATGCGCCTTAGCGCCTGCATACTGCAGTGGAGGGACTGTTCTGATGAATGCTTTGCCAATTTGCATTTTTGAAGCAGAAACATGTTGACCAATCTTTTCACTTACTTTAATAGGATGTGCCTGGTAAATCAAGCCACATAGGAAACATCCAAATCACTTGTTTTTACTGCTACCTGAGTTTCCAGCATTAAAAATTATTTTGGGAATAACCCAAGGTATCTTTTAAAGCACAATTTCTCACTATTGCACTCACACCACACCAAAACCTGCTCCGCTGTAACCAGGCTTCGTAGCACACCAGGGAGGCATTCGGCCTCTCTGGTGGGGACCCAATGATGAAGCATGTACCAACTAGGTTGGTGCGTGAGGGTTCTTTTAAATAAGAGCGATTCCTCGTGCTGGCTCTCTCTCCCTTTTTCCTTCGTTTGGCCTCACTCTTTTGTTGTTTAAGATGTGCTACTCCGTCACAACCGTGACGATATCCTGTCCACCCATATATAAATCCTATAGGATACAATGAGATTTATTTTGTGGCGGATAGCATATCCATCACCTTTGCGATGGAGTAACCCGTCCGTCAAGATCTAAATCAGGCTTTAAATCTGAAGGTAAAACTTTGGTAGGGATGACCTACTTCGTTTAGTCAAGCTCCGCTCCATTGCAATCAGCCAGAAATTGTGCCTAGGTCCCAGTCAACCTCTTTACTTTTTCTTTAAACATTGTTGGATTTTTATTGAGTGATATTTTGACTCAATGACTGTGTTACAGTTACTAAATACTTTGCATATTTTCCTAAATAAGCCTGTTTGCACTTTTTCATTGTTACAAGGGTTTGAGCCAAGGTTTATATTAATAAAACTGTGTGTTTCACCTGACAAGATTTGGGGGTTTATTGCTTGGGTATGACTCATATACTTGTCAAATAAAAGCCCATTTTCCTACAAAGTTCAAGATTATATACAAACAGCTGGGTAGTTGATAGCAAACCAGTGCTCAATAACGCAAAGTCTTAATTAGCATTTTAAGGATGCCAGCCAACCAGGTTGGGGTCAGTACCCCCTCCTCACAGAGGAATACAGGATATCAGGAGCCTTTATCTATATAAAGGGTACTCAGGTTGAACGCTCCTGGGGCACCTTTAATGGGATTTTTTGTGGCCTCCGTCCATATTACCTTAAATAAAGGTGGAGCAGCTGGCTGTTGGGGGACGGGGTAACCTCTGTGCTCAGCACTGATTTTCTATCTAGCATGTTCCATTCTTTCATTATGACAAATGTTCACAATAACTCTTGGTAACCTTAACTTGGCACACTGGTAAAATTTGTGATTCTTTATCATAATTCTACCACACCAATGTTTGTAATGCGATATGCAATGATTATTGCATGTGAAGTTGTATTAACATTATATATTTATTTATTTTATTTTATGCGTTTCTATATAGCGCAGACTTTACCCGAAGGTGTCAGAGGGCTTCACAATAGCAACAGTAGTGAAACATGAGGAAAAATTACAAGTCAGCATTACAAAAGCAAACGTTACTTTACATAAGGCAATGGTGACAATTGTGCATGTATCAAGAGCAAACAAAATAGCTTACAAGAGGAAAAAAGTGACATGTGTGTAAGTTACAAAAGCGTACAAAGTACACATAGATGTATAATACTGCACTAAATGGCAGATACTCAAAACACAAGAACAAACGTTCCGTTACATGAGGCAATGGTGGCAATTGTGCATGTATCAAAAGCAGACAAAAAACAAGAGGTAGTAAACAATATATTACGAGAGGGAAAGTGACGTGTGCATGTTACAAAAGCGTACACAATACAAGTAGAATTATAATACTGTAATAAATGGCAGACTCTCAAACCACAAGAACACATTGGGAAGGCACTTCTATATTGATGTAGGGAAGAATTTCCTATAATGGAAGTACTTCCTTCAGATAATAGAGAGGGCGTGAATTAAATTTGGAAGTGTCTTTGAAGGAGGAGAGCTTTGAGGTCAGTTTTAAAGGATAAAATGGGTGTGATGTGGTCGCTTCCTTTGGACAGATATATAAAAATTAGCTGCTGAATGGAGAACAGATTTAAGGGGGGACAGGTGGTATTTGGGACGGCCAGTAAGAAGAGAGTTGCAGTAGTCCAGTCTGGAGAGAAGCATCGATTGGACCAGGCTTTTAAGGTCATGCTCCGGGAAGAAGCGACAAATCCCCCAAAGAAGGCGCAGTTGGTATCGAGCAGACTTTGCAATGGAATTTATGTTGGAGATGAGATTGAGTTTTGTGTTGAGTATGGCACTAAGGGATTTTGCGCTGTCTACAATGATGGGTTTATTGTTAAGTAGATTCATCTGATCCATCCATGATTGAACCGGGGGAGCAGACAATGAGGAGGAGAGGAGGAGGAATTTTGTTTTAGAGGGATTCAGAATCAGTTGATGAGTTAACATCCAGTTTTGAATGGAGTCGAGAGTAGAGCTTAAGATGGAGAGATCGTGAGTGGAGGCAACCTTGAGGTAGATTTGAGTGTCGTCCGCATAGAGAAGATAGTGTATCCCGCATTTGATTAGAAGATTTCCCAATGGTTCTAAATAGAGATATAACAATGTGGGTGCATGTATAGAGCCTTGAGGAACACCTTGACCAACCGTCAAAGGAGATGAAAGACTATTCGCTATTTTGATCATTCTGGATCTATCAGAGAGGAAGGAAGCAAACCAGTTAAGCACAGTGCCCTCCATGCCCATTCTCTGTTGAAGAGTGTTAAGGAGAGTGTTGTGATTGACAGTGTCAAAGGCTGCAGAAAGGTCAAGGAGAATAAGAAGACAAGACTCCCCAGAATCGAGGACCCGCGGTGCGTCATCAATCACTTGCAGCAGGGCTGTTTCAATGCTGAAGCTTTTAAATGAAGCCTGACTGGAAATTGTCAAGAAGATCATTGTCCTTGATATGAAGAGAGAGTTGTTTTGCTACACATCTTTCTGTGATATTCGCAAGAAAAGGTACTTTAGTGATGGGGCGGAAGTTGTTGAGGTCGTTCGCATCAGCAGTGGGTTTTTTTATGCAGAGGGGTGACCTGCCCAGTTTTGAAGGAAACAGGAAGGGAGCCTTGACAGAGGGAGTGGTTAACCAAAGTGGTCTAATAGGACAGAGAATGAAGTCAATGGCAATGGCACTAGGGATGGGGCCAAGAGAATGATTGGAGGGCTTTGTTTCGAGGATGCATTTGAGGAGGGCATCTTCGGAGATGGGGGTCAAAGTTCCGCCAAATGGCTAAGGATTTGCGCTCATCTGGAGTGGTAGGATGACTGACCTGATCCACAAGGGATTTCACTTTTTCGTCAAAGAATATAGCGAATTAAGCTGCTTTCTTTGTAGAATCCTCCAACTTGAAGGTTGGGGGAGAGCAGTTTGGATTCTTGATGAGATCGAATAGTTTGTTAGGTCTATTTTTGGCTGAGTCGAGGAGGGTTCTGAAGTGCCTCACTTTTCCAAGGAAGATGTGCTTGTGGTACTTGCATCTTGCTGGACGAAGCATGGCCAAATTATCAGAGATCAAATAGTTTTTTTCGGTCTATTTTTGGCTGAGTCGAGGAGGGTTCTGAATGAAGCATGGCCAAATTATCGGTGGAGGGTGCTTGTCTCCATGGTTTCTACAGGAATCTTAGGTGCTTCCTTTCTTCATAGAGGGATTTGTTGAACCAAGGTGCTGAGGGAGTGGGCCTTTTCATTTTGCTTTGGAGAGGAGCGACGTTATTGATTTCCACTGCAAGGACTGTGAGGCATTGGGAGGTGAGTTCGTTAACATCTAGGTTCGGGTCTAGCCTTGGAAGTGATAGCAAAGCTGATTCACAGAGGGTACAGAGATCAATATTTTTAGCATCACAGAACCAGGAGGTAGCCCCCTTATGTTGGCTGAGAGTTATAGAAGGTGATAGGTGAAGAGCGAATGGGATGAGGAGGTGGTCAGACCAGTCTACATGAATAGGGGTAGCCATAGTAAGCGTGCCTGTTTTTGAAATAACAAGGTCCAGGATGGAGCCCTTAGAGTATGTTGTTTCTGTGCAGTGTTGGATAAGATTGTTTGCAGAGAGGAAGGTGGCCATCAAATTCGCAGAAGAGTCTTGAGACGAGCCCCAGTGGAGATTGAAGTCACCCACGAGGATCTGATTGTCACTTTGCGAGTATTGGTCGCTAATAAAGTTAGTGAGTTCCTCCATAAGTGAGGGGCCGCTACATGGCGGGCAGTAAATGGCATGGAATCTGAGGGGTGAGCGGTGGTGCAATTGAAGTTCCAGGGATAGGTATTCAAAAGTGCCGAAGGAGCGGTTAGGAAAAGCCTTAAGTTGAAGGGAGTTTCTAAAGACGACTGCAATACCTCCCCCAACTTTGTCAATTCTGTCATTTCTAAATATAGAATAGCCTGGGGGTACTAGGAGATCAAACATAGAGTGAGAGGTATTGTTGAACCTGGTCTCTGTGAGGAAGAGCTTGTCAATATTGTGAAGTATGGTAGTGTTGGAGATTTCAAGTTTGTGTTTTATTGCAGATCTGCAGTTGTGGAGCAGACAGCGCAGCTCTGTCGAGACTGTTTTGGTGACGGGTGCACTTGGGCTATGAGGGGTGATAGGGATGTTGTACTTATAAGAGAGTGCTTGGGTGGGTTTAGGTGGATGAGTGGTTCTGACAGAGGAGATGGTCGGAATAGTGTAGATAGTAGGGCTACTTGGAGATGAAAGTGGAAGAAGGGCGGCGTTTGAGGACTTGTGTGATTTAGCGATGTTTGCAGACAACAGGTTATGCTTGGCTATTATGGTGTGTGGGGGCAAGGTGCATCTGGTGGGAAGGTGAGGGTTTTCCAAGGGAATTGAGGTGTGCAGAAAAGTGGAAATCTTGGAGCTTGGAAGTGAAATGGCAGCTTCAAGTTGGGAGATGGAGGTGATGAGAGAGCCTAGTTATTTTCCAGAGAGAGTAGGGCAGAGCACGGCATGTTGGGTGGCTCAATGGAAACAGGAGGGGGTGCAATTGGCGGTGGAAGGCAGGGAGAAGTCAGGGGACTGGAGGGTAGTTGAGGTATAGGGTTCAGAGGGGGAAAGGTGGTGGCTGAGAGCGGGCGTTTGTGCATCAGAGGTGAATGGAGAGTTGTCTTTGTTGGCGTTGCAAGAAGGATAGAAATTAAGGACATAATTAGGGGGAGGTAGGTGAGGAGCGAGGCTGTGGGGCGGAGGGAGAGGGGAGGAATGTGTGGAGACATAGGAATGAAGGAGGTTTGGGGGGAAGCGAGGGGAGGGGGTTGGGGAGGTCCTGTATGCTAGGTGAGGTGGCTGTGCGGGAACGGGCATCTGGCAGAGTGAGGGGGGTTGGGAGATAGGAAAGTTAAAGAAAGGAAGTGGTTCTGCTAGGCCCAGGGGGAAGGAAATGGTAAGGGTTACCACAGGGGAAAATGAGGTAGCACAGTATTGGGGGAAGGAGAGAGATGCAATGGGTTTGTGGAGAAATCGGGGTACATAGTGAGGGGAGCAGGGGAAGAGAAGAGGAGAAGAGGAGGGAATAAAGGGGACGTAAGGAAAGTTAAGTAGGGGGGAAGGTTGGAGGAGAGGTGGACTAAAAAGGGGGTGGCAGGTAGGGAGAGAGGGGAGGAGATGAGGTTGGATGGTGCAGATTGGCCGAGGAGTGGATTAGCTAGAGGTCCGGCTGAAATGATGAAGGGGGCATACTGTGAGGGGGAAGAATGGGAGAGGAGGGCACAGGAGTGGGGGAAGGAAGAGGGCCGACCTGTGCCTCTTGAGGGTGCAGCTTATTGGAGTGTGGGGGGTCAGGGGCGGAGAGAGGGAGTAATGGGCGGAGCTAGATGAAGAGTCAGAGGACAACCCAGTCGCAGGGGATGGGAGAAGGGAACGGAAGAGGAGGTCAAAGAGAGAGAGACAGGTGTCTTTGGCTTGGATCATGACTGTACCGTTGTTATAGAGTGAGCTAGTGAGGGAGCCGTTGAAACACGCAGAGGGGGAGATTTTTAGCGGTTTCCCATGAGGGATAGAGGAGGACGAGGTGACGTTAAGAGTTATGTAAGCTGGTGGACCAAGAGTGCATGTTGTGAGTGAAGAAAATGAAATCTACAAAAAGGGAATCAGGGAAACATTCCAATGTGTATGCTTGAATCGGTTTGCTGCAGCTTTAGTCAGGTAAGGAGGATAAATGATTTTGTAGCAATTAATTCCAGACTTAACTCGAGTGGTCGCCATTTTGGGAAAATGAGGAGGAGGAGGCTGGTGAGGATAAGAGAGGGGTGTTATCAGGAAGGCAATGGTGAGGAGAAGTATAAGGATCAAATGGGGGCACATATTCCAGATGTCGGGTGAAGATTTCTGAACTAATGTGCAGTCCGGGAATTGAGGCGATTAGGAACAGGTTGTTACTTCAGAGCAGGAGAAGATGGGGGCACAGATTCCAGTAGTTGAGAAAGCTTCACTGCTTGGGAGTCTCCATGATTCTGTTAGTATTTTAATGGGCCCTTTACCTAGGTAATCACATAATATACATGGTGCTACCTGGCACTAGATAACATTTTCAAGGGATTTGTTTACACATGACAGGGCCAACTGGACCACTGTCAGAACCATCAGAAAGCGAACTTAGTAAAACAGATCATAAACGTACAACCAGTAACCACTGGTAAACACTGTACCCAGCATCAGCCTGTAACAAAAACACATTATGCATAGCATCACATTAGGTGCCAAACACATGGTGTGCCCATAATCTCAACAGTCTAATATTAGACCCTAACTTCCTAAGTATAACTAATATAAGGGGCATAAAGCACAGGATGGAACATAATCTAACTAGCATAAACCATATGCAAGATAATCACAAAATCATAAAAACCACATCTAGAGGTAACCAGAACGGGTTGTATAGATCATACTACATGAAATACATTTCCTGACACCACATAAACACCATTGGGACTGGCGCCCAACAAACCTCCCAGTCCCCCTGACCTCCCAATCCCCCTGGCCCATCACTAACATTAGGGGCATAAAGCACAGAGTGGAACATAATCTCACTAGCATTAACCATAATATGCAAGATGGCCTCATAATCATAAAAACCACATTTAGAGGAACCAGGACAGGATGCGTAAATCATACTACATGAAATACATTTCCTGGCACCACATAATCACATTAGGGCCTGGCGCCCAACAAACCTCCCAGTCCCCTTGATCAACTCACAGGGGGACCATGTATGGTCACTGTCAGTAGAACTTCGCTGGGGGGAGGGCAAAGCAAAGGAGACAGTGTCAATGCCAATGACAATGAGAGCGAGTGGAGGATTCTCACAGGTGGTCCCAGCACCCGGTCAGCCACTCCCATTTGGGACACCTGCATCGCGGAGTAAACTGGGCTACTACGGACTCCTGCTCAGGGCTTCCCTTGCATGTCGCACCATGTCTCACCTGAGGGGGCCTGGTCTGCAAGGGTAAACAGGAGAAAGCCAGTTGCAATACACCTCTCCTTTACTCTCTCCGTGGTGTCTGCTATTCCTCAGTCCCCCGCCGATCCAGGTATGAACCGCGGGATCCCGGATGCAAGTTAGTTGTGTGGGGAAGGAAGCTGCACAAGATTGAGCTGGGTGCTCAAGCCACCACGTCCGATATGATAAGGTCAGGCATGCCCTGAGACAGGGCCATCCATCCGGCACTGTTGATGGTGCCCTTTTCTCCCTTCAGTGGCAGCAGTCTTACCAGAGCTTGGCAGCCTACCTCCATGGAGTGGGCAAAGACGTCTGGATCCGAGGCCACCCCCTTCCTCTCAGCCCGTGTCAGAAGCAGAGTCCGTCAGGTGCCATTTAGAAGTCAGGCAGCTCCGACTGATGATTGATTCAAAATCCTTGGGGGCCTGAGAATCCTAAGAACAACAAATCAGCTGTCATCATGCAGACCCCAATCAGGTGGGAAGAAGGTGGCTACCTCCAAAGGAAAAGAGTGTGGAGACCAATGTGTGGGTCTCTCCTCTCAGGGCTCACTAAGGGGATGGCTGTAAAACACCTTTTCTGATGTTTGAGGGTCCCCTGTTGATTTGCATGGTTAGTTGGCCAGTGCAGGAGGCAGTTACAATGTGCATATCGATGTGGGGTGTGACATTTGGGATGCAACTTTCATTCTGAATTACTTTTACAATTATCCATTACAGCTTTATCAATATTTGACATTCAATATTTAATATTTTCTAACCAAAGTAGATTAAAAACTAAATACACCTCTTTCTTTGTTAGGGAGAAACACATAAATATTCAGATGATAATATTAGGCCATCTGTGTACTGTCTAGCTTTAGCAATTCTATGAAAAATAAAAGGCAGAGATTACTTGTGCGTACATTGTATTGTATTGTATTGTAATTGCATTTATATAGCTCTTACTATCCCTGACGAGTGCTCATTACCTACACCTATTTAGTCATAGATGTGTTCTGTAATCTCTGTCTACATTTTATTTGGGAGATATTCTGCATATTGGTTAGGAGGATGGATAGTTTGGCATATTGCCTTTGGGTTTTATTGCATTGACTCCTGAAAATGTCTATGGACATACATTTACTGGAGACCACACTGTTGTAATTTAGAGTAGTTGGCCGCTCAGACAGAAGGCTATTATATTTCTATTAATGGTTTTTCTATTTTAAATATTTACATACAGAGAAGAGCTGAGCATGTGTCTGTAAAAAACACAAAAGATTTAGGGGCATATTAGCAAGAACCTCGTTAAAATTATCGCTGTTTTAGCGGCAGGAAACTGCCGCTAAACCAGCGATAATGGGCTTGCTAATATGTGTTATAGAATTCCAATAGAAGCCCAGGTTAGAAGTCCTGCACATCTAACCTGGGCTTCTATTTGAATTCTATAACGCATATTAACTCAAGACGCAGGCTCAGTGATGAGAGGCGCCAATTGCATTTTACGGAGGATTGGCTTAAGAGAAGTTAAATACCAATTAACCAATCAGCCCCGCTATAAAAGAGGACGTCGAACCTTCCTCGGTACCTCCCACACTGCTTCCGGGTTGCGACGAGGTACCGACGGACAGGTAAGACGTTCATGGCCAGCGCTGTTGTTTTAAACCTCAAATTCTCTTTGCCGGCTCTTGCATCTCTTCTCTTCACCTGGGGTTAATACATTCCGCTTTACCCGTTGGTCTGAGCATAGCCCTGGTGGAATTAATTTGAGAATAGTCTGTTAAATACCAGTAGTTGAGCTGCATGCTAACCTCCATTATCATCATTAGGTGAAAATTTGCAAATTAGATATTTGCCCGTAGGTCTGTGTGCATCTTTGGTAGAACTAAATCAAGAACCTTCACAGACACTACCATGTGAGCTGCAGCCTAGACCAAGCATTCACATATAACAAATAGGTCTCTTCACTGATAATATTTATTGATGAATACAATCTGCCCACACAATCACACTTGCATAAAATGGCATGTTAACATGAAAAATGCCCTTCTGACAGATACTGTGTTCATGTGACATTCGGAGTTATTCTAACATTTGACACAGAACACTGCTATTGAGAAATGAATTCACCCTATATGAGAACCATCGTCGTCAGAGCATGAGCTCGCTTAGTCACGTGGCGATAATTGTTATGATTCTTCAGTCTTTTGAATTTCGGTTTTTATTTGATTTGTAATAAGGAGATATGAGGCGGATAATATCATTACCACTTGTTCCCTTATTTTGCTTACAAATAGAGCGGGGCCTCAACCACCGAGCAGTAGCCGGGTGAGGGGAGGCATACTCCCACAAAAAGCTGGGTGAATACTTACATGATGCATATTGTAAAATCACTATTGCCTTATAAATATCATTGAATGAATAGGATTAGACAATCACAATGTATGATTGATCTTTTTGACCCTTTTTACCTCGATGCTCTGATTGTTGCTTTTAGTTAGTTTGATTTAGTTGTTGCACTAAACTTTATCTCTCACTCCTAGGAATGAAGAGATAGATCCTATCTACTTGTACATCGGAATGGTACCTGGTAGGGTGGTAATACACCACTGATCTGTTTACTTCTTCATGTAAAATGGATGTACAGTAGAGTTTACTCACTTTAGTTTTTTCTGCAGTAGCGCCTAAACACCATAAGGTCCTGAAGAAATCCGGGAAAATTTGCAATACGGCTGAAACATGTTGACCTCACACTTTGCCAAGAGATAGTTAAATCTTTCTAATACTATCAGGCGGTTTTTACTCATGACACTAGGACAATATTTAATAAACATATTTTTTGTCCTCGTAGTCATTGTTAACTTCACATACACCTAGCACATGCACTGCACCCCATCAGTGATATTCATACTTTGAACATACTGTGGCTCAGAACGTCTGAGAACAATAGGTCAAGTTTCCACACTTGTTAGCCTTGAGCTACACTGGCTACATCTGACCCCTTTCTCAGAGTCTTCCAAATGACAATGCTACGCCAGATGGGTGGGCTGATGGAGACACTTTTTCTCAAGCCAGCGTTTGGGCAAGCTATGTTGAACTGGTGAGAAGTTCACTTTTTGAGAATTCAAGTTTGCTATGTCAATCTTCAGATCTACTTTCTCCCTGTAGTTGTATAGATGTGTGTAATTAGGGGTGTTGAGTAAGCAGGTCTATAAATATTATCCCCTAGACCCTCTCATATATCCTGTATTTTTTGTCTTAGAGCTGCCATGGCTGCGGGTCTCATTAAGGTTCATAATTGTCAAAGGAACCTTTTTTGTGTGCTCACCGATTTTTCATTAACCGGGATCAGGCCATTTCGCCATGGCGGACTTTGCGGGCTTGGCTTTTGACGACGAAGTTCTTAACACTATTTTGACTAACAACCCGAGCATCTTAGACTCATTACCTGAAACTACGGTCAGTACTAAAGATGATTGGCTCACTTAAAATTTTTTAAAGAAATCCCATTCACGTACCTCGGTGCATGGTGTCATTATGGCCGAATATTTGCGGGGCAAATATGCCCCGACCGGTCTGATTGTAACCAATACACCACGTCTCTTTCTTACTGATAAGATCTTTCTGCAAGACTGGTCACAAATAGCATGGCGATGTACTCGTGATTGGCTAATTCTTATAATCAGTACCGCCAAACGTCAAGCAGATGCTATTTTAATAGACATCCAGATCCTCGAAGGACAAATCAACACCACAATCAAGGGTACTATTTACAAAAAACAAATGGATGAAAATAACAAAACCAATAAAGAATATAGAGAAAACATCTTACTCAATAAGATCGACAAATTCAAGAAAGATCTGGCCAAGTTCTCTCTGGTCAGGATTTACCTATACACCAGTGACACCTATGTGACCCCGGAGTACAACAACAGAGGCAGACGTCAAGGGTCTAATTACTCCACTTCGGGATCCGACACAGGGTCCAGTGACTCAGATTCTTCCAACACTGAGACACCCCACATGCGAGGTAGAGGTACAACACTTAGATCAAACAACAGACGAGGGATGCAAGGTTTCTACCAGAACCAGGGCCAGTGGTGGCCACCGGGTCCATGGGGTTACCAACCATCACCATTTGCACCACATATGCAATCATATCCTCCCCAACAACTTTTTTCACCCCAGCCTTTTTTACGGCAGGGCAGAGGCCGCAGCCGAGGGAAAAGAAGAGGAGTACCTACAGTACATTGGGAAGCAGATCCATCATTCCCCAACACGAGGAGCAGGAGAGGCCAACAGCAAATGACCGATCAAACTGCAGAGTGACAGACCTAGTAGTCAATCTTAGCTCCCGTACTTTAACTGCAAAAGAGCACATTGTTCTGAATAAAGGATTAGGGTACGTTCCAACACACACAGGAGACCCTTTTAAACTTAGATGTGAACTTGAAAACTTTTTCAGAAAAATTCGACTACGTTTTTTCTTTAAAGACAGAGACAATGACATTAATACATCAGAATCGGACTCCGGTAACACAGGACTGCGTCCCAAATCTACTTTCACTCCACTACCACATCAAGTACCCTCACAAGTGACCACCTTTGAGAAGGCAGTTACTCATGATGTGATGGCATTATGCAACTCAAAAAATAAAGATTACCATAACTTCTCTAACCAGGACAGATCAGCACTTCAGAGTCTCATGAGAGATAGCGCAATTATCATAAAACCTGCGGATAACTGGGGTGCTACAGTTCTGATGGATATGGAGACATATCGTGCGGAGTGCCGTAGACAGTTGGAAGACACCAAGTTTTATCAACTACTGAATACGGACCCTACTCCCAGGTTAATCTCAGAGATTAAACAATTGGTTGAAGAGGCAGAAGCTGAAAACTGGATTACACCACTAGAGGCCAGATATTTGTACATCGCCCATCCTATGATGCCGTACTTTTATTGCCTGCCCAAAATACACAAAATCCAACAACCACCACTGAGTCGTCCCATCATTTCTGGGATTGGCTCACTGCTGGAGCCGTTATTAACCTTTGTCGATTTCTCTTTACGACCGCTGGTAACAGAAATGCCCACTTATCTTAAGGATACTGCAGACCTGCTTCGCATTCTACTTGACAAACGAATTTGACGCTTCCACTGACCTACTAGTTAGTTTCGACGTGGAATCGTTATACACTTGCATCCCCCAACAAGAGACTCTAGATTCCATCAGGAGTCTACTTGAGGCCCGGGACCATGAGAGTATGACTCCTGTCAGCTTTATCATGGAGTGTGCTAGGAAAGCTATGATGGAAAACTACTTCCGATTTGAAGATCAGATTTTTCTCCAAACCTCAGGCACCTCTATGGGCAGCCTATTTGCGCCCAGCCTCGCCAATCTATACGTTCATCTTTTTGAACAGCATCATGTCCTCTACCACAGCAACCCGTTCTTCCATCAGGTGTTGCTGTGGAAGAGGTACATAGATGACGTGTTGGTGATATGGCGAGGCACCGTTGATGAGATCAACGCATTCCATGTCTGGCTCAATCAACAGAATTCCTTTTTGAAGTTCACGGTGGAGTACAGCAAATCTAGAATGGCTTTTTTGGATGTCTCCATTTTTGTTGAGAATGGACAGTTAGAATGTGAACTTGTCAAAAAAACTGATGTCAAGGAATTCTCTACTTACTTTCGATAGTCATCACCCCTTGCCCTACGGGAAAACCTTCCGGTAGGTCAATTTTTGAGAGTACGCAGGAACTGCTCAACATCTGCACTTTTTGACAAACATGCTAAAGTACTGGCCTCCCAACTCCAGGCCCGTGATTATCCCAAATCCTTGGTACGTAGAGCCTGGAAAAGAGCACATAACATCAGTAGAGATGCTTTACTCAATCATAGCACTCCCAAACCTACTGGTAACAGACTAACGTTTGTTAACACCTTTTGTACACTGTCTAACAAAGTCCAGAAGACAGTACGCAAACACCGGCGTATTTTGAATATAGCCACTGCAAGCATTCCACCACCACTGTTTGCGTTTAAGAGAGGTCCTAGTCTGTGCGACAGCCTAGTACATACTCCACCACGTCTACTGTCCAAACAGGAGACCAATACCCTCTGGGCGCTTCCGCCAGTACGCGGTCACCATCTGTGTGGGTCATGTAGTGTGTGCCCTCAGACCATTAAAACTGATTCTGTGGACATTGGGACTGGCCGAGCGTGGATTTTAAAAAAACATACAAATTGTAACACAGATTGTGTAATTTACATGATCTCATGTCTCTGCTCACTCAAGTACATGGGTCACACCACCCGTAAAATCAAGCTGCGGATCAGTGAGCACAAAAGTACTATCAGCTGTAATAAGCAATCTACATGCCTCACCAACCATTTTTTAAATCTTAAACACCAAGCAGATGACATCAGATGGTTGATACTCGAGCACCCCATGATCCCTCAACATGTGACACATATATCCAGGTTTCTGTTTATTAAGGAGCACAAATGGATTTTCAGGCTCAAAACTGACACAGAGGGCCTAAATGACAACATTCCATGGGTCTTGATATGAATGAGTACTACATAGTAACCTTGCCAACTAGTATATATTCTGCTAGCCAGGGCGGGTAGATCAGGCTTGATCTACTGATAACATACTCTGTAGTCCATCATATAGCTTATTTTGCTATTTACAGACAACCCACTGACATGGACATACCGACTGACCATCTTTTCAAAGCACCTTCATGTAAATCTGACCAGCTCTACAGGTTCGGATAAGAATGAGTGCCATATAATGCCATATAATACTAATTTTGCCTCTAGTACACATTGCACTAGCAAAACGGGTAGAACAGCCTAGATTTACTGATAACAAACTCTATAACCTGTGGCACAACGGGCTGCACTATTTGCTGAGCTTCTTTTTAATTCCTCTTCTAAGTAACTTCTTTAATGCCATCCCATTTGCAACTAAATTAGTGCCTTCTAAATTTCATCAATGAACTATTGGCATACAACAAATAGCAGTTGACGCTTGAACTTAATGTTGGTGATCGTCACTTTACCAGCCCTTTAATAATAATATCTTTACCAGACAATTCTTCTGATATTAGTATGCGAGATTTGTAATTGCATATGATGCATACCTATTTCATATTAGATTCACTCTCTTGGTAATGCCACCTAATGAACTGGTGGTTGGTCCTTAGAGACGACCACATGACATATAGATCTACTTCTATTCTGAACCAAAAAGCAATGAACGAGTATGTCTGTCAAACTTCACTTCAGGTTGCTCTCGGCAAAGTGAACAGAGCACGCGACTTGTGCTGACACTGCCTATAAAGCTTTGAAGCTGTAGATACTTGGACACTCGATATCCAGCACCAGCCCCACATATGCGCGGTAGATGAACACTATCAGGTCTGCGCATGGCTGGTGGCGCTTCAGGTTTTTTAGTAGCTCGCGCATGAGCATTTCACTCTGATAGAAGTGGTGAGCGTCTGCTCAAGACGCAGGCTCAGTGATGAGAGGCGCCAATTGCATTTTACGGAGGATTGGCTTAAGAGAAGTTAAATACCAATTAACCAATCAGCCCCGCTATCAAAGAGGACGTCGAACCTTCCTCGGTACCTCCCACACCGCTTCTGGGTTGCGACGAGGTACCGACAGACAGGTAAAACGTTCCTGGCCAGCGCTGTTGTTTTAAACCTCAAATTCTCTTTGCCGGCTCTTGCATCTCTTCTCTTCACCTGGGGTTAATACATTCCGCTTTACCCGTTGGTCTGAGCATAGCCCTGGTGGAATTAATTTGAGAATAGTCTGTTAAATACCAGTAGTTGAGCTGCATGCTAACCTCCATTATCATTAGCTGAAAATTTGCAAATTAGATATTTGCCTGTAGGTCTGTGTGCATCTTTGGTAGAACTAAATCAAGAACCTTCACAGACACTACCATGTGAGCTGCAGCTTAGATCAAGCATTCACATATAACATATAGGTCTCAATACTGATAATATTTATTGATGAATACAATCTGCCCACACAATCACACTTGCATAAAGTGGCATGTTAACATGAAAAATGCCCTTCTGACAGATTCTGTGTTCATGTGACATTCGGAGTTATTCTAACATCTGACACAGAACACTGCTATTGAGAAATGAATTCACCCTATATGAGAACCATCGTCGTCAGAGCATGAGCTCGCTTAGTCACGTGGCGATAATTGTTATGATTCTTCAGTCTTTTGAATTTCGGTTTTTATTTGATTTGTAATAAGGAGATATGAGGCGGATAATATCATTACCACTTGTTCCCTTATTTTGCTTACAAATAGAGCAGGGCCTCAACAACCGAGCAGTAGCCGAGTGAGGGGAGGCATTCTACCACAAAAAGCTGGGTGAGTACTTACCATGATACATATTATAAAATCACTATTGCCTTATAAATATCATAGAATGAATAGGCTTAGATGATCACAATGTATGATTGATCTTTTTGACCCTTTTTACCTTGATGCTCTGATTGTTGCTTTTTGTTAGTTTGATTTAGTTGTTGCACTAAACTTTATCTCTCACTCCTAGGAATGAAGAGATAGATCCTATCTACGTGTACATCGTAATGGTACCTGGTAGGGTGGTAATACACCACTGATCTGCTTACTTCTTCATGTAAAATGGATGTACAGTAGAGTTTACTCACTTTAGTTTTTTCTGCAGTAGCGCCTAAACACCATAAGGTCCTGAAGAAAGCCGGGCAAATTTGTCATACGGCTGAAACATGTCGACCTCACACTTTGCCAAGAGATAGTTAAATCTTTCTAATACTATCAGGCGGTTTTTACTCATGACACTAGGACAATATTTAATAAACATATTTTTTGTCCTCGTAGTCATTTTTAACTTCACATACACCTAGCACATGCACTGCACCCCATCAGTGATATTCATACTTTGAACAAACTGTGTCTGAGAACGTCTGAGAACAATAGGTCAAGTTTCCACACTTGCTAGCCTTGAGCTACACTGGCTACATCTGATCCCTTTCTCAGAGTCTTCCAAATGACGATGCTCCGCCAGATGGGTGGGCTGATGGAGACACTTTTTCTCAAGCCAGCATTTGGGCAAGCTATGTTGATCTGGTGAGAAGTTCACTTTTTGAGCATTCAAGGTTGCTGTGTCAATCTTCAGACCTACTTTCTCCCTGTAGTTGTATAGATGTGTGTAATTAGGGGTGTGGAGTAAGCAGGTCTATAAAAATTATCCCCTAGACCCTCTCATATATCTTGTATTTTTTGTCTTGCTAATATGCGCCATGGATATTCCAATTTCTAATCTATACAATATGCTTTGCCTGGCTTTCGTATGGCTATAATAACAAGCTACTCTGTATTCTTGTGAAATGAAAAATCCAGATTAGCAGCCAAAGAAATTAATTTATTTTGCTATAGGTTTACTATATATGGAGGAAGAAATTTAAAATATACCAATTTCCACCAAAATGTAAGATTTGTTTCACAAAACCACAGATCTAGGACTCTTCTTATAGACCCCCTCTCGACGATCTCTATAAAGGCTTTCATTTAGGACCTGCCTTTACAATTGTAGATCACTTCTTAAGCATGTGCTTAATCTACTGTTAGGACCAGATATTGTGTTTGCAGTTCTCCCTGGTTTCCGGATTCAGTTTGTAAATCATTAGGGAAAAATGGGGAGTGATATAATGTATAGAGCTGCACTTGCATGTGCTTCTACCAAATTGATTGAGGTAGGAAATATAGAGGGGATCAATTTTACTTTCAAGTTAACTCCTTCATTCTCCTTCTCTGGAGCGTTGATAGACAGACTGTCTGATTGTCCTAAACATAATCTCTGACAAATGTTTGAGAAAATTGCTCAACTTTCCTGTCAATATACACATTTCATGATCTTAGTTGATTTTAGTCTACATATTGATAATTCCCAATGCCTCTCTGCCGCTCAATTTAACTTTGCCTTAGTAAGTATGAACCTCCCACATTGGATACCACCCCAATGCATCAGGCTGGCCTTATCCTTGATTCAAATGCCTCTAGTCTCACTCATATCCAGATATTTCCAGCTGACATTCTCACATGGTCAGATCACTATTTAGCTCTCTTCTCCTTTATCTGTAGGACCTACAGGCAATCCACCAAAGTGTGGCATAAAATCTCGGAGTTGTTATTTTCTCAGCATTTTTAATTCTCTACCCTTTTTTTAACAGACATGGTAAGCAAGATCATCTTTTTCCATTCGATGTTCCGGATCTTCTTGTATCCATGCTTGTACATCTGACTCTGCCAGGGCTATCTTCACGTCGTCCAGAAAGTCCTGTGTAGCCAACAAGGCTATAGCGGGTGGACAACCACTTGCTTCTTTCAGGATTAGTGGGGGTTCTTCCGTGGTTCCTGCATGTTGGTCTTCAGTTTCACCTATGCGAGACAGGGCATCCGCTTTACCATTCTGTGGTCCAGGTCTGTACTTGATAATAAAATCATAATCCAAGAAGAACAATGTCCATCTCAACTGCCGAGGCGTAAGCGCCTTCGCGGTTTTCAAGAACAGAAGATTTCGATGGTCTGTGTAGATTTCAACTGTGTGAACAGCTCCCAATAGGTAGTGACGCCATTCTTCACAGGCCCTTTTTATTGCCAGGAGTTCTTTATCCGAGATGGAATAGTTGATCTCGCAAGGCGTCAATTTCTTGGAGAAAAAGGCAACAGTATGCAGTTGACCAGTGTCAGGATGGCGTTGTGATAGCATACCCCCTATTGCATATTGCGAAGCATCCGTTTCCAACACGAAGGGTATTTGAGGATCCGGATGGCGAAGGATGGGAGCTTGGGTAAACTGATCTTTCAGATACTGGAAGGAGATAGCAGCTTCTTGGTTCCATACAAACGGTGTGTTTTTTCTCAACAAGCTGGAGATGGGATGGATTATCTTTGAAAAATCCTTGATGAACCGTCTATAGTAATTGGCAAAGCCAAGGAAACTTTGAACGGATTTCACATTTGTAGGCGTACTCCATCCGATGATCGCCTCGATCTTACTAGTATCCATTTGGAATCCATTGGCGTTGATGACATATCCAAGGAATGCGACCTCCGTGACATGAAACAGGCATTTTTCAAGCTTGGCATACAAGGAATGATGTTGCAACTTCCTGAGAACGATCTTCACATGCTCCACATGTTCATGAAGGTTCGACGAATAGATCAAAATGTCATCGATATACACAATACAAAAGGTTTCTAGACAACCTCTCAATACTTCATCCATGAAATATTGGAAGGCGGCAGGGGCGTTACAGAGCCCGAATGGCATCACTCTATATTCAAACAACCCGAACTTTGTTCGAAACGCCGTCTTCCACTCGTCTCCCTTCTGGACTCTGACCAGATGATACGCCCCTCTAAGATCGAGCTTGGTAAAGAAACGGGCACCCTTCAATTGATCCAACAGCACCTGTATAAGAGGGAGTGGATATCGATTCTTGATGGTCATTCTATTGATGGATCTGTAATCGATGCATGGTCGTAACTCGTCGCAGTCCTTCTTCGGGATGAAAAACATGGGGGATGAGGCAGGCGATGTAGAATGCCGAATAAATCCCTTAGCCAAATTCTCATCGAGGTAATTCCTCAGATACCGCGTCTCTTTTTCAGTCAAGGCATATACTCGACTACACGGTATGTCAGCTCCCGGAACGAGATCAATACGGCAATCATACACTCGATGTGGAGGTAACTCCGTTGCCTTCTGTTTGTCGAACAATGATCGGTAAGCCTTGTATTCTTCAGGAAGAACCGTGGCGCAACAATAGTGTCCTCGGGTACACTCTGTTGCCAAACACACAGAGGGCGTGATGTTATTCTTTTCCAGGTCAGGCAAAGCTTGCCTACAATTCTCTTTACAAAAATCCGATGATAGAGTGATGGTTCGCGCCGCCCAACTAACCTTACGATCGTGAAGGGTCAACCACGGCATTCCAAGGATGAGCCGGAACTGTGGCGCGTCAATCAGATCGAATTGTATATGTTCCTGATGATTCTGGTTCGTCTGCATCAATAACGCACGTGTATGATAGGACACAGGGCCTGATGACAAGACAGTCCCATCGACTGCTTTCACTAACTCCGGTTTGTCCTTCTTCTCGCAGACGATTCCTATCTTCATCGCATATTCTTGATCGATGTAGTTGCCTGTAGCACCTGAATCCAGTAATGCATCGATTTCCATAGCTTCACGAGAATTAACCCAAAGGGTGACCTTCAGGTTCATATGAGCTACTGCGGGATGCAAGGTGTTTGCAAGTATTGGTGAGATCGTTTGTAATTTACAACCCAAGGCAGAGACCTCTTCCTGATTTGGGCGTTCTAGTTTTCCGCCGGTCGTCCTGATTGAATCATCGCTTGGGTATTTGGCCCTTGGAATCTTCCCGGCAAGGCATTCCTCGCCCTACAATCCTTAATGAAATGGCCTCCCTTGCCACAATACAGGCATTGCTTCAGTCTTCTTCTCTTCTCCTTCTCTTCCTTTGAGAGGGGTCCCCTTATACCTCCGATCTGCATAGGCTCTACCCCATCAGGTGATTTCGGATGCTCCTCTGTGGTATTCTTGTACCGGGGATAGAAGAAACGTCCTTCTCCTCTGTTCCTATCACCCCTTCTTTCCAGAAGTCGGTGGTCCAATTGGACTGTCAAGTCGATCAACTCTTCACAGGTAGAAGGGAGCTGCACTACTTGTGCCAACACGTCTTTAAGCTCCCCTCTTAGTCCTTGATAGAAGATAGATATTCTTTTCGCCGTGGGCCACTCTGTTTCAACCACTAGTCGATTAAACAAAGTGATGTAAGAAAGCAAGTCTTGAGACCCTTGGCGCAATGTTAATAGCTCTCTATCCAAGGACAGCATGTGTAGCTTCCTATCAAAAAGTCTTCGGAGTTCTAAACAA
Organism: Lissotriton vulgaris; assembly: GCF_964263255.1. Lineage (NCBI taxonomy): Eukaryota > Metazoa > Chordata > Amphibia > Caudata > Salamandridae > Lissotriton > Lissotriton vulgaris. Next base: position 97,208 of record NW_028241798.1, read on the forward strand.
AAGTCCTCGAAATTGTGCAGCACAGGATCGTTTCTCTCCACCAAGGGAATCGACCAACTAGATGCATTGCCTCCCATATACGACATCATGAACGCCGTTTGTGCACCATCTTCCTGGAACACCCCTGGTTTACACAAAAAGTGTAACCTACACTGGTTCAGGAAGGTCTCAAACTTACGGGGGTCCCCATAGAACCTTTCAGGGGGCGCAAGAGGAATACCCGTGCTTTGTATCACATGCACGGTGGGTACAGTGTCAGGAGGTGAGGAAGTGTCTGAGGAGGACAGAGAAAACCCCCCCCCCCTTCAGCTCCCTGAGAGACCGTAGATGCAGGGGGTTGGAATGTGGCTGGCTTGATGTAAGACGCCCCTCCTGTTTGTTTACGTGCTAACCCTGCCACTTCTGTCCGAAGCACCCCCACTTCCTTATATAACACCTGATTCTCCGTTCTAGAAGTAGCGACCTCCTGTTGCAGAGCAGCAAGGCTCTCTACCACAGAGTTCAACACACTTTCTATATTCATCGTCTGGGCCGGGCTCATACACTTGGGCTTGTCAATCTGTCGTGATTGGCAGTAGTGTAAGAACCATGAACACCACTAACCTTGTCCTGTAGCCAAGCAGAGACGATATCTGACGCTAAGCCCCTTATTTCCTCACAACACAAAAACCCAACAGAGAATATCAACAACTCTGTCAGACTCTGCGCCACAGAGGAAAAAAGGGAAAGAGGATGAAGGTGTGTTCCCTCCTTTTCTCACAGGGACTTGCTTTACTCTCTGGGCTGGATCTAGGATACCTTCAACGCTGTAGGTGGGATGACAAAACACACAATTACTAATATACTCAATGACCCCTCCTTCTCTTATATATGACCGTGCCTTTCCTTCACTCACCAGAATTCCTCTATTCCCTTCCTTTATTATCCAGTGTAATCCCAGTCTTTTATCACTTATGCCAAAATCAGGAACTCCAAACAATGCCAGGTCCGGAGGCTAAATATCAATAACACGTGCCTCTCCTCAGCACTAGTCCCCTTCAAGGAAGGCACTTTCCTGTCCCTCGTGCTCCCTAAGATTGTTTTCCTTCACAATCCAGGGGCTGAAAGATCCACAACTGGATTAAATGTCTCCGGCACAAAGAAAAGGTACTGTTATCCTCAATTGTACTACAAAATGTCTCGGTGAAAAAAGAGCAGGCGATAGGCTTCTGGGTTCAGTACCTGCTAAATACACACAATGTATCTTTCTACTAACTCGAAGCGTTTTTCTCACAGCGCGTCCAAAATCCGGTCGCGCTGACAGAAACTGACACGCTTTCAATTATCTCGCGGGTTGATTCAGAAGCGTCTCGCGCCTCACAGTGTACCGCGGCTACAATTACATAAGAACTGCAACAATGTATCAGAAGTTCCAAGATTACTTTACATGGAGAGAAAAGGCGAGCCCGCGCTTTTCTCACGAACGTTTAGAAAGTGGTTACAATACCAGCCGGCATGCAAGCACTTGGTTCCAGGATAAACAGGCTTCCCAAAAAGGCTGTAATCTTCACGCTGGGATCCGGCGGGGAACACCATCCGCCCTTCCGATTCTCCTCCAGGTTAATTGACAAGCACTTTCCCCTTGGAAAGGAAGTGCTTATATCCCACTAGGAAATCCCAGGGCAGTCTGGGACTTGTAGTTTCCATGATTTTCCCTGATTTCTCTGCATACCTGGAATACTGTCCTCGTGATCTCAAAATCGCCACAGTATGGATGTCTCTAATTTTAACAAAGGGCTTAAGAATGCTTGTGACTCCATTGCTGTCTGAAGATCTAAACCTACATTGGTTGGAAGCACACAGTGTTTGCTTAAATACCCCTCACACACCAAAAGGGCCCTTAGTGTCATGCTTCGTCATGGGGGTCATCCCGTCCCGCTAAGGGACGGGCGTGCTACGACCTGCGACTATGCGGGAGCACTGATCTTCAGTACTATGTGTGGTGGAGGAGTCGTGAGAGGAAGGGTCTAGGATGAGTGAGAGAAGTGAAGTTTAAAAAGGACCTGGCCTCTGTGGTCTAAGAAACTTTTATATTCCCTGGAACTGGTTCTATTAAAAGCAGTGGGTCAGAGGTTTCCTGCGTGTAATGTGCGGATACTCCGAACAACGTCAACATGTTTCGAAGCTCTGGGGCTTCTTCATCAGGACTGTAACTGATCCCTTCTGTACTCACTATGTTACCGTACAAAGTATTGATACAGTGAAACTAGTGATATGTTCAAGTGAGTGAAAAAAATGCAAATAATCATGCAATGTATACAGTCCCCATTTGGTAATCTAATAGTTAATCTGAAAAAAGAAAGCACAATTAATTACATTGTAAAACTGTGCCTGCTCCTGCGCAAACACATGTCCCATGTAAGGAAAATGTACCACTATGTGACTATTGTGTCCTTAGCCATAATCGTCTATTAACCATAAGTGCTGTAACCTGTGGAAAAATGACAAATAAGACATACACACACTTAACAGAAATCACACACTCTATTTTGGAAAAAGTCTAGTAACTGTAGAAGGTTTGATGAGAAAATACATACTTAATTATTTGGGAGACAAGGCTCCATGAGCCTCTATAACGAGAGGGAAGGGTGTTGCGACTAAATTCTGTCCAGAAGAGATCAAAGTGGGGGGAGAGAAATGGAAAGAGAAGGTATTCAGTCTCTAAGTCAGCGTATCTGACTCTTCTTTCTCAGCGGTCAACAGAGTCTAGAAATCAACGTTGCTGAATGTTCCTACTCAGTGGCTATGCCGTACTTACAGTTCCGTCAAGATTGCCTCGCCTGAATAATTGCCTACCCGCGGCTCCGTGATGTGCTGAGACCGAGGGGAGGGCCGAGGGGAGGGCTCCATTTAAAGTGCAGGTAATTGGTACTTTGTTGCCGATTAGTCTGCTCAATTGCTAGCGCCTGACTCATTTCGCCTGTTTAAACCCGAAGTGGGTGCGGGTCTTGGCGGAAGTGAGCCCGAGTCACTTCTCGTTAAAGCTGGAGAAATGCAAATCTGGTTAACCTGGGGATCCATGCCCTCTGCAGTTTTTAAGATTGGTCTCCTCTACCATAAACCCTATGTGAAATAAAATCTTGAATAGCTCACTTGTTTTGGGGGCATATCCATCTAACTGTAAACGGCCTTCCTACTTCCATTAATAAAGAAACACAATTCAGTTCTTGAGATAATACACAACTACCGACCAATCTATCTAACAATCTATTAGACAATTCCCTGTCTGGCTTCCACCCTGGGGTTCAGTACTGAATCTGCGTTGCTAGAACTTACTGAATTTATGAAAGAAAATGTAAATATGGGGATTCGGCTATGGTAGTCCTGCTTGACCTCTCCGCTACCTATGATATAGCCTTGCACTCCATCTTTCTGCAGAGACTCAAATTGGCTGGCATTTAGGATTTCATGGTTAAAACATTTCTGAAGGGAGATCACAGTCTGTTACCTTATTCCTTTTACAGCCACCCTGAACCACTCAAGTTTGAAGTCCCTCAGGGCTCAGCTTCAAACCCTACCCTTTTCAATCTATATTTAGTTACATTAGCCAAGCTGATCAAATCCTGGAATGTGAAGGTAGTGTTGCATGCGGCTGAAACTCAGCTCCTGCTGTCCTTTCAGGAGCATAACGATAATGTCTTGACTACCTTCAAGTATTGCCTGCACAAAGTTGCTGAGTGGATGCATGACAATTTTCTTAAATTAAATTCCGAAAAAATTAAAGTCCTCTGTGGTCTAAGACCAGTGTGTCCACCTGATCCATGGAGGTCGTTGTCAGGGGTGCTTAATCCCATCCTAATCTTCCCCCCACTTTCAGAACCTTGGGAATATTTTTTATACTAATTTCTCTTTCTTATCACAAATCCAAGAGGTGACTGTTGTTTGCTTCATGCAGCTTAAATCGCTGAAGAAAATGCTCCACCTGGTTCCGGAGAGCTAATGCTCCTATGATGCTAATGCTTATATTGTACTATGCTAATCATCTTTATTTGGGACTTCAGGTTTTACTAACCCGTGGACTTCAGCTAGTATAAGATGCTGCTGCAAGATTGGTGTTAAGAATTCTTCTGCGGCAATCCATATAACCTCATTCAAAACCCTTGCAATGGCTGCCAATACTTATTCACATTAAGTTCAAAGCTCTTATCTTCACTTTCAGAGCTTTTTTACAGTACAAACCCACTTATTTAAGGAAAAGACTCCAGCATTACCATCAATCTAGGCTAGAAAAGGAGCACAATTTTTCGCTTTCCTTACAACTATGCTCTGGAAGGCTTTGCCCATTAGTCTCCGCATGGCTTCCTCATAGGCCATTACAAAAAAATAGTTTAAAATACGCTACCTGGAGCGTTTCTGGCGTGTTTGAGCAGCTGAAGCGGTAGTGAAAAAAGGTGAACTACGTTAAGGCTTCGGCTCTTCTGGACTGGAATAGCTGGCTCCCGGCACCCGGCGTTTCGCTCTTCTGTCTCCGCTTGTTTGGAGCCGCGGTATTGTGGACTTTCCAGCTCTGTATTCTCCGTCCACTGACCCGCTGGCAGCAGTTTCTTTGAAACGCGGCTGCCGGTAACTTCAAGCTTCTTGCTGCCGCTGGGTGGAGGCTCTTCTACATTCTTCTTTGGTCGCATAGTTCATGGTCTCACGTTCGGCGGAATTGGATGAACTGGAGGCTGAGGCCAAAGTGGAAGGTCGTAGCGGTTCCTGGAAAAAAAGCAGTTTTACGTCTGAGCACTGATCAGCAAGTGGCGAAAGTGAAGCATTGGACGTGGTGAACAAAAAAAACCCACAAAAAAACCCAAAAGAACAAAACTCATTTTACTCGCTTTCTTTGCTGTTGCTGGAGAAATAGTTCTACTATCTAATATATTCGCAAAGTCTCTGATATAGAGTTTAGAAGCTGTATCTCTATAAGACCAGGCGATCGTAGACTACATTACCCATAATCCATCTGCCGCACTATTCTCCTAAACTTTTCGGATGTTCGGATTAAGGGGTCTACTTGCAGCTCACTCACCATCTGGACAGCACGCCATCACGCAGCCTTAGCCCCTGGGTCTGGTACGCTGTAGGTCTCGCCGCCATCATCCTTCCAACGCGGCTGGAGACTACAGCTCCCAGCGGGCTTTACGTGCACTTCCTGTTTCCCGCTGTCTTCTCGCCCGGAGGCGCTACAAAGGCGAGACAATCCCTCGGTGGAGCGGGGGTCTACTTGCAGCTCACTCACCATCTGGACAGCACGCCATCACGCAGCCTTAGCCCCTGGGTCTGGAACGCTGTAGGTCTCGCCGCCATCATCCTTCCAACGCGGCTGGAGACTACAGCTCCCAGCGGGCTTTGCCTGCACTTCCTGTTTCCCGCTGTCTTCGCGCCCGGAGGCGCTACAAAGGCGAGACAATCCCTCCGCGTCGCGGGACGCGCGCGGGCGACGCTGGGCGGAGCCCGGGCAGAGGGCGGGCCGTCTGTGGCCATCCGGGGACGACGAGGGACGGAACGGGCCACCCCCATTGGCCCCTACGCTCTACTGAAAAAACACCCAGGTACTGCTCGGAGTGCATAGGGAATCTGCACAGGGTATTGAAGCCTTTTTAAAACTATTTTCGTAACCCTTACGGCATCACCCAAGAGGATTGCTAGAAACCTAAGCAGCACAGCGTGGTTGCGATAAGGCAGGAGTCTATAAGGGAACGATGTCCACCCACCCCGATACACGCTCGGCTGGGAACAAGTTAAATAAAAGAACAACCCCTAAATCAATAAGGGGGGAAATAAAGGAGGGTGCCCAAGCAAAGGGGAACAAACCTACAGCAATTGACCTAATGCTAAAGAAAGTCACAGGGGAAATTGAACACATGGAACGGAGTTTATCCTCCTCGCCCAATCTCAATGCTATCACTCAAACACCCTCTAGAGACGTACTACCAGTCGATAGTTCAAACATCCAGGGCAGTGTATCCCAAACAAATAATGATACAGAGGACGTCCCATGTGCACAAACCTCAGGGCCAGAAACCCCTGAACCTAATGACACGACCCATCGGAAAACAAGGAAGCGTATGGGGAGGAACAAGGGATATCAGAGACAGAGGAAATCATTTCTAAGAACCAATTCCCCAATATGTATTCAAGATTATAAATCAGTAGAAAATAACTCCCAGGTAGAATCCATTCCCCCAGGGTGGATCGAGTCAGTAGTCACAGATATCAAAAAACAGCTAGAATCCTTCTTAGCGGCACAACTAAAGCCTATCATAAGCAAGGTGGATAAAATAATGTGTGAGCTCTCTAAACAATCCAAGGCACTAGAGCACACACTCGCAAAAACTCCCGCTGACCCACCCCAACTAACTGAGGAACCCACAAATGATAAGGCAAACACAAAGAGAGCCCAAAATAACAACTGTGTCAGCCACTCTCAACAGGCTATAGCCCAGATTCACGAGGCCCCTAAAACTGTCCAAAACCCCAAAGGGGGAACTAACGACAACTCTAGAGGGAGACACAATCAAGGTGCGAACAACTCTCAGAGGGAGAAACCTCCCCTGCAACCACTAATGCAATGGAGACAAGATGATCGCAGTCAGAGGGAAGGGAATTATATTCACTGTTATACAGACCCTGATCCCTTTTATAATACCAATACTCAGGCCCCACACATAGATTTACCCCCCGAGGCGAGTCCTTTTGTAATAATATTTGCAGGGGTACCAGAAAATAGGCCCAACGAGAGAGAAACACACCACCAATTGATCTCCAAAATTTCAAAGTGGCTGAATATCCACAGACCCTTAAATAACGGGGAACGAGGAGAGATAGCAAGCGTAAGAAGGGCAAACTGGGTCGGGGGAAGAAACAAAGATATTAGAGGAGACTGCATAGTCGCAAACTTTACGGACACTAGTCTGGTAGAGTACATCCTGAAGAGTGCAAACAGGAATCAAACCAGCACGATCTGCGCACTCCCACTTGGGTATTTTTACCCAAGGACCCGGAACAACAATCGTGTGGGTGATGAGGGAGGGTGGACGATGGGTAGACCACAGCGCCCATATAGACCCAGACTAGCAAGCCACCCCGAACAGCCCTACCCAGCGGGATTTCTCTCAATGGAGAAATAGATTTGCCCCATTTCAATCACTAGAGGATATCGATTGACTTACACCCACTGAAAATATCATCGCAGGAAGTTTGACCACCAGTAGTTATCCAGGCCCAGAAATAGGGGGTGATTGTGGGAGCGAGGAGAGTATACTAACCGGGAGACTAGACTCACCCCGGGGCCAGGGGGAAAAGAAAATAACCAAAATAGACTCATTAACAGATGGGGAGGATAGAGTAACTGAAACCCACGGGACAAGAGGCAAAGAGAAGAGAGAGGGTTTGACCATCTTATCTTGGAATATCGCAGGGCTGGAAGCCAAATTAAAAAGCAAGGAATGGGTAGAATTCATAAAGCAATTTCATCTGATAGCGCTCCAAGAAACTTGGGCGAGGGATTCGGGCCCATGTCAACTGGAGGGTTACAAGTGTTTTTTTAAACCTGCACAAGGTACAAATTTGGGTAGAGCAAAAGGAGGTCTAGTACTATATGTGGACTTAGACCTGAAAGGTTCCTGGTCATACACTGATTGCCCCTCAGATAATATACAAGCAGCTAGACTTTCACATATGGGGGAGAGCCTACTGTTTGTGAATTTCTATAACTCCGGGCCGGTGGAGGGGAATTTCCCAATCTTAGCGCAGTTGGAAAACTGTCTAAATGAGGAACTAGATCAAAGGACGAAGGGGCCAGAACCAACTGTCCTGTTAATGGGGGATGTTAATTGCCATCTATGCCCCAAACTACTTCCTTTAACTCCCGATTGGTCAGCTTGTCCTTTAGAAAAGGGCCCCCATTTTTCACACACTAAAGAGGGTACTATTCTGATGAAATTATTAGACAACTTTGCCCTCACTCAGGTCATGGATCTAACCGCACTTAAGGCAGGTGAATCCCCAATACCGACATTTAAGGGTAAAGGTGGGGAGTCCATAATATATTACGTCATGATATCCGCTTGTGCTAGGGAAAAGATCCTAAACACCAGAACAGAGTGGAGTCCCTTCAGTGACCAAAATCCCATTCTAATAGAAATTAAAGGGAACGATTTCATTAGAAAAGACCTAGGGGTGATCCATCAAACAGAAATCCAACCAACAGACCAAGGGAGACGCCTAAGGTGGTCAGTGATTAACCCCCAAGCATTATATGTCAAATTAGTGCATGAAGGGAAAGCCCACATAGAGGCCTGTCTAGATCATACAATAGAGGACAGAGGAGTTGTAGAGGCGTTCGAATCTTTAACTAAAATTGTAGAGAAACTCCTGATAACCAAGAAGCCCGCAAAACAGCTATCCACGCCAAGATGGTTTGACTCTAACTGCTCTAAAGCGCTAAGAGACTTAAAACAGAGCTTAAAAAAGACCCCAAGGGACAAGGTCAGAATCACTCGTTGTAGACAGAACTATAAAACCCAGGTCAAGATCAGGAAAAGCACCCTCCAAAAAGAAGTGTGGGCAGACTTAAGAGAGGCCGGCGAAAATAAGGACTATGCCTAGTTTTGGAAAATTATAAACAGACCAAGTTTTCACGATTTAAGCTCCCGAGTCATCAGCTCAAATATTCTGCCGGAACAATGGATTGCTCATTTTAAATCCTTGTACAACCAACAGGAGGTAGACATTGGTGATGGAATATGGAGGGGGCCAAGGGCGGAAAAATTTGAATTATCCCTGGATGAAGTCCTCAAAGCAATCCTAGGGCTAACACGAAACAAAGCCCCGGGCCCGGACGGGACCCCCCCCGACCTATTTCTTAGCAGCACGGAGCTATGGGCCCCAATGGTAACGAGAGTACTGAATGCAGCTATCAAAACGGGTCTGCCGAGATCATGGTCCACTGCGGTGATTGTCCCGATTTACAAGAAAGGCTGTAGGGACAGCCCGCAGTGCTACAGACCTATCTCGCTTATTGACGTCTCTGCCAAGGTGCTTGGGAGGGCACTTCTCAACCGCCTATTAGAATGGACTGGCACCCACAACATCTTGGTGGACACCCAGTATTGGTTCAGAACTGGCAATTCAACTAGCGACCAGTGCCTCAACCTATACCTCCTTACTGCCAAGTACACCAAGGCGTCTGATGGCACCATTTACATGGGGTTCATGGACTTAGCAGCGGCGTTTGACAATGTCAACAGAGCCAAACTATGGTCGCTCATGTTCAACTTGGGAATTGATCCAGACCTTATTAACATCTTGAGGGAGCTTCACTGGAACATCACTGCCAAGGTCCGCTACAGTGCGGGGGGGGTGAGCACTGATCCCTTCCTGTGCTCGGGCGGGGTGAGGCAGGGGTGTATCCTGGCGCCATTCCTGTTCTCCCTCTATATAAATGGCCTGGAGAGTGACCTGACAGCACTGGGAACTGACTGCCCAAAGGTGGGCACGCGTCACCTGCCAGTACTTTTGTACGCCGATGATGCGGTCCTCCTAGCGCGAACAGCTGTTGGCCTGCAGCTCTTAATCAAGGGTTTCGCGGATTTCATGAGGAAACTGGACCTCTCCGTCAACATGACAAAATCCTTCATCATGATAGTAGGGAAGAAACCACAGAAGAAATTTGTATTCAAACTGGGGATCATGTCTTGGACAGTGTCAAAACATTTCCTTATCTAGGTCTTCTATTCGACGAGAAGCTAAAGTTCGCCCCTCTGATAGAGGAGAGGGCGAGGAGACTTGTCTCAGCTAATGGAGCTATACTAAATTTTGCCCGTCGAATGGGACGTTGGTCCCCAGAGCAGGTGTTGACTGTGTATAGATCAGTCAGTATCTAAAAGACCATCTACGGAGCTGAAGTTTGGGGCTTCAGAGATGCTCAACTAATCCAAAGTGAGGAAGATAAATTTTTTAAAAAACTGTTAAAACTTCCGCCGAGCATCCCCGCAGCAATAATGCACAAAGAGCTGGGAATCACATATATAGCTGATCTGATTAGACTGAGACCTATACTGGCCTGGATCAAAATTTGGTCAAACCCCAACGCGGAACTATCCAGACAGATCATCCAGGATTGCCTGACGAAAGAGAAATGCCTTCAAATCCCCTTGCTGAAATATGTTAAAGATACCCTGGGGGAAATAGATGAACAAAGGCTATTCTTGGACCCCTCCACGGTGGATATATATTACAGACACTCAGTACAAGGGCAATTGCTGGATAAATATAATGGCAGGAGGAGGGAGCTTGACTCTATTAAACCCTCGACAGTTGCTCATTCGCTAGTATCTAATCAAGCAGGCATGGAACCGTACCTCTTTTTAATGTATAGTCAGCACGAGAGGTTTTTAATGACTCGTTTTAGGCTCAATTTGTTGCACCATATCTTAGCCTATCCATCAGGGTTTACTCCAACAATTGAGCAGAAGGGTGCCTGCGGCTGCGACAATAGGTCTCCGCAGGACACCCTTCATTTTGTATTATTGTGCTCTTTTTATAAAACACTGCGTCAAAGATTCTTAGTAGGTGTTTTGAAAGACTCAAATATAATCCATGCCAAATCTGCCGTACTGTTTTTGCAAAGAGCCACTGAAATGCAAACTCTATGTGCCATTATAAGTTTTCTTAAAATTGCTTTTAAATTAAGAAATACAAGGGGCTGATGAAATTGGTGGGTCTGGGAGGTATCTAATTGGTTATACGGGGTCTTGATTCACATTTGCACTTTGGTCCTATTACTCACAAAAATCCCTTTTTAAATTTGATGCCTTTTTTAAACAATAACAACAAGAAGGGGATGCCAGTACTGATACAAGTAACCATTTAGCAATTTAAGACACTCAACCTGAAGTAAAATTCAAGGCTTGGAGCTGATCAGTAGCTTTTATTATTTTGCTTAATGTTATCAAAGAACAATTGGTTCAAAATTAAACAGTATTACATGCTAGGTACAAAAAATGTGGGAAGGAAAAATCTATCATTCTATCAGGCATGTCACAAGCTTACAACAATCAATCATACAGGGACAGTGGGGGACATGAAAATTCATATATTACAGTGGACAGTATTTACAGTGAACAGACAAGCACAAGAATAGTGCAATAGGCCACAGTCTGCTAAATTTCTAAAAAGTTTAGTTATAGAATTATTTACATAAACTGTACATTCCTAACGCAAGTCACAATTTTTGATGCAGTCAACCAAAAAGATGAACAAGGTAATGTACAACTAAGGGTGAAAAAGTGGCAAAACAATTCAGGTCAACTTGTCACCCAGGCAGACTTAAAGGTGGTGGAAGGCCTACGCGTTTCGAATCCTACAGGTGTACGAGGATTCTCATCAGGGCCTTTGGTTCTGGAGAAAGAAAAGAAAAAGAGTGATAGTAAGATCAAGGGGTTTGACCTCAAGTGTATTTAAAACGGATCATCATTAGACTCTACACTCAGTCCACACCCTCTCCTATACAGCTTACCAAAACACGGTGTTATAACATCCGAATGTAGTTTTTCACAGCATATATGCTGAAGAGGGTATTTTGTACCTGAAATGTCCGAAGCAGACTTGAATTACATAACGGACTTGGATGCGGTGGCAAAAAAAGGGGATTAAGGGCTTTTAATATTACCTGCTACCGTGTTTACAGATGATGCTTTACCAGGTGCGAGGTCACTTTGGAAAGGCTGAAGGGTTCCTAAAAGATGGTGAACATGCGAGATTTTAGGGAGGGTTTGCTACAATTGTCACACCAACAGGTTGTCGACAGGTGGCAATTCGCCTTACCTAATATTTTAAAATCTCTATTCTTATTTATAACCAATGTCGCTGTCCTTTGGGTCGCTGTCGCTTTATTTGAGACACTGTCGCCGTGGGAGTAGAAGTGAAGTTCAGTCAGAGGCCTGCGAAACAGGAGTAGGCAATGTTTTATTATTATAAGCAATTGCTTCAGGGATTAAACAGGGTCGACAGCGGCGCTGAAGCCTACTTCGGCAATTTGGGTTTGTCAACTCAAAAGTTTAATAAACCTGTAAGAAAGCACACGCGGCGTTTAACATTACGGTTATGAAGTAGAGACAGCCACTAGTTGCGTGCAGGGGGAAAAAAAAAAAAAGGGGAGGACTCAGCGGCTTACCGTGTTTTAAATTACGGCGGGCGTGGTCCGCTAACCGTGGTTGCAAACGTTCAAACCATTCTACGATCCTGCAAAGATATGATATAACAGCGTATCAGCGGGCTATTTCGCCCGGATTACAACACGCGGTTTATATGGGGAAAGCGGAAAAAAGAATTTACCGTCAACATTACACAGCACGCTGCAGAAAGGTGATTTATTCCTGCCAAGAAAGCAGAAGTTTCTAGATTAGTTAAGCAACATCGGGCTTTTACTGGCTCCTAACATGAAGAGAGTTACTTCAAATACTCACTTTCAAAGGTTCAGGCTGGCGACCTTAGCGACGGCGAGCGCGAACAAAGTGGTAACCTTCAGGCAAGGGCGCCTAAGCAGACTGAGCTGCTAGGGAACACCCTTAAATGCCGGTCATTATCACGGCCACACCCACCAGGTGTGCTGGCCGGTTTAGAAAAAAGTGGGGGCAAGAATGAAAACCCGGACCGGAGTGGCCAATCCTTAGTCACTTTCAAAACTTAGTAATATACATAGAATCTGCAGTATAGAAAGAGGCAGGAGGGGAGAGTTAAAGCTTGAATATCTCACTTAATTCATTTAAACCAGACACCGCAGTGTCGAATTTCAGTATCAAAAGGGCTTCCCGTTTTGACAAGGCAAGGTTCTGGTCACCACCTCGCGGATTTTTTTCCACTTTGGAAATTACAGTCCACTTCAAGTCACTAACAGTATGTTGCATACGTGTCCAGTGGAGCACCAGGGGTGCATTTTCAACCCGCTTTTTGACTCTTGATTTGTGCTGCGAGATCCTTTGCCGGATCTCTTGGTTGGTTTTGCCTATATAAAGTAGGCGGCATGGGCATATGATACCGTAGACAACAAACTTGCTCTTGCAGTTGCTGAATGATTCATGTTTCCAAAAAATTCCGTTGTGCTGGAACAATGAGCCCTCAATCGAGGATTCACAACAGAGGCAAGTGCCACACTTATGGTGTCCAAGAATCGGGGGCATCCCCATCATTTGGCGCAATGTAGCTGGTTTGGATGTTGGCATATCAGCCCGAACTACATAGTTGGCAATGTTGTTTTCCTTTTTAAAGGCAAATAAAGGGGTGTCTACTAAGCTGTTATCCAAGTCTTTCACTAAATGCCAGTTTTGTTTTATGACCTTCTTCAGTTGGTTGGCATTCGGGCAGTATGTCGTAACACAAACCTGTCTTTTTAATTCAGGTTTGGTCTTGCGTACTAGAGTGGTCTCACGCGGTGTCCATTGTGCTCGCCTCATACAGCTCTTCACGAGTTTTTTGGGGTAACCTCTTTCGCATAATTTAGATGTTAATTTCTCTGAATGTTTTTGAAAATCCTCTTTGAATGTGCAATTCCTACGAACTCGCAGGAACTGCCCATAAGCCCGATGTTGCTTAACTAATCTAGAAACTTCTGCTTTCTTGGCAGGAATAAATCACCTTTCTGCAGCGTGCTGTGTAATGTTGACGGTAAATTCTTTTTTCCGCTTTCCCCATATAAACCGCGTGTTGTAATCCGGGCGAAATAGCCCGCTGATACGCTGTTATATCATATCTTTGCAGGATCGTAGAATGGTTTGAACGTTTGCAACCACGGTTAGCGGACCACGCCCGCCGTAATTTAAAACACGGTAAGCCGCTGAGTCCTCCCCCCTTTTTTTTCCCCCTGCACGCAACTAGTGGCTGTCTCTACTTCATAACCGTAATGTTAAACGCCACGTGTGCTTTCTTACAGGTTTATTAAACTTTTGAGTTGACAAACCCAAATTGCCGAAGTAGGCTTCAGCGCCGCTGTCGACCCTGTTTAATCCCTGAAGCAATTGCTTATAATAATAAAACATTGCCTACTCCTGTTTCGCAGGCCTCTGACTGAACTTCACTTCTACTCCCACGGCGACAGTGTCTCAAATAAAGCGACAGCGACCCAAAGGACAGCGACATTGGTTATAAATAAGAATAGAGATTTTAAAATATTAGGTAAGGCGAATTGCCACCTGTCGACAACCTGTTGGTGTGACAATTGTAGCAAACCCTCCCTAAAATCTCGCATGTTCACCATCTTTTAGGAACCCTTCAGCCTTTCCAAAGTGACCTCGCACCTGGTAAAGCATCATCTGTAAACACGGTAGCAGGTAATATTAAAAGCCCTTAATCCCCTTTTTTTGCCACCGCATCCAAGTCCGTTATGTAATTCAAGTCTGCTTCGGACATTTCAGGTACAAAATACCCTCTTCAGCATATATGCTGTGAAAAACTACATTCGGATGTTATAACACCGTGTTTTGGTAAGCTGTATAGGAGAGGGTGTGGACTGAGTGTAGAGTCTAATGATGATCCGTTTTAAATACACTTGAGGTCAAACCCCTTGATCTTACTATCACTCTTTTTCTTTTCTTTCTCCAGAACCAAAGGCCCTGATGAGAATCCTCGTACACCTGTAGGATTCGAAACGCGTAGGCCTTCCACCACCTTTAAGTCTGCCTGGGTGACAAGTTGACCTGAATTGTTTTGCCACTTTTTCACCCTTAGTTGTACATTACCTTGTTCATCTTTTTGGTTGACTGCATCAAAAATTGTGACTTGCGTTAGGAATGTACAGTTTATGTAAATAATTCTATAACTAAACTTTTTAGAAATTTAGCAGACTGTGGCCTATTGCACTATTCTTGTGCTTGTCTGTTCACTGTAAATACTGTCCACTGTAATATATGAATTTTCATGTCCCCCACTGTCCCTGTATGATTGATTGTTGTAAGCTTGTGACATGCCTGATAGAATGATAGATTTTTCCTTCCCACATTTTTTGTACCTAGCATGTAATACTGTTTAATTTTGAACCAATTGTTCTTTGATAACATTAAGCAAAATAATAAAAGCTACTGATCAGCTCCAAGCCTTGAATTTTACTTCAGGTTGAGTGTCTTAAATTGCTAAATGGTTACTTGTATCAGTACTGGCATCCCCTTCTTGTTGTTATAGATACTGGCTCAGCCATACTGATTAGAGCCACCCCTTTGTAGTTTTCTGGTTTTTTAAACAATGTCATGTCGTTCAGACAGTTTTTTGTTTGAGATTATGTATTGTTGTTATTGTGTATTTTCATGATGGTTTTTAACCTTCGAAACAAATAAACGAACTGAACTGAACTAGTTTAAAATATTCCTCTTTGATGAGGAATAGATCTTTTGCTCCCCCTTCTTTCAGATCAGTCTATCTGCTCTCTAGCACCAGGACACTTCTCTTAAAGCAATTGTGGCCTGCATAAATGCAATGTAATACATTGATTGATTGTCAGTAACTTACAGTCAGCAGTTCACTGACTTTGTCAGTGAGTTGCTTCCCTCGCCACACAGTTCCGCCTGGTAGCAGTTGCCCCTAACCCTTCCAGGTTCTGAGTTCGAGGCCTGATCCTTGGTGGTCCAGTGGGGAGTATCTTTGCTCTGCTGCTGCTCTCTGTCTTTCTGCGTCCTGCCTTATCTGCTGTGCTCTTCCTTCCCTCCCTTTTTATCTATCTACTGCTTTTCTTTTCATTCTATTATTATCTTTTGTTCAATCTCTTATGTCTCCTCTTCTTAATGCCTTTTCCTGTCATTGCCACTGCCCCATGGGACCCCGCCCATGCGATTTTCCCGCCTCCCGCTTCTTGCTGTCTAGCTCTCACCAACACTACTTAATGGTGCCACTGCATGGTGATGGTGCTAGTTTACTCCCTTGTCAGTGAGCTACTTCACTCGCATCACAGCCCCACTTGGTAGCCATTACCCCCTAAACCCATCCAGCTCCTGAGTTGGAGGCCTTATCTCTATTAGTCCAGTGGAAAGCATCTCTGCTCAGCTGCTGCTCTCTGTCTTTCTGCCTTTCATACTCTGCTCTTCTTTCCCCTTCCTTTTTATCTATCTACTGCTTTTCTTTTCATTCTATTATCGTCTTTTGTATATTCTCCTATTTCTCCTCTTCTTTGAGACTTTTCCTGTCATTGCCTCTGCTCTTCCACTGAGGCCCGCCCATGTGATTTTCCCGCCTCCAGCTTCTTGCTCTCTAGCTCTCCCCAACACTACTTAATGGCGGCCACTGCATGGTGAAGGTGCTAGTTTACTCCCTTGTCAGTGAGCTACTTCCATTGCCGCACAGCTCCACTTGGTAGTTATTGCCCCCTGACCCTTCCAGCTCCTGTGTTTGAGGCCTTATCTCTATTGGGCCAGTGGGAAGCATCTCTGCTCTGCTGCTGCTCTCTGCCCTCAGTATTTCTGCATTTCCTACTTTGCTCTTCTTTAACCTTACTTTTTATCTATCTACTGCTTTTCTTTTCTCCCTGTTATTTTTGTTGTCCTTTTTCTTATTTCTCTTCTTTACAGTTTTTCCCTGTCCTTGCTGCTGCTTGTCCGCCGTGGCCCTGCCCACCTCCAGCACCATTATTTCACCGCCAGCTTCCCACTTCCCAGCTGTCTAGCACACGCCAACATTACTTATTGGCAGGTGCTGTTGGCTGCACCCTTGGTGCACTGAAGGCATGTCAAAGGCAAGCCCGTATGTGCCGGTCCGTTCCCGGACCATGCCCAGCACCACGGACTCAGGTTCTCAGACCATCTACTGCTATGACTCCAGCATACTCAAATCCCTCAACACCAGACGTTCTACAGCCTGTCACTTTGCGGTGCTGAAGAACACCAAAGACCCGTTCACCTGCTGTAACTGCAACTTCCCC
Organism: Lissotriton vulgaris; assembly: GCF_964263255.1. Taxonomy (NCBI): domain Eukaryota; kingdom Metazoa; phylum Chordata; class Amphibia; order Caudata; family Salamandridae; genus Lissotriton; species Lissotriton vulgaris. Next base: position 114,132 of record NW_028241798.1, read on the forward strand.
TGCCTACAGACACCAGAATCACCAGCTGCACAACCATCAAGAACCAGACCCGATGACCTCAGATGCATCCTACTTGATACACGCTCGCTTAAATGACACTTCGTAGATATCTGGAACCTATCGAACTCCATCTCCACTGACATCGCCTTCTTAAGGGTAACCTGGATGAACCTCATCTCAGCCCCAGATATTGCAACCACCATCCCCGACAGCTACAAAATCATCCACAAGGACTGGGCCATCATACATAAAAACAGCCTCCACCTCACAACCAGCTTCAAAGACAACTCACCCAACAGGGAGCACCTCCACTTCCAGACCAAGCCGACCACCACCCTTTGTGGCACCCTCATCTACAGACTATCTGGACCCAGCCCCCCTTCAGAGAAGCCATAGCCGAGTTTATCGCTCATCACGCTCTCGCCTCAATAAACTACATCCTCTTCAGTGATGTCAATTTCCACCTGGACAACCTTGACGACCACTCACCTCATCCCAACGGGAGAACCTTAACAACATCGGACTGAAACAACTCGTTACAACGCCAACTCACTCAGCAGGACACATGCTCAACCCCATCTTCTGCGCAAGAAACAACATCTCTGTCAGCCTCCGAGCAACACTGGACCAACCATCACTACGTCCACTTCTAATTCACCAAATGCACCGTACACAACCACACCACCGCTATCCTCACAGAAGCTGGAACAAGGTCACCGAAGACCAGCTCATCAACTCCCTCAGCAAAACCCCACCACTGACATCCATGGATGCCAACACCTCAGCACACACCCTCCAGCAATGGTTCTCTGACTATGACAAAACACTGGCTTCCCTCAGAGAATACTCAGGCAAGAAAGCCAATTGGTTCTACCCACCCTCCACACCTGCAGATGGTAGAAAAGATTTAGAAGAGCAGCAATATCATGGCAAAACCACTGTCACCTCACACCACCACTTCATATGAACAACAAAGAAAGCAAAATACAAGGGGGTAGAGGAGCACTCAACTCTTTAATACTATAATGTGTTCATCCTTTTTTTTGCTAAACCAAAGGGTGCGACACTACTAATTGTGTTGGCTGCACAATATGTGACATTTAATAGAAATGTAGACAGAGGCCTACATGCAATAGAGTGGGTGATGGTTAGTTCAGATCCACAAGAGGAATGCCTTAAGTTTCAGTGCAGTTCACTACTACGAGTAGTATGTTGTCTTAATTTTGTAATGGATGAGATTGTTAAAACTCCTCTAGTCCTAAAACAATAGGTTTTCATGTATGCAATACAGGACCTAAAACCCCCAGTGTCTACCTACCATGTAAACCATGTATATAGGTTGGATGGTTATTTTATTTTCTCTATTTTCAGGTACTTTCCCCTGAGGAAGGGAACGTCGGTTCCCGAAATGCATTGGGCGGCGCTTCTCCAAATTTGACTTGTTATTTACATATGACAAAAGATGTGATATATATCGAGCTGTGAACTATGCAAAGGATTAATTCAAATGTTGACAGTATCTTGTCATGATCTTTAATGTACAGCGATACTTGTTTTTGATTGTAAAGTTATCAATTATTGTGATGAATGTAATTGAATTGTGATACTGAACAAAGTATGTTGAGTACTAAAAGGAACTTGTATTGACACAAGACCAGTTTGTTTCTATTTTATTTGAGCTTGGTTCAAGGTATTGAGAATTTATTCTCTGGGAACAGTGCACACTGCATGTAGGCCTCTGTCTATATTTCTATTAAACAACAAAGAAAGCAGCCATCCAGGAATGCATCAACGCCAACGTACACAACAGCAAAGAACTCTTCGCCATGGTCAAAAAATTTGCCAAACCCAGCACAGAAACATCAGATATTCCCCATCTCAAGACGTCTGCAACAACCATGCCACCTACTCCCACTGCAAGATCAATGAGATCTCCAACAGCTTTCCAACCCATCTACCCCACCGTCAACCACAGCAGCCAATAGCTCCAGACCCCAGGATACCATGTCCAACTGGCCCACCCTCACCTCTGACGACACTCTCAGGATCATGAAGACCATCCACTCCAGAGCCCCCTCGGATCTCTGCCCTCACTACATCTGCAACAGAGCCGGCGCCGACATTGCACCTTCAACTGCTCCACCCTCTTCAACATCTACATGGACCTGCTTGCAGCCATCAACAGAAGCCACAGACTCAACACTGTCTCCTATGCCGACAACACCCAGCTGATTCTCTCTTTCACAGGCGAACTCCGCCTGCTTCATAAGATCTTCAAATAGATCCCACTGAGTCCAGAAAAATGGTCACCCATGCGCTCGTCAGCCGCAGCCTTGATTACGGCTATACACTTTATGCTGGCAACACTTAGAAATTCCGAAACAAATTTCAGAACATCCAGAACACCTCTGCCAGGAATGTCTGACAAAATATCGTCAGACAGAAAATCGACCTACAGAAATATCGATGCAAGAATATCAAAGACAAGAATATCGACATCCTATCTACATAATGGTTTGTACAAAAATATCGAAAACAAATATAAATGTCAAAAATATCGTTGTTAAATATATTAGTTAAAATATAATGTGAAATAAAGTAAATAATACATATAATTAAAATACACAGTTATTTTTTTTCTACATTATAAGTAAAACATATATAATAAAGAATAAATTAAACATATACATATAATATATAATATATATATATACTTACTAATAATTTTTAATAATAACTTTTAAAACGTATATAATTTTAAAATATCATATACATTATAAATACATCTATACACATAAAAAATATGAATACAAAATAAAAAATATATCTATAATAACATTTAAAAAGTAAAAACAAAATTACAGTTTTTAATATTAATTATATACTACATTAACTAAAATAATGAAAAAAATATTACACAGCGGAGGTAATAAAATTACTATTCCAACTCCAAACAGTGCAACAGTAGGGAAAATGTTGGATAGCGTAGGGGTACAAATTACTATTCCAACTCCAGGGAGTGTAACAGTAGGGAAAGAGTTGGATAGCGTAGGGGTAAAAATTACTAATCTCACTCCAGAGAGTGCAACAGTAGGGAAAGCGCTGGATAGCTATGGGCAGAAATTACTATTCCCACTCCAGTGAGTGCAACAGTACAGAAAGCGCTGGATAGCTTAGGGTGTAAAAATTACTATTCCCACTCCAGAGAGTGCAGCAGTAGGGAAGGTGTTGGATAGCGTAGGGGGAAAAATTACTATTCATACTTCAGGGAGTGCAACAGTAGAGAAAGTGTTGGATAGAATAGGGGTAAAAATTACTATTCCAACTCCAGGGAGTGTAACAGTAGGGAAAGTGCTGGATAGCTATGGGCAAAAATTACTATTCCCACTCCATGAGTGCAACAGTAGGGAAAGCGCTGGATAGCTTAGGGTGTAAAAATTACTATTCCCACTCCAGAGAGTGCAGCAGTAGGGAAAGTGTTGGATAGCGTAGGGGGAAAAATTACTATTCATACTTCAGGGAGTGCAACAGTAGGGAAAGTGTTGGATAGCATAGGGGTAAAAATTACTATTCCCACTCCAGTGAGTGCAACAGTAGGGAAAGTGTTGGATAGCGTAGGTTTTAAAATTACTTTTCCCACTCCAGAGCGTGCAACAGTAGGGAAAGTGTTGGATACCATAGGGGGAAAAATTACAATTCCCACTCCAGGGAGTGCAACAGTAGGGAAAGTATTGGATAGCATAGGGGGGAAAAATTGCAATTCCAACTTCAGGGAGTGCAACAGTAGGGAAAGTGTTGGATAGCGTAGGGGTAAAAATTTCTATTCCCACTCCAGTGAGTGCAAAAGTAGGGAAAGTGTTTGATAGCGTAGGGTTTAAAATTACTATTCCCACTCCATGGAGTGCAACAGTAGGGAAAGTGTTGAATAGTGTTGGGATAAAAATTACTATTCTAACTCCAGGGAGTGCAACAGTAGGGAAAGTGTTGGATATTGTAGAGGTAAAAATTACTTTTCCCACTTCAGTGAGTGCAACAGTGTTAAAAATGAAGGATAGTGTAGGGGTTACATTAACATACTTATTAAATATTTTTAGTTGACTAAATAACATTACAAATTAGAATAAATAAGAAATTAATAATAAAGAACAATAAAATTAAATCAACATTTACTTAAATAAAGTTAAATTACTTCCCACCTTATTCCCCCATAAACACACAACCTGCTACACATAAAAATAAGCCACCTTATTCCCCCATAAACACACAACGCGCTACACATAAAAATAAACATAATTAATGTAATTATCAATCAATAAATTAATAATAATTAATTATCAATTAATAATAAATTAACAATACATTAATTAGCAACAAAAACAAATGAAAAATAATAATATATTATTTATACATAATATAATCATAAATTAATCCATAATAAAAAACATCATTACCCATGAATAATTGATTGAAAATAAATTATCAATATCAATAAATTAAAAAGTAATAATTAATGTATTATAATTAAATTACTTCCCAACCTGCTACACATAAAAATTAACGTAATTAATTATATTATTTATTAATCAATTAATAAAAAATAATATCCAATTAATAATTAATAATAATACATCATTAATCAATAACAATAAATAAAACCATATTAATTACTTCATTATAATTAACTTACTTCCCACCCTATTCTCCTATAAACGCACAACCCGCTCTGATACTAATACGCAAACTTTAGTTAAAAACATTTACTAATTTCTAAACATTTAATACATATATTATAAAATACTAAAACTACATTACAAAAAATGTTAAACATGCATATAAAATACATACCACTAATATAAATATAGATATTGTCGACAAATACATTTTTGCTATCGATATTACTTACTGCAATATCAACTTCGATATCACTTACTTCGATATAAAAAAACAATATCAATCAATCATATCATTTCTAAAGCGCACTAATTACCTGTGAGGGTCTCAAGGCACTGGGGGTGGGGAATGTTGCTACTGCTCAAAAAGCCAGGTCTTGAGGAGTCTTCTGAAGGTCAGCAGGTCTTGGGTCTGCCATAGGTGGGAGGGAAGGGTGGAAAATGATCTGCTGCCGGAGGTCGCTCTTCGGATGAAGGGGACTGCGGTGAGGGCGGGCCGGCGGAGCGGAGCTGGCCGGTGGGGGTGTAGAAGTTGAGTCGTCTGTTAAGGTACGCTGTGTCAGTGTTGTGGAGTGCCTTGTGTGCGTGGGTGAGGAGCGTGAAGGTTATCCTCCTGTTGACGGGGAACCAGTGCAGGTCTCTCAGGTGGGGTTTGATGTGACTGCGGCGAGGGATGTCGAGGATCAGGCATGCAGAGGCGTTCTAGATGCGTTGCAGCAGTCTCAGAACTTTGGCCGAGGCTCCTGCGTAGAGGATGTTTCCTTAGTCCAACCTGCTGCAGATGAGAGCCTGGGTGACCATTCTTATCGTTGTAGAGGGGATCCACTTGTAGATCCTGTGGAGCATGTGGAGGGTGTTAAAGCAGGAGGAAGAGACAGCGTTAACCTGCTTAGTCATGGAGAGGGTGTAGTCGAGGATGACCCCTAGGTTGCGTGCGTGGTCTGTGGGTGTTGGAGCAGTTCCAAGTGTGGTCGGCCACCAGAAGTCGTCCAAGGCCGAAGGGGAGGATCCGAGGATTAGGACCTCCGTCTTGTCTGAGTTCAGCTTCAGTCGGCTGTTTCTCATCCATTTGGCGAAGGCCTCAATTCCTTTGTGATTTTACTTACCTTAAGGTCGATATTCGAATCGACGATGTTCTTGACATTGATATTCTGTCCCTACGATATGAAAAACTCGATATTACTGTATGTCGAAATAAAATAATCGATGTTTTGACTGATCACCCTCTGCCAGATCATGCTGAACACCCTACGCTGCAGCCAGGTCACCGGTCACTTGAGAAACCTTCACTGGATACCAGAAGAATTACTCCAAACTCCTCATACAGGCTTATAAAAGCCCTGCACAATGGCAAAACTCCATATCTCAAACACCACCTCTCCTTCTATACCCCCAACAGACATCTCCACTCAACTCTTCAGGCCTTGGCCACTATAGCACGGATCTGCAAGACCACGGCTGGAGGAAAATCTTTTTCCTACTTTGCTGCAGAGACCTGGAATTCCTTGCTCTGCACCTCAGGCAATAACCATTGCTGCTGCAAATTCAAGACCTGGCTTTTCGACTGACCCGCAGATCCATCTCAGCACCTTGAGACCCTCACATGTGAGTAGCTGCGCTTTACAAGAACCCTGATTGATTGATTGATTGATGGATTTATTGATATAACTGAGGCCGATGAACCTAGAAAGCTCCACCCATTAGTAGACAAGTTCTGTAAAGCTCTTCCAATAATATGGCAGGCGAAAAGCTTGTAGCTGAGCATAACAAGTGCAATTGTTTTCACCAACCAAACAAATATAAAATATCTGTTTTCTAATTGATTAATGCTAATAATAGAGTGAATAACTGGATTCCTTCCACAGTGGAAAATTCATTATTTTCACTTGATTTTGTACCAATAATTGCAGGGACCCTCAGCTCATTTGACTTTAAGCCTTATATCATGGGTATCTATTTAGAGACAAAAATGATAGGTAGTATAATACCAACACATAGCACCTGCACTTTTGTAAGCATTGTGTAGGTTCTTTATTAGCTGAATACATTCTTTTCTGTGTTGTATGCTGTACAAATACATAAAACATAGCATAACATAACCACCTAACATAACCCATTATTCCTATTGTGTACACCGTCAATGCTGATGTGTTACACAGCACAAATCAAAGGGTTAACTCTTGTACGAATAATGTATTGGTTTTAAAACTGCATTTGACAGTATGCACAGAGATATACTCTGGTGTAAACATGCTGGTTGGAATATCCCACGTCTTTGTCACCAGCAACAGTAGTGTACCATACAAATACCGGGGCAAATATAAAGTTGCAACTCCCCACATTGTACCCAGACATAGAGGGGGCATAAGCATGGATGTGTGCTGGTGCCACTGCAGTTGAATGTATATGTTGCTGACTTAAAAGAACACCTCTTTAATGTTTTCTCCTCTAAATCTGGCAACAGACTTCTGCCTATCCTAAAGTATGTGGACGATGCAGTCCACCTCAATACAACTAGGATTGGCGTAAAGAAGTTCCTGGACAATCAAGGTGACTACTGCGCATCAAATAAACTACTCATCAATATTTACATAACCAAATTATGATTATTGGCTAGAATAATTTATAATTTTGTCAAATTGTTCTAAAATGGACAAGCACTAGAAAAGGCTGCAATCTATACATATCTAGGTGAAAGGGGAGGGCACCATTCTCATTCAGCCTCCCTGACAACATAAATGAGTGCTTTAAATGTGGCCTTTCAGTGCTTGGTAAATTATACGTTCAGCCCCCCCTATGAGATCCCTAGTTTGTGGCATGTATTCCACATTAAATTATGGCATTGTTGGTTTTCGTGGAAAAATGCTCAGTTGAGCTGACAGTGACCAATATAGCACTTACAGGCAGTTTACTTGTTTACTTCAGTCTGCACACAGGCTCAGAGGCTTAGGGGCCTATTAGGATGATGGGCGGACTTAGTACGCCCGCCAACCTATCGGTCATTGGGACCACCCACCATAAGGGCGGGGTCCCATGGGGGGTATTAGGGCATGCCCGCCACTGTGGGGGGCACATCCTGCATTTTTAGCATTGTGGCGGGCGGTGCTCTCAACACCGCCCGCCACAATGCTAAAAATGCACAAATTTATTTGCATTAACAAAGCGGCCGGCACCGCGCGATGCCTGCCGCTTTGTTAATGCAAATGCAGGGGGGTACCACAGGTACCCCCTCGTGTGCAACCCCACCTCTCCTTCACTCTGGGGGGCCGCAGGGGGTCCCCGAAGTGAAGACCGCATGCCTTTCCGTGGCAGCAGAGCCGCCACGAAAAGGCATCTGTTTTGGCCATCATAATATGGCTGGCGTTCTCTAATAGACACCGCCACGGCCGCAAGGCGACCGGGGTGGAAAAGCAGCAGAGGGTCTTTCCATCCTCTGCGGACCCCCCAGCCATCCTAATGTGGTGGGGGTCATTTCAGTGTGGATGGCGAACGGATTGCCCCCGCCAGGCCGGCGGTGGCTACCCCCAGCATGGCGGGCAATCCGCCCGCCATCCTAATGGGCCCCTTAGAGTTCAACTGAAGATTGAAATACAGGTGTGTGAATACATTTCCTCATAAAGTAGCGCAGAGGGTTATTTTGCTTGCTGGAGACCGCAGAACTGTATTTTATGTGGATAGCTCAGTTGGATCATAGAGATCCTTTTGTTACTTGCAGTTCAAAATGTCAAATCTTTCTATAACCCAGGGATTTATGAACCGTCATAAAAGAACTGCATGCAAACTTTGGGGAGAGGGTGTGGCCTAATGGCTAAGGCGGTCGACATCAAATCTAGGAAACCAGGTTCGAGTGTCGGCAACGACACTCAACATCCTGTGATGCTGGGCAAATCACTTCATCTCCCCGTGTCTAACAAAAATAAACGTGTCATTGTGTAACGCAACTGGTGCTCATGTAAAGTGCTCTCATACCTGGTACCTCCAGGTCAAGTTCTCACACACTGAAAAAAAAATTAAAAACTGCATGGCTATGTTTCTTCCCCAGTCTTCCATTATCCTAATGTAGCTATTCAAGGCTTGTTTGGGTAGAAATACATTATTATTAGTATACTTTACCGCAACCACTGTTGTAATTTTTAGATCCTGAGTTTGTGCTTCTCCAGATTAAACAGTCTCTCAATATACTGCCTACTAGTACTGACGACATACCTGTAATCCTCATTGCTTTGAGTGATATTTCTTAGACTGATTTACACACATATGATCCATTGCGTCGGTGTTCAGTGTGTGTGATGTAAAGTGCTCTGATACCCTACACTTGTATGAGAAATGCTATAAAATAAATGAAATGCATGGGAGAGATTGACTGTAGAGAGAAGAAAGGCACTGTTGGGTGGTGGTAGTGCGACAATCCGTGGGGAAAGAGAACAAGGGGGGTACCAAACTTATTATCACATCTGGTGCTACAGCGCTGAAGCTGGTCCTGCTTGGTCAAATATTTAAATTACATTGTCACAGATTTGCATGCTAAACATAAATGGGATTTAGATATAAGGCATAGCCAAATTAAAGGTTGGTGGCCTCTAGGGATCATACACCGTTCACATTCCCAGGATCAAAGGGAAACATCATGAATGGATAATTTCAGACTCCATGCATTAAACATATCTGTTGTCTGCCACACCTTACCACCTAGGACGTAGCCCTGCAGGTCTGAGGGTCTGATTTTTGCCCAAGATTTTCGGGTAAGATGGGAGGCCAACAACTGTATGCTGAGGTGTTACTATAATTTAGAATCTCTTGCACACATTATCTGCTCTGTCCTGCACTTGTCACGATAAAACAGTGTTATCTGAACCCTGTGTTTATCCATACAGTAATTATGGATGAAAGAGGATCCACAACTAATGATTTTGTGGACTATGTTTTAAAATTGATTACTTGTTAACAATGATATAACAGCATTATATTTAGTTGTAGTCATCTTCAATCCTTTCTTTCATTCTTCCAGTAGTTCTTTATTGTTCTGCATTTACTCATTTTGCCAGGACTTTATTTGGGTATCTCCCCAAGGTACTGTACTCCTTCCACAACTTTAAATGGTTCTCCCATAATTCTCTATGACTGTAAGAGGTGTTGTCCATTACTTCATTTTGTACACTTGTCTCTTTACTGTTCATGCAACCTCACAAAGGAAATAAGAAGACTGCAACCAGTGTGTTTTGATACTTGAGTCCTCTGAAGGGGCCTGATTCACAGGACTAACTTGAGACAAAACCCTAAACTTACTACCATTTTGGTATTCACAGAAGGCACTTACTCATTTTGGTATTCAAGGAAGGCACTTACTCATTTCGGTATTCACAGAAGTTAGGAGTCCTAACGTTAGGACTCCTAAATTCCTTCCGTGAATACTGAAAGTCTTAAAGTTAGGATTTTTCTCAATTTAAGAGTAGTAAAGTTAGGACTCCTAACTTTAGGACTCCTAAATGCCTTCTGTGAATACAGAAAGTCTTAAAGTTATGATTTTTCTCAAATTTACTACTACTAAACTGAGAAAAATCCTAATTTAAGACTTTTGGTATTCACAGAAGGCATTTAGGAATCCTAAAGTTAGGAGTCCTAACGTTACTACTACTAAATTGAGAAAAATCCTAACTTCTGGACTTTCGGTATTCACAGAAGGCATTTAGGAGTCCCAAAGTTAGGACTCCTAATTTCTGTGAATACCGAAATGAGTAAGTGCCTTCTGTGAATACGAAAATGGTAGTAAGTTTAGGATTTTGTCTTAAATTAGTTCTGTGAATCAGGCCCATGATTATCTTGAGCACTATCAGTAGAATTGCAATTCGAACTACAGTTATACATCGGAAACCAAACTGTAGACAGGGTATAAGAAGACTTTTTACCAACAAATTTCAGAAGCACCAGTCTATAGGCTAGAACATAAGATTCTTTTTTTTTTTTAATTTTTGAAACCTTTATTGTGCAACATAAGCATACAGGTACGGGCCCACAACCATTCTGGCCGGCCTCGAAATCGATTGGTAGCACAAAAAGCAAGGTTAAAACAGCCCAGCAGTCCCATAGACGAAAGGCAGCAAGTATCCGACACATTACAGATTGGAATAGGGGACCGCTGAGTACAGTAAAGTAAGAAGGATCAGAGCATTCAATCCACCGAAAGCGCATAGCGGGCAACGATCACAGCAGCTCATCAACAAAACAAAGGGTAACAATCGAAAGATCGAGAGAAGATACGTAGCAGGATAATAGCATATATCCACAATACATACTGGTCATTACCCGCCCCATGAACGTTGAACATCTTAACTAATGTTAGTTGTAAGACTAACAACAGAAACGATACGCAGCGCTACACCTAGCCACCACACTGACCCAAGAGAAGAAAGAAAAAGTGAGAAGAATCAAGAGAAGAGAGGAGAGAAATAAGGCCATAGAAACTAAACGAAACAAAAAACCCCGCCCCCCAACCCCCCACCCTGCAAGCATACAGAGGCTACGGCCTCCCCCCTCCCCCCTAGTAGTGTGCCTGTCGCCCGAAAAACCGAGACCCGAAATTTAGATTCAGAGAAGGGAAAAAGGGAAAAGAAAAAAGAATTAAGAAAAGAATGGAGGAGGAAGACTATCAACAGTTATATTTTCAGCCGCCCACCCCCGGAACCCGCAACCGATAAGATACCAACATTCGGCTCAGTCATTGTCTCGCTTGTCCCACCTAATCCCAGCAATATGAGCATTAGCATTCCAGCAAACGTCCTCAGCCTTGTCCCCTGCGATCAAGTGTGTCGGTGGAGTCCAGCAGTTCAGCCGCCATCATGGATGGCGGAGGCGCCCGGGATGGCCACACCAGAACAAGGAGCCGACCACCAAAGTCTACCCAGACCAACGCTGCGTGTCCGAGGACGATAGAAAAAAGGTCAAGGCAAAGCAGTGAACCCCCGGAGGCAGCAGGCCAGAACTATGACACCAGTTCCAGGAAAGGATGAAAAGTCACACCACCAGGACACAAAGGAGTTGCCGGACATGGCGTCCGGGGACGATACCCCAACCATTGCATGATACCACGAACACCAGACCTCATCCGGATCTCTGCGGTCAGCACTACGGCGGAATCAAAATCGCGATCTTCCAACGCCTCCGTGTGCACCTGGGTAGGCAGTTCACTGTGGTCGGGCGCAGGGTGTGGCGCAGTGCCCAGAACTTGAGGACAACCACGGCCAGTGAGAGTAATAGCGTCAAGCCGGCTCCCCAGATCCCGGGCATTATCGTGAAGGGCAGCTCGTACAGCATCTAGAGCGCCCATAACATCACAGATCCCCAGCGGTGCCCCAGAAAGAGAGGACGCAGCAGTTCTCCGCACCCGAGGCTCACAGACGTGTAGCAGCTCTTGAAGCCGGTCGCCATCATCACTCGTGAACAGCAGACCACCCCGCCGATAATCCACAAAGTACAGCCGGGCTGGAGACACAGGGGCAACAGACTGCATTGCGTCGCCACTCACCGCAAAGAGACGATGTCAGCAATTATCCGGACTCCCAGTCGCGGTCTAGGGTCTCCACTTTCAAGCGCTGGAAGCGCGATGCACAAAATGGCTCCCGCTACAGAGCAGGGGTAGACAAAGAAACTGTGCAGGCCACACGCAAGCTGGGAAATGATACAATGTATCTCCCTCAGTTACAATGAGTCCAAATGTGCAAGATCGTAGGGCGGGATGAATCGCTGCGGAGAGAGGCACAGCGCGACAGTCTCTCACCGGCCGATCGGCTCCGCCTCGTCTGCGATGGCCGCTGTTGCTGTGGCCGGGTCCGGCCGCCCCACACAAACAAAGACCCAGGCTCTCTGCCAGGAAGGGCCGGGGAAGAAGCGAGGGCGTTTCACAACCGGTACCGCCAGTAACGAGCCGGGAAACACACCATTGTGTTCGGAATCGTTTCCCCGTTCCAAAAGCTGGGCTCAAATGCAGGATAGATTGCAGGATGCTGGAGGAAAGCGTGAAGGTTGGCGGAGCCGAGAGTCTAGGCGGCCATCGCGGTTGCAGGCTAAGCTCCTCCTCTCGAACATAAGATTCTTATTTATTTATTAATCACACTATTTCTAGAAAAATATGATGTACAAGAGGACAGTTGTGGTACACAGAACAATTAATATACATCTTATTTATCAAAAGCGATTTTCTGAAAAGGTTAACTGCATCATTAGATAGTCGTCTTGAAGCATAGCTCATAAAGAAAGGAAACAAGCGCATATACAAATAAGTATTCATTTGAGGCAGTTATCATCCATAGGGGCAGGTTTACAAACATTTGAATTGGGAAACATTTTTGAGTTTGTCTAGGCTTAGTGTTTTTTTTTTAGAAGGGTTCCCTTATAGCACAAAACCTATGGTAGACGTCACACACATCCTTTGCCTTATCAAATAAGAAGTGAAAACTGAGAAGTACGTGCTAGCTAATGACTTTACTCATTTACTCTGTCACTGTCACTTTAAGCATAAACAATGAGAGAAAATGACGGATGACAAGTAATAATATCAGGCCACAAAATGCTGGTCTTCATACAAACAGTACAATATTATATATATATTATATAACAGAAGAGGTGTGGTGCCACGGCTAGGGCGACTGACTCCGGAATCTGGGGATCACGGCTCGATCCCCGCTACCAGCGGCAGATTAGTCCAGCACTATGTGACTCTGGGTAATAGCTTGCTTAATCTTCCCGATGGGCCCCAGCACCTAGAGACCCTTACGGGTGATTGTGCGCTTTACAAATGTGGATTATTATTATTATTATTATTATTATTATTATTATTATTATTATTATTATTAATATTACATATATATAACACAGTTTTTGAAGAGTTCAGTGGACCACTACTTTCTTGTAAACTAACCTTTTTTGTATATTCTCAAAGGGAAATGCATGTCTTTCTTCTTTGAGGTGTTGGTAAAGTATCAATGCTTTGCACCAGGATTTAACCTCAGAACATTGATACATTTGATACCAATTTTGTATTTGGAAGAGACACCTTAAAAATTCCACTTCCAGATACCAAATTTCTATCCATTTGGAATTCCATTTTTGGAGTTGTAGGAACTTTTAATACTTCTAAAATCAGGTTAGTAATTAAGAAAAAATAATTTTAACAGTTGTAATTGTTGATTCAGATATTATGTGACCATTACCATGTTTATTAGATAAGGCCCAATGTTCCTAATGGAATAATGGAATGTAATATTAATAACGAAATAGTTTTCTCCATGCAAAAATCTAAGAATTCTGTTTTAAATAACAACAATCTGTAGATACTGTAAAACAATACGGTTAAACATGCTAACATTATATATAGTTAATCCATTAACTCTTTCCAAAAAGAATGCAAATGTGTACTATTCTGCCACCAAAGTAACTATGTGTATTTTGGCTTCCTGCAGGGCTATTCCTAAATATTACTTATACTTTTGAGTAACTTTACTTCGTTTGACTATTCACTATTTACAGGTGTAAAGTTGATTAAAAGTGTAAACTTATGGGGGGCGCGGCTTGGCCTGCAATCATGGCTGATGCAGCTTGAATAAGCTCTATGCGCCCACCACCTAAATCCAACATTTATCCTACCCCATCCAACATGTGTGCAGTATATCCTCACTTCGCAGGACAGAGGAGACATTTGGCTTGTCAGTGGAGCCCAAAAGGGATTTCTGTGGCTTGATTGTGGGTGAGTGTGAGTGCAGCGAGGAGCGCGCCTCAGCCAAAGCTTGGTGTCCCCTCCCTTGTAGGCTGATCCTGCGTGGCTGTGGCCATGTCCGAGGCCTGTGTGGGGTCCCGTCCCGAGTCGAGGTAAGATGGAGTGCTGGGGGGCTAGGTTTGGGAGGCCGGCGGCCGCATGTACTTGCCCTCTCGGACCTTCCTGGGTGATGATTTTGGCTGCAGGTTGGGGCCTGGGCTGTGGGGGGGGGCTAAGTGAGCCCGGTTGGGTTTCCTGCCGTGGTTATTGGGCTCCGCCCGGGAACCGGTCGGCGCGGGGGACCGATTGCTCTGGGGCCTTGGGGGCTGGGGCTACTGATGCCATGGGCCACATCTGCAGTGCCTCGTAAATGCTGTAGTGCGTGATCTCCCTTGGGTGGGGGACACCTCGGCACCGGACGCTGAGGCACAGTCACTCGCTTGCGACGGTGCTGCATTTGGAACCTTGCTATGCTGGTATGTGGTGTTGAGTCCGCCCGTGAATTTGGAACAAGCGGTTGCCTTATCACCCTGGCCTGGGGCCAATAATTCACACCTACTGCCATTTTGATTCTCCTGCGGGCCTCAAGATACAGGGCGCTGGTGTTAACGGCCCTCGCGCTGATCCTGCACTGCTGGTTTGTGCCCCGTGGTGGAAGCCCAGGAAGTGGGTAACTCCTTTGTGGTGCCACCTGCACCTTGGTGATAAGTTGTGCCCGGCATTCCCCACTGCTGAAGAGGATGCAGTCCATGGATGCTGGTGTATTATGGGTGTTCTACGTGCTGGTGGTCTGACGAGCTAGGTTCCCTTAGATAAGCCTGCTTGGATGTTTGCTGCTGGTTGCGGAAGTGGCTGGATAAGCTCCAGTGCGGCTTGTGACCTAGCCTTGGACAGAGTCCGTGAGGACTGGCCATGGGGCACCCTCTGGAGAGTCCCCCTGAGGTGGCAGATAGGTGACCTTGTGATCCTGCGTACACCGCCAGATCGAGTCTTCTCCCCAGAGCTAACCGGAACCATTAACTTGTGGATCACACAATGGGAAAGGACAAGCCTGGGGCCAAAGGCCCGAAACAGAGCAACCTGGACCAGTTTGCAATGTCTGCAAGTGGGGGGGGCCCTTCTGGCTCCATTCTAGATAATGCAGCCTTGCTTACAGCCATTACGGATGCAAGGGACACGTTAGAGGTCAAGATTTGCGCAGTGGGTACCGGGGTCTCCTTTTTGCTTCAGTACCTGCACAAGGCTGTCGACCGAATTGCCGAGGCCAAGATGTGGGTATCATCTGTGGTAGATACTGTACAGACCCTCCAACGTCAGGTCAATAAATTGACGATGATATCCCAAGATCTTGCTAGCCCGGCCGAGGAGGCAGAAGGTCATGCCAGGCGCAATAACCTCCGCTTTGTTGTTTTTCTGGAGGGTTGTGAAGGTGGCTCCATGAATCGTTTCCTCATCTCATGGCTTAAGGACCTGCTGCCGGCTGACAAGATCTTGGAGTGCTTTGTGGTCGAGAGGACTCATCAGGTGCTTACAAAGAAGCCACCTCCCGGAGAAAATCCACGGCCGGTGATCGCTAAGTTGCTAAACTATGCAGACCGAGATGCAGTGTTGCAGTATTCCCGCCAGAACAAAGATAAGCTTGTCTTTAACTCTAGGCCCATTATGATTTTCCTGGACTACACTCGCCTGGTGCAACATCAAAGGCAGGCTTTTTCAGCCGCAAGGCGGAGCCTAAATGAGCTCAACATCTCTTATATGTTACTGTATCCTGCCAGACTCCGAGGGACTTATAAATCTGAAACATTCTTTTTTGACTCGTCTGAAGCAGCCTTTTCCTGGACTGATGAAAGGACACACCTGAAGCCGCACTCCCCGCTGCCACTGAAGTTAATTCCGCAGGACAATGTCCAAGAGATGCCATCGCTCTGGCTCAGATCATCATTCCTCCAGTCCTGTGCAAGCTTCTTGACTGCTCCATGGCCTGGGATATTTCTATTAGCACATAACTGGTTATTCAAGTGTTGGATTTATCCCGATCATTAGACACTGCGTAGAGTTAGACAGCTGACCTGCACGGCCACTAGCTCCCCAAGTATCATGTTTTTTGGGGTGGTTGGGATCCATTGGAGGGGGGCCTGGTGGTCCGTGGTTTCGGTCCTGAGGTTCCCCTCACTGCAACAGATGTTCCTTGTTCTTGGCAGGATCGGGTGGGGGGAGAGGGGACGCTGGAAGGGGGGTTCAGATTTATATAGTATGTTTCTTGTTGTTTACACAGGCGGACACAAATCCCACTGTTCACCTGGTAGACCATTACTCCTAGACACAGACTAGATATATGGCCCTTCCGACTATGGCTTTCCATAGTGGTGAACTGACGGTAGTGACATGGAATGTCCGGGGGCTGCTCAACAAGGTAAAATTGGGGGCCATCCTCAGGCAGGCCAAACGATATGGGGCTGACATTCTTCTATTGCAGGAGCGTCATCTCCTGGGCAATAAGGTCCCCTATCTAGCTAGGTTCGGATTCCGACAGGTATTCCATGCAGATTTCACCAGGGTCTCCTGTGGGACTGCCATTCTTATTTATGCCTGTTTCTCCTTCCTCCATACTAAAGTTTGGGCGGACCCTGGGGGTAGGTACTTTTTCCTTACGGTGATGCTCTATAATGAATCGCTCATGCTGGGCAGTGTATATGCTCCCCCGCCTCACGGGACTACGTTTGTGAAAGGTCTAACTCGGCTGTGGGGTGAGATCCCTGAGGATCTGTCTGTATTAGGTGGCGACTGGAATCACATTATGACACCAATTGATAGGAGACGGGGATCCGGGGCCGCTCCCTCCGCACGTAGCTCTAATTTGCGATTGCTTGCAGAGCCACTGGTTTGGGCGGACCTATGGCAGGAATACCATCCTTTTATGCAAAAGTAAAAACAGAAAGGGAGGTCTCCTTTTCTCTGTATTGGGGGACGAGGAGAATACGTAGGAAGAACAAGGAAGGTCCCTGAATCATTTGGCGTATTAGCACCCGAATATAGTTATCATATACCTCAAAATGCCAGATTTCAATTTAAAATATGTACCATAAACTTGAAAGACAAGAACCTCAGATAGTGTGTTTAGTTATAAAAAAAGTGTATAGTTTATTACAATTTCACAATAGGTTAAAAAACATTTTGTACAATAGTAGTGCCCATGGGCTACCATGGTATTAAAAACAATAAAACATCACAGTTTGATTTAAAACAATAAATGCCAGGGTTCACAGTTTTGTTGGTGTTGTCGACGCAGCGTTTCGGTGAGTCTGTGATAACACCTTCTTCAGGACAAACAATTCTACGAGAGAACATTTGCAATTAGAGAACATCCCTGTGTGCATGTTAAAAAAAAATGTTCTTTGTTTTTTTACATTAGAAGCCATAGTATTAGCCTTTTGATTTTTTTGTCAGGGCACATAACATTTGACACACTTGGAAGAAAAAGCTTGATACTGCATGATCTGGTTCTATTGGGTACATTTACAAAAAAGCATTTTGAACTATATCACTATATCCTAGGGTCCTATAGCCAGGTGACTTAAGGTCACCTATTCGGTAGCTTCTAAGTGAGGGTTTTTGCGAAGCATACCTGTGGGTGATTGTAGTAGATTCCTCTCTTGTTCAATTCGGAGGAATATTTTCATGCGAAATACATTATGTAGAGCTTCTGGCGTCTTACATTCCAGTAAGCATTACCTTAAGAGGAAGACATTCGTATTTCCATTACTATTAGTCTTTCAGTTGTCTAAATTTCTGATTTCAGGCGCTGGCCTTAATTATCACATATTAATTACCTTCTTCTTTTTCGAGCTCTATATTGTAGAGGATACCGGAGGGGCGCCACCGTATTGTGTCTTGATCCAACTGTTAAAGATAAGACAGGCGATGTCGTGTGTGTTTTCTAATCTTACACGCCTTGTTTTACTTCATGATTAGGTTTCAGGCATTTCCTCCCTGGTCTTTTGGTATTAGTGCTACTCACCTATATTTAAGGTTTTCTTTAATCTCCTTCTTTTTGGATATAAAGAGCACGCCACTGGATGCCTTCAATTGTGCCCGCAGCGTGGAGTAATGTCGATCACGGTTGTTCCTAAATTCAACCTATGTGGAGTACATAATTTTTGCCACAATGAATACTTAAATGATTGTCTGGATATCTAGTGTTTTTTTTTAATTAAATAAATATATTTTATTAAAGGAGTGAAAGAGTTAAGACTTGCAATTATATCTATTCTTTTCCCTTTTACAAAAACGTGTATGTCACGCTGTCTCTGGAGCGCATCAGTCACTACTTGAATTGGGGGCTGTTTATTTTTTGAAAAAGTCCGTCAGTGTATGGTAGTACGACCTTACCACTATCGGTGACTTTATGGTTAAAAGAGCATGAAGAGTTCGCGATATACAGTATATAGTTCCCGCTAGTTTATATTGCCGCTGTTGTTAATACAGGAGTCGGCTGATCTACCCGTTAATAGGCGTCTATTTATTTACTAGCGCTTACCTTATATTTTGTAATCGGCCTCCCTGCTCCCCTCTCGGTCCTTTCCACATCCGATAGCATGGACGATCACGCAAGAATGATCTTCTGCGTTCGTCGGTTTCTTTAAAGGGCAAATTTCCCGGGAAAACGTTAATTAGATGACGTAAGGGCCCTATTGTCAGTGGCTTATTTGCATAGGCTATGCCATGGAACTACAGTTGTAGTTCTGTCGCACATCACCGCATCATGATTGACGCGGATCGCTGTTTTTGTTGTTATTAGACCTAATACGTTATGTTTATTAAAACAGACACATTACATTTGGTGATTTTCCTAAATCGTATGTTTGCCACCTACTCGCATTATTTATTACCACAAACATTTTTTGGGGAACTCGTAACGAGACGTGGGTGTTGTGTTTTTCATTTTGTTAATGCGTAGTTTTAATTTGTTACCTTAATAATTATTATTTAAAACTAAGCCCCGCCTGTATATAACCAAGGAATAAGAAAAGAAACGATATGCTCTACTTTGGGCATGGAATCAACTCGCCGATTAAGGTAACAAATTAAAACTACGCATTAACAAAATCAATCAATCAATCAATCAGTGACACTTATAAAGCGCGCTACATACCCGTGGGGTCTCAAGGCGCTGAAAATGAAAAACACAACACCCACGTCTCGTTACGAGTTCCCCAAAAAATGTTTGTGGTAATAAATAATGCGAGTAGGTGGCAAACATACGATTTAGGAAAATCACCAAATGTAATGTGTCTGTTTTAATAAACATAACGTATTAGGTCTAATAACAACAAAAACAGCGATCCGCGTCAATCATGACGCGGTGATGTGCGACAGAACTACAACTGTAGTTCCATGGCATAGCCTATGCAAATAAGCCACTGACAATAGGGCCCTTACGTCATCTAATTAACGTTTTCCCGGGAAATTTGCCCTTTAAAGAAACCGACGAACGCAGAAGATCATTCTTGCGTGATCGTCCATGCTATCGGATGTGGAAAGGACCGAGAGGGGAGCAGGGAGGCCGATTACAAAATATAAGGTAAGCGCTAGTAAATAAATAGACGCCTATTAACGGGTAGATCAGCCGACTCCTGTATTAACAACAGCGGCAATATAAACTAGCGGGAACTATATACTGTATATCGCGAACTCTTCATGCTCTTTTAACCATAAAGTCACCGATAGTGGTAAGGTCGTACTACCATACACTGACGGACTTTTTCAAAAAATAAACAGCCCCCAATTCAAGTAGTGACTGATGCGCTCCAGAGACAGCGTGACATACACGTTTTTGTAAAAGGGAAAAGAATAGATATAATTGCAAGTCTTAACTCTTTCACTCCTTTAATAAAATATATTTATTTAATTAAAAAAAACACTAGATATCCAGACAATCATTTAAGTATTCATTGTGGCAAAAATTATGTACTCCACATAGGTTGAATTTAGGAACAACCGTGATCGACATTACTCCACGCTGCGGGCACAATTGAAGGCATCCAGTGGCGTGCTCTTTATATCCAAAAAGAAGGAGATTAAAGAAAACCTTAAATATAGGTGAGTAGCCCTAATACCAAAAGACCAGGGAGGAAATGCCTGAAACCTAATCATGAAGTAAAACAAGGCGTGTAAGATTAGAAAACACACACGACATCGCCTGTCTTATCTTTAACAGTTGGATCAAGACACAATACGGTGGCGCCCCTCCGGTATCCTCTACAATATAGAGCTCGAAAAAGAAGAAGGTAATTAATATGTGATAATTAAGGCCAGCGCCTGAAATCAGAAATTTAGACAACTGAAAGACTAATAGTAATGGAAATACGAATGTCTTCCTCTTAAGGTAATGCTTACTGGAATGTAAGACGCCAGAAGCTCTACATAATGTATTTCGCATGAAAATATTCCTCCGAATTGAACAAGAGAGGAATCTACTACAATCACCCACAGGTATGCTTCGCAAAAACCCTCACTTAGAAGCCACCGAATAGGTGACCTTAAGTAACCTGGCTATAGGACCCTAGGATATAGTGATATAGTTCAAAATGCTTTTTTGTAAATGTACCCAATAGAACCAGATCATGCAGTATCAAGCTTTTTCTTCCAAGTGTGTCAAATGTTATGTGCCCTGACAAAAAAAGCAAAAGGCTAATACTATGGTTTCTAATGTAAAAAAACAAAGACATTTTTTTTTTAACATGCACACAGGGATGTTCTCTAATTGCAAATGTTCTCTCGTAGAATTGTTTGTCCTGAAGAAGGTGTTATCACAGACTCACCGAAACGCTGCGTCGACAACACCAACAAAACTGTGAACCCTGGCATTTATTGTTTTAAATCAAACTGTGATGTTTTATTGTTTTTAATACCATGGTAGCCCATGGGCACTACTATTGTACAAAATGTTTTTTAACCTATTGTGAAATTGTAATAAACTATACACTTTTTTTATAACTAAACACACTATCTGAGGTTCTTGTCTTTCAAGTTTACGGTACATATTTTAAATTGAAATCTGGCATTTTGAGGTATATGATAACTATATTCGGGTGCTAATACGCCAAATGATTCAGGGACCTTCCTTGTTCTTCCTAGGAATACCATCCTGCCGAGATAGGCTACACATACATGCAAGTGGTAAATGGCTCCCTGTCTTGACTAGACTACCTGTACACACCACAAAGTCATGTTCCCAGGTCTCACATGTCCCGAGAGGATTGTCTGATCATTCGCCTGTCACTGTGACACTATTCCTAAATTTTCGGAAGCTCCCGTTCAGATGGTGGATGTCCCTGTGGCATCTACGTAATCCTGAGTAACAGGAGTTTATCCACACAGCGATTCACGACTATCTCTTACAGAGCATTGTTACCCTGTGGGAGGCCCTTAAACCTACCATTAGAGGGGTGGACATTAGCTATAGGACTAGCGTAAGAGATCCGCTCAGAGGTACGAACTTGAGGCCAAGTGCATATCCCTGGAAATGGAATACTCGCTGGTGCCCAGTCCGACCCTTCGGAGGACCATGTCCCTTGCACAACAGCAGCTGCACCATCATCTGACAGAGGACGCAAAAGAAATCTGGTCGGCGTCCCAATATCAGATATACCAGTGGGGATACAAGTCTAGCAAAATGTTGCATAGATTATGTCAAGCCAGGCAGGGCCTGGCTGTTGTCCCTGCCATCAGGGGTAAATACTGTGCCTTGCGTAGAACCTCTGTGGAGTTGCTGGAAGAATTCATGCGTCATTTCTCCATGCTGTATACCCGGAGGGAACAGGTCTCGGGAGATATCATTGCAGATTTACTTTGGGATATGCCCCTTCAGCAGCTGTCGGCTCAGATGAGAGATCAATTAGATGCCCGATCACATTGGACATTGACTGTTAAAAAGACTTATAACTTTATTTTTTTTCAAAAAATATTTACAATAGTTAAACTAATTCTGTGCATAACGCTGTAATTCTTATAAAATTATTGAATTTTCCTTCAGCTGTAATAATCATTTAATATATTTAAATACATGAAATATCTAATACAGAATTAGTTGAACAGTGTAGCATTTTTCTATATATTTAAAATAAATATCTATCATTATTTACATTAATAATAATAATAATAATAATCTTTATTCGGTTTTTACAATTCGAAAAGCCATAAAAGATAACAGTTTTAAAATCGAAATCGACAGGGTTTTGTTAAAAAAGTGATTATAAAATTTAACTTCTTAGATCGGTCAAAAACATTCTAGGCGATTTGGTAGAACATAACGAAAGCTGGAAGGTTACAGTTTTACAGATTGTTTCTGTGTCTCATAATGCTTTTTAAAAAATTTAGTACATGATATACCGTGCATTCTGAGTCCAAAAATTGAAGAGATAGCATCGCTGGGCGGCATTGTCTGTGGCCCCATTTTTTTAATAGGGGAATGAGCCAAGTTTTTCGGTGCGGTTGGTAGAACTTGCAGAAGAGTACTGTATGGATAGTGGACTGTTGGGAATGTTCGTCACAGGGACACAGTGCCATATCAGTACTCCAATTATTCTTTTCAGGGAACGCCACCAATCTGAAAAATAAGTTCAACCTGAACCTCGTTAAAAGCATCATCTCGTAGGTGGAAATCCCTAGGGTGAGATATGGCTGAATTTTCATGGTCTGCTGAATGGTAATTGCATGCATGACAGATTTTTTTGTAGTCAGCGTTGTTAGTCTCAGGGAATCCAAGTGACTCAATGCTATCTGTTTTAGGTCTTTTTTAGAGATTTCTTTCATTAGTTCTGGATTATAATAGTATTTCTCAAAACCCAGATCTTGTAAGAAGTTTCTAATGTAAGTAATCCAAGGAATTTTTTTAGCATGGTCCAACTCCATGATGTCTTGTATAATATTTTTTGTCAGGCTATTTTCATCAGATAACCAGACTCTTCTCCAAAGCATTAGGGGTTGGATTTTTATCAAGTCTTCAATAAATGGGATTCCCAATTCAATGTGCGAGGCATAGATGGAAGTGCCTCGTGGTGTTGAAAGAAGGAATCTCGTGAAGATGTTTTCCTCTTTTTGGATTGGGACGGTGTTTGTATGGCCCCAGATTCCTGCACCATATAAAGCTGTGGATTGGCACTTCGCCGCGTATATTTGCAACAGTTCCACTGGGGGTTTTTTCCCAAGTTTACTGGAGAATTTTACTAGGGCCATGTTTGCTCTTTTAAAAAGGTGCCTCCTCGCTTCTACCGCCGGCTTCCAGTTTTGGGCGTCGTCAATCATGATACCCAAGTAGGGGTATTGCGAGGTTCTCTCAATTTTTTGGTCTTTTAAGAAGATGGATTTTACGGGTTTTTTTGCGCCACCGACTACCATAGTGAAAGTTTTTTTAACGTTAATATGCAGGTCCAGAGCTGCCATGAAGTCTGCATATTTGGTTAAAGATTTTTGTAATTCGATTGGAGTTCGGGCTAAAATGACGGCATCGTCCGCGTAGAGCAGGGCTGGGATTGGACGATCTTTTACTTTCGGTAGGTCTCTTCCCCCCTCCAACATACACTTTTCCAGACCGTTGGTGTATAAGGAAAAAAGAAAGGGGGCGAGGACGCAGCCTTGCCTCACTCCCCGCTCTACCCTGAACGGTGCTGTCAGTTCTCCTCCTGTCCCGAACCTCACTCTCGCTGTGGCCCCGCTGTAGAGTTCTCTTAAGAAGTCTAGGAGAGGAGGGTCTACTCCCATCTTACTTAGCAATGACCAGAGCTTGAGATGTGAGACACAGTCAAATGCGGAGGAGAGATCCACATATGTCATAAAGATAGAACCTGATTTTGCCAATGTATACTTAGAGATGAGCAAAGAAAGGTTTAAAGCTTGTTCAATGGTTCCAAAGCCCTCCCTGAAGCCGAACTGTAGGTCTGAGAGGATGTTTTTGTCAGCCACCCACTGTTGCAGCTTACCAAGGAGGACTCTGCCCACTACTTTGCCCAGAGAGTCAAGAAGGGAGATTGGGCGGTAGCACTTGACATCTTGCCTGTCCCCCTTCTTAAAAATGGGGACCATTATTGACGATGACCATGAGTCCAGGAGTCCGAGTTCCATAGTTGCAGAACAGACCCTCGTAATTATTGGGGTCCATAGGTCAGGAAGAAATTTAAATAGGTCGACGGGAACCCCGTCAGGACCAGGGGCTTTTCCGGGTCTGCTTAAGGATAACGCCCTTTCGAAATCTTGAAGATCCACTTCCAGGTGTATTGGGAAAGTGACTGGGTTGCAGCTAAGCTGATGCTGTTCTCTGTTTGGTACAGATTGAAAGATATTCGAAAAATGGGTCCTCCATGTAGTCTCGTCTATGGCCACGTCTATTTTTGGACCAGTTGAATTAGATAGAAAAGGCGATTTGACTAGTTTCCAGAAAGCCTGGGAATTCTTCGAGAGTGCACTCTCGTGTAAGGCCTTCCATAAAGATGTTTTTAGGTCTTTTTTCCTCTTCTTTCTGATCGTAGAGTATTCTCTTCTAAGTTTTTGGATCTTACTTGCATCCCTGTTGGGTTCCCTAAGAGCTTTCCTCAGGTTGGACTGTGCTTTCGTGCAGTCTTGACTAAACCAGCCTGTGGTCTTTCTATTGTTTTGTTTGAAAGTTCTGGTTAGTAGGCTTTTGGCAGATTCTGTGATGGCGTTAAAGTTTTCCAGTATTTGGTTAGCTTCTGCTTGAGGGTCCAAACAGACCAAAATGTTTTTGTACGCAAGAGTAACTAATTTTTTCGTTAATATATTGGGATCCACTTTCTCCCATTTGATGGTAAAACCATTAGTCTTGTTCAATTCGAGTCTGTTCTGAGATAAGGTGTTGGCTATGGTTACCATCGGAGAGTTCGAAAGATGTATTTGTAGGTTTAGACTTAGCGCTGAGTGGTCACTGAGGCAATTTTCTAAAATTTTAAATGGTCCAAGTTGCTGTTTTAGGGCTTCTGAAACTAATATGTAATCCACTGTTGTTTCGTGGCCCCTTCCTCTGTAGGTAGGCTCTAGCGTGTCAGTTAATTGTAATGTTGGGTTCATAATTTGCAGGTCCAAGTCTGCAATTACTTTGTTCAAGGCGGATCCTGCATCTGAATGGATAAAGTGCATTAACGGAGTGTCCGAATCATCTACTATTCCACAGGTATCGATAATGGGGCAGGGGTGAAGATTAAAATCACCGCCCCAAATTATGTGATCGGTATCCCCTCTCTGTTTGTAGTGAATATGTTCCGTTATCTTATTTTGAATTTGGTCGAGAACATTCACAAAATTTTCTAGATCCAGGTTATTGTATATGTTTACTGCTGTAACACGGATTTTTTTCCCTACAGAAAAAGTAAGAATTTGGAAATTCGGACAGAGGTCTGACTTGATGATCTTTAAGTCTACAATGGTGTTTGCCATGAAAATTGCCAGACCCCCCTTCGGTCTGCCTGAAGTGCTAGGAAGGGCAGGAGAGGTGAAAGTTCTGTATCCCAGCAGGTGGAGTGCTGCCGTTGACCATGTTTCCTGGAGAAAAATAAATTGGAAGCCTTTCAGAAAAACCGCTGCCGATCCGTCCTCGATCTTATTACGGAGGCCGGCAACGTTCCAGAAAACCATGGGAAGCTGAGTGAGTCCACAATTATGAGCGTCCTTATGCTTATGTGTTATGGGTGGGATGGGCATTAAATTTGAATATGAGGATACTGCCGTATTTGGCAAGGGTTCTGGGGGTTTAGCTGTTTGTCAATCGACCATTTCCAGGCCGCTAAACCTGTTCGTGGTCGGAAAACCTAACCAGTGTTGCCCATTATTAGTGGATTCGTAGTTGGGACCAAGCGCTTGGTAGGGAGGTCTCTCCCAATGCTCCCAACTTCGAAGACTATTTTGAGGGCCCACGATCTGCCAGGGGACTTCTCTTTGATGGAAACTCCGATTGGGTGGGTACCGAAAGTTGGTAAATTCGGTAGGTCGCATTATAGTATTAGTGGCAGCTGATTCTAGCTCCCAAGGTTGAGGAATTGGGTTCTTCCAGATGTTATCAAACTTACGTTGATGGCTGCTGTTGTTGTGCCTTTTCGGATAGAAGTAAGACAGCGGTCTTGTTACAATGCCCCCGGGAAAGTTGTTACATTCCCAGGAACATATATATTCAGCTATGGAGGGATCCTCAAATGTAATAACTATGCAGTCTCCTCGTATTGTTTTTTTTCTATATCCCACCCACGGGGTCCGAGAAACTGAGGCTATTTTAGTTTTCCAAGGTGGCGGGACGGGACGGTTGGTATTCAGCCAAAACTGGACCTTATTCTTTAACGACCAGTTTGGTTCGGTTCCGTCACCTGTGAGTTCGGGAACCCCCGTCATAACCACCACATAGGGGGTGGCCTCAGGTGGTAGATTAAAGATGGGTGGTTGGTCAGTTGTCCCCCTCGGGACATTTTTTGTTTGAGATGGCTTGGTATTTGTTGTTGTGGGTGTTTTTGGAGCAGGGGTTTTCGGGGGAATAGGGTTTGCGATTGGTGTTGGTTGGGGACTAGGTTGTGAAGGAATAACCAGGGGCGTGGGAGCTATATTTTGTTGAATGGGATTATTTGGCGGAAGATTTAATGTGATTTGCTTTTTAGGCTTTGGGGGGGGTACAGTGACAGTTTTCTTAGAGATAGGAGGGCAAGGCTCTGAGTTTGACGGAGGCTTGGTATGGAATTGGGGAGGTGCGGGTTGTAAGAAACCAATGATTTTTACTAACTGCCTCTCTATATTACTGAGTCTTGTTTCTAGAGGGCGAATATGAGAATTTAGAAGGAAAGCTACCTCTGTGATCAATCTTGCTGATTCTCTTTGTCTGCCAATATTTGATGTGGATATTGAATCGGGCATTAAAGTGTCACAGAGGTCACGCGGTATTTGATGAACTGTTACCACGTTATTGGGTGGAGGGGCGGGGTGGTTGGGAACCATCGACCCATTTGCGGTAATGACCGTTGTCGATGGGTTTGTCGCTGAAGAGGTTGTAGTAAGTTTTGAATTACTCTTTACAGTCCTTTTTTTAACCGCCCCCTCCCTATTTCCTCTCATTTGTCTGGTTTCTTCAGGTGTTGGTTCGGGAAATAAGTCAGGGGTGTTCTCCAGGTCAGATTCTGAGAGGGTTACAGATATTTGGGATGCTGACAGATCGACGTTATTGGGTAGACTAAGTCTATTCGTAGTCGCCGCCGTTAGGGTTGAGGATGACTGTATTTCTGGAGTTTTAGCTTTTGCAATTAGTCCCATTGATGACCGACGTGCGATCGCCAAATCGGTGGAGACTCTACCCTCAATGAGGCTAATACTCTGGTCTATAAAAGTGTTTGCTTTGGACAGAAAATCATCCATGGGTCCTAGTAGTTGATCTCCTATCCCATTCTTTTTAGTTTTAGGTTTTTTCTGCCTTGTGGATCTAGTATTCATGATGCAGTGGATGAACAGCTAGATGAAGGATTGCTACTTTGGTGGATTATCAGGGGGATCAGAATGATTATGAATACCTGTATTGGGGAGGCCAAGGTGTAGCCGTTAGAGGGGGGGCCCGGACCGGACTCTTCCGTACTCTAACGGCCTCAAACGGCCCTGTCTTTGCCCAGTCTTAGCCCGGGCTGCGTCCCGCGCTGCGGGAGCGAAACGCTATTAAGTAGTTGGTGGTTTGGGCGGGGGGGGCGGGCCAGCAGGGAGAGCGGACCGGAAGCTCTTCCGTGGTCTCGCAGGGACTTCTGGGAGATGAAGTCCCTGCACACTCGCAGCCCCGCTGGTGCCTCACGCCCCTTACCGCCTTTCCGCCGAGGTCCTCCCTTGTGCAAGCGGACAACAGCTGAGACTGGGGCTCCCCTGCGAAGCGGCGCCCGCGAAGCGGGTGCGGCGAGTCGTCAACAGGGAGCCTCACGGGTCGCAGCAGAAAGTGCGCTGTGCAGTCGATAGCCTCTTCACGAGCAGTAAGTGTCCCAATGGTCAGGGATTGTCGGTGCACTTTTGGTGAGTCTGAATGGGCGGGGGGCGGGCCAGCAGGGAGAGCGGACCGGAAGCTCTTCCGTGGTCTCGCAGGGACTTCTGGGAGATGAAGTCCCTGCACACTTGCAGCCCCGCTGGTGCCTCACGCCCCTTACCGCCTTTCCGCCGAGGTCCTCCCTTGTGCAAGCGGACAGCAGCTGAGACTGGGGCTCCCCTGCGAAGCGGCGCCCGCGAAGCGGGTGCGGCGAGTCGTCAACAGGGAGCCTCACGGGTCGCAGCAGAAAGTGCGCTGTGCAGTCGATAGCCTCTTCACGAGCAGTAAGTGTCCCAATGGTCAGGGATTGTCGGTGCACTTTTGGTGAGTCTGAATGGGCGGGGGGCGGGCCAGCAGGGAGAGCGGACCGGAAGCTCTTCCGTGGTCTCGCAGGGACTTCTGGGAGATGAAGTCCCTGCACACTCGCAGCCCCGCTGGTGCCTCACGCCCCTTACCGCCTTTCCGCCGAGGTCCTCCCTTGTGCAAGCGGACAGCAGCTGAGACTGGGGCTCCCCTGCGAAGCGGCGCCCACGAAGCGGGTGCGGCGAGTCGTCAACAGGGAGCCTCACGGGTCGCAGCAGAAAGTGCGCTGTGCAGTCGATAGCCTCTTCACGAGCAGTAAGTGTCCCAATGGTCAGGGATTGTCGGTGCACTTTTGGTGAGTCTGAATGGGCGGGGGGCGGGCCAGCAGGGAGAGCGGACCGGAAGCTCTTCCGTGGTCTCGCAGGGACTTCTGGGAGATGAAGTCCCTGCACACTCGCAGCCCCGCTGGTGCCTCACGCCCCTTACCGCCTTTCCGCCGAGGTCCTCCCTTGTGCAAGCGGACAGCAGCTGAGACTGGGGCTCCCCTGCGAAGCGGCGCCCGCGAAGCGGGTGCGGCGAGTCGTCAACAGGGAGCCTCACGGGTCGCAGCAGAAAGTGCGCTGTGCAGTCGATAGCCTCTTCACGAGCAGTAAGTGTAAGTAAGTAAGTAAGTGTTACATTAATATATTTTTACAATTTATTTCAAGTTTAATGAACTTTTCTACTTTTCGCAATACTTTACCATCAGTAGATTTCTACCCCAGTAGCGTAGGTCTAATACTAGTCCTCTGAACTCAGACTTATAGCTAGAACTTCATGTTTACAAATTCACCTTTAAATCTACTTTGGTTTTATGTTCAGTGTATTCTATAGTAGACATCAGTTGGACATTAATGTAATAAAGCTGCAGCCCTAGACAGTGTGCTGAGAGCCCTAAAGATCTACTGATAGCTATAAGGAGGGCTGGAATGTAAGGTGACCAACCTGCAACTATCAGGTCTAGTACGATATTAGTTATTTTTAAACAAAATGTTATCTCCGTTGTCACTTACAAGTGAATACCCTGAAGCTATCAAAAGGGTCTTAACAAATGGATATTAGCTAAGTCGCTGTTTATTAGGTAGATGCCCAATTTGACATTCATAGTTAGGCCTCAGTGTGGAAAGAATTTAGGACCAACTAAACTTGCAAGACCCATCTCCATGTCACGACTGACAAAGTTGTAGGCGTGTGTACACCTTCAGCCCTACTCTTGCCCCTAATTACATGACCATCTCGCAATACTTGTAGATGAAAGCATGGCATTAGAGCAACCAAGAGAGCTCCTGGGCAAAAATGAATAGTGGGCCAAAGTCAAAACAGTTCGCTTTTAGTCTATCCTAAGACGCCAGCTGTCCATCGTAATTTCGTATGAAATGATTGACCTGATCAACAAAGTCAATAATAAATAATGCAATTTGATATGACGGACAAATATCAAAACCACAAATACTTATACAGTATTTGAATGTCTAAGTCGCATGTAGTATAAGGTAATGTCTAAGATATGAGCCTTCAGTATTGGTATGAAATGATTCAAAATTCTCAAAATCAATTATAATTAGTATGAAGTTTAATGAAAATATTGCCGTCTCACACAGACTAATAAAAAAGAACTGATAAAAGACAGTCTTTTGTGTATGCTTATTTTGTTTATACGTTTGGAGTAATTGGAAAAATAATGTTCTCGTTGGCATTATTTGCACTTTATTCATCTTTAATTATTATTTATAAAAGGTTTGTAGAAACCATATAGTCAATTGCTCTTTGTAGATTTTGAGGGTACTCCAAACAATCACTATAGCGTTATGATTGTTATACGTCTAAGGCCTTGAACTGAATACTTTTATTAATAATACGTTAATATATTCCACACAAGGTAATGAAAGGATTGATTTTTAAATCATTATATGTAACTTTTTCAGCAGATGAGCCCAGACTGAGTAAAGCATTGTGCTGGCTTTCACTTTGACAGGAAGGGCCAGATTTACAAAGTTGTCGCACAGTCCAGCAACCTGAGTCCCTGCACTGCACTGCATGGGAGGAAGAGAGCAGGACACCACCTTGTCTAATAATGTATGTAATAATGTATGGCACAGTCCTGCTCTCTCCCTAGCTCTGGCACACAGGCAGGCCTGCTAGCACCACACAGACACCCTTGCAGCATAGTGCAAAGATGTCTACATTATGTTTCACATCAGTTTTGTACAAGAAGAATACAAATATTAAGCATAAATAAACTACAACTTTTCTCACTTTCTATGTGTGGTGTATTGTGGCACAGGCCTGGCACAAAATGAGCATCGCCAAGCAGCACAAATTGAAAAAACACATCAATTTTCAATTACAAAAGTTGTTTTGCAGTGAAAATGTTATCCTTGTGCTACAATCTCAATACTTTTCCCATGTAAATGAATGCATGTAGGCATGTATTGGGCGGTCCAGCTTAAAGCCCTAGGTTTTGCTTCAAGGCCAGATCTATTAAATTAGCATGGTGTTGTTTCCCCCCAAATCCTAATGCTACATAAAAGCAGAATACAAGCATTATTTCACCTAAGATACCTAGATGTAACCAGTACATTACCCGTAAGCACATATCTAACATGTCCTACCCTGTGTTGTTGTCTACACCTAAGAACTAATACTATGACAAGTGTGCTTCTATTGCAAATATTAGACTAGGCACAGCTGCATCGCCTTTGCTCAAAAGCATGAGGTTTAAGGTGACCATCGCTCATGGTGTCATCAACAGGCAACGCTTACAAAATCTCATGCTGTACTGTTTTATACCCTTCATGGAATGATGCAATTAACTGCTTCAGACAGAGATCTGTTGGGTGATTGACAGTGAATCTGAGCATCAGTGATACAAATACATTCTTCATAATCTGTTTTATTTAGAGTGGCCTATAGCTGGAGCTGAGTTTAATCACCAGTACATGCCTGTATGTTAATGCTTGTAAGCTAACATATGATTAGCAATTAACATATTGATATGTCATATTTGCTTTATACACCAACACAAATGGTTAACTGAATACAAATGTTAATAAAATTGATTGGCACTTCCAGCACTAAGAGCTTCATTAGCCCACTGCGCCCCCGGAACGTCATTCTTTTTAATGCGCCAGTGTCTCTGCCCGTATTTACAAGGTGACGTAAAGTCACCCTGCTTGACCTTGTAATTCCTCTGCGTGAAATGGGCATTCCATGGGTGTTGCTGTGGGTTTTCCCACGCAACATCAATGGAACCCGACACATTCCCAGATTTACAAAGTGTGTTAAACCTGGAAATGCATCAAAATCCTACACTTCCCTAAAGAAGGCCTAGGAGTGGCGCAATGAGGAGAAACACTTCTATTTCCCTGGTTTCATGCTCTTTCTATGTGTGCTGCAAACATAGGAGTAAACGGCATTAATGATTGTTGTTGTGCAGGAATGTATTACTTCCTGCACAATAACAGCATCTCTGCAATGCAAGCACCATTGCACCATAGAACAAGAGTGTCTGAAGTTGGGCACAGCTGCTGTTTGTGCTCCTGTGCAGGGGAGAAGGACATATTATGATCTATCTTGTAGATATTTTGCATTCTTTCCCTTTTATTTAGACACTCAGCAGTGCAGCAGGAAGGCTTGCTGCACTGCCGTGCGCCAATATATAGTAATGAAGCCCTAAATATTTTCACTTCTGCCTATGTATGTTCTTAAACCCATGAACAACACTTACTTTAATGGTGTATTTTTGGAACCTGTAACTTTGTATTTCAAAACAACAGTTTGATTGCAATGGTTTAAAGTGACCACCCGATTTATAATAACCTTAAACAATCAATCTATATGGTTTTTTTGGCATATACAATGAATCAGCCATTTAAGGGTTGGCAAAGTGCAGCTACTCACCCGTGATAATATCAAGGGGTGCTGGCGGGGGAGGGGAGCGTGTGTCTCCTTTGAGTGTTCGGGTCATCCGAAGAGCCAGGTCTTGAGATCTTTGAACAGGATCAGTGTGGGGGACTTGCTGGATGTGGAGGGGGATGTCGTTCCAGGGTTGGCTGCGAGGTAGAAGGATTTTCTTCCGGTTGGTTTTGTGGATGTGTGAGAGATGGTGGCCATAGATAGGTTAGC
Organism: Lissotriton vulgaris; assembly: GCF_964263255.1. Classification (NCBI taxonomy): domain Eukaryota; kingdom Metazoa; phylum Chordata; class Amphibia; order Caudata; family Salamandridae; genus Lissotriton; species Lissotriton vulgaris. The sequence continues at coordinate 147,061 of NW_028241798.1, forward strand.
TATCTTTTACTTCATTGCCTTTCTTTCATTATACAACCTCATTCCGGATAGGGAAAAAACCAGACAGTGACCATCGCCCTCAGGAAATAGCTGAGGACATTGCGAGACCCACATTCGAGCAATCAAATGCCCCAAAAGAGTCTATCCACACAGTTAACTTAAACAAAATTAAGTACTCGGCAGCAATGGGCGAAACTCTGATAGAAAGGGCAAAACATCACTTCACGGAGCGCACTGGCCCTAACGAAATCACAAAATGGGAACAATTTACAACTTCACTATCGGATTACGCAACAAGGCCCAAGGCATCGGCAAAGCATAGCAAATTGGAGAACCTCTCTCTCGAGAACATAGAGAAAGAATTAAGGAAACAAAAACATTGATTTCTTGTCTAATGAGAGAAATACAGCTGGACCCTAATGAAAAAGCAAATCATAACCATCTTCAGATATAGAAATTTTCACTAAATAAACTGAAATGGGAAGCAAATAAAACAATGGAGGAGAACGTGTGGGCTAGACTTCACGCAGACATCAAACAGAACGGTGGGGCAAGGTTCTGGAAAACCGTTAACTCCGTAACGCATTCAGCAAACTTGGGGGTCTCCTCCAACATCACAGAAGAAACATGGGCACTCTATCTCGGTAAGCATTTTTAATCAAGACTTACCCAATAATCGGGTCCTATCGAACCCTAAGATCAGAATAGATTATAAAGTTGATAATGTGCAACAAATACAATTGTGCTCATACAACAAAGACAGTTATGAAACAACTGACTGCCCATTACTGCAACACAACATCAAATGCAAAATCAAAAAAGGCAGAAGGGAACGAGTTCCGGGACCAAACGGGATACCCCCGATCCTCTTCAAACAAGACGAGGGCTACTGGGCAGCAGCTCTCGAACCCCTCTTCTTGGAAATCAGGAACTCGAACATCTTGCCTGGCTCTTGGAAGGGCTCTATTATCACACCAATATACAAGGCAGGGGATAGGGCCCTCTGTCAAAACTACCGGCTAGTGGCCCTAATAGACAATGAGGCGAAGTATTTTGCAGACCTTCTATTGGAAGAACTACAGGCATGGGCCAAAACGAATTCTCTGATACAGGTCAATCAAACAGGTTTTGTCAAATCTGTGGGCACAATGACCAACATACTAACTATGGGCCTGTTAATCGACAAGGCAGAGTCAAAAAAACTGCCCCTACACCTCTGCTACATAGATTATAAGGCGGCCTTTGATAACATCAACCGTAACATGCTATGGTCAAAACTAAATGGCTGGGGGATCGCAAAACCACTGTTGGACTTGCTAATAAACTTACACACTGAAACTTGGATACAGATAAAGGTGGGGAATGGCTCATTGTTGTCAAGGCGCATAAGGACCAACAACGGCCTCAAGCAGGGCTGCGTCTACCGCCCAATTTCGCTTCTCCCGTGGCCAGCCAAACTCGCGGAGGCGCATGTCAACACCGCCCTCACTGGTCATCTGTCGCATGCCAACATTCTGGACGACACCCAGAATGGTTTTCGGGCTGGCCACAGTACGGAGACAGCACTGTTATCTATGGTCGAGCACCTTCGGGTAGTTCTGGATGCAGGTCAAACGGCGGCGCTTGTTTTGTTAGACCTAAGCGCCGCCTTTGACACGGTCTCCCATGACATTCTCCTGCAACGTCTTGAGGAGATAGGGGTGATCGGCACTGCACACCAGTGGTTCCGTTCGTTTCTCAGGGATCGTTCCTTCTGTGTGGCATCCCCGCCCTACCAGTCCAAATGTCATCCTCTGTCTCTTGGGGTCCCACAGGGTTCCTCACTGAGCCCCACGTTGTTTAACATCTACGTGAGGCCGCTGGCTGAGGTTGTGAAGCTCTGTGGTATGACCATGGTGTCGTATGCAGATGACACCCAGCTAGCGGTCACGATCAGCGGGGACTCTGGGGTGGATGCCCCAAGATTCAGAGAAGGACTCAGGGCGGTGGCTGGTTGGATGACGTCCAACTGTCTCCAACTAAACGCCAAAAAAACGGAGGTGATGATCTTTGGGAAGCGGACGGACCTATGGGGAGATACTTGGTGGCCCTCTGAGCTGGGGCCGACCCCCACTCCGGTTGCGGAGATCAAAAACCTTGGTGTTTGGCTGGACCCTTCCCTCAACTTCGTTGGCCACACCAAAAGGACGGCGGCTTGCTGCTTTGGCATCCTGCGCAATCTGCGCCCTGCCCTTAAATACTTTGATGCCGCAACTCGTCAATTGGTGGTGCAAGCAACGGTTTTGGCGCGGTTGGACTATGCCAGCTCCCTTTTTATAGGATTAAACCAGGCTGAGTTAACCCGACTTCAAAGAGTGCAGAGCGCTGCGGCCAGAGCGATCGTAGGTCTTCCTAGGTTTTGCTCGGCCGGTCCATCTTTGCGAGCCTTGCATTGGTTACCCGTTAGGCAGCGGATCCACTTTAAAGTTTTGTGCCTTTCCTTCAAAATTCTGAAGGGCCTATCACCTCCCTTACTGCACCAACTCTTGCGCCCTTACATCCCGGGCCGCACTCTGCGCTCGCTAGACCAAGAATTAGCGGTAGCCCCTCGGTTCAAACTCAGTCGGGTGGGGGGTCGCTCTTTTAAGGTGCGGGCAGCCGCACTCTGGAACGCTCTCCCTTTGAAACTCCGGACCTTTGGTGACCTGCTCTCCTTCCGCAAGGCCGCTAAAACTCATTTATTTTCTGAGCTTTGTTAAATCCTTCACTCCCCAATTTCTTAATAATTATTTCTGTTCCCCAGTTGTGTTGTGTTCGCCACCTTGTCGGTGCGCCGGGACGCTCCTTCGCTGGAGCAGCCGTGCGCAATACAAATAGCACTAACATAACATAACATAACATCTTGTCACCCACACTGTTTAACCTGTATTTGGGCGATCTGGCTCCAATTTTGAACAGCTGTAATTCACATTCTCCCAAACTAGGAGGGCTTAACCTACCATGCCTCTTATATGCGGACAATACAGTCCTTAATAACCACACCAAAGTAGGGCTACAAAATCTCTTGAACAGCACACAGAGCTACTCTAAGTCAAATGACCTAACAGTAAACCTCGAGAAAACCCAAACTATGACCATCGGCAAAAAAATAAATAAACTTTTTTCGTGGTTCTGGAACAACTCGCGCATTAAAGGCACGTCGACATATAAATAGCTAGGCGTGCAGATTGACAACGGCGGTCGTTTCAGCGTGCAAAGGTCTAGCATCAGAGGCAAAGGACTCGCATTGGCAATCGCCTTAAAAACAGTGAACAACAAGCTCTCTGGCCATCTTTAACACCCTTGCTACAAGTCACTTGTGCCAAGCTGCTGCCCACATTAACTTATGGGAGCGAGGTGCAGCGAGGCCGAGACGCAACAACACTTGACAGCACAATTGTATCCGCATACAGAATCATCTTTAGCCTCCCTAAGCGAACCTCGCCAGCGCAGATTAGGCTGGAGTTTGGACTTAAGCAACAGCTCCTGGCACGACAGGGGGCCTACATTTGTTCGTGGGACAAAGTGAGGAAATCTGTTGAAGGAACCTTGAACGAATACCTGTGGAGGGAGATAGAGCAGTCTCCGACCTCACCGGCTGCAATATACCTAGCAAAAAGTCTTGTAAATACCGAGCTGGAGCAGTTCTGGACCTCCTCCACAAATCACAAAGCGGTCACAAAACTGACAAAGAAGTCGATTAAACAACAGTCGTGGTTCCAAGATAAAGCAGACTTCTCAAAAAGATCTCATGCTTGGATGATCCTGAACTCATATTCGGCACAAGCTCCCCAGATCTATCTTGGGCTGGGCTACACCAAAACGATGAAAATGTGCTTTTCAAGGTATAGGCTAGGTCTTTTACCCTGTATTCTGCATCTTCCGCATTGGCAAAAAGAGAAAGCAGGCACACTTTGCCGTATATGTGGTGCAACGCAAGAAGATATGCTCCATCTGTTATGCTCCTGCGAGAAAATGCTGGAAGGACGGAAACTCCTCTTGAAACACCACTTCATCAGACACGGGACTCGCACACGAAGGTGTGCTGCTCTTACCTGTTTTTCATCTCAGGACCCTCAGCTGAGCTGTAGCCTTGTAAAATTTCTAAAGGCAGTGGAAAAAAAATGCCCAGGCCTGAACTGGTTTGAAACCAAACAAAAAAAAATCAGATTTTTTATCTTGTTTTAATACACTATTTAGATTACTGTCAAAAACGCTTGTGCGACACATGAAAGGCTATATATGTTTACAACTGGGATGAATAGTACAGTATTGATTAAGCCAGAATGGTTTTATAACACATCTGTTTTACACTGCATTTTATCTTTTCCTTTGTTTTTTATGTCTTGTAACTGTACTGCATTGGTTTTAATTAACTGTGCAAATAAACTTAAACTTAAACATAGATAGGTCAGCTGATCGCTGATATTCATGAACCTTTATTGGTGCACACGCCTGTGGACATCTCATTGCACACTGAGATATAACAAGTAAATATGGAGAAACCTTTTAACTAAATTGCTCACTATGTTGCATTGCTCAAATGGACAACATGAATTCCAGAAAGATATCACAGGAAATGTTGCCTTGAATGTGTTGGGTTTGGCAAAGCCAAATAAATGTGGGTTTTGAATTATGTAAACTTAGAGCACATCACAAAATGTGTTTAGAAATGGTTAACTGTTCATTATATTGAAGGGGCACGACCATTTGATGTCCCTACCAAATACCAAATCAGTACCCTATATGTCAATGGTTTGCAACTGTAATTTGCAATAATGTTTTTTTTAAAAGCAATCGTAAAAATGCAGCACCTTTTTGTTTCAGGATATTGGCCCTTATACAAATAATTCAGATTGGAAATGCATAGAAAGGCATGTCTGGCCACTGTGCCTTGCAGGTCACCATCCCTGCATCTGGAGCCAATTGAATGAGAATCACAATTTGCAATTTGTGTTAAGGAACATTCATTTGGCAGATTGTCCAGGAGCCTACTCTGAATTGCTATTTTATGAACCTACCTACATGTAAATAAGTTAGTTCGTTTTCAAAATAAATTAGTGTTTGTAAAAAGTCAGTACACAACTTTCAATCACTTTTTGTCACCATAGTTTTAGTACAAACAGTCCTATATTTTTCTCTAATTCTTAACAATCTATGTAACCTATTGGAGCAACGCATTGCTCTCTTACCTTGAGTGGCTGTAAAAACCCCTAAACATAACATTTGTCAGATCCAAAACATGGTAATTCCTTCGTCTCCCTCCATGCAGGAACATCTCCTTGACAACACTTGGCAAACATCTTTGTTCCTCTGGGTTTATGCGTTTGAGGTATCAGAAATTAATGGGTTTCCTTGTGGTTAAGAATGCTGACAAGAGATAAACTGGGTGTAGGGTATTTTGAAAATTTGAAAAGCAGCTGCAGGTGGAATCTTGGTTTGAGATACCTGTCTTTTGTTCACATCACACCTGGGCTGTATGCAGTGCTTAATTTGTAAAATATGAAGTCCAGGTGCTCAAATGTTTGTAGGAGGCCACACCCACCTATTCCATTGGTTCAGCCTACATCCCCAACTGGCACTGAAAGCGAGATGTAATAGCAACTGAATTCCTACCTTTGAAATATGATGGTTGAATTGAAACACGTGTTGGTTTTCCAGCGCCTTGGGAAAGATATCTTAATACAATCAAGGCAACACCGTGAAAGAGACTGGAAGTCATGACTTTTGGAACCAGCATAATGAACCTGTCTGACCCTGAAAGTCCTGACTCTAAGGTTGTGCTGAAATAACTATCTAGTGCTGTTGGATTTTGTGTCTCCCGAGGCTGGATTTTCAAATAACACTCTAAACTGCTCAGACCAGTCTAGTAGTAACAGACAGTTCCAGACCTTACCCACTTCTCAATTCTTTTGCTCTGAGAATTTGACAAATTCACCTCTAATTTGTGTACATTTTGTTGCCAAAGGATAAATGACATGATAGAGTTCAGAGGATCAAGCCCAATATGAAGGCATCTATCACATGACGAATATATTGGACCCTGCTAGATGCACGTTATGCACATGTCTGACATATGCACGACCTGTAACTGATTTATGTACATCATTCAATCCTGTCATAAGCCCCATATAGACATCTAAAACCTCTGATTATATGCATATATCAGGTCTCCAAAATCTGCATATGACATAAGCTCATGTAAAATGCATAGTCAAAAATATGTCCAGAGTATACAATGCAGACCCTTAATATGCACAGTATGTAATGCTGTGGTATCTGAAAATGGCACTTTTCAGAGGTGTAAATTACTCAGACATTACAACGAAAATAAAGTTCTGTAAACTGCACATGCCTGAGTCAGAAATGTCCATCTTTGCAGGCTTCTTTTTGGACCACTCGCCCTGTATTCACATAGCCCCTGTGCTCACTCTGCACTCATACAGGCACAGTGCTCATCCTGCAGTCTTGAAGGCGCACCGCTCAGCCTGTAGTCATACAGGCACATCGCTCACCCTGCACTTATACAAGCACATAGCTCACACTTCACTCATAAAGGCACAGTGCTCACCCTACACACACACAGGCAAACCACTCACCCTGCACTAATACAGGCACAGTGCTCATCCTGTACTCATACAGGCACAGTGTTCACCCTGCATGCATACAGGCACAGTTCTCACCCTGCACACATACAGGCACTTTGCTCACCCTGCACCCATACAGGCACAGTCCTCACCCTGCACTCATACGGGCACGGTGCTCACCCTGCACTCATACATGCACACTACTCACCCTGAACTCATACAGGCATAGTGCTCACCCTGCACTCATACAGGCATACTGCTCACCCTGCACTCATACAGGCACACCCCTCACCCTGTACAGATACATGCCCACCACTCATCCTGCACACATACAGGCAAACTGCTCACCCTGCACTCATACATGCGCACTGTTCACCCTGCACACATACAGGCATCGGCTCACCCTGCACTCATACAGGCATACTGTTCACCCTGCACTCATACAGGCACAGTGCTCACCCTGCACAGATACACATACACCCACCATACACCACTCACTCTGCACACATACAGGCAAACTTCTCACCCTGCACTCATACAGGCACAGTTCTCACCGTGCAATCATACAGCTCACCATGCATTCAAACAGGCACAATGCTGACCCTGCACTCATACAGGCACAGTGTTCACCCTGCACTCATACTGGTACAGTGCTCACCTGGCATTCTAAGAGGCACACCGCTCTTCCTACACTCATGCAGGCACATCATTCAGCATGCATACAGGTACACCACTCAGCCTGCAGTCATACAGGCACATCACACACCCTGCACTCACACAGGCAAACCACTCACTCTGCACTCATACAGGCACACTACTCACCCTGAACTCATACATGTACACCACTCACCTAGAACTCATACAAGCACACCACTCACCCAACACTCATACAGGCGCACCACTCACCCAGCACTCATACAGTCACACCACTAACCCTGTAGTCATACAAACATACCACTCACCCAGCACTCATACAGGTACACCACTCACCCTGCACTCATACAAGCAGAACACTCACCCTGCACCAATACAGGCACACAAGTCAACCTGCACTCATACAGGCACACTGCTCACATACTATACTATACTATACAATGACAGGCCATACCATGTAACACTATGGAAAGACAGGCCATTGCATATCACACCACAATGCAACACATCACTAAAAAACATTGACAATGCCAATAGATCCCACCTGCGCAAGACCGATGGGCGTCAGTTCCTCTCAGTTAGAGTGCTTTGACTAAGAGAAGCTGAAAGGCCTGTGACCATGTATGCAAGGGGCTGCTGTGATAGAATTATTGGTGCTCAAATTCACTGTCACATTTCATTTTCTTGCCAATTCCCTTCTGGAAAAAAGATTAAAAATAAAATGAATGTATGAATCGACCGGTCAGGATGCTTTTTGAACCGACCCTGTTTTTGTTGCCACATCTCAACCACCCCAATTTATGGCTTCAAGGAGTAAAGTTTTTTCATTTGCAACACTGGTTAAACTGTTGTTACATTGTCCAGAGCAAGCAGCTTTTCGGGCTCTGCCTTTATTTATGTTTGACAAACAATGCGACTGCTACCGGAAATCTGACCATGTTTGCACTTTGCAAAATTGTTTTATTTGGCAGGCAATAACGGTTGTGGACGGAATAGTTTAGCTCTAAAATGTATATATATATATTTTCTGCTACAGTTCTTAATATAAGCAGTGTATTTCTCCACAACTGGGTTCCGTTATCATCTTGCACTTTTGTGGCTCCGGCGGGAGTACAAATTAGCTGCTAGAGCTAGGTGACCCCCCACTGCCCCGCCCCTAAATGACAACCCTGCCCATCCCCACTTATCTAATGCTTGTAAACAAAGGTTCCCCTCACTCACCCCAGACTCCCGGTTGGTGCAGTGGCTCACATCCACAACTCAACATCATCATCCATGGCCTCCTGGTCCTTCCACCTCTGTAGCGCCTCACTCAGCACTACGGTCATTTAGTGCCCCCTGTGGGCCCTAGGCATCGGCCAGAGCACATGTGCCTTCTGCTCCGGTTGAGTTTCAGTCTCTCTGGGGAGAGGGCTGGCTGGTCCCAGGGATCAGGTCCAGGGCCCCCAGCACAGCCTTGCAGGTCGCAGTACTCCGTGCCTCACAGTGAAGGCCCTGCTCGGAACTGAAAATGAAAGCAGTCCTGGATAGTCAGGTGGGAGCTGCCACCCCACCCCGGTTGCCATGGTGGCCACAGAGAAAAGAGCAGAGCTCGGGCAGCCAAGGCCTGCAGAGGGCCTGAGAGTCCTGGAGAACGTAGCGCAGCGGGGGCCTCGGATTGGAAGGGCCCAGAACCGGGGGTCTAATAGAGATCCAGTTTTGTCACCATCCTGATGACACAACACTGCCTACTACACTGGGCGTCTGCCTCACTAATAGTAAATAAAAGAAAAAAAACACGGAGTTGCTTTCATGAAAGGCTCCATGGTGGTGTTTAGTTTCAGGCTGCATGTAACCTGAAATTTGTTTTTTAGCACTTTGAAAGTGGATGCAACTGCGCATATGCCTGGGCAAGAGTGTACACAGTGCAAAAAAACAAATTTCAGGTTACATGCCACCCAGTGTAGTAGACCCAGCCCTGAGAAATAAGTGCTGGTGCTTAGCACCAGAAAGCACCGGCACAAATTAAGCACTGGCTGTATGGAATACCACCTGTGACACTAGAAGAAGTCTCTCACCCAGTTGTTTAATGCAGTCAGGGTGCATTAGTCCTGTTCATCTGAAACAACAGCTAGGCCATCAGCAAAAGGCTCTGGTCACATATAACCCACATAACAACAGTTGAAATATAAAGGCATGATGGTTTTTGATGGACATACAGCATATTTCATTCTCGCTAACTCTTGCATATGTGGGGATATTTCAATGAGGTGATTGTATCACTCTCTGTGACAGAATGTATCCACGTGCTTTGTAATTCATTTGCAACTTTTCTTAAGCCAGTCACAATATACTTTTGTAGAAGAAATGCACTCTACAATCAATTACAGGATTTTTGATGACAGGCAAGTGATACTACTAATGGTTGGCTATGGGTTTGCACTTAGTAGACTGGCTCACAAAACACTTAATCTACTGCTATTATGTTAGTACTTGCTCTAAACACCTTTTACCACTCACTGTTTATGAAAACATACGGCCTGATTTTGATATTGGAGGATGGGTTACTCTGTGACAACAGTGGAGTATATCCAATCCACTGAAATATAAATCCCAGTATATCCTTTGGGATTTATTTTTTAGCGGATGGGAAATTGCTCACCGTTGTGACAGAGTAACCCATCTGCCAAGACCTAAATCAGGCCTTTATTTATAGAGATGGTAGTGTTTCCAAAGAATGTTTGTTCACATTTGATATGTGATGCTGGTGGTGTAGTATGTTGCTGTGTTTTTGTTCTGTATTATTACAATATGATTTCGTTTGTTGTGCTGCAGGTCATATGATGTGTTCTGTCCTGACTGTTTTGTTGTGAAGTCTCCATGCTAAATTTGATTTCAAGTTGCTTTCATTATTTATTGTGTTGGGTTTAGTTGTTTTTTTTGTTTTGAAATGTCTAAAAATGCTTCTATAATTCCAGCCACGAATAGCACATTACTTGAATGTTACTGCAACAAACAGCCTTTTAACAATTCACCCCTTTCTAAGGTGGTGAAACAGCTCTGCACCAACACAAAATCAAATAAAATGATGTCTTGAAACTTTTCAAACATTCACCACAAGTGACAGATCTGTGTTTAATCCATTGTTATTTTGCTCGCCACCTCACAGCACTTTGAACACAGCCATATGCAAATCAGTTTTGACCCTGCTCTCTATGGGAACAGTCCGGCCCAAACTGCCAAGTCGGTCCTTACTTGACCAGATACAAGCATCTTGTGACCAATTTGGGGTATGACCCCTCATTAGCCAAGATGAAGGAGAGACCCACATCTGGGAAAACCCTTCGCCACTAACGGTGAACATAGCAACATAACAAAATAAAATGGAGTCTTGACAAGTTTCAGAGTATCACCCCTAATCAGCCAGGCTAGCTTGAATCTGGTGGCATAGCCTGGATGGGACCCACACCTGGGCATACCCTTTCTACCTAAGACAAAACATGCAAAATGAATAGATGAAGGACAGAAAGCTGAACAAATCAATAATTCACCCCCAGTCACAGAACTAGTTTGAATCCATTGTTTTTTTGCATTCCAAGCCATTCCAGTGTAGACCCAGCCACATGCAAATCAGTTTTTGACCCTGCTCCCTCTGGGAACAACTTGGCCAAAACTGCCAGGCAAGGTTCTCCCTGGACCAGAAAGAAGCATCCTGTGACAGGTTGCTGGGTATGAAAGTATACGTCTCACTCTTGAAATCAGAATTCTATGGGGAAAATAACAAGTCTCCCAAAAGGGCAGAGTTCCTTAAGAAAAAAGGAAAAGTTACACCTCTCCACATAAAACCAGGGGGTTTTATACAATATGTATGCATTGACAATGAGGAAAATTAAAGATTCAGTATAACATGATTATCAACAGTACGTTTTGGACAAATCAGAAATTGAATCATTACAATAAAGTCTATAACACTATTTCACTTCTAAGAATAATCTAGAATCTGCCATTACCTTCCACGGCAACAAAAAACTAGAGAGGAAAAACATAATATGAAACATTCTTCAACTAAGACCAATACATGAATGTGATAGCAAACCAGTATCCACATTTCCAGAAGAGATGTCCTTCAAAAACAATGGAAAGCTTTATTAATGTTGCTTCTAACTATTTTTATAAATTTGTTTTAAATTCAATAGCTATAATTCATCGTTTGCAACTACTAATCCTCATAAAATTAGTTTAAAAAACTATTATTATTATTATTATTATTATTACTACTACTACTACTAATAATATTAATATTAAAAGGACCTTCAGTTAAGTTGAAAGCACTTCATTATGAAACTGAGCTTAAGGGGGGTCTATATATTAAATGGAATTAAGGAATGTAATATGTAGTATGTTGTGAATCATACCAATTGCATTAAAATGTGCAAACAGACATTACTCCTTCTTTAGAATGTACTTAATCTCTTTCCTTCTACCATTTCCGTTTGTGAAAATAACTCACCATTTTAAGTTTTGGCACACCGTTTCCCTGCAAAGTTCAGCCACCTCTTAAAAGTATTTAAAAAAAACAGATTTAATTGTAGTTTCTTCCCAGCTCAATTCCCATGTTGTCTTCTTTACTCGGAAAAGAACCCCTTTATTTATGTATGGCCTTGTTTTTCAAAATCTTGTTGTTTTGAGTGTTTAGATCTATTTTTCTTTCATTTTTAGGAAGCCCGTGGCCATGACTGATAAGGTCAGCAATTCTTTTTGAAGAATTGTAATTGGCGCTCGGAAATTTGGAAATGTTTATAATCTTTCTGGTTCTTGAAATATGACCTCATTTCACATTAAGGTGTTCACTTTGGCACTATTTATGGCAGTTTGTGGTCCATTCACTGACTCTTGGCTACATGGAGCTGTTTCTAACATTAATGACTGGAAACTCAGACTTTTTGTTTACATGCAAGTTGTCTTACTCAGAGGATCTAGGGCCCTACATTTGTAATCACCAACTGTATATTTCATTTTACTAATTTTACTTTGTCGTCTAAAAGCATATTTAAAACAGGTTAAATTGAGAAAAATCGAAAATAAAATTTGAGGAGTATTTCAGTTGTATGCTGATGTCCAGATCAGTGTATGTTCTAAGTAATAGTCAGAAGCTTTAACTCACCCTGAGACACTCTGTGAATGGATTGTTGGGTTGAAATAGAAACAAAGCTAATTGATGACTATGCTATCTGCTTCTGCAGTTTTTGGGTGAGTGTGTAACTGTTGGAAAGTGGATTATTAGAAGTAGTAAGTATGCATCTTTCACTGGCTATAAAGCCACAAGCATGGACGAGGGCTTAGAATAGGTCTCAGAAAATGATTCCCATGTTCAACCCTAGGTAGCTTGGCTGCGTGCAGGAGGGGTTAACTTCAGAGACAGGTATACACAATAAGAATCCAACATTAATTTATAAAAGTAGGAAATATCTTTATCTTTAAAATTATACCAAAACAAAAATAATCCAATGCAGGGAACCCCAAATATGAATTTTCAAAGATGTAGCACTATAAAAAGCATAGAAACCTATTACACCTATTGGACTTCTGGTTGCGCTAGACCGGGACAAAGTCAAAGTTTCAGGCTGACCGCGAAGGAGCCCTGTGCGACTGCCGCTTGCAATATGCCTGACTTAGAAACATTCCTTGAGCATTTATTGCTGGGGTCCCTAGATGCTCTTCACCATTCCGGGGTTGGTGAGGGACCACCTGTTTGACACTCGATGAGCTCCTGGTCAACCCAGGAAGTCGAACCTCCAAAGCTTTTCAGAAGGATGAACCAGAGACCCAGGCTTTTCAGCGGGACCAACCAGCAGAGCAGTCTGTCTTGCTGCTGACGGTTACTTGCTTAGCTTGCCAGGTTAAGTCAGTCCATTTGTGGAGCTTTTTTTTCAAATTTCTCCAAACTTCTGAAACTTCTCCCCAAAGTTCCTCTTGGGGTCCCACAGTGTCCAAAACACAATATAGGGGTCTGGAATCTCCAAGATGGTCCTTGAAAGTTTCCCACAATCCACCTGCACATCCACTGCATTCACTACAGTTTGAGGATTGTTGATGGGATGATCCAGGTGAGTTCTGTTAACCTGTATCAATTGCAGGGAGTCCCCACTTTAGTCCTCTTAAAGCAAGTTAGGTCCACAGGGCTGGCCTTCCAGATTGTGCAGCAGGCACAGTCAGTCAGAGTGCAGTGCCTGGTTGATGCAAATCAAACTTCCAGCATGCACCCTTCTTATCTTACTTTCAAAGAACAGATCTGAGCGGGTCTGTCCTTCTGAGATACTTATTCAGTGGTCTCTGGGGTCAAGCAGAGGGACACTCTTGTCCAATGAGGTGCAAGGAAACACTAATGAGCATGACCATGACCATTTCCTCCAAATTGTGGCACAATGATCTCCCGAAAAGCAATTTTTACCAAAATTCAACATGGCTGAAGTCTCCGCAGAGGTGCAAGAGCTAGTTAAAATAACTTTCAGTATGGATCATTTCCGAAGCTTCACTCGACATCCGCAAATTCCTTCCTTAAACCTGCTATCTGGCTGGTTAATAGGAGATGGGGTAGATAGACCTGGATATTTTTGCCTGTCATACCTTTTCTTCGAAGCCCCATGCCTCTGCAGCAGGGCTCTTTCCAACGGATTAGCCTCTCTGGGGTGAGCCACTTATCAATGCATCAAAGCAGCCTGGCTAATCCTGGTAACTCTGACCAAGCAGGGCCAGACAACTGGAAGGCTGAATTTCGGTTTACCGACAAAAGAATCTCATAACTTAATTTCTGTATGTTTCAGGATCAATTCAACAATAGCATATAGTTGGATATAAAAATACCAATCATTTTTAGAGTTAGTATTGAATTCATAAATGATTGCAATATTAACCTATGAGGCAGAGGACCCACAGTGGGAAGAATGACATGTCCAATTTCTCAAACACCAGGGCCTATAAAACATATTTTATAAGGACTCTGCTTGTAGCTAAATGATCAACACCAGTGGACATCTGCACAAGACTTTAGCGGTCCTGAATATGCAAAAATAATGGAGATCCTCACTCCACAGTGCTACTAACACAAATGTTGATTTTGGGAAGCACTTTACTACAATACGGGAAGTGAAATGTTCAATGTCATTAGTCCCAGGACATATAATATATATAATACATATTTTAAGGATCCTCCTATCTGACTTCTCACCCCTAGTGGAGACCGTGGGGTAACTTGGGGGCATATTATCAAGGGGGTTTATCTCCGCTTTTTTGGCTTTAAAAGCCAAGAAAGCGGAGATAAAATTATCTCCCTATTACCTAGCTGTCGCTAACACCAGTTAGCGACAGCTAGTAGGAGATAGCGACCATCTTGGGCCCCACTTTGCATGTCAGCGATATTTATCACTAATGACATGCAAAGTGGGCGTGCCAAGATGTTAGCGACTGGAAACAGTCGCTAACATCGCTATCTCCTATTACCAACTTTTGGAGATATTCGCGCTAAGCGCGAATATCTCCAAAAGCTAACACCTGCCCTGAAGAGTTCTTAGCCTAGTTATCCAATGGGAGGTGGATAACATGGCTAAGAGCATTAGCTCGGTAATTCATGAATATCGCTGACTTTTCAGCGATATTCATGCTTTGCGGCGATTTTTATCGCATTTGCGATAAACCTTGGTAATACCAAGGTTTATTTGCGGTAAAAATCGCCGCAGCTCAGCGGTAAATTTTTGTCTCTAACCAAGCAATAGCGATAATTATCGCTATTGCTTGGTAATATGCCCCCTAATATGCTAAAATAGTGTGGTATATCCATTTCTACCTGACCCTACCTCCAAAGTCGGTTTTGGACACAATTTGCATTTAAAGCAGTCCTGCAAAACATGGCTGTTTTTCTTATGAGCTCAGGCTTTCAGCAAAGCAGACATGCAGTGCAGAGAGGGCTAATGGCATTTAAACAGCAATGCCCTTTTATATACTAGGGACGTATAGATAGTGGTAATCCCCCTGGACTTATATACTAGGGACTTATAGGGTAGGTCATGCCAATATTAGGGACAACCGTATCCCATAGTGCACCCTAATGTGTGTACATGTTTTCTTTTTTTAACAATCTTTATTGAGTTTTGACAAATTAATTTATTAACTCCCTTCTCCCCCTCCCTCCGTCCAAGCCGAAATACAGAAAAAAAGAGATTGAAGTGCTATGTAGGCGAAAGAAGTAAACATGTACATACAAAGAAAAATAATATACATGTATCATTATAGCTCTACAAAATGCCATACAACAGGCCCAGGATAAAGGCCAAATACCAAATGCCAGAGTGGTTCATACTAAAATGGTCAGTCAGCCTTCGCCATGTGTTTTGAGCCAGTCCCATATTTGAAGCCACCTTTTACGAGCCTGATGGCCTTTCTGAGCATAAACGTCCCATTCTATGTGTTAGACTGAAATTAAGTGACCGTGCCACTGATTGAAAGATGGGGGAGCAGGAACAAGCCAAGCTATCACCAAGCACAGTCTGAGGACTGCCATGGCTAGAAACAGAAAGGAGTTTTAGGACAAGAGAGGAGATTCCTGTTCCTGGACCCCTAATAGAATTAGTTGGGAAGTGACCACAATACTAAATTTCTTTTTTACCTAAACAAATAGGCTATCTCCCCCTTAGATTCAAAAGTACCCGACAGTCGGCCTGCATGTGCACCAGGTCAGCCTCAAACATCTGGCAGTGAGGACAATTTGTGCCAGAGATTCCACTCCAATTACAGATTTTGGCCGGTGTTATAAAGTGAACCAGGTTTTATAATGTTGCATCTGGAGGTTGGCAGATAAAAGCGCTGAACGAGTTAGTTCCAAAGAGTAGAGACTATTGCCCTCTGCCATTTGTAAGGCTTCCCAATATCAACCCCCACCCTATCATTTACTAACTTATAAATACTCTGAATCAGAGTCTTGTTGCTAATCAACATATCCAACAGTTCGACCTAATTGAACCCCTCCCCTCCATTTTTTCTCTCCCAACAAAGTCCCTGATTAGCAAAAAATGTAAGAATTCATTATTTCCTAGTAAAACTTTAGTTTTCACAAAATCAAAAGTAGCAAAGCCTTTGTCGTCAAAAAAATCCCCAAGACTACATGGTCTGTTACTATTAGGAAGTATAAAAACAAAATTTAGCAATCCTGAGTTTTTCCCGACAGTAGTCCAAACCCGAAATACATATAATAGAGTCTTGAACCTAACTCTCTTAAAAAAGCCAAATTCAAACTGCCGAAACAAAGATCCATGGGCCATGACACCAAGGGTCAGTTCAAAACAAGAAGTGACAGTTAGATGCGACTCCTCTCTGAGGTGAATCAAATAATAGGGGGATTATTTGTTGAAGCGCTGAGGCCAAATATAACAACCTAAAATTTGGTACAGCCCAACCACCCCGCTCCCTGGGAATGGAAAGGAACTTCAAACCCACACATTTCTGAAAACTAGACACCCTGGGGAGACCAGTGAGGTATGGCTTGCATGGGTCCCCCAAAAGTTTCTCTACCCAGAATCCCCTGCAAACCTAAAATTTAGCTGAAAAAAAAATGTTGCCACACATTTGTGTGTGGGATCACCTTGCCGATACAAATGTCTTACCATCCAGCATTCCCCTTGTTCTCCTAAGTAAAATGATACCTCACTTGTGTGGGTGGGCTAAAAGCCTTTGACTGGGAAGGACCAAAAACACAGGGATTAAGGGTAAAGCACTGCAAATTCTAAGCGTAAATTAAAAAAAAATAGGTTTTTAGCTGATTCTGCATTGGGCAGCCACACAAGTGAGGTATCATCTCTTTTACGAGTACATTCACCTGGCAGTAACTCTACATGTGTAAATATATCTTTGTTAAAAGAGCCTAATATGTTTGCTATCTACCCTCTGTAACCTTTTGTACCCTTATATCATGGTACTGCTGTAATGCGCTCTGATGCCTCCGAGCAATGTCTGTGCTATATGAAACTGTAAATATAAGTAAAATAAATAAATACCACCAAACAAAAGTATTATTGTCATAAAAATCCTTCTTCATATGATACAGCAGGGGCTGATTTAACTCTGCTTAAATTCACTTGTGCATTAGTCATACCCCAACAATAACACATCTGAACCTCTGTGCTGTGCTATAATGGTAGGAAGACTGATGTAAGTGAGGTACTAGAAAGACTTGAATCCATCAGCCCCATAATTTAGTCAACCCTGCTGCATTATTTGGAAATTTCCTGCCACATAATTGCAGTGGCCCTTACTATAGGAATGGCATACAGAAATGATTACTATATATAGAAATGATGAATCAACTTCTGAGCTAATTTATATATTTCAAGGGATCGGCCAAATGTGATTAAATCAAAATAAAAGTAAGCGTCGTCCCTTAGTAATGTAATTTGCAAATAGTACATGAAGATCTGCAATGCACCGACGCTCGACAAATAGCTTTGTGTCACGATTTGCAGGAGTGAACATTTTGTTTCCTGTTACTCTTTTTTTCGCCTATGAACTCGGTGTGCTTGGTGTGTTATATTTATTCCCTGGAAAAAATAAAAATTTGAAAAATACATTGAAGTGGAGGCAATAATCTGTGCTTGCAAGTGAGTGTTGTAATGCAGGACATTATGGATAGGCAGAACTGTTTTAACACTCAAAATAACAATGCACTGTGTCTGCTACCACTATACAGTGAGTCAGCATTTATGCTTTAAGATTGTCGGGAAAATCCCAAAATCTTTCATGCATATCCTAGCATGTTCCAATGCGAACGAAATGCATGTTTACTGTCCCCCTGCCTTTGCGACTCTTTAGGGCAATTTGTACCTATAAAATGCTCAATGACGTTGAATGTATATATGTGCATGCGAAGTAGGGCCCTATGTATCAAGCAAAATTGTATTCGCTTGCGAATGCAATTTTGCCAAATGGTATGTATTAAGGCAAAATAAGGAATCGCAAAATTTGCGATTCCTTAAATGCAATGTAAGAAGCACCAAAAAAGTGCAATTTGGCCTTAAGGAATCGCAAACTACCACCAACTTCAAGTTGGTGGTAATTTGCGACTTCTTTGAAAAATCCACTTTTTTGCATTTTTCAAAGTGCAATGTGAAGCACATACATGCCCTTAGGGCATGTATGTACGCCACATGTGCACCCATGCTTATTTCAGGGGTGCAACAGGGTGTCCTTTTGACACCCCTGCACTCTTGAAATTGCATTCTCAATTTGCGATTCCTTAATTGCGAATCGCAATTTGCGATTCGCAATTAAGGAAAATGTAGGATTCGCAAAATTTATTGCAAATCCTACATACATAGCATTTTGCGATTCTAAAATAGCGATTCGCAAAAAATCGCTATTTGAGAATCACAAAATGACTTTTTGATACATATGGCCCTTAGTATGGTGCATTTGCAAAAACTCTGAGCATTGGGTCCCATATGTTTGTAAATTTTTATTGGTGCTTACCCGTATTAATACATTCACACCGCGGTACTACTTTTTCAATGGTTTTGGAAGAGTGCAGTAAATAAATGCAATTTCTTTTTTGACGCAGTGTCGTTTGCTGATGACGATTCCCAGACGTTGTTGTTATTAGGAAAAACGTGATTCATCTGCCGCTTTGCTTCAATGTGCTGATGCAATAATTGCAATGATATGTCATGGATTGAAATGAGATACAATTATAATCAGGGATTAATGAAGTGCACATTCGTGCGTAAAACGAGTGTTGACGATATGAGCATCACAGGCCACAGAGATTCGATATGGATGCGGAGCTAAACATTTTCATCATAACGAACAGGTGCAAATCTATGTAGCGCACTCACATCATCTAAAGTTTCACAGATTCAACCATTACTTTCTGAAGAAATTCCATTAATTCTGAAGCGCACCTCTGCGTCACAGTGCCTTTATTAATGCAAGGTCCAGCTTCGCCTGTGTGCCTCGGCTGTGAGTCACTCCTCTGTGAATACAAGTGTGCTTGTTGAAGCTTTGTTTTTTAAGCGCTGGACTTCATAGAAACTTGTGCGAAATCGTTTTATGATATTGGCAACTTTATAAAAAAGCAAAAAGTTATGTTTACAGAAAATAAGCAAGCTATTCTCATGGACCCTCGGAGTGACAACATACTAACAGATTACTGACAAGATACTTGTAAAGGAAAATATACGCATCTATTCAGTACATTGCCAATTTTGTGCTATATGAGAAATAGAGAAAAAACTAGGTGATGTAATCAGTCTGATACACTTCTTTTTCAACTTTTAGCAAACACTTATTCTAAAATACATTCAGCCAGATAACAGACCAGAATGGCAGTAGTAGTTGAAAAAACTTGCCATATCTCCACAAGTTAAAAAATGGTCTTTAAAACCAATTGGGAACACTCTAAAATATGTATAGTGCCACAGAGGGTGGTCTTCAAATATGCTATAACATCACTATTTTGAAATGACACTTAAAAAAACACAGCTCCAACTCTCTCAGTCATATTTAAAATTACTTATGAAGGCATCAGAACTGATAAGGTGGAAAACTAATCCTTACGAATTATGTCTAGTTTAAGTCTTTTGAACTATATCTATTTCAAATCCTTATTAATTTAATTCTGTGCAAAGCTTGTTGGCCTGCTATGCAAGAAGTCCATTCAATTGCCCAACAAAACATGTTGTGTTGCCACACTTAACCCTCTTTTTAAATCTATCACCTATGAGCAAAATGCCTTCATATACCTCAATGTGGTCAATACTTTTCAAACATATATCATCCCCCAAATGTGTACATTCACTATTCAACCTAATGGGATCACCCTATTAAATGCCTGAATTCACTCAGAGCAGGGATGGCTCCTCCATGTGGGCAAAGGAGCATCACCCCACTGCTTTCTCGAGAAGCAGTGCGTGAAAGCAGAAGGGTTTGTTTGGGGTGGGCAGGTTTGCTGTCCTGCAACAGGGCAGGGGAGGAGTGGCTAGCCCAATCTTGCGTCCCTGACTGTTGGGTCGGCCCTCTGGGGCCGACCAAACCAGTCATGCGCATTCTGCCATTTTCTCCATGTAGGCTGGCTGGACGCCGTCTCCACCAATCACAACACTGTCATTGCAGCATTGTGATTGGCTTAGGGGAGGGGATGGAGGCTGCCTGCTTCCTGTGAGGTGCCGCTGAGATAAGGTATTATTTTATTTATAAATAAAAATTAAACCCCCCGCCGAGGGACCCCCTCCCACCTTCTCGGAAGTCTTAAATGCCCTACAAAGAGATCTGAACTTTATACTCCAAACGTTAGTAAATGCAATGAAAAAAAGTGATGTATTTCGTCAGACAGGTGTTGTACTAAACATTTCTGAGGTAAGACTCCACATAATTGCATAAAGTCAGTGCTAACAAGAATCAACAACGAGGATGAAGTTCCCCCAACGAACAAGGCAGTCCAAGGTCAGCCTGAAAAAACTTAATTAGCCAGTGGGCCACTGTGTAGTAAAAATGTAAGGGACAACGAAATAAGAAATGGGAAAGTGACGCAGAATTACTCTGGAGAAACCAGAGTAAAAGGCAAAAAAAGAACTATAAAAAATGAAGGATGCATCTGTCGCTTTGGAGTTTGTCAGATATAGGGAGGAGGGAAAGAAAAACATAGTGTAAATCTTCCTGTATATTCACTAAAATGTGTATTTGCCAAGAAGGATAGGGATTAACTAGGGAGTACAATGATAACAAATCTTGACGAAGATCATCCACCAACCCCAAATTCAGGCTTTGGAAGACATAATAAAAAGGAAAACATTAGCAAAAATAAAATATGCATAAATGATGATGAATTAGAGACTGTTTCCACCTATCTCATTTTTAAAACAAAGGTGAGCAGGCCAATCAGGAATAAATGAAATATGGAACAAGATGAAGAAATGGGCAAGTATATAGACAAGCAACCCCCTAAAAGGCCCCACAAAAAAGAATGGAAAATGAAGAGAATTTCAAAAATAAGGAAACCCTTGTGATCCTCAATTATGGAAAGATTTGGCTCACATGCTCATCAAGGTTTTGACCCATATTTGGAATACATTTCTTACTTCTGGCATTTTCCCTGACGTGGAAACATGCCATGTTATCCCCCTTAGAAAAAAACCTATTGGAGAGCGAGGAGATTTGAGCAACCGCAGTCCTATCAGCTCCTGCAAAAATCCTGGAAAAATTTGTGCAGCGACAACTGACCAATTTAATTGAAAAACATGGTATTCTACACGATACTCGATCTGGTTTCAGACCCGGTTTCAGTACTGAGATGGCTCTCTTAGAGGTGGCAGAATCTGTAAGAATGTCGGTGGACTCAGGAGCATAAGCAATGCTGGTGCTCCTGGATTTATCTGCAGCGTTTGACACGGTAGACCATTCAAGATTGGTGCAAAGACTCCAGGACATTGGCATTGGGGGGGCGGTACTGGCTTGGCTGAAATAATTTCTTACAAAACGTACTCAACAAGTCACCCTGCAACCCCACAGGTCAAAACCCAAGCATATATGGTGTAGAGTTCCTCCGGGATCGGCACTAAGCCCACTTCTTTTCAACATATATTGGGCCCTGTTGTTCTCACTCATTGCCAATTGAGGCATCAAGTCGACATCATACGGCGACGACACCCAGATAGTGTTCTCTTATAACGAGCAATCGGAGAACACTAAGGGCTGTCTGAAAGAGATTTCCCCATGGATGAATAGTAATAAGCTGAAACTCAAAGCCGAGAAAACTGAAGTGCTGCTTTTTGGAAAAAATCCACCGCCAGCAGCTTACTTGTTGTGGCCGATGGAAATGAGTTCTCCTCCCTCCCCCGTAGTCATGGCAAAAAATATGGAGGTTAAGTGGGAGACTGACCTCTCTTTTTCTGCTCAAATCCGGCAAGTGGCAGCATCCTGTTTTAGCAAATTGAGAAGCCTGCGGAAGTTCCTCCATTTGTTGCTAGAGGACTGCCCCCGAATCATAGTCCATGCCACGGTGACAGGTAGAATGGACTATGTAAATGGCCTCTACGTGGGTCTGCCGGCTTACTTGATCAGAAGATTACAGATGGTGCAGAATGCAGCTGCGAGACTGATTAGACGTGTACCATTCCATCATCACATCTCTCCGCACATCAAGGAGCTCCACGGACTGCCGTTGGCTAGAAGAATCGAGTTTAAGGCTTTGACATTTGCATTCCGGTCAATCCGCTGTAAATGTCTGAGCTACCTGAAACAACGCCTATGTAGCTACAAGCAGAATCGACCACTGAGATCACACAAAACCTACTGTGCACTCCACGGTTTAGAAAAGCGCGGTTGGGTGGCAGATCTTTCACGGTCAACGCTTCCAAGCTTTGGAACTCCTTTCCAAATAACATACAACATATTGACTCAGAGCCACTATTTAGGAAAGCGGTGAAAACATGGCTATTTACCTTAGGTTAATTTGCTCAGATTTTTTGTTGTTCAGACCTCCCTTACTGCCACCTATTGTTATAGCGCCGGGACACCTCTGCTTGAGGTAGCTGATCGCGCTCTACAAATATCGGTATTATTATTATTATTATCTTCAGCTTAGGTCATGACTACTACTTGCTGTATGGTGTTGAATTATGATGATGAAGCAACTGTTCAGAACAATTGTCCACCCTTCATCATCATTGGACATGGACACTTCCCGGAAAACATAAAATCCACAAGCCACCCCTTTTCCCATGGAAAAAGAAGGGGATATAATAAAAATATGATCACTGTGAATACCAAAGAAATGTGCAAAAAAGGGAGTTCACTGTTGACACAAGTACTCTGATTTGTTCTCCCATTCAATCCCTCTAAATAGATCCTATCTCAACCCCTTTTCTATGCATCGCCGGAGCTAATGGTTGCAACATCCCAGGACATAACTAGAGTAGATTTAGTTAAGCGCCCAGTCATGACCGAAAAAAGAAAGTATCTAATTACAAATGTAGAGCTTGTATCTGTAATTGTATGTAGGCTGAGCATAAGTCATTTAGACTCATCATTAGTGTGGGTGTTCTACTGGGCCACCAATTCTCTCCATAGAATATTAACCCGCTAACAAAAAACAAAAAACTTTGAGGGAGACCACTAAGATGTCATACCCAGTGGGCACAGTCCCGCTGATGTTCTTAGGTTCTAACAAAGCCAGTTTTGACAATCTCCATATTACAGCAATCAACTATTCAAGGCTGATTAAATTCCCAGATCCTGGAAGGGAACCTAGTGGAAAAGGCAAGGACAGAGGTTAAGATTGGGTGTTGTCGGCCACAACTAACTGACTAACTTCTGACTAACTAATACGTAAATGCCATTTACTAGGCAGTACAAAGGGGGAATATGATACACTGCATGGAATGGAAAAATCTGTGCGAAGGGGAGTTGAATATATATTCTTTCATGGAATGTTGCTGGGTTGACTAATAAATTGGAGGAAGGAGAATTGATAAGTTTGATCAACAACCATGTAGCAGTTGTATGACAAAGGCACACATGGCTAATTAAAAATAAAATATTAAAAATATGATCACTGTGAATACAACCATGAGTGACTCTACCATGCAGTCCCAATATGAATGCGTCTAAACAATTCTTTATTTTTTTCCACACAATGTTGTGGTAAAGGCATGACTGGTAAAGGGATATGTGGCAAAGATCATACACCAACTGCCTGGCTTGAGCCCTAAACACTAAAAGCCCACCGAGTCCTAAACACTACCCGACCCCCCACATGCGCTGTTAAGGCATAAGCGTGGTTCACACAGGTTTAGTTATGCTTGCGTTGTTCCGGCAGGCATGGCTTTGTTCGTGTTGTTATGGCGGCTCCCGCCATGTAGCATATTGCTTTAAAGAAATGTGAGCATTGTCTGAAAGCAGTGTCAGTGGCTTCATGTAATTTATCGAACCTGTGAAGCGTTTCAAAAAATGGGAGACCAATGGAGGGGCCTTTAACCACTGGTATCTTGTTGGGTAAATTATGAGTCAGAGCAATTGGGTAAAAAATACCTTTCTCCTAATGTGTCCCATTTGAGACTTATTAAGTATTAGAAATGGGGTTGCGGGTTGGCTAGGGTATGCACTTAAGCCGGGCAGAACCCACCCCTCTAGTCAGGGCAAGGGAGCTACACACTGAAGATAAACCCCACTCACACCCTTGGTAGCTTTACAGAGCAGTCAGGCTTATTCCAGAGTCAATGTGAAAAGCATTTGCGCAACACACTCACACAGCAGCAACACACTAGCCGCACCACAAAAGAAACTCCACACAAGGTTATATAACAATAGTCTCTGTATTATCCATAAAAACACATTAGAACACAATCACATATATATCACTGTATGACTTTACAGGGATTACATAAATCCCTTGACAAAACAGGCCCCTGTCTTAGTCATAACAGTTAGTTAGGGCATCAAGTAACTAGTGGCATGATTACCTTTAGCCTAACACATTAGGCATAATCAACATCTGCAGAGCACCATAGTACACACTCACTGGAAATGTGCTATCTACAGCCTACTTACATCAGGGCATAACACATTTTGCATCCCCATAATCCACAGTTCACATATTGGAAATAACCAGCAACATCAGCTGGGCGCTATAGTACATCACATCACTTCAATGGTTCGCCAGAGCAAAACACAGTTGCCCACCTAAGAGGAATTTTGAGCCTGCAACTAGGTCAACCTTCTGCCCCTTGTGAAGGCACGTGACCCGTAACAAAGTTCAAGGCACAAATACAGCTGGTCGATGTGGAGGAGACCTATGTACCTCTCTCATGGCTGCAGAACGAAGAGAAGCTGCCTGTGCATCTGCGCGGCAGCTGCAGATGGCCAGAATTCCTTGAGTCCCTAATAGGACTCCTCCGTGCCAAAGATTTGCCAAGTTGGTGGGGAGGCCTCGCTCGGTCCTCCCTGCGTGTTGGGACCTTGTTGGGCCTCTCGCTACTGCTGGGAGCCCTCTCACCCCTGTTGGGGTTCCCTTGCATGGTGGGATGTCGATGGGCAAAACAAAGGTGCTGCGGCCTTGCGGCCTTCTTTTGGCCGGCCCGCCTTTTCTACACAGGGAGCCCACAAGGCTCTGGCCTGCTCTCGTCAACGGGCCCTGCCCACAGACAAACTACCCCTGCCTGACTTCCGGCAGCGCTAAAGTACAGAGCAAAGTCTCCGTTGGGTCCCAGCAGCATGGGGCCACTTCAGTAAAGCCCCGGTTGCAGCAGTCAGCCCTGTTGCATATTTGCGAGAGGGAGAACACTCCACTTCCTTATCTCTCCCCTCCCGCTTCCTGGCCACAAAGGAGAGCATTGTGTTGCACATGCTACAGGGCAATGAGACAGCGCTCGTCCCCAATCACACAAAGTGAGGCCACACTGTGGGCAGTAGGGTGAGTTCCAGCGCTCACCCAGCGCATTTCTGAGGCACTGTAAAAAAAAAGCACTCAGACTGCCTCCACCATAGAGACACGAAGCATTGACTATGCAGCGCTCACCAGCACCACAAATTGTTTTCAGACCCAGCGCAGCCTGCAGGAGCAGCCCACAGTGCTCCCTCCATGCTGGACCCTGTGAGAACAATGAAAAACTCAGTTCAAGAAAACAGGCTTCAGGCCAGCACACATGGTCCTTGGGCATAAGGGCAGTTCCTTCAGCAGAGCAAAGTTCCAGTGGAGGTTCCCTGCCAGCGCAGTGTCTTCTTCTGTTCCAGTTCGACCAATTCCACCAACAAGGTGTCACAGCCACAGTGCATATAGTGCCTCTTTGTTCTGCCCTGGCACAGGGCCCTAAGCCCAGTTTAAACCAGTTCTGGGACACATAAAAATATATAATTAACAGTGCCCAACACTCCCCTTTCAAAATGTATTCCCCCCCTGGCTCCAGACACACTACAGGGGTGCTGAACCATCATTGTGGAAGGCAGGCACAGCCCTACTCAGGTGCAGGTGCTACTCCTCCCAGCACTCCGAATGCAGAACAAGCCCATTCAGGTGCAAGGGATAACTCCTCCCACTACTCTAAATTCAGCCAGGGTCTATTCAGTCTGGAGCTGAGTCACCCAGGCAGGGCAGGATACACCTCAACCCCGTCAGGGACTGGTTGGAGTGAATGCACATTCCCTCTCTCCTGTCAGTCAGAATCAGGCGGACAATACATATCAGGCAGGCGCAAAGACACATACCACACAGAAATGCCCACTTCTAAAAGTGGCATTTCTAACATAGTAGTAATTAATTTGCTTTCACCATTAAGCAGAATTAATCGCTACTATTCCAAACATACTAAACTTGATCAAACTACCCCTCTCAGATCAGCAATTACCACTGAAGCACATCTCAGGGAATCACCAATGCATCCCTATGAGAGGGCTGTTTGTCACTACCAGGACATGCCACACAGTTAAGACACATGTCCTACCTTTTACCTACATTGCACCCTGGTAGTAGGGCTAGCTATTGCCTACTTTAGGAGTGACTTATATGTAGTAAACAGGGAGTTGCAGACGTGGCAACCACTTTATGTGCCACGTCGCAGCGACAGTAAACTGTATGTGTAAGCCCTGCTGTGGCAAAGGCCTGAGACAGGTTTAAAAGGAAAATTTTCTGGGTGGCGCAAGCAGCGCTGCAATTGACCAGTAGCATTTGATTTACAGGCCCTGGGTATATCGGATACCACTGTACAAGGGATTTACAGGTAATTGAAATATGCCAAACCAAGTTTACCATAGAGAGCGTGTGCACATTAGCACTGAACAGCGGTGATAAGGGTCCCAGAATCATAAAACCTCCAACAATAGGTCAGGAAAAAATACAGGAGGAAGGCAAAAAGTTCTGGTATGACCCTGCAAAAAGGGCCAAATCAAACACCAAGGTTAGTTAGGAAATTGATACTATAGATATCTTGAATGTCTACATCCCTACTGGGTGGGCACCTGAGGCACAAGCAGTGTGGAATAAAGTGTATATCAAATAAATTGGGGAGGAATATTGTAACTGTACCAAGGGACGGAAGAGCAATGGGGGTGGGTAATTACTGATGATTTGTAGGTGACCTCAATACCTATCCATCGAATGATAAGCTTAAAAAAGAGTTATTGACAAACCCTCCGCAGTATCATTTTATTTTCCTCCAAATAGCCCAGCAAAAATGACCTATGTTATCATTAAAACAACCTCACTGATTGACTATATTATAATTAATTGAGAATACTGGGGAAATACCATTGACATGAAAATTGGAAAGAGGGTCAGAACTGATCATGATTCCCTGATAGCCATTCTCACATTGAGTGCTGCAGGCCAGCTTAATTTTAGTGTTAAGGAATGGGTGGAACATTGTTTTGAGATTGTTCAGGCAAATAATAGGAGAAGGGAAATATGACAACGAAATTCCAATTCTCAATGCTATTTTATTAAGATTTGGGGTTACCATTCTCAATAAATGTAATGTAATGTATAGGCATTTATATAGCGCGCTACTCACCCAGAGGGTCCCAAGGCGCTTCGACCGCTGCGAAACCCTTCCTGGCTTCCCTGAGAGATGGTCCCTTAATGGGTATCTCCAGGGTGAGACCAGGCATCCCCGGCGGTCTGGTGGGGCCGTTAGTGAAGATGAGGCAAGCTAATGCCCAAAGTTGCCGAGTGTGATCGCTGATCAGAGTGGGCACCGAGGCGAGAGAATTATCGAGTCCGCTGACCCTGGTCCAGAAACCTGCCGCGCCGGGAATCGAACCCTGGTCCCGGGCCGTCCTTTGCTCTCGGGTCTGCCGCCTCTAACCAGTGAGCCACACTACTTCACTAAAAACACCTGCGACACACTGCCATTGCTTGAGTTAATGTTATTTAAACTGAAATTTCTGTGGTTGCACCAAATACTAACAACTACAAAACTCAAGTTTTGATAACTGCTGTAGAATATGACGTTAAGTGTTATAACACGAAGCATAACGTTTTGTAAGCACTGACCAAACGCCATCCCCACATACAGAGCAAGCTGCTGTTTCAATCATAGAGATAGGGGTACAAACATTTGTTAAAAGTAAATAAACACAAAGCACAGATACATTATGGGTACAATTGAGAGAAACTACTTATACTAAGAATTCCAAGAGGTTTTGGGAACTTGTAACCTGTGTAGAGAGGAGAACAGTAAATAAGCAGAAATGTCATATAGGTACTAAAGAATGTGTAAATCATTTTAGTAACCTGTATAGGGATGGCATAGGAATGGTATTCTCTCACTTCTGAGTGAGAAACATGTGGAAAATGTCCTACAGGTGAAAATCTGCAGAGAAAAAGAAGATCTGGTGTTGATTGATCTCTGCCAGGAAAATCCATTCCTGTGGACACGAGTTCTTACCCAAGGGCGCCTCCTCCATTTGAGTAGAGGAGCATTGCCCCAGAATCCCCAGAGCTGAAAAATAAAATGGTAATAAAGTTTAATTATTAGCATTGTATTTTTCTGCAACCTGTCCCAAACTAAGGGCCTCATTATGATGGAGGATTTTCCGCCTCCTCCGGGCCGGGGGAAGCCACCTCCGGCCCGGAGGAGGCGGAAAATCCTCTGCGGACTCACCAAAGACCCACCGCCGCATTATGATGGCTGGTGGGTCTTGGTTACTGTCCGCTGCTTTTCCGCCGCGGTCAGATTACAACCGCGGCGGAAAAGCTCTCATTTAGCTGGCAGTGTCTATCAGACACCGCCAGCCAAATTAGGAAGCATTTGTAAACATGCTTTTCCGCAGCGGTTTTTCCGCCGTGGAAAAGCATGTGTACGTTTGATTTTGGGGGCCCGTTGTGGGCCCCCAGGGTGTTGGCGGGTGGGGGGTGCACATGGGGGGTACCTATGGTACCCCCCAGCATTTACTTGCACAAAGCGGCAGGCACCGCGCGGTGCCTGCCGCTTTGTGCATGTAAATGTTAAACATGCACTTTTAACATTGCGGCGGGTGCTGCTTGAAGCAGTACCCGCCGCAATGTTAAATATCCAGGATGTGACCGCCAGGGTGGCGGTCACATCCTAATTGCACATGAGGGAACGCCGCAGCCCATGCGGACGTTCCCTCATCCTCTGGGGTCGCGGACGGACGCAAGTCCGTCCGCGATCCTAATGAGGCCCTTAGTGTCAGGACAGGGCAGTGCAGTGCCATTGCTGCAGAGTGGCTGCAGCGGGGAGCTGTGCACTTTAAAATGCAGGCCATCTTGCGATGACCAGCCCAACATGCACATTTTAAACTTCTCTAACCCAGCTGGGTTAGAGAAAGCGCAGGGCTCCAGTGCTTTTGGGAATGCTGAGAGAGGCTGATCCCTCCATTCCTGGCACTTCCCTCATGCAATGAGAGCAGCACCAGGATTGGGTAGTGCAGTTTTCTGGTTCCAGAGAAGATTCCAGAGGGACGAGTATGTCGCACTGCAAGCCTGAAGGTAAGTCCAATTTATTTATTAATATTTTATTTAGCTCCTCATCTCACCCCTCTCGGTACATGCCAGCTACCACTGGTGCTTAAAAAAGTATTTAGCACAGCTATTACAAAAGATAACATACCTTACTAATGGCATTCTGCTATTTTAGTGCCCTTATATGAGAAAGGGGGTAATGTCTGTCCCTCCAACTATTGGACAGACACCCTTTTGGATGGGGCCGGTAAGATATTTGCTATAGTCATATTAAATCGATTACAAGGTTGGACGGATAAGGTAAATATTCTATCCAAGTTACAGTCTGGCTTCAGGTCAAGGGTAGGAACTATAGATCAAGCTATGCATTTGTATATGGTCGGCTAAAAAAACTCAATAAGAAAAAAGGCTTTGCGTTGAATTTAAACCTGAAGTCAGCCTTTGACCTTCTTGATTGCCCAGGTATATGGCAAACTCTGAGAGAGTAGGTTGTAGAGGGTCCTATTTTGCGAGTTATAATGGCACTCCACACTGGTAACACTGCTGACATTAGAAATGGGTCTGCAGGTAAATGCAGTGATATTGTGTATGGGCTCCCTCCCATTATAGTTTATTTTTAAATGAATTGTAGAATACAATAGCCAGTCAGATGGTCCCAATCCTTCTTTTCACTGATGATACAGTTTATTGGTACAAATGGAAAATGCAATACATAAGTTAATGGGAAATGTATGGATTACTGCAACAAGAAGGCTCTGATCATTAATTGTAAAATGATAAAGGAGATGTAGTTGAAATTTATAAACAGAAAACAGTAGCTGCCACACTGTGGGTCTGAACTCTTCCTGCTTTGTCCTACGCCTACACCACCGAAATACAGTGCCTTCCTGCCCTTTCCCCCTGCACAATTTGCAGCCTACCACCAATATATGCATCTTTGCACCATGGCGCAAGGGTGTCTACTTTGCAAGCAGGATAGTTTGTGTACAGAAAGCGGTACCTTCCCACACAAAACAACCCATAGAGGTGTTTTCCTCTTTCTATGTGTGCTGTAGAATTCAGCACACATGGAAAGAGGAAAAATGAGTAGAAAAAAATATATTTTTACTCGTTACGCATGCTCTGGGTAGGTGTAAGGTTTAGGCGATGTATCAATGTAGGCACCCTTGCACTACAGTGAATGGGCACCTGGTTTGTTGGCAATATTGTTTTTGTGCAGGAAGGGGCACCGTCCTGCACTAACCCAATCCTGGCAGACTTTTGCCTCTTTCCATGCAGAATGCAACACACATAGAAAGAGGAAAAAACAAGGAGAAATAAGGGGGCATATTATCAAGGACTAGTGTTAAAATTATCGCTGTTTTATCGGCAGGAAACTGCTGATAAAACGGATATAATGGGCTTGATAATACGCCCTTGTTAATTCCCATAGAAGCCAAAGTTAACCTCAGAACATGGGCTTCTATGGGAATTAACAAGGGCATATTATCAAGCCTATTATCTCTGTTTTATCGGCACTTTCCTGTCGATAAAACTGCCATAATTTTAACACTGTTCCTTGATAATTGCCCCAAAGTTATTTCTCCTCTCCAATGGGAGTTGTAAGGTTTTGACACATTACCAGGTTTACATGGTTTTGTAAATCTGGTGGAGCATCAAAATCCATGGTTGTTGCATGGGAACACCCACTGCAACACCCATGGAATGCATCCCTAGTGCAGAGTAAAGCAACACAGCAATTTGTACGGTCTTACTTTACTACATGTCTATGAGGCCATTCAAAAAGCCATGCAAAGTGGCTTTGCGTTACTTGATAAAAATGATTTTGTAGTTTCCGCCATAGCACAAAAAGTGATGCTCTGGTGCCCCAAGAAGCTCATAAATATGCCCCTAGACTTTGATGCCCTAATTTATGGGGATTTGTCGTAGGGCAGCGCAGCAGGGCACCTTGCTGCGCTGGCCTACTCCAAAGTGAAAGGGCAGGAATGCACCGTATTTATCCAACACGGTGCATTTCCCCATGTGCTAGCGCCATTTCAGCAGCCTAGCGCCAACGCATGCACCCCGGCACAAAAAACAATCCCGAAAGGCGTTTTCCTCTTTCTATGTGAGCTGCAGGAAGAGTGATTTTTCACATAAACTCTGAAACTCCCTTCAAACAAATATGTGCACGGTGACCTGCTTCTTGTGTTCAAGTCTTGCTGAAAAAATCAACAGATGACTTCCTGGATTACTTAACGAAATTGTTGTGTAGTTCATATATAACCTATACAGGATCTGCGTGTTTACTGTGGGATTGGTGACAGACTGATTATGTGTAACCCCACCAGATATGTTAGCCTGCATGAATCAGCTAGCTCACAGTGCCACTATAATCTCCGCTTATCAGGGAGAGAATAGTTTTTGACAACCTCAGAACATGATAATCCTGACCCCTCGGAATCCGTGGAAACAATATACTACCTTTCGCTCAGTCATTCGGGCTCACTTAGTTTGTCTCAGAGATACGAAGAATAAACATACTGGTGTTTGTCAATAATAATTTATTGAACAGTTGTTATTCTAGTGTAGAATAGATGAGATGCAACAACCATTAGACAGTTGCAGAGATGTATGATTAGAAGTGTTATGAAAGTAAAAGAATGGTACAGTTCTAAATTTTTGCTGTTATCATGAATATATACAAGTACATAAAATACATAATAAAAAGTGTGTACTCTTACGATGCCTCCCTAACTAGATGTACCTAAATGTACCTAGTATCTGAGTAGGTGTTATACTAAGAATCCCTTGATGATCTAGTCAACCCCATTACCTGATAATGAGAAAATATTGGACCCCGTCCTGGTCTCAAGTTGGACACCCCGTGAGGGATGTTAGACTACTGCGAGCTGGAGTGTCTGCACGCAGGAACCTCAGCGTCTCTGGTCAGTGTGTCAGCCAGGAATTCTCGGTCTCCTCTGTCCTTCTAAGCAAGATGTGATGTATATATACCCATAGGTCTCCCCAGGGGACCTACCTTGCTGTGTTACTGTGTCGGCCTAAAGGATGACGTCGGGCCTGAACTTTATACCGAGATATTATACTGGAGATGGTAGTCCTGCTGTGCTTCCAAGAAACCTCATGCATATTGTATGAGATTCGAACTAGGGAAAACCTGCGTTCTGAATGCAGTGTTGTATCTAGGTAAAAGGTCAGTCCCTAGGAACTGTTAAGTATGTAATATAGGGAAGAATAGGGGTGAAAGGTTGCAATGTTACCTGCATCTATATAGGGTAATACGGACTAGTATTTATATTACAGTAATAAGCAAATAAATCAAGTGAATTTGGCCATGAGAATCGCTTTAACTTCTTTTTTAAATGAGGCTGTGGAAGGGTTCAGTCTTGTTTTAGAGGGCAGAGCATTCCTGATCCTGGGAGCCATTCCAGAGAAGGACCGGTTGTAAGTTTTCTTATTGGCAAATCATTGTGGTCTCAGTAGAAGATTCCTGGAGCTTCTAGAGGCTCAATTACCAGAGGAGAGAACCAGTTTCTGAGCTAGATAGCATGGGTTTGATGATATAAGGTCTTGTGTGTCCGACAAGCAATTTTTAGATTAATTTTACCCTTGAACCATAGCCAGTTGAGGGCTCTAAGGTCTGGAGAGATGTGAGAGTTTCTTTTTGAACCATTCATGAGTCTCGCAGCTGAGTTGATAGAGGCTCTAAATGGGGCTGCCGTTGATCGGGGGAGGCCGCACAGGGCTACCGCCCCATATTCCACTTTTGGGATTACAAGGGCTTGAACAGCTTGTTTGAAGTCGTTTGCTGGTAAGAAGGGTTTCGGTCTTCTCAGAGTGTTTATGTGGAAATGTGCTCCTTTTGTTGCAGCGCTAATATGTTTCTGCATTTTAGGTCTCTGTCCAGTGTCACACCCAGCGATTTTGCTGATTCGGCAACGAAAGGTTGCCCATTGAGCTTCATCCAATCGAGGATGATGTGAGATTTATTGGAGGGGGGTGAATAAGAGGAATTCCGTTTTGAGGGAGTTGAGTTTCAAATGGTTTTCGGCCAACGATATTTGAGTTTTTTGTACTATTGAGTGGAGTGGTGTGGCTCACTGGTTAGAGGCGGCAGACCCAGAAGCAGAGAACGGCCTGGGACCAGGGTTCAATTCCCGGCGCGGCAGGGTCGTGGACCAGGGTCAACAGACTTGATAATTCTCGCCTCGGTGCCTACTCTAACCAGGGATCACACTCGGCAACTCTGGGCATTAAGCTTGCCTCATCTCTACAACGGCCCCCCACGGGCGCCGGGGATGCCTGGTTTCACCTTGGAGATACCCAGAAGGGACCATCTCACAGGGAAAGCCAGGACGGGTTCCCCAGCGGTCTTCAGCGCCAGGACACCCTGAGATGGGGTAACAGTGCGCTTTACAAGTATCATCATTACATTGAGTTGAGAGATTTGATCTCCTCAAGTGAGTGGATCTTGATGAATAGTTGGGTGTTGTCAGCATACATGTGAAAGTGGACATTGGAGAGAAGGAGAAGTTCGGTGAGTGGCTCCATAAATAGGTTGAAAAATGTGGATGAGAGGGAGGAGCCTTGTGGTATTGCTAACGAGACTGGCATGGGGATGGATCAGGATTGATTGACCTTGAATCTTTGAGATCTATTTTGGAGGAAAGATGTGAACCAGGTTAAGTACAGATCAAGATAATCCCATTCTGTATCTCAGGAGCTCCAGCAAGTTTTCATGTTTGACAGTGTCAAATGCTGATGAAAGGTCAAGTAAGATTATTTTAAAAAAAACAATTAATGGACTGAATGCACAACATTGTCATACATTCACCCCAGTACAGCGATCTGGGCCTAAATACATTGTTGTTTTACTCACCATGCCATTCCAGTTTGGACCCAGCCATATGCAAATCAGTCTTGACCCTGCACCCAATGGGAACAGTCCAACCCGAACTGCAAGGCTAGGTCTTCCCCTGACTGGAAACAAGCATCCTAGGACCGGTTTTGGGCTTTCAGCCCTCATCAGTCAGGATAGCTTGACTCCAGTGGCATGGCGAGCACAGGACCCACGTCTGGGCATACCTGTTCCACTCGGGGTGACAAATTAAAAAAAAAAATTATGGACAGAATGCAGAACAATGTAATACATTTACCCCAGTACAGCGATCTGGGCCTAAATCCATTGTTTTTTTGCTCACCATGCCATTCCAGTTTGGACACAGCCATATGCAAATCAGTCTTGACCCTGCACCCAATGGGAACAGTCCAGCCCGAACTGCCAGGCGAGGTCTTCCCTGGACTGGAAACAAGCATCCTAGGACCGGTTTTGGGCTTTCAGTCCACATCAGCCAGGACCGCTTGCCTTCAGTGGCATGGCGAGCAAGGGACCCACGTCTGGGCATACCCGTCCCACTCGGGGTGACAAATTAAAAAAAAATATATAATGGCCAGAATGCAAAACAATGACATACATTCACCGCAGTACAGAGATCTGGGCCTAAATCCATCTTTTTTTTGCTCACAATGCCATTCCAGTTTGGACCCAGCCTTATGCAAATCAGTCTTGACCCTGCGCCCAACGGGAACAGTCCAGCCCGAACAGCCAGGCCAGGTCTTTCCTGGACTGGAAACAAGCATCCTAGGACCGGTTTCTGGCTATCAGCCATCATCAGCCAGGATGCTTGACTCCAGTGGCATGGCGAGCACAGAGAAGGGAGGACCTGGCTTATCAGTTTGGGCACATGAAGGACAGGGTCAAGACTGATTGGCATATGGTCAGGTATAAACTGGGGTGGCATGGTGAGCAAAAGAATGGTAGATTTAACCAAGATCTCTTGGCTGGGGTAAATCTTTTGATTTGTTCTGCATTTCGTCCATTAATTGTGTGTCTTTTGCTTCCTCACACCAAGTGCGCCAGGTATGCCCAGAAGTGGGTCCCCAGCTCACTGTGCCACTGGATTCAAGCTACCCTAGCTGAAGAGGGGTGAAACCCCGAAACCGGTCCTAGGATGCTTGTTTCCGGTCCAGGGAGGATCTGGCTTAGCAGTTCAGGCTGGACTGTTTCCATGACGCAAAGGGTCAAGACTGATTTTCATGTGGCAAGGTCTAAACTGGGATGGCATGGTGAGCAGCAAAAGAATGATGGATTTAACCCAGATCACTTGACTGGGGGTGAATGTTTTGGTTTGTTGTGCATTCCGTCCATCAATTGTGTGTCTTTTGCTTCCTCACACTAAGTGCGCCAGGTATGCCCAGAAGTGGGTCCCCAGCTCACTGTGCCACTGGATTCAAGCTATCCTGGCTGAAGAGGGGTAAAACTCCGAAACTGGTCCTAGGATGCTTGTTTCCGGTCCAGAGAGGACCTGGCTTAGCAGTTCGGGCTGGACTCTTCCCATGAGGCACAGGGTCAAGGCTGATTTGCATATGGCCAGGTCTGAACTGGGGTGGCATGGTGAGCAAAAGAATGATGGATTTTACCCACATCTCTTCACTGGGTGTGAATGTTTTGATTTGTTCTGAATTCCGTCCATCGATTGCGTGTCTTTTGCTTCCTCGCCCTAAGTGCGCCGGGTATGCCCAGACTTGGGCCCCGGGCTCACTGTGCCACTGGATTCAAGCTATCCTAGCTGAAGAGGGGTGAAACCCCTAAACCAATCCTAGGATGCTTGCTTCCAGTACACTTCTGGGTAAGACGGACAATGCCCTCCACATCCGCATTTCCAACTAGCCATATGGAATCCCAGGGGTAGGGAGCCTACCCTGAACTGGTGATTGAGATTTCTTTCCAGGGTGCTTGTAATAATGTCCCAATATGGCTTTAAGGTCGAGGTCATTTTAAACTCTAAGAATCCAATTGTTAGAGTGTTATTACTCTGGGATAGTCTCTGTTGCTCTATGTGGTTCTAGTAAGCTTCTTTTAATATCTTCTTGGAGTGAAAAGCCACAGAGGATGGAGATTACCAGAGTCCTCATGCCCATGGCTATTAAGGTTAGCTCTCTCAACCACGGGATCTGGTCAGAAGAATTCATCGACTTGACTTCGCTCAAGGCCTGTGCATACTGTGCCAGCTCGGGAGTCGTCCAGAGATGGCGCCAGTAGGCAAAATCGGGCCTGATCCCAAATATTTCTACTGCCCGTGTCAAGATATAGGGGGATCAAAGGTTTGGAATTGGGAAGCCCCAAAAGCGCTCGGAGGAAGTTATGTGCCTCGGCTAGGGGTGATAGATCACTGAAACCCCATAATTTCGCTACATATAGAATCGAAGCCCTTACCTTGTTATTACTAATTTGTAATGCGGGGGCTATGGGCTTGGATTTAGATTGTTTGTGCTCTCTAAGCAGGGCACCCGCCAATTTTGAGTGCTTCAAATTCATTGTGTGTATGTGGGATTTCCAGGAGAAGTTTTTACCTATTGTTAAACCTAGGTACGTGAATGTGTCTATTTGCTCTAGGGGGGCTTGGTCCAAACTAACCCTCCCCCTCATGGCTTTGTTCTTATGGAAAACCATGAATTTTGTTTTGGACACATTGATAACTAAATCCTGGTCGCGACAGAAAGCCTCAAAACAGTTGAGGGCGTCTTGCAATCCCCTTTGAGTTCTCGACAACAGCAGAGTGTTGTCTGCGAACATGAAAAGGGGAATGTGCAACCCCGCGATTCTTGGTGCGTCTGTTGGTTGTTTATCAAAATATTGTGTTACTATGTTGTTAAACAAGGAAAAAAGAGTGGGGGCCAGGACACACCCCTGCCTGACTCCTGTTCCAACCTTGAACTTGCTCGTCACATTACCTTGCTTCCCCCATCGTACCTGCGCATAGTTTGCGTGGTGGAGCCTAACAATAATATTCAAAAGTGCTGGTGATTGTCCCCTCGAGCGGAGGGCCTGCCATAGTTTGGCCCGAGGGACGAGGTCAAAAGCCGTCCTTAAGTCGATAAAAGCGGCATAGAGCGAACCCCCTCGCAGAGTTACAACCTTCCAATGAATAGCCGCAAACCTAATGGCCTGTTCAACTGTACCAGTGTGGGAGCGAAAACCAGCCTGTAAAGGTGTCAGGATGGTGTTGTCCTCAATCCAAGATTGGAGTTTACCCAGGACCAGTGTTGCCACCACTTTCTGGATACTGTCAATCAGGCTAATGGGGCTGTAGTTGTTGGGGAGAGAGCGATCCCCTTTTTTGAATATTGGGATTATCTCCGCTCCAGCCCATGTTTTTAGCGGAGGTACTCCACTTGCCAGTGCATTGGCCAAAAAAAATATGTAGGAAGCCCAAGTGTCTGGATCCAATGTGAAAAGATCAGCCGGGACACAGTCTGGACCCGGAGCTATGCCACCTATATACGTTTTTGCAGAAAATGAAGTGAAATCCAAAAAACACACATTTTTTATTTAATCCAATACAATCCCAGTCTCATATGATGTTTTAGAACAGCATATACCACAGACAAAGTTGGTTCTTGCACCAATGACTAGCCCTGACCAGGGCCTACTGGCTGAATGGACGGACTGCAGACTAGGCCACATAGTAATAAAAAAAAAAATTGAATATTTAACAATCATGGAGATATTGTACTGAACTGTGCAACGCTTTTACTTTACAAAGGATGCAAAATTAAATGTAAAAAATAATTTGGCCCCTAATAAAACTTGAGGCCACTCACCAAAATAACTTTAAAAAATAGAATAAAAATACAAATACATTCTTGTGCATGCCCTTTATCAAACAACCAACACCTTGTGATATTTCAAAAACAGAGCGCTTAAATCCAATGCTACATATGCAGCAGACAAAGAGCGTGATCCTTCCTGCTTCAAATCCAAAAGAAAAGTGACAAGGAGCAGGACAGAGAACTGGGAGGAGCCTGCTGGACACTAACAGGACGTTGGAGTCTCTGGAGCACTTCCTTATTGTTGAAAAAAAAGTGACATTAGAAAAAGGGTTTTTGTACTAAAAACATCTTAAACAGTCAGTTGGAATAGAAAATTAACTCTAAAACATCTTTTAGAGTAGATTTAGCTGCTTCTCGAGTAGAGAATTTGGTCGAGGTGCAGCCGCGGATGCTTGCATTTGCCAACATCACAAAAAAGATGTTGTCTTAGCCGGAAGCAGCAGTAGCAGCCACCAAAATCTCAAGTGCTCTTTCTAGCAGCCAGCTAGCCTCGTAAAGCACTTGCCAGCATCCATGAAAAGAAGCCGTTCATGCCCCAATAGAAAAACATTTAATTACATGCATTCTGTTTGAAGGAATTTTGTGGGAACTCAACTTTATTGGAGTTCCCAAATTATGTAAACTCCATGAGCAAACTGAGTGTCTCCACCCAGGTCTACTCAAAACCAGT
Organism: Lissotriton vulgaris; assembly: GCF_964263255.1. Classification (NCBI taxonomy): domain Eukaryota; kingdom Metazoa; phylum Chordata; class Amphibia; order Caudata; family Salamandridae; genus Lissotriton; species Lissotriton vulgaris. The sequence continues at coordinate 186,095 of NW_028241798.1, forward strand.
ACAAAATGTGCAATTTTACCATATTCGAAAACAGAACCACAAGTTATCACGGCGCTGAAACAAAAACAGTTATGCATCATTCCACCTGTGGAATGGGGAAACAAAATTGCCAGAGAAAACAAGCTATTTTATGTTTTAGTATCACCAGTCCGAGTGCTGAGTGTATTACAGTCTGTGTGTTTGTGTGGTGCTACTATCTCCTGAACTCTTTCTGGGAAAATGAAATTTCTGATGGCTTTACTCTGTCATCAATAGTTCATAATATTTCAAATATGTGACTTTATTTGAAAGTTTTAAAAACAAGCTATTGCTGTCAAATTTTAGAGCAGAAAATTGTCACTTAAAAAAAGGTGAAAGAAAACCTGTTGATAAATAGAGTTGGGTGCAATGGTCGAAGTGGGGGGATGTGAGTGGAACTATATGCCAATTTTTTTTAATTTTTGAAAAACTGTGAAAAGACGATCGCCCAGGGCCTGCAAATTCTGAGAGTTGAAATGCTTCAGCTGAAGGGTAACGTAGGGAGTCCCCTGTGCTGTGAAACTGAGGGTGGGGCAGACAGCTAAGCAACCCTTCTTGCCAGGGTGCCTGCTAGCCTGAAACAAATGTATATGTGCACAATTGGTCAATCTGCAAGTGTAAAAGGTGCTTCTAAGACAGTATTGGCTTTAATTCATGGAACCACTTGAAGCTTCCTGATGACACTCATATTTATTCTTTTTGAGTGATATTTCAAGAGAGCTATCAGCTGATCTCTGAAGTGTGTGCCTTTAACCTCTTCCATACTCATGACGGCTCCCGGCCTTCATGAGTCACAGTGGGCATATGCTGATGGCGGCCGGGAGCCGTCATGACCACGCCCACCATTGGAATCTCAGCACTGTGGCGGAATTCGCACCGCAGCAATGAGGTTAAACGACATTTATAAAAAAAACACTTTGAGGTGACACATATTTCAAGAGGTATTTTAAGGGAGCTACTAGCTAAGCTGAGAAGTGTGTGCTTTTAAAAGACAGTTATAAAAATTATTTGCAGTATGTACAGTTTGGGTATTAACTCAAATCTATATTTTTCTTTATTTTTTTTTGCATATTGTATACATGTTATGCTTTGTGCAATGCAAGTTCAAAATAATGACTAACATGTTCACAGTGCTTTCTGTCACATACTAGGATCTTGTAGCACTAATACACAAGCCACTGTTCTCCACTGCACCAACAAGGATTCCATTATGTGGCTCCCTTATGCATTGAATTAAGTAATAGAGGCCGACGGGAGCACTCCCTCCCTGGTGCTGCGAACAGCCAACGGCCGTCGTAGCCCCGTCCACTCATTAGAACACCCGCACTGCGGCGGAATTGCCTCCGCGGGGAAGGCGTTAATATAATTTGCATTTAACTTTCATTTAAGCTGTACGTTATTTTATATGTGGTTCCCTGAAGGTGAAAGACTGAAAACAATTTACTGAATATTTTCTTTTCTGGTTACGCCTCCACATTCACTTACCCTGTCCCCACTGCATGCAGCATTGCAGTTCCCATAAGTTTTTTTAATGAACTTTGACCATTGGTTCGGTAAGTCAACAAATGAACATGGTGAGCAGAGCAGAGTCAGAATCAAACCATGAGCCTGGTTTAGCTCTTAAAGTCCATACTTGAGCTGAGCCATAAACATTTTGCCATGTAAATCACTCAACAAACATCTCACAAAACATGATAAAGTCTCTTCAAAATTAAAAAAAGAAACCTGCAATTCTGGAACATTTGAAAGCTTGGGCAAGAAAGCATCACATTATAGCACTGCACTGAGAAGTACTTAATAAAAGGGAAAATGTTAAACATGAACATGGCCCCACCCTGGGGAAAGGGCAATTAATGAACTACAATGCAATTCAATTTTCACATGGACCCTGTATTTGTCTTGGATTCTTGTAGATACAGCAATATTATAGTCTATTGAATCAAACACAATAGGCTTTTGTAGAGCTGGTATTCTGAACTCATAAATTTGACAGTGCTTTCATATGTGATCAAGATGAAAAAGAAGGATCAGTAAAATAGGTTTTTGCCAAAGATCACACAATTTGGTTAAGTGGGGGAGCCATTATTAAAGCAGGTTTTCTGGATTTCACTTTGTATGACTCACCCACTAAATGGGTATCTATTTGTCTCTCCTTTTTATCTCAAACGTCAATGTTTTGTTTCTACCTCTTTCGTGCATGAGGATAGCACATGGGTGGCAGGCAGGAGCAGCATGAAAGCTTGGCTCGTCATGAGATCGAGGTTCCAACAGGACCTCAAGCTGAATCAGAGCCAGACTCTCAGCAGCTCGCACACCTCTATTGAAAAACAGTAAAGATGACATTACACCACAGAGTCAAAGTGAGCCACATGAACAATAAACAAAGGTGCCTTCTTATGTTGAATGATATACAAATAAATTACACCGTATTCCATAGGGAATCGAATCACTAAACAATTGTTGTAATCGGCCATTTGTTGTGATCCTGAAATGGGCCAAAATGAAATGCAAGTTAAAAACAGAATAACTGTAACTTCGAGAGAGCAATGTATGCACCGAAGGATTTCGAAGCCCAAAGACACAGAGGTTTATAGTAAAATAACATTTAAAAATGTGCACTTAAAGAGCATGTCAGAAAAGCCAAAAGCGAAAGGTTCTCATTTGAAGGTAAATGCAAATAAAGTAATAATGTCGTAGCATCGTTATCCATTCTTTTCAGTAGTCTTTGATCTTTCCATTTGAAAGTCACCTAAGCCTTTAGGTAGATTGGACCCTTTCTCAAGAAGTTTGCTCAGATGTCTCTGCAAGTTTTTATTTTTATTTTTCAGATGTTGGATTTTCAAATGTTTAATGTTTAATCAAGTCGGAGGTTACATAGATACTGTCCTCAATAGTTATGTACTGTGCTTTCAATTTGCTACTTGTACTGTGACACAACTTTCTGCTCAATAATTTTGTGTTAATCTTAAGGAGCATTGGTTACAGACTATGTCTTTCTTTCTTCGTATAGTTGCTCCTTCCAAATCAAACAGACCATCAAGGAGGAGGGTGCTGGCTCGAATGGCCCGGCAACGGAGGCTGGATGCCACGGTCACCGAATATTGGCGGCTGGTGGCCCTGGAGGAGGAGGACACGCAGTCTACTGGTACAACAACAACATCCACTGGGACAGGTGCATCCTCCTCCGTGCCCCCACGGGCTGCCAGCCAGCGCAGTGCTCCAGCGGTACGGAGCCGGGCTACCAAAGCCAACCGCCACCGCCGAGCAGCAAAGACAGCAGCTGCCCCCCACAGGATTTGCAAGGCACGCCAGCGCCGCTTATGCCTCAGAGTGTCCTACCTGGAGCAGGAGGTCCTAACCTATAAGAACTTGGTGGAGGGCCTCCGCTTCGACCATGCCACCCTCCGCCAGGAGCATGATGCCCTGGCCGCTAAAGTCAACAGCACCCTGCCGTAGTTTCCCTTGCCCCTTTTTTAGAGACTTTCGGGGGGTGGGAATTGGGAGTTGGGTTGTATTGAGACTTTTGAAGGACAATCGTTGGGGTTAGGGAGGGTCTTGCGGGAGATTATTTTGTTAGGGCTATAAAAATATACTTTTTGAAACTTTATCTGACCATACCTGTTTTTTACTGCTTTTGAGTCTGGTGGGGGGGGGGGGGGGTTTAACAGTAAGTTTGTTTTCCTGAATAGTCCTTGGACTTTAGTAGTACTACCGTCAATCTCTCGTCTCTCCTAATACTCCATTATACTACCTCCAACCAAACGCTTATCATACCTGTAATTTTTGTTTGAAAGTAGGGCTAGACTCAGGGCTGGCTCCACGTGAAATGGCGATTAAGGTTGGCAATCCTGGGTGGATGAAATGTCCTCCTCATTGCGGTGGTACTAGTGGTGTGACACAGTGGCAGTTGCATGCCTATGGAAAAAAGAGAAAATGAAACCTGGTTTGTCCTTACTGTAGCATTACAACGATACGATAGAGAATATAGCAGGTGACAGTACACTAGAACAGTGCCACAATGTAGCCTAACAAATGGTAAATTATTGAAAGTATAACTTGTACTTGTGTTGCATTTCTTTGACATTGGCTACTACTACAAGAAATAGTACTGAAGCTGAGTAAGTCTAGAATATATCCTCGGATTCCTTCACCAGCCTGTTGCTATGACCTTATCCTCCCCAGCAAGTGTGTAGAATTATTGATGTCATTTAGTCACACATAAAGCAAAACCACACAGCCCGTGGGAAGAGGGTTAGGGTTTGGAAAATGGATGGGAATGGGGGTTTCTTTTTGGGTAGGTTTTGCTGAGAGAAGAAAAAAAAAAGCACAGCATGGACAAACAATAATTGAGGATAAAGAAATCTTTGGGTACAAAGCTAACCATAAATATTTTAAGTGACATAAAGGAACTGCATGCACTACTGCATGCATTGTTACTGAAAAGTAAGTAGTACTAGATTGCGACAGTACAGGGCTGCAGCGTTTTCACTTGCCTATCTCTGCACTCAGAGAAACACTTCTTACATTAAATTAGGTTTAAAAAATAGCCGAAGTAAAACCTATAGAATGGCTGTAGCGATCAATTTAGAAGCAGAGAGATATCCAAGAAATGCAGTCACACTCATAGAAGAAAACAATGGATACTGTATCTGTATGTTGTTGTAGTTGTCCTGTTGAATTTTGTAAGTAAGTTGCATGCAGCAAACAATTCCTCTTAATAGCGGCACTCCTCCATTCCAGCTGACGCTTCGTCCATCAATGTTGGTGACCAAAAGACACCCTGTCCACTGCCTGCCTGGCGGATGCTGAATTGCGGCTCGCTAATGTGAAGCCTGACTCCATCCTTTTTTCCCCATTGCACAGACTGAAACCCGGCCTGTAATTATTAAACGAAAAACAGGAAGTGATATATTACAACACCACTGATAAATAAATATAAGGTATGTACGCTGTGTAGTGCAAAAAGTCACACTTTGATTTTCCTAATAGACAGTACAATATTTTTTGAAAGTGCGTACTCTGTCTGAGTCACCTTTTGAAGGATAAATAAGTATAGGCAAATTAATTTAGCGGATCTTTCCTCTCAAACTAGGTGTATTGTAAACTGTGTTTTAGAACAAAATTAGACCTTCCCAGCAGTGCTCCCACCCAGACCCTTATTAAAGCCAGTCGCAAAAATGTAGAAGACCCCCAATCAGATCTCAAAAAACGAGACCTAGCAGAAAACTGGTGACAAAACGTACTTTGAAAGTAAAAGTAGGCCCAAATACCCCCTTACCCACCGTGGATTGTATTCAAACCACTTGCAAGCAAGCAAAAGTATCCACATCGCTCCAAGACTCGAAACCCCCCCCACCCAAACACATGCAATAGAAATACTGCTAACCCTAACGAGCCCTAAGTTAAGAATAGTGGGAAAGGCTTTCTTTAACTATGCCAAATCCCCCCTTTCCCACCATGGATTTTCTTCAAATGACTTGCAACCAAAATTACACATTCTCACGAGTGCTCTAAAGTTGCAAAAATCTAGAACACCCCAAAACACATGCAATCCTGCTGCTAGGGCTAACCCTAACGAACCCTAAGTTACAAAAAGTGCCAAAAGGCTTTTCCTTATGGATTTTGTCCCAACCACTTCTATCCGGTATTAGACCTTCCCAGGAATGCCCCAAGACCCGCCAACCCACCCGCCAAAAAGCACAACACCCCCAAACTGCCAAAAAGGAAAATCTCATACTTACAATATTTCTCGGCCTTCGGTCCAAACGCGCTGTGCAGCCAGGTCATAACTCCCGTTTTCCACCACGGATTTCCTAAAAAGCAAATGCAATCAAGATAAGACTGTCCCAGCAGTGCTCCCAGACCCCAAAACTCACCCACAAACACCCGGAACACCCCCAAAGAGCACCTCAAAGGCAAGCAAGTCAACAAAAACACAAAAAAAATTCCGCCTCCGATATGGTCCAAACCACTTTTATCCGGTATTAGAGCTTCCCAGCAATGGCCCCAGAGCCGTCAACCCAGGAGAAAACTAGTAGAAGACCCCCAAACAGCCAAAAAGCAAAAGTACAAAAATGGGGACGGTCATTTTCTTGCCAATTTCCAAAATCACTCAGCGCGCCCTCTGCAGCTAGGCCCTAACTCCCCTCTGCCACCATGGATTTGCTTCAAACCTCTTGCAAACTAAAGTATCCATAGCCAGCAGTGCTCCCAGACCCCGAAACCCACCCACAAACACCAGGAAGCCCCCCAAACAGGCCCCCGAACACGCGACATTGAGCAAAATGTCAGAAATAGCAAAAAAAAAATTGGCATGGATTTTGTCCCAACCACTTCTATCCGGTATTAGACCTTCCCAGGAATGCCCCAAGACCCGCCAACCCACCCGCTAAAAAGCACAACACCCCCAAACAGCCAAAAAGGAAAATCTCATACTTACAATATTTCTCGGCCTTCGGTCCAAACGCGCTGTGCAGCTAGGTCATAACTCCCGTTTTCCACCACAGATTTCCTGAAAAGCAAATGCAATCAATATTAGACTGTCCCAGCAGTGCTCCCAGACCCCAAAACTCACCCACAAACACCCGGAACCCCCCCAAAGAACACCTCAAAGGCAAGCAAGTCAGCAAAAACACAAAAAAATTATCGCCTCCGATTTGGTCCAAACCATTTTTATCCGGTATTAGAGCTTCCCAGCAATGACCCGAGAGCCGTCAACTCACCCGCAAAGAAGTAGAACACCCCCACATGTGCTGAGTCTTTCTTCATTGGGCGTAATCCAGCCCTCTGCTTTGAGGGAAATAGGAGTCTCGAGGAGGAGGATAGAGGAGCATGTTCTTCTGAACTTGTGAACCTGAGGAATGCAGACTGCGGCACCTTCAAATCAATAAGCAAACAAGTGAAGACAGTTCTGCTGATGGGCTTGTTTTTGTGATTAGGTGATTAAAGTTTGAATTATATTAACTGTGCACAACAAAGAAAGACAGACACACAGGAATAAAAGTGAATAAGGACAAAAAAGAAAGTTATTGATTCATTGTCTCATTTTCAGGGCTCGGTGTCAGGGAATAAGAATAAGGCTTCGTCATCATACTCTGCGAATTCAGCCAGGGTGAGCTCAGTGTCAGCTAACAGAGAAGAAATTCCCTCATCTACGTTGCTGTCCACCTCGTCTTCATCCGGCGTGCTTTCTCGTACTTTGTAATCTGGTGGTATGAGGTGCTGATTCATCTTGATCATTGTTAACCTCTCCACATTTTTGGGCGAGAGGCGGCTCCGTTTGGGAGTTACAATGCCACCAGCAGCACTGAAAACACGTTCAGAAGACACGCTTGCGGATGGGCAAGACAAGTAGTTTAAAGCCAGGTTGGAGAGCTGTGGCCACAATTCTTTTTTCCCATGCCAATACGCCAATGGGTCAGCATTAACATAGACCTCTGTTGAGTCATTCAGATAGTCCTGCACCATCGACTCAAGGTCCTCCAAGGTTCCTCCACTTTGCTTAGCTTTTGCTGTGACCTTTTGAGAACCAAACCCAAGCCGAGTTAGCCAATCCTTTTCAGCATCCAATGTTACTGTTGTGTCTGGTGCAGATGATCCGGTTGCCGGTGTCTTTAACGGCTGAGAGGTCACTTGTGCCACAGCCACAAGTGCAGAAGTGGATTGTTTAGACTGGGGATGGCCTGCTAATGCTGATGCTGATGTACTGCCTTTTCCTTCAATGAGCTGCCGTTCTCTTTCAAACCTCTTGGCTGACAAGGCTAGCCAACATTTGTACTTTGTAACATCTTCATCAGCAAAAGGAAAGAATGCTTGGCCTGCCAGCGCCTTTTTGTAGAGTGGATCCAGAATAGTAGCACAAATGTAATGCTGTTCTGAGTGGATCATTTTAAGATGTTCAACACCTTGTAGGCGCTCTAATATTTTCTCCGCCAAAACAAAAGGGTCTTGGTTTTTTTCATCTTTTTGAAACACAGAAGACACCGCCTTCAGTTGGTGCTCCAGCATGTACAACAATGGGATAGCTTTTCCCAAATTACAGTCCTCCTTGCTCACTGCACGCGTGAAGACCTCATAAGGACGAAGCAATTCTGTCAGGCTTTTAACTATTTTCCATTGCGCCGCATCCATCCTCAGGTGCTTCTGAGCTGTACCCTGTTTTAAGAAATAGTGATTGAGTACCGTATACTGCTCATACAGACGCTCAAGCATGTAGAAGGTTGAGTTCCAACGTGTTGCCACCTCCTGGATGAGTGCTTTCACTGGCATTCGACGTTCATGTAGCAGGCTCCTCAGATGCTTCCGGGCCTTAAAAGAATGGTTGAAATGGTTGCACATTTTTCGGCAGGTGTCCACTACCTCGCACGCTGGACTGTCTTTATCACTCAAGAATTTTTTATCAACCAGGTTTATACAGTGCACCAAACATGGCACTCTGAAATAGTCACCCAGCTCCATGGCCTTAATTACATTGGCGCCATTATCCGTGGAAACATAACCAATCTGGCGTTTTTTCGGGGACAGCCAGTGAAGGACCTTTGTGTTAAACTCATCCAAAATGTTTTGTGCTGTGTGACGTTTCTCCAAGCCAAACATGGCTAGTGTTGCATGTTTCCGAGCAGCTTTAAAAACTTGGTCCTGGTCAACACCTGCGTTTAGCTTTGCTTTAACCCCTGAAAAAGAGACCCAGTGTGCAGTGATGCACATGTAATCAGCGCCTGCGCCACTGGTCCACATGTCTGTTGTCAGATGTATAGTGTGAACAGAACTCTTCTGCAAAGCTGCCCCAATCACCTCCAGCACATCTTCATGTAGTGCTGGAACCGCAACTCTGGCAAAATAGAACCGGCTAGGAACCTTCCATTTAGGGCAGAGCGCTGCCACTAATTCTAGAAAACCAACCCCTTCTACAAAAGAAAAAGGGAGAAGGTCCAGAGCTAGCATTTTAGCCAGCTTAGTGTTATACAGACGCGTCAGTGGGTGGTTGCGTTCATATGGCGCTTCTGTAAACAACATGTTTCTAATGTTGCCCTGGACCAAGCATTTATGGGATGATGATGATTTCTTCGACCCAGTTACGCTCGCTGATAAACTTTTTCGCATTGGTGTCTCACTCTCTCCCACACTCTTAGTGTGGCTCACATGAGGTGTGCTGCTGACAGGGGTACTGGGTGTAAGTGAAGTATTTGACACGTCTTCTTCCTCCTCGTCATCATCAGATGAAACATCAACGTTTTCTTGATGTTCAATTCAGGCTTCCTTGATCGCCTGTAGGTGCGCAAACCATTGAACAGCGTGCTGTCTCTTAAGATGACCTCTCTGGCCTCCGGTACCATAGTTGGTACCAAACTTACCACGACTAACTGCAAGCTTACAAATGCTACAAATGGCGAAGTTTTCCCTTTTTGGGCAAACACTAAAGAAGTCCCAAGCTGGGGACTTGAATTGTCTGTGGGGCCGGAGGAGGCGGCGATACTGCTGGCGGTGGTCATGCTGCTAATGCCAGATGAAGTGGAGGATGTGGATTGCCGAACTTTAGTACGTTGTGCACTTTCACCACCACTAATTGAGGTCGAGGTGGATGGAGGTCCCTTCTGGCGAGGAAGAAATATGGAAGCGCTACGTGTTGGTGTACTAGTTAACTCCAATGATTGTTGTGTTTCCATTGCTTCCTCGTCGACATCATCATCACGCTCAGCAGCTTCTCGGGCTAGGGTCAAAATGTCTGTTTGCTGCATGCCCGCTGGGGCTGCAGTGACCTTTATGATGACTGGGTCGTCGTCGTCGTGAGAGCCTTCATCAGCAGCAGTATCCGCCACTTCTTGTTGAGCCTCATCACACTCCATAACTATGAGTTTTTCGACAACCTTCCTTTTACACTTAACTACCTTTGTCAGATCATGGTGTGCCTCACTCTCAGACGACCGTGGTGGTTCCCAATTTTCATCCATATCATCAGAAGGAGGTGGGCTTGAAGAAGATCTTTTCCTTGCTAGGGATGTGGAAGACAATGAATGATCATCAGGAGGAGTGGCTTCCTCAAATGATACCTCGGCTTGATTGTCGATTTCCTGATGTGCCCCTACTTCGGGAGCACTTGTGACCCTCCATGCACCTCTGCTTGCGCATCTCCTTGCGCTGCCTCTCCTTCCACATGTACTTGGGCTTGTACTTGCCCATGTGGTTGTTGTTGCGGCTGTGGTTGTTCAACACTCGTCAAATGAGTTACAAGAACCTGTGTTGATTGAGGGACATTGCTGCTACTTTCTTGCGATGAGCCAACATCACTGGTCGATGGTGATTGAACAACTAGACTAAGTGCCTCAGCAGCACTCAAGGGCTTGGACTTAAGTTGGCATGGTGGTGGTGGTGGCACTGAGCCCAATGGAGCGGGGTGCTGCTCCCAGCTTGGTCCCCAGCAGATCCCGCTGCTGCTGCAGGCGTACTTTTTTTTTTTACTCCCAAAAAATGTGGCGGGCGGCACACCAGTCTCCTTGGTAACTTGCTTCTTCTGCTCCTTACTGGCAACTTTCTTGCTAGAGGAGCTACGGGGAACTTTTTTTGGGGCCATCTTCTTCAGAGCAGCTCAGAACAGCAGGCCGCAGTTGCACGAGTTGAAGAGTTGTCTGTGGCCAGACGTGACGTCGCGTGACGTTATGCTGCACACACACACACCGCTGCAGGACTTCTTCCTGGCACTGGTGGTTCTCTTGAGTCTTGTGCACCTAAAAGCAATGGAAGACAGAGGAACATCAGTTCAGTTATACACTCCAAAAAATCGAAAAACACAGAAAAGCCAGCACAATCGCATGCCATCCATGATGTTTAAATTCAAGACACCCCACAGAAAGACTAGGCACATGCACCACTCACTACCCCTGGTGAAAAGGCCACAACAACAGCCAAAAAAAACAAAAATCACAGAAAAATCAGCACAATCCCAAGCCCTCCATGATGTTTAAATTCAAGACACCCCACAGAAAGACTAGGCCTATGCACCCTCACTCCAAAAAATCGAAAAACACAGAAAAACCAGCACAATCCCATGCCATCCATGATGTTTAAATTCAAGACACCCCACAGAAAGACTAGGCACATGCACCACTCACTACCCCTGGTGAAAAGGCCACAACAACAGCCAAAAAAAACTAAAATCACAGAAAAATCAGCACAATCCCAAGCCCTCCATGATGTTTAAATTCAAGACACCCCACAGAAAGACTAGGCCTATGCACCCTCACTACCCCTGGGCATAAAGGTTGAAAGCTAGGCAAAATGGTTGCAGACCTAAGAACACTGCCTGCATTCAAAATGGCCCCTTCCCTCCCAGCACATGGCCAGGGCCTGTAGCAGCACTCAAAATGGCCCCCACCCACATGGCCTGTCCCCATGAACACCCCAAAACATCTAAAAACACAGAAAAATCAGCACAATCCCATGCCATCCAGGCCCTCCATGATGTTTAAATTCAAGACACCCCACAGAAAGACTAGGCACATGCACCACTAACTACCCCTGGTGAAAAGGCCACAACAACAGCACAAAAAAACGAAAATCACAGAAAAATCAGCACAATCCTAAGCCCTCCATGAAGTTTAAATTCAAGACACCCCACAAAAAGACTAGGCCTATGCACCACTCACTACCCCTGGGCATAAAGGTTGAAAGCTAGGCAAAATGGTTGCAGACCTAAGAACACTGCCTGCATTCAAAATGGCCCCCTCCCTCCCAGCACATGGCCAGGGCATGTAGCAGCACTCAAAATGGCCCCCACCCACATGGCCTGTCCCCATGAACACCACAAAAAATCAAAAAACACTGAAAAATCAGCACAATCCCATGCAATCCAGGCCCTCCATGGTGTTTAAATTCAAGACACCCCACAGAAAGACTAGGCACATGCACCACTCACTAGCCCTGGTGAGAAGGCCACAACAACAGCCCAAAAAAAAAATCACAGAAAAAGCAGCACAATCTCAAACCCTCCATGATGTTTAAATTCAAGACACCCCACAAAAAGACTAGGCCTATGCACCACTCACTACCCCTGGGCACAAAAGGTTGAAAGCTAGGCAAAATGGTTGCAGACCTAAGAACACTGCCTGCATTCAAAATGGCCCCCTCCCTCCCAGCACATAGCCAGGGCCTGTAGAAGCACTCAAAATGGCCCCCACCCACATGGCCTGTCCCCATGAACACCCCAAAAAATCGAAAAACACCGAAAAATCAGCACAATCCCATGCCATCCAGGCCCTCCATGATGTTTAAATTCAAGACCCCCCACAGAAAGACTAGGCACATGCACCACTCACCACCCCTGGTGAAAAGGCCACAAGAACAGCCCAAAAAAACGAAAATCACAGAAAAATCAGCACAATCCCAAGCCATCCAGGCCCTCCATGATGTTTTTATTAAAGAGACCCCACAGAAAGACTCAGTCCATTCACCACTGAGTACCCCTGGGCAAAAGGCCCCAACAACGGCCCAAAAATCGAAAATTACAAAATTGTAGTTGCAGCAACTGTAATGCCCCAAACAAACTTACTTGTGAAATTTCTAATCCAAAAGTGATCCAAAGAAAGTCAAAAAGGCCTCAAATCCAAATATCCAGCAGCATCCACAAAAAGTAATCCTTCCAGGTGAAGAATCCGAATGAAAGTGACCAGCACATGAAGAAAGCACTGGGAGGAGCCTGCTGGACAGGAACAGGAAGTTGGAGACTGTGGGGCACTTCCTTCCTCCCACCCCCCCCCCCAAAAAATGGACTCCTTGCAAAAAAAAGTGCAGGCAAATGTCAACTTGAGGAGTTATTCTGATAAAAATCATCATTTTCAGAAGGTTTATGCTGCTTGCTGGTGGATTTCTTGTGCAGAATTGCAAATTTTGTATTTTCGCGAGTGCGAGATTGTTGCTGCCCGCCGCATGTACGGGTTCGCAATTGCGAACTCCCGCGATACGTGATCACGGCGTACTCGCGTTGACAAACTCTCGCTGTGCAAGGTGGCGAGCGTGATGACGTAATCGCGGTCGCCAAACTCCCACGGGATCTCGCAGCAAGATCCAAAATGGCACAGCACTCGCAAAATATCGAGAAAAGCAACTCGGCAAACGCTGAATGACGGTAAGTGAACGCCGCGCGCCGCAAAATTGTATCACCAACATTTTCGGTAAATTCGCGAGCGTTCGCGGATTGCAAATTTACCGAAAATCCGCAAAATCCGCGAGCGGAACGGATTTTCCGCCCATGCTTAGTTAGCTGAGTCTGACTGGCCCCCACCTTTTGTTCTTACGGCTCCAAGAGGGGAGGAGGTAATCCTCCCTAGTTTCGCGCACACGGTGTCGAAAGAGCATGCGCTAAATTTTGCAGAAGAGTGGGCTAAGGCGCTTGCGCCGGCTTTGTACCCTACTCATTGTGGTTGGGATCAAGTCTCTTCACAACACGAGATTCCCTTGCGGTCTATGCCACAGCCTCAACCTCAATATCCCATGCGGCGTGAAGCTAAGACTTCCATGGCAGAAATCCTTGAACAATGGGAATATCAAGGAGTAATTGAAACGTGTGTCTCCGATAAAAAACCCACTTTTTACTGTGACCAAGCCTGACGGTTCGTACCGTTTGGTATTGTATTACCGGCATTTAAACTCACATTGCTGTACCTGTCCAGTATAGAATACCCACGGCTCTGCTTTAGTGGATGGTCTTTTGCGGAAACGGTTTAAAACCACACTTGACATATCCAATGTTTTTTTTGCCCACAACTTGTCTGGTCTAAGTTCCCAATGGACCAGTTTTACCAGCGGTGGCAGACAGCGCCAAAAAATTACAGTCCTTGCTGGGATTTTTGAATTTCTGGCATATTTATATTCCCGAATATGCCCAGCATATCAAGCCACTGTATGCTTTGATACAACCTACTTTTACCAAATCGTTCTGGCTGCCTGAACACTCAGCCCTTTTGCAATCTTTGCAGGCTGATCTTCTAGAATCTAAATTCTTATTGACTTGTGATAACCGCACCAACCTGGTGATAAGAATCGTCCCTGGGGCGGTGGGTTTCACGCACCTTACTTTTAACGAAGGTGACACAGTACCTATCGCTTCCAAGTCACACTTGTACACTTCGGCTGAAATGCGGTTTTCCACTGTGGAAAAACTTTTGACAGCAGTGCAAATGGCGATTCTGAAAGAACGTGCACTGTCACAGGGAAAACGCATGTTGGTTGTTACCCCGTATCCTGCCCTGGAAGCAGTGACAAAAGCCTATATACCAAATTCTAAAGCTTTGCACCCCCGGTGGATACAGTGGGCGACATCATTGATATCTCCGGATGTCACATTTGTTTTTGATGCCTCCTTGCAGTCGCAGGAGTATTTACAGTATGAATTTGTTCATCCTGCTCCTTGGACAATGCGTCCTTTGGAGGATTTTCATTGTATCATTTACACTGATGGTTCTGCGCAAGTCGCGCATGGGTCTAAGCACACATACATTTCAGCCTGCGCAATTGTGGTCGGTACTATGGTGAATGGAGGGTTTAAGTCAATGTCGTGCATACACAGACATTAGGAGACTGGACCGCCGAATTGGCGCAGCTCCGTGCTCTTCTGCTTGCATTGGAGTTCGCAGATTCTGGTGTGCCTACTCTTATTGTGAGTGACTCTTATTACTGTGTCCAGTCTTACAATGAAAATCTGTTCTTTTGAGCTCAAAATGATTATCGAGACTCCAAGGGTAGCACAATAAAACATAAAATGATCTAGGTCTGAGTGGCTGTACTGAAAGAGCGATTGCCACTCGTGTATGTAATTTATACTCTTGGTCATCAGCATGTGGGAGTTTGGCTGATGAGGCCGCAAAGTCAGCAGTAGCGACATAATGGTTGCAGCAGTTACACGTTCCAAAAGTAAGATTGATGATGACATCCTAGCAGCAATTGCCGCTACTGAGAAGGGAAGTAAATATCCTACCGGATTTCCTTCAAAGTGTTCTTATCACTTAAGTCCTGATAAAGTTCCTTATCTGAAAATACCCGACGTTGGTGAAAGATTGATTCCCAATGCGGACCACAGGCCCTCACTGATTACAGCTGCCCACGAAGGTGTTGCATCCGCGCATGCGGGCGTTTCGGTTACTGTATCTCAGCTGCAACAACGTTTCTGTTGGCGGGGATTGTACAAACAGACACGTGATTATGTCCTTCAATGTGACATTTGTCAGCAGATCAAGCCTTCGACTGCTGCGCGTCCGCCCCAGACATAGTTGTACATATCTAATAAACCACTTGGGTGTGTTTATTTAGATCACTGCGGTCCTTTTTCCTCTGAAACTGCGTATAAGTATATCTTAGTTGCAGTTGATTCCTGCACATGCTTTGTTTGGGTCTGGCCACACCGCAGCACTGATTCGCGAACTGTCATAAGGGACTTGCGAGTCTTTGTAGGAATTTTTGCCTGTGGCACCTTCCATTCGGACCAGGGTCTAGCCTTCGCCTCTAAGGCGTACAAGGATGCCATGAGTTCATTGGGGGTTCAAGTAAAATTTTCGTCTCCATGCCGGCCTGAGGGCAACAGTGTTGTGGAGCGAATGAACCGTGATTTAAAGCAGTCATTGACAGCTAGGGTTATAGGTACTGGCAGGAACTTGCTAGCCCATCTCAATAGCGTACAACGTGCACTTAATAATCTCCCTAGAAGGTCTCTGGGTGGGCAGACCCCATACGAAATGCTCTTTGGTATTTAAATGTTCGTGCCGGACCTTGAAGGTCTAGACCAGGCAGTGACTACTGCCCCCTTTGACATAGATGAACATTGTCATGTTTTACAGAATCTACAAGAGACGATAGACAGTCTTGCAAAGGAACTCTTGCCCTCCGCATCTGATGCTGCGTTGCAGGTCCCGGTAGTTGGCTGGGTACCCCAAGTTGGAGAACTGGTCCAAGAGAAGATCAAAACAAGAAATAATTTGACTCCACTTCTTCTACTTGGAGTGCAGGGCACAAGAACAGTCGTTTTACCACCACTTCCAGGTCGTAAAGAAAAAAGGTACATCTCCATTGACAATGTCAAACTACACAGAGTGGCCGATTATTCTTAGTATGACACCTGCGGTCTCCTGACTGGCAATGCTGAAGAATGCTGTTTTGGCTACGGCACCTAGGAACAGGCCTGATGTTACTTTAGGCATGCCTGCTATTTCGAGTCCTTTGTGGAATACAGTACCTGTTGCCCATCTTGATGATACTGAATACACTTACCCTACTGACTTATCGATGCTCGATTTACAGACCTGTGTGTCCAATGAGTCCAGATTTTTGTTTGACACTAACTCTACCACGTCTAAGTCCCCTTCAAAAATGTCTATTTTTGCTGCATGGTTTGATTCCCCCTTGGACTTACGTCTGGTTAGTACTTTTTTCAAGTTTTTGTTCATGTCGATTAAATTTGTGGTGTATTTTTTCCGTCTTGTGAATGGACACTACGTTGAGCAATGAACAGTTATTCGACCAATTAATGGAGCATTGGCACCCCACTCCTCATCCCACATTGACAGATTAAAGAGAGATTTGGTCTTTGTGAATATCACGGCTTGGCCCGTTTTAGAATGGATTGTATGGGACGCTGTTAAATTTCAAATCCATGGTCCCACGGAGGTTATAAATGTCCCAAATGTACTGAGAGTTTCCATGGGGGATGTAATTAAACAAAATATACGTTCTGATGATTAGGATGTTCAAGCCGTAGAGGCTATGTTTTCAGATTTGAAATACTATGCTGCCTTTGTTGCTGAGGATTTATATTTAGATTCTGCTAACTACTGTGATTTGTATTGTTACCAACACTTTGGAAATCACTACCTGCCCAAGGCAAACACAAGAAGGAATATGGTTAATTATACCCAATGGAAACATTGTCCGGCTCCTGTTGAGGGCAGCTCCAGTGCTCTTCTGAAGAGGTTCACATATTTTACCGATTTCAATCAGTCAAATCCTAATGTGTTTTATTTTAGGTTGACAGAAATGTCCTCTTCCAAAGTTAGACTTACCCACTCTAAATTATTATATTCAAAGTCCTTTCTTGGCCAATTGGCTGTTGGGGGCTATGAACTGTGGAAAGATACCATTGATCTTAAATCTGTTTGGGGTTCTAAAGCTTGGCAAGTGCAAGACACAGAGGCTTTGCATCGTGCATGTCTCATCCCGAACCATATGTTGTTTTTGAATTCGACTATTTCACAAACCACCTGCTTTGGATTGGCTACGACTAGAAAATTAAATGCACCTTCTTTTCCTGAATTTGAAGAGTATCCTGGCTGGGATATTTATAGAAGTACATCCATTAGAGAATTACGGACTATGATGCTGAATTCTTCTTTTAACATTTCCAGTTTTGTTGGTTGCTTTGGCACAAAATTACTGATTCCTGTCAACATCGTTTTCTGGGTTGTTCCCCTGGATATACACAGGTTAGGGTGGATCCCCGGTTTGAAAGTGACCATTCCGTCACTAACTATTCAGTAGGCAAGCTGTCTCAGAATTGGCTCTAACACTCCACTTTAGAGTCAGTTAAACTTCATTTGTCTAAACTGACTGGTGATGTTGATATGAATGACTTTGTGAAAGGTCCTGCAGCTGGCTGATCCAAAAGGTGGATTTATGATGTTTACAATGAAGTTTGGTAGCTGTTGCAGATTGAGGCTGCTTCACAATTAAGAGTTATTGATCAAGTGCTTGCCGTTGTAGATAATAGCATTAACACGCTTTCTTCCCACATTTACACATTAGACAATATTGTTTCGTCTGTTGTTGATATTGTGCAAGAGGACGTGTCTGTTTTATTTCATGGACAAAATCAACTGTGTTCCATCATGCAGTTTGCATGGACTTTGCAAACGTTAAATGCTGGTTGAGTGCCTTGGGACTACATGAGCACGTCCTTATTTGCTCCTTTTAATTTGACTGAAAAGCAACAGTTTATATCAATGAAAGATGCAACGTTTTCTATGTTACATATTGAAAAATTAGAACCTTTACCATTTTCTGTGGCTGAATACAATTCTGCTGCATGGCTTGTTCATAGTTTAATCACACTCCCTTTCCTTCTGTTCAAATTTGAAGCTTGCATGAAATATTATGCCATAGGCTGAAATGAACCTTTAGGCAGCGCTTATCTCCATGAAGCTTGGTCACTGCCATTAACATACAGATTCCTGAGGGGGGGTAAAGAAGTTTATTTAAATGGTGAAGATTGCACAACAACACCTGATCACTCATTAATGTGTAAGAATATCCAATTGCATGGCTCACGTAACCAGAACATGCCTAATTTGGCCTGTGTTTTAAAAGGCACACCTACACCTGCTATTAAACCGACATTCGCATTACTAGCAAACAGTAGTTATTTACTTTTAAATAATGAAGGGTGTTGTGGGATGTTATCTGGAATTCCTTACGTGGTTTACATTCTCTGAACGTGTAGTTTGTTGTAAAAACGTGATGTTTCCTCCTCCACATTGGAAACTGGATGTTTCCGTCTGGCCGTCAATTCCGACCTTGAAAGCAGAGTTCAACAAGATGAGTCGAATAAGAGCTCTATTGTCCCAGAAAGAGGCTACCCTCACATCTACTCATGAAACGTTTGTCCTTCACGTGGCCAACACCCGCACAGAAGTATATGCTTTATCAAATACAGATTTGCCCCTGCATTTTGGGGAGTTAATTCACACTATCTTTAATGCTTCCTCGACCACGGGGCTGGCTCACTTTTTCAAAGTTGTTAGTAGTAGCCTTGTGACTTCTTTTCAAACTATATTTGGTGGGGGAACAACCTTTACAACGCAACTTTTACAACGCACTACCATTGCAATGAAACTTTTACAACGCAACATAAATTACAACGCAACCATTACAACGCAGGAAACTACAACTCACACCACTACAACGCATGCCATTACAACGCAGTCATTACAACGCATACCATTACAACGCATGGCATTACAACACATAGTACCCTTACACTATCCAACACTTACCCTACTCTTGCACCCCCTGGAGTTAGAATAGTAATTATTACCCCTACACTATCCAACACTTACCCTACTGTTGCACCCCCTGGAGTTAGAATAGTAATGTTAACCCCTACACTATCCAACACTTACCCTACTGTTGCACCCCCTGGAGTTAGAATAGTAATTTTTACCCCTACACTATCCAACACTTACCCTACTGTTGCACCCCCTGGAGTTAGAATAGTAATTGTAACCCCTACACTATCCAACACTTACCTTACATGCAATGTAATGTTAAGCATTGTAATGGTATGCGTTGTAAAGGTAGTATGCGTTGTAGTGGAATGCGTTGTAAAGGTAGTTTCAAAGAATTCATTATAATGGCATGCGTTGTAAAGGTATGCGTTGTAATGGATGTTGCGGTGTAAAAATTGCGTTGTAAAGGTAGGCGTTGTAAAAGCATGCGTTGTAACGTCATACATCCTATTTGGTGTGTTCCTGGCATTTTTCCATTTAATTTTTTCCAGCCTGTTTGGTGGATTTCCCTTAATGCTCGCTCTGGTTGCAGGAGTGCTTCTATTACTTTGTTTATTTCAAAATGGATGCGAGTCCTGTGTTATAAGACGATCTGCCCCGGCTGTTGCTGCTCCGCAACCGAATGCTTAGTTATTATGGTGCGCTGCCTCTGGCTTCATTGAGTGCAGCTTATAGATTATCGTGTTGATTTTCCTTTTTCACATGCGTCCAGCCTGTCTTTCATTGCCTGAGCTGCGATTTCGACTGGGCCCTGGATTTGTGGCTCTGCAATATGGTGTCTCCGAACGCGGATTATGATCAACTGATGAGCCCCTTAGTTGCTCATGAATTGCTTTGTTCTGGCGACGGGATTATGGCCTTTGCAGTGATGGATTGAGTCTTGGGGCGTTGGAATGTTTTTGCAGCGATGCATGACTTTTTGGCACACAGTTATATTAAAGAAAACCAGAGTTGTCCTCTGATGGTGCTAGAGGCTCTGGTTATTGAGGAACATGTATGTTCATTCCCATTGCTGAATTGGATGACTGAAATGTTTTCAGATGAAAACAACTACTTCTTATTGGAGGCTGTTGCAACGTATGGTGCATACACGCTATTGGAGTGAGACTTTTTTCTTTCCTCTCTTCCATGATTGACGTCATGTGTTGAACAGGGGATTTTTTTTCTCTTTTTCAAACCCTTCAAGTTTTTTTTTTTTGCTACATTTGTGTATTATTTCCAAATTCCGAGTTTGCTTCCGTTTTCCCGTTGCGACCAATTTCAACTTAACTCTGGCTCTGGAACTTGAACTCTGCATTCCTGATTTGCCCCCACTGCTTCCACGTGCTCCAATCAAGGGAGAGTGTTGTGGGGACGAGCTGTACATTTACACAGTGTTAAGTTGGCATGGGCTTATTATAAGTTTAAACACCATTTTTGCTTTCCTGATCTGCTTTGCACATGACACGCACTTGCGCTATTGTTTAGAGAAGGCTGGTTATTTTACTTCACATGAGAATAACTTGTTTTGCTGCATTTCTAAAAGGACCTGTTGGTTTAGTCTGTACAATGAGTGCTGAGACAGTCAAGGGTATCTCAGACACTGTAGCTGTTGTTCTATCTGATCAGAGCACGTTCTAGCAATAACACATATGCAGCTGTGGCCACCTCTGATAATGGCGCTTTTAATAATGCACTGCGTAGGCATGATCACACACACTTGGAGAGATGTATGCTGAGAGCTTATGCAGCATCTGATGTGATCCACTTCTGCTAATACCAGAGGTATGGGGCCGCCTATGTAAGCCTAAAGAGACCTTCTGTAGATATAAAATAACCAACTAGAAAGGGAGGGTGAAACATAGGTATATTTTAAACCTGTTTCCATTTAGCATTATACCATGCTTTCTCCCTTTGTATTTTATGGAATAGTAACTATGCTGACAATCATGTTTCTAATAATATGTTTGTTTGTATTAGCTAAGGTGCTGCGCATGAGAACATAGCGTTAGAAATAAATATTTCAAACTTGCTCGTGTCTCCTTTTACTTCATCTTTTGCACTGGTATGAGAGTATAACGAAAGAGTGTTCTTGTTTTCCACATTGCCTGAGGTAACCTAAGTCGCATGTTCTGGGTTGTCTAATCATTGGTGTTTTTGCTATAGAACGAAGAGCCAATGTGACACTGATGTTAGTCCGGTAGGGGATATTGGGTACTAAGGTGAGTTTTGGCACACCCTAATTCACTAAGGTCCTAAGTCTCTATGCACAGTTCTGTGTAGGAGCAGAATACCCGCAACATGGGAAACTAGCCACTAAATATACCTCCAGTAAGATGGGTGGACCACTGTGGTGGCAGTCCTGGAGTCCACTAAGGAGGGCATTCCTTCCCTTGGTGACCTGCCTGAACTTGTTGGATGCCATGTGGAAGGAGGACCCACCAAGGAGCAGTCTGTAGGGCATAAATGGAGTGCCCAACTCTCGTGGACATGAGTCAATATGCTGAAGCCCAAGTAGCAGGTGATACCTCTGGCAGTCATCACATTTACTGGGAGGACAACCCTCCTTTACAGTGAGCCTAAGGATCCTGGGCATGGGACGGCAGGGGCCCAGGTTGCCACTCAATTCAACAGGGCCATTATATTAGAGCTGACTTGCAAAATACCCCTAGCAGGACACCTGGGCCAAGAAAAGACCCATGCAAGGCTTGCCCCCCACATCTATTGAACTAGGATGAAGACAAAGCAGAGGCCTAACCCCCCCACAACCCATTGCTTGTCATTGGCACATCATTTGAAAGGGTGGGCATCAACATTGTAGGGCCTACAGATCCCCAGACTACTTCAGGCAACAGGTTTATCCTGGTTCTGGTTGATCATGCCACTAGGTATCCAGAGGCAATCCCTCTGAGAACAATGACTGCACCTGCGGTGGCAAAGGCCCTAAGGAAGATATTTACCAAAGGAAGATGTGCCTGAGAGGAGCACAAACTTCATGTCTGCTATTATGCAGTCCATGTGGTGGGATTTCTCCAAACCTTACCCTTGACAAACTAATGGGTTTGTTGAGAGGGCATGATCAGTGACCTGCCTGAGGCCATGAGGAAAAAGTAGATTCCCTCATACTTTGCTTGTTGTTTGCATTCAGAGAGATGCCACAAGGAGCAGTGGGTTTCAGCCTCTTCAAACTGGTATATGGGCTCCCAGTCAGAGGACTTCTGAGTTTGGTGAAAGAAGGGTGTGAGCAAGCTCCCAGGAAGGTACCCCAGGATGTAGTGAGATACATGCTAGACTTTATGAGCCAAATGGCTAAGTTATGAAACACGTGTCCAGTAATCTAGAAACCATCCAGGGAGTCATGAAGGAGTGGTATGACAACATTTCTAGCACTGGAGAGTTTCAGCCATTGTCAGAAAGTGTAGATGGTTGACCCATTAGAGCCCAAGACCCTCCAGAATTGCTGGAATGGGCCATATGAGGTGATTGATAGGGTGAAGCCAGCTACCTGGTGGACCTCAAGATTCCTAAGCAACCACACAGGGTACTATATGTAAATCGCCTCACACCCCACTTTGAGTGGTCTGAGCACACCATGCTGTTGGTGTCATATGGAGCAGAGGAAGAGGAGAGTGAACATCTCCCTGACCCTAGACTCCAAGGAGAAAGATAGATCAATGGGAAGAGTAATGCTTTCTCCCACTCAAATTCCTGAACAACAGAGAGACTGACAGCAAGTGTTGGGACAAAACTCTTCTCTCCCTTATCCCTGGGACTACCCATCTGTGTGCCCATGATGTGGACACAGGGGGCAACATTCCTGTCAACAATAAGTCTTACAGGTTGTCAGATAAGGTGAGGTTCAGCATTAAGGCTGCAGTGTCCAAATCTCTGGAGTTGGCACTGATGGAACAGTCTAGTGGCTCTGGTACCAAAGCTGTCCAACCTGGCACCACACCTGAACTAAGGTTATGTGTGGATTACAGAGGGATGAATTTAGTGACTAAGATAGATACTCACCCCACCCACCTGGCTGATGAGCCGATTTACCGGCTGAGGGCTGCCCAGTAGCGCAGCAGGCTACTCCCAGGCCAAATGGCATAGGGTGTGTCCGAAAAAGTCCCAGGGAGGATCACATGGCAAAGCACCAGTTCTCGGAGCCAACGTTGATGTTACCAGTGTCACATCGATCATTGACTTTGTTGTAAATACGATCCCACATTGCCACAAGGATGGAAGTATACTGTTGGACTGTTAAATACCACAATTGTGTGTTCCAACCGAAGCATCCAGGTACCATCACTTTCAACTTCAACCCTCACCTGTCCTTCATTGACAGATGATCACAAATCACACCTTTGTGCCTTTGTGCCAAGAGGAATATTTATCATAGTAAGTAGCATGTCAACTCACATGGCAATGCATCATGTTTCATGAATGCAACAATCCATTGACATAGAAGAGGAACCTGGAACCACCCAAGGAGAAGACAGTGATTTGACATAAGATGGCAGTACGTACAGGAAAAGCACTGCCCCAGGCAGCACTGTAGAAGATGCATAACAGTTAACACAGGCCAACACCATCAACAAGGACAGAAGGGGGATGGGAGCACACAAATTCACCTCCCAGTACAGTTTACCCCTCAGCATCCTAGTAAAAGCACTACAGTTGAAATGCTTACTTGTCTTTCTGTGGAAGTGAGTCACCACAGCTGGATGCAGGTCTGTGCTGTCAATCTCTAGACTCATGTCGGTCGTGTTATCATCCTACAGCAGTACGGGTTAGATACATTGTAATCAATGTCTGTTGAGGTAGCGGCCACAAAATTCACTCGGGTCTCTTTACTTCTCCCTGCCCAACTGAGGTGTAACACCTCAGTCTAATGACAAGTAAGCATTGTGACTGAACTTCATTCACATGAATGCTAAGGGATGAAATGTGCTGGGAGGTGAAGCAGTGTGCTCCCATCCCCCTAACAACATCAACATGGACATGACAGAAGTTGTCACAGATTACATAGCGCAGACCATGGAAATCCTTGGCAGTGTGCCAACAAGAGCCAGCATCCCAACTCATCCTGTCATGTGGTCAATAGTGACATTGTCGCATTCATACACTCAAGTACTGTTGCACAGGGCTTTTCATGTGACATGTGCAATTCATGCGTGCTTAACCACATGAACACCAGTCCATGACAACATACCCACGCTAACTCTATCTACCAACAGAAGTTATCTTCCCCTGAATGAGCACAACTGTTGCGGCCACAGGACAGGAATCACGTATATAGGAACTGTTGCACAACGTGTTCCTTGCTGTAGCAATGTTCTCCTCACTCCCCCATATGTGATTGTGGATATTCATTTGTGGCCTCACATTCCCACAGGGAAAGCATGCACAAATCAGTGTGCAGGCACAATAGGCTTCTGTTTGGACAAGTAGTCGCTCCCACACCAGCCCGGAGACCTTCGAAATCCAGGTGTCTTGACAGTCCCACGCGATTCAGTCATTGCTGAACACAGCACTCCCATTTTGTTCTCGGTGAACTGACACACACATTATTGATAGCATCTGACACTGAAGGCCGTTGCACGCTTTTTTCGAACTTGTGGGTTCAGGCCTTGTCCCGTTGTTTCATGCTATTTCTGGTGCCCTACTGGGTGTCATTCCTCCAGTTTACATACTGCATTTAGCGGTCACAGATCATTACTTTGGCTGTATAGCTCGACGCTGGTTCTGAGATATCTCTCATGCCTTGTCTGACCATTCTGTGGTCCAGGCCAACCCCGGTCAGTTGCAACTGTACTGTGACCGCATGCAGCTTCTCTTTGGATGCGTCCCATTAGCTGTGCTTTGTATCAGATTTAGGCTAACTTTCCACTATGCGTATATCACCTGTGTGCAACCTGTGTTCTAGTGTCACAGATGCCCCTTTCAGGGGTCCATGGATGTCTGACATCCAAAACATCCCTTGCTGCCCTGCATCATGACCTTAGTTGGTCCACGACCAGGACTGCTTCAGTCATACACATTTATGGGATGCTTTTTAATGTGTCGGACAGGCTGCCAGCTGCCCCTGTGCAGTTACACAATGGCTACTGTGCCATGCCTACATCGAACCTCTCCCAGGTTGCTCCTTCCAACCTTATGGTGTGAGGAGCACATCTGTTCCTTCATAATGCTGGATTGGATAGAAGTCCTTTTTGCTGAAGTTGATTTGGATCGTCTTTTGGAACTGATTGCCTTCGAAGCTGGCTGTGCCTTGTTTGATTTGTAACTACTTAACAGCAACAGGAACTGTTGGTGACTAATTCAATATCCTTTTGCCTTTTTCAAACCTACTAACAGGAATTGTAATTCAGCTCTCTAACTTTTTCCCTGTCTGCATTAGCTTTGACTCTTCAGTCCTCTGCTGTCTGTTTCGCTTGGTACCACAGAACTGAACAATGAGAGGCTGTCATCTAACCGTCATGGACATTGTCGACTGGTATGAGCCCGGCTTACATTATGCAGCTGTAGCGCACTAATATTATATAAGTAGTGGTTTTGCAAGTACCTTAGTATATGTCTGTCACATGAGTAGTGTCCGCAGAGCTTGTCCTCTGCTCGTTCCCGGGGTACTGTCTGAAAAATCTGTCTGTGGTCGGAGAACATTGTCCCTTGTCATTCTGATCTGGTCTGGCCCTGGCACCCTGACTCAACACAGTGTCACAGCAGCTAGAGGACAATGATGCCTTTTAGATGTCATGGGTAGGTAGGCTAGATGTCCGACACTTGGAGAGTGATCAATCCAGTGATGAGATAGCCACAGCACATGTAATGTACATTGCACCATGTATAGGCTGAGGAAAGGGGTCTGCTGACAAAGCCAAGAGACCAGGGAAATATCATTAAACTCCTTCCTGCCAGGCATGGGGGGTTATGCTTGTGGGACTCCGTCCAGAGGGATTATAGATGTGACATCTTGCTTCATGTGATATGGAAGTGTCAGCATGGTAACTGGTTTTCTACTCATGCATTTTCAGCTTGTTGTGTTGTTGTGGCACGTATGTGTCATGTTTTGACACTGTAGTACGAAATGCACATTTCAAACCGTTTCTTGTCTTCAAATTATCTACTTGTGTACAGGTGCCTGAATACCTCTGAGTGAGTAGGAGAGGTTGTGGGTGACGATAACAATTGTTTCCTGTGCTTATGGATGCTTCTGGGAGCTCAGTCCCTGCCTGGCCTGGATCCCTGATCCTGCGCATAGTACAAAATGCCAGCAACAGATCTCAAATTTGTGAGACAACTGCAAGGCATGCAGACACAGTCATAGTCGCTCAATGTTCTCTTACACTCAATGGAAGTAGTTGACGATGAGCTGTAGACGCTGGTCAGAACCTACTTCCTCACCACTGACATCATTACTGGGCATGTGTGGATTGGAAGCGGGGGGCTGCTGATGTTCATCATCATCCAGAATCAGAGGGATTCTGCTGCGCAAGGCCAGGTTGTGTAGCATGCAGCAGATGACTACCGTCTGGCATGCCTTCTGTGGTGAGTATATAAGTGCACCGCCAGTCTTGTCCACGCACCTAAATCTTGACTTCACCCGCACAAAAGTGTGCTCCCCACACATGGTGTCCTCCCATGTGCATCATTGTATTGTACTTCCCCCGGCATTGTTGGATTCCGCAGTGGGGACAGCAACCCCAGACGATTGGGATACCCAGAGTCACCTAATTGTGAGATATGAATATGTGAGGAGAGCAGCATATCACAAGTACATCACAGTCATTGACACAGCCCACTCACCAACGAGCCAGTCCCGCCCGGGCTGCAGATTGTCCATCAATTGGGGTATGGTGCTGTTCTGTAAGATGTGGGAGTTATGTGCCGACCCAGGATGCTTTGCACACACTTGTGGGATAATCTGATCTGCCTGGCATACCACTTGGCATACCACTTGCGCGCTGATGGAATGGTAGTGTTTGCGGTTTCTATAGATGTGTTCACTTGCCTGTGGCGAAATGAGGGCAATGTGCGTGCCAATAATGGCTCCCACTACATTTTAAATGCCTCCCAGGTCATAGCACTCCCCCATCACAGCTGCCAATTCATCCCTCCTCAGGAAGTAGACATGTCTGTCCTTGTCAAGCAATAAGGCTGACAGGACATCACGCAACTCCATGCTGAACATGGGCTGTGACATCCCACCGGCGCTGGCCACAATGTACTGGAAAGACCCAGTAGTGAAGAAATACAGCGCAGCCATAACCTTCACTGTAGAAGACATTTCAGCCGTATATATTCTTTTGGGCTTCAAAGGGGGATCCAAATGGGCAAGTAGGTTTTGTTGTGTGGGACGATCCAAACAGAATTTCTGGATGATTTTGATGTCCTCCATCATTGGCAGGTCAAGGACAGGGCAACGGATAGGTGGTCTCCTCCTACATATGTCAGGGTACAGAAGCATGGGCTGAGTTAAAGATGAGATGTGGTGAACAGCTTACACAGAGACTCACACTGTTAAGAATCTTTCCTAATTGTCTGATAGACAGCATTAGATAAAGTGCCTTGTTAATGTCATTTCACATTTAACTCTGTTTTGTGGCTATTTGAAGGTAGCAGTGTTTGTTTTTTCACTAATGTGTTCCCAGTAGCAGTGCGCAATACTAACGGATTTCAGATACACGTGACCCCTGTGCTTTAACTGTCTGACTGGCACACGTGCAAGAGCGCAAGACCCAAGTAAATGCTTGTGCGCTCCCTGCTATAAAAACTCTACCCGCCCTCAAACGGTGCTTCGCTTCTTTGCATCACCGCTTGGATCTCGGACCCGTTTTCAAGCCCCCGCAGACACCTACCTGAAGGAGAAATCATCCTGTTCCATCTCTGTTGTCTTCGTGGATTCTTTGGCTTCCTGACCTCGAGCCCTTCCGGAGGATTGGTCGTGTTCCTACTGGAGTCGGCAGCTCTGCCAAGAGCACTCCTCTAACTCAGCAAAGAAAAGAAAGAAACACAAGAGATTATTTCTTGCCTGTTAACCGGCAAGTAATGCGAATAAGAGCTGATATTGAAAGAAAATTCCGGTAAGCATATGTTTGACATTTTAACATTTTTAAAGCCACAAATTATATTGCGCTGGGACAAACGACTTAAGAACATTTACTGAAGACTTATGCAGTGCGAGAGACATTTGTTTAATGCTAATCAATAAACATGTTATATTTTACAGTGGCTTCTTTGTGACGCTCTGATTTATGATTATTAGAGATTAAGGAAACATCTCTGATTATTTTATTCTTATTGTTGTGGTATAATTTTGATGATGTATATCCAATAATTCTTGAAAATAAGGAGATTTATGGTGCAGTGAAAGCACATATTGTTCAGAGTGGAGGCACATATTGCTTCTGTGTTTTGTTTCTTCTTATTTTAATTTCAGAATCCCTTTATGACAAGTCTTCATTGAGATTCACAGGTATGGTTTAATGCCAAATTAAAAATTAAACATTATTAACATCACTAACCTTTTAACAACTCAAATGTAAAAGAAATGTGTTATTTGATGCAACTGCTAATAAAATCTTCTATGTCTATATAATTAAAGGTTCTCATGAGGATATGAAAGATACAAAAGACAGTATCTATTGAAGCGTATGCATGGGCTCTCCTAGATTAGGTAGGCAAATATCTACATTGTTTTGATGCTCATAGAGGTTGATATGATCCTTTATTTATATTCTGTTATTCTCGTTATTTAGACAATAGAAAAGAGCTCAGAAACGCTTCCAGCTGAGAAACAACCACACAACCTCCTCAGAAGACGGAGAGCAGTGTTTTTTCTTGTATTCTCCTTCCAATTCCCCTTTCCCCAGGGGATCAATCAGAACAACAAGAGTTATACCATTTTGCGGGTTTGGTTGATTCAGGGGCGATTTGGGAACCTGCAGCGCCAAGTAGGGAACAATCGGAGGTCAAGGAGGTTCTGGTGAGTGACATCATGATACACACAGCCTTAGCATTGACAGGACTCATGGTCAAGTGAAATGCACAAGTGGCCTGCATTCAGACGTTGTTTTTCTTCACTCACTCAACATACTGACACTGCGACATCAAAAGAGGTTGATGTGTATGGCATATGGTACACTGCTTCATCAAGGTTGAGCTGCCCTGTGGTAGGATGGCACAGCACTTGTGTTTCCCAGCATCAGTGCTGAGTTGCATGTCACTGCTGTCGAAGCACGAGCGCAAGCTTTAGTCCCACAATACGCAACAACATTACAGGATGAGGGCAGTGTGTGTCATCTGCACAATGCAACATGGATATACAGCACGGTGGACAGAGACATGTGAACATTATGGGGTAAGTCCTGCCTGAGTGTGTGTGTGGAATTTGCTTGACAGACATAGCAATGTTCACCTGAATGAGGCACAAATGCACATGGATTTTGTATACATGCCCACATGGCTGATAATGACTGATGATGTTGGGCAGGGCTATGTATGTTTGTTTGTTCCACATGTGCACTCCTATGACGTGTCTGGGAACATCTACAGGCAATGGCATCTAGGCACACAGTATGTCTGATTGGCAGACACTGAACACCTCTGATTGTCTGCCTAAGTCACTGGCCCTTCACAAGTCGACCCCTGGCCAAGAGACGCCAGTCAGATGTCAAGGGATATTCAAGCGATGTTCACAGGTTGGACATTGGTACAGTGAGAGACATTTGTCCTTTTTTTACTCCTTCCCTCATTTCAGTCCCTGCTGGCCACGAGGCATGAATATGTATGTAATTTCACTCTCCTTTTTCTAGGACATAGCATGTGTGTGAAGTCCTGACTCAAAGGTCACACTCTCTCATACCTTCACATGGTAGTGACCAGCTGGTCACTGTTCTAGTTGTTCTGATGTAGCAGCCACTACCAGAGGGCTGGCTTACCCCCCACCCCAAAGCCACCCAGCACAGGTGCCAACAAACGGGGCCAGATGCCCGTGCCCTGGGCCAGTTCTCCCATACAAGTATGGTTATTTATATGCATGGAGGCCTTGTGCTCCACAATATTACACATGAGGTGCACCAATCACTTTAGGCAAATGAGTTGTGATATGTGATGTAATTTGCATGGTGACAATGCTAATGCAGAATGTGTTTGCATGCGCGTTAGCTGGCATCCGCAGAGATGAGATGCATTGGCCCCAATTGAATGTTGCATGATTGCGGGCGCAAATTGCAGGTTTCCGCGGTGTGGCACACACTATGCGAATGAGCCATCAGTGAATGTGCGCCGTCGGTGGCGTACATTTTTTGGTATTGCAGTGTGCGTGCTCTGCAACTGTGTGGCTCGGCATTGGCACAATTTGCTTTCAGGGGCACCAAGGATCACTCATGGGGATTGGGTGGGCCTCGCACATTGCATTCGGCAAGTTGCCACATTCATCGTGGTCAGACCATGCTTGCTGGGAGTTGTAGTTGTTCAGGGGTTTCAGGCGTGGTGATGATTGGTACGTACATCTGCTGTTATGTTATGTTATGTTATGTTATTATAGGTCTTCTATAGCGCACGGCTACTCCAAAGGAGTGTCCCGGCGCTTTGTGCTCCAGACCTAGGAAAGAATGCAGACAAAAACATAACAGTGAAAGAAATAAAAACAGTCACAAAACCTAAGACGGGGCAGAAAGTCTCTAACGGGTAAAAAGCCAGGTCTTTAAACCCTTCCTGAAAGCAAGTAAGTTGGGCGTGGAACGCAAGGACAAAGGTAAAGAGTTCCACAGCTGAGGGGCCAACAATCTAAATGACCGTCCTCCGATGCAGGCTTTTTTTATTCGAGGAACAACTGCAAGTGCAAGAGATTCCGATCTCAAAGATCGTGCCGGAAGGTAAAAAGCCAGCCTCTTTTGCAAGTATTGAGCTCCCGTAGCATGCCAGTGTCATAGCCTTGAATATTATCCGCTTCCGGATAGGGAGCCAATGTAGAGCTTGCAGTAAACTCGAGGCGCTAGCTCGCCGATGCAGGCCAAAGATGGCTCAGGCGGCAGCATTCTGAGCCACCTGCAGGCGTTGTAGAAGGTATTCCGGGAGGCCAAGATATAAGATGTTAGCATAATCCAATCTGGATCCAATGAGGGCCTGACCAATTGTTCTCCTATGTTCTTCTGAAAGTAACAGAAAGAACTTCCGGAGCATCCTGAGGATGCCGAAACATGTTCCTGTGAGAGTCAGCACCTGGGATTTGAGCGTCAGCCCATTGTCTATTTTAATTCCCAGGTTCTTGGCTGACTGGGATGAATGGGCTGGGGGGAACATGTCGGCGGGCCACCACCCTTGCCAATCCGGATCCGATGAGCATCCGAAAAAAAGTATCTCGGATTTGTCTGAGTTGCACTTGAGGCTGTTCAGTTGGAACCAGTTAAAAACAGCCCCAAGGCACTCCCGGATACTTTTGCCATCAAATTCTTCACCCTTCCGGCAGGTAAAGAGAAGCTGGGTGTCATCGGCATAGGCATAGGAAACGATCTGGGCCCCGTAGGACTCCACCAATGTCGCCAGAGGGGTCATAAAGATGTTAAATAGAGTTGGGCTCAATACTGAGCCCTGTTGAACATGACCGTGTCTTGTCTGCCAGAGGTGCATCAGGTAGAGCTGTGGGAAGTCCTGTAGCACAGGGTCCATGGCGACTCCAGTGGTTAGGATAGGTTCTGTATCAGCTTCCTCTACGTTGTTGTGTTTCCGCCATCCATGACATGGTGTTTTTTATGCTGCGGTGGGGAGGGCTGTTTGCAACATCATAATCTGGTTGGCAGACAGAACTTGTTCCTTACATCGGTCTTGCTCTGTTGGCTCCATCTGCCACCCTTGCATATGCAAATAAGCGTGCTGAGCCTGACAGACTGCGGCGGATCGAAAATGGCCCCTGTCGGACCATTGTGGTTTGGTAGTCGCAATGAACGCACCTGGAGCAGGAAAATTAACGTTTTCCGCAACCGCCACTAGAGCAGATGGGCTTCTGTCCGGCACCCTAATAGGCCCCTAAGTGAGGATGGATGTTAGACCTGACATCATTTGCGTGAGTCTTCCTTCCATTTTGACAGATTGCCTCCTCTGTTTTGATATGTTTTTGCTGCTTATCTGCTTTGGGCACTGTGCCACTGATAAACAGTGCCCCAGAGCAAGTGCTGCCTATGTTAAATTGATATACTAATTGGTTATTCCATGATTGGGTTATTTGATTTACCTGTCAGCCCCCAGTATAGTGCACCATGTGTGCCCAGGGCTTGTAAATCAAATGCTGCTGGTAGGCTTGCAGCACTGGTTGTGCCACCCACAGAAGCAGCTTGTAAAGTGTGTCTCTGGCCTGCCATTGCAAGGCCTAGGTGCAGGCTAGCACTTCCATATCGACTTGGCCAAGTGCACCCACTTGCCAGTCCCTAAACCTTCCCTTTGCTTCATATTAGACACCCCGATGGGAGGCCCAAGTCCAGGGTGCATTGTAAGTATGAGGTAGGATATGCTCTGATGTGTGTAGCATGTCCTAGTAGTAAATTACAGCCATTTTCGTTTTTCACTATTGAAGGCTACCTGTTCTCCATAGGCTAGAATGGGCAGTTAGATTATTACATTCTTATAATCCTAACTGACTCAGGGAACATGGTAGACATTCGAATTTAGTAGGCCTGAACTCAGAATGATAAAATACATCTTTTAGTAAAGTTGGTTTTAATATTCTGTGTTTGAAAATACCACTTTTAGAAAGTAGGTATTTTCTTGCCTAACTGTCCAGGGTTGCCTCTGCTAGGTTGTGTATTACTTGTCTGGGTTTGTGAGTAACACGCCTGGGGGATTCCAGGAGACAGGCTGGGGCAGCCCAGTGGTGAATAGAGATCTGCATCTAGATGGGAGGGAGGAGTTGCACCTGGGACCTGAATAGGGCTGGGCCTTCTCTCTACGATGCTGGCTCCACCTCCTGTGGCTTGTCTGATGTCTCTACCCTGCACTGTGAAAGGAGAGAAGGAATCGTGTCAACAAAGGATTTCAGAGCTGTGCCTTTCCTCCCCTGTACTGGCTCCACCTCCTGTGGGGCGTCTGATGTCTCTGCCCTGCACATTGAAAGGAAGAAGAAAGTCATGTAAACAAAGTGCTCAGGAACTGGTTTGGACTAGGCAGAGGCCTCTCTGCCTTCAGAGAACAAAGGATTTTGGGGTATAAATATTGGGACCCTGATCCCAAGTAATTAGATCACTTCTGGAACAAGAAACCTTTTTCCTCGGAGAAGAACCAAGGGAGCTGCAGGTGTTTTACTGCCCCTCTGCCAGTGTTCTGTTTTCTGGGTTGGCCTGCAATGGTTGCTTCATTGCCAAGGAAAGGAGAAGGAACTTTTTAAGGCCTTTCATCATTTACAGAATATTCTCCAAGGGCTTGAACTGTGCTTCCCTTCTGCTGAAGTCTCAGGGACAAAAGACTTCACCTCTAGCTTCCCTCTGAGTTTCCTTGCTGGGAATTCTCAACTCCGGACATTTGCGTGTCCCTGGGAGCTGGAAGCATGATGCATAGAGAAGAAGCGTGTCGCAATCGCAGCTGAAATCGTCACATCGCCGGAGAAGCGAGCCTTCACTGCATCTCCCTGGAAGCGTGTGTTCATCGAAGCTTCCTGCTGTTGCATCACCAGAGAAGCGTAACGCTATTGAGGGAGTCGCCATCGCATCACCGGAGACGCGTCGCAGGGCTTGTCGCTGCTCCAAAGTACAGAGTTGTCGCAAGGCTTCCAGGGCATCTACGCATCGTCATCGCATCACATCAAGGGCGCCATCTTCTTGCATCACAACCGGATCATCGCATCACTTCAAGGCCCCATATTCCGCACCGCAACGGGCCCGCAGGCCAAGAATCTACGCATCACCTCTGCACCGGTAAGGATCACAACGCATCTCCTACTCTGCGCAAGCATTGAGGCTCGACGCATCATCTCTCCTGGATCACGGAACCGACGCATCTCCCCTTTTGCGAGCCTTTGGTTTACTTTGCTTTACGCATCCAGGTACTTGTTGAGTACTTTGTCGCATTCATCACCAACTTGAACTAAACAACTTTAATAATATTTTAAGTAATCTTAAGTGTAGTATTGTGGATTTTTATCGTTTGTGGTCTTGTGTTAAGTTAAATAAAGAATTCCTATTTTTATAAAACTTGTGTTGTGTCCATCTGTAGTGTTTGCACTGTATTACCTTGTATATTCACAAATGCTTAACACACTGCCTCTGAGATAAGCCTGTCTGCTCGTGCCAAGCTACCAAGGGGGTGAGCAGGGGTTATTAAGGAGGGTAATCCCCTTATCCTGACTTTGAAGTAAAGGTCCATATGTGTCAGCAGCAACAATGGCCTAGACCAACCTGCAGCATTTCATCTCCAGGAGGTTACTCCCCAGGGAACAGAGAAGGAGTGTTGTTGACAGAGAAGGTTTTCTTTGAGTCCTGGGCACTAAAGAAGTTGTGGCCATATCTGTTGATTCAGACTGACCACTGGCTTCTCAGGTGGCTCATTATATGAGGGGTGAGAACCAAAAACTGTTGAGGTGGTCCATTTCCCTACAGGGTATGGAATTTAGGGTTTAGAACAGACCTGGGGTAGACCATGCAAATGCTGATGGTCCAGCTAGGTTTGTATGCCTTAGTGATGAGAACTCTTTGAAGGTTGGGTAGATCCCCCCACTTTGAGCTGGGAGTGATCTGTGTTGGACCTGTCATCCTTAGGGTGGTCTTTACCCAGACTTTTTTCTTTTTTCTCCTGTTTTTGCTGATTTTTTTCTTGGCCTTAGGACCTAATCATGGTGACATTGGTTTATACATGATTGGCATATTAGATTTACTAGGAAGTCCCTTGTAAAATGGTATAACATATACGCAGGGCCTGTAAGTCAAGTGCTACTAGTGATCCTGCAGCACTGATTGCGCCACGCACATAAGTAGCCTTTCAAGCGTGTCTTCGGCCAGCCATCGCAGAGCCTGTGTGTGCAGTTTACTGCCACTCGACTTGACATTTAAAACAACTTGCCAAGACTTAAAAACCCCTTTTATTACATATAAGTAACCCCCAAGATCAGCTCGAATGAACCCTATGGACAGGGTGTCATGTAAATAAAAGACAGGACAAGTGTGTTTAATCTTTACATGTCCTGGTAGTGACAAACACCCAAACTTGTTTTTCAGTAATGTGAGGCAACCCCCTCTTATAGGCTACCATTGGGAAATCCATAATACCCTTTTAAACTGTAATTTCTGATTGCAGAAAAGTAGCTTTTTCACGTTCCATGTTGGAATGCTATTAATAAATCCTCCTTACTGGTGAAGTTGGATTTAGAAAGGGACCATTTCTCTGCACTTAGTGCTCTGTGTACCTGATAGCCTGTCTCCAATGCACGTCTTTGTTCGGTGACAGCTACACTTTGTGCATTTCCTCTAGACAGTCATGACACAGGCAGGATAGGTGTGTCATACAACTGCATTCTGATGGCCTTCCCGGGGCAGGATGGAAGTGAGAGGCTAACTCTTAACTTGAATAGGCAGTGTCATGTTCCCTCACAAAGGACTGATTACCACCCACAGATAGCCTGGCAGAAAGGACTGGGTTAAAAGAGATTCATGTGCACTTCAGAGAGGTGCTTTGAAGTCACCTGCACATCAAAGGCACTTTTGGGTATAAGTACTATGTTCCTAACCCCCTAAAATCTGACACTACTGGACCTGTAACTGAAGCTCTGCAGAAGAACTGCTGTGCTGCTTAAAGGAATCAAATGGACTGCGGATCTGGAAGGTCTGCTTTTCTGTTTGTTGCGCTGCTGCCTGCTGCTCTCTGACTCCGTTGCAGGAGAGCTGTACTCTGTCTTCACTTCAAGTTATTTCCAAGGACTTGTTGACTTGCATCCTATTGCTTTAGACTCTTGAACATAAAAGTCTAAATCTCTGCTCCTGGCTCACTGTAAGTGGTCCTGATACTTGTACCATGGATTTCAATGCATCTCCTGTCTGCGTGTCTCAGAACCAGCGCATCGACATGGCTGCGGTAGTAAAATCTGTTCATCACATCAGGTTTCCCTCCAGTGGTTTTCCTCCAGAGATTGATGCATTAGACAGCATTGTGCCACCATTGCAGCTTGGTGAAATCGACACATCCCATCAACTGCGTGGCAGAAACTGGTGCATCACTCGACACCTCTCAACTCCGGTATCCATCTTCGGAACTGATTAATCGCCTTTACTGCATGGAGAAGAGTGACGCATCCTGAACCTGCGGGCCTTGACATCAACGCATTTCGCTGTTTGTGACCAAGAAAGGTACTTTGTTCACCAGGGCCTGCATGAGTCCAGTAACCGTCTGGTGCTCCATTGCAGTCAGCCCGAACTTTGACTTTTTCCTGGTACAGCGTGACCTAAAGTAGCCTTTTATAGCGCTACTTGCTTCTAAGCGATTTGGTGTGTTTATTATTTAAAGATTAAATATCTCATCTTCTATACATTGGAGTTTTGTCGTGTTTGCCTTGTTCTGGTCAGAAAATAATATATTTTTCTAAACCTGTGTGGAGTCTTTTTGTGGTATATTTATTGTGTATCTAGCTTACCATGACTATAGTATTGGCTCCTTCCAGGTATCCCATTTCTAAAAACCGGAAATGTCTAGGCTAGAATTTTCGTTTGAGGGGCACGATCCACCAACATTTTGTTGGACTTGGACCTTTCTGCAGGGCCATTCATAAGCGTTTTGCTTCACCCTCCTGCTTATTGAACCCATTTTTGTTGGTTTTAAAACTTTACCACTACTAAACAGTGCAAAATTGCTTGTCCTCTCTCCTTCAATCCTTGTGGAATTGGCTTGAACCAAATAGGCATATTTATTTACTTCAAGCCCCTAGTAAAGTGACACTTCCTGTGCCCAGGGCCATTAAATGAAATGATATCAGTGCAGCTGCAGCACAGATTGTGCCACCCACTTAAGTAGCACTTTAAACTTGTCTCATGTCTGCCATTGCTGCCTGTTTGACAGTTCTTAAACTGCCATTTTGACCTGGAAAAATACATTCTTTGCCAGGCCCAAATCTTCCTGTTTCATACATATAAGTCACCCCTAAGGTAGTCCCTGGACATCCCAGAGGGTAGAGTTCACAGTATATGAAAAGTTGAACATGTACATTTGAGTTTTACACGTCCTGGTAGTGACAAACACTCAAATTAATTTTTCACTGTAGCAAGGCCAACCTCTTTCATACATTAACATTGGAGTTACCTTATTGCATATAACTTCCAAATGGGTGCAGGTAATCAGTTCATGTTTGTTGTCTGGAATTGTAATAAAAAATCCTCTCTCAAGGGGAAGTCAGACGCACAGTCCATCTTGATTGCGGATTATTTTTTTACTCCAACAAGAGTCATCAATATTCCAATAAGGAAGTTATCCAATTCTTACTAGCAAGTGGACTTTTATTATACTGGCATACATAGACTGAGAATTACATTTCCAGTAAGCTAAGTGTTTCTATGACTGTAGAACCCCTCTTTATATGAAATCTTCTAAACATAATATTGGTTTTAGAAAG
Organism: Lissotriton vulgaris; assembly: GCF_964263255.1. Classification (NCBI taxonomy): domain Eukaryota; kingdom Metazoa; phylum Chordata; class Amphibia; order Caudata; family Salamandridae; genus Lissotriton; species Lissotriton vulgaris. The sequence goes on from NW_028241798.1 coordinate 223,706, forward strand.
TTGGCATTTTTCTGCCTTATCCATGTAAAGACTGCGGCCTGTTCTGTGGTCACATGACAAGGTGAAGCTAACAGTTGGTCTCTGTTTATTTCTTTGAGACAGTAAGACAAAGGGAGGGCCACTCTGAGTTAATGAGGGAGAGGAGCTGTCACCTACTATGTTTGCACATTACAAAGGCCCTACCTGAGCACACTTACAGGGAGCTTGTTACTATGCTATTGTGACTCCAGACAAGCTGGGGCCAAAACAGGGAGGGAGGGGATGCCTAACTTCTCAGGGGAGGTTGAAACCTCAAGAAGCTTTTCCAACTTCAGACTAGGAACTGGGTATACATATAGGACATCAGACCTCAACTCTCCAGTGTACTTCTGGACCAGTGCACCTGAAAGGACTGCTGCTCTGCTGGACTGTTACTCTGAAAGACTGCTGCCCCTGTGCCAGCTTGCTACCCTTTTGCCTGGGTAAGTACAAATGGGCCTGTATCTCTTGAACCTTAGAACCTGTGAGTGACTTCAAGTGCTAGTTGGCTGACATCCTGGCTGGTCCGGAGCCTCAGGGACAAAACAGGCTTCCAACAACCTTGCACCTGCACCTGGACTCTGCCATCCGTGACCAGCCTGCCAAGCCATGCCACCCCAGACCTGGACCCTTGGAAGTGGGCTTAGGGTGCTTTGCCGGCCGTCATGGATCCAGAGGAATCGATGCACCTCCTTTGCTACATGGGGTAACTAGAGCAGAACCGACACATTATCGCTATTGCATGAAACAGATCCTTCACAAAAACCTGCATCGCCTTCGCAGCCTCTTCAGAACCACTGCTGAGTGACACATATTCTGAGCCTTGCAGGGGTAAAACGCAGGTGCCCACGGTGTGGGGGCCTGAGCTGCAGGGGACCCCCTCAGCACCGTACTCAGGCCTGAGAGTTCCGTATTAAATACAGAGTTGGGGCCCCTTCATCTACCTTGAAGGGGGCCCCCTCAACTTTTGTTACACCAGTGGAGCCTTGCATCCTCATCAATGAATGAATGAATAATGGAATTTGTAAAGCACCAGATTCGCCCCTGTAGGGCTATCTCCACGCTAGAGGAGCAGGAATGCAAGGCCAGTAATATCAGTTAGATAGTGAGTTCCAGTACTGTGGGGCAAGGTAAGAAAAAGCTTTGCTCCCCGCACAAGGTTTCCTGTAATGGGAGCTTTCTCCCCTGAAGTTAGAGATCTACCAGGTTCAAAACAAACACCTTTTTGCCGTAAGATAGCTAGGCAGTGGCGGCTGGTGACATTTGAAAGTAGTGAGGCGTAAAATGATTGTTGCACTGCGGTTAGCGTGCATAGCAAGCGAGCTCTAACAACCTACGGAGGGCTCAGGGGTGTTCCTCCCCCGAGAATTTTTTGAAAAAAAGAGTGGACAAGTGGTGCATTTTTAAGCACATTTGAGGAAGCGGGAAGGTTAATAAAGCACTACAATTGAATTATTTATCACTTAGGAAATTGCCAATTTTTATGAGCTATAGAGGACAATCTTTGAGTATGCTGATGTTATCATTTGCCCACAATATTTTTTGAACACACTAATACACTTGTAATGGTTTTGTACAATATAAAAAAAACATTTACTCTTGCAATGCAAGCTAAAACACTTGTAGGGAGCACGGAGGATTATACCCTGGACCGGCGTCCTATGCACACACGGTCACATTTCCCACTTTGGAGTGCATTGCACCTTTCCGCACAGTGAAGTCTGGAGCAGAGCGAGAGCTTCAATGGGATAGGCGGCATTCCTTTATCTACAGTACACACTCAGTCCCTCGAGGAGAGAAAGAGCTCCCTTTTGCACATACATTGACACCTTAGATAAAAAAATAGATCTTTTGCATGCTGAGACCCTGGTAAAAAGATAGATTTATCTTGTGACAAATGCACTGACTTCATGGAGAAGAAGAAACTGCTTCCTTGCACATACCAATAACACCGGAGAGGAGTGGCAAAAATGTTCTGTGCACCCAGTAGTAGAGCTACTAATCCCCCTGTGCACACTCCGCGCGAGGCCCATTTTTTAAGCTTATAAAAATATTACACCTCTGAATAAACTCTGTGGTCACACTTCACATGCACCCCACGAACAGTGTCAGCATAAGACACAAACCCAGCCATTGTAACTGCGAAACATAATGGCCAAGTACTGTAAAAAAGACTTTGTAGAAACAGCTCATTCGTATAAAAGGCCACAAGAACACTACAAAACACAGTGAGCAGTTATCATCACCCTGTTCTATAAAAACTAAATGTGCGGCATTGAAGGCCTCTTCAAGTCCTCAGAAGGATGGTGGAGGAAGGGAACTTTTTAATAATAAAATTCTAGTAATACGTGTCTTGGTATTCAATATATTGTTTTTAGAAGATGTATGTCCTGAAAACAAGGTCATGTTTATGTATTTGATGAATTCTCACTTACAGCCAGTTTCAGTCTACTCATACCGTCAATGTTCTCTTTTCCATAAATTTGAGTTGTATGGACAGAAGTGTGTAATGGACAATAATTTTACAAATAAAACATACCTAGACTGTGCTGCAGTTAAAGAGAGAGCCTATCAAACAGCTTTCAAGTCATGTATAAACTACACTGCAAAGCCAAGAAATGACACTGATGGATAGGGTAAAGAAATATATGGAAAGGCTGAGCGAGGCAAATCAGTAAAGACTAGCAAAAGTTTTCATAACAAGAGAAAACAGAATATATGAAATTCATCACACGTAAATTGATTTCCAGCATGTTCAATATGGATCGCCTAAAACCTGACAGTAGTTTAGTGTTCGGTGACTCGCCAAGCTCAGCCCTGAAATATGTACGCAGTACTATGCAAAAAATCAGGTTGTCACTTTTTCAGAAAATTGCAATATAAGTACTTTCTAGATTATATTTGCAGAATGTCTGAAGAAAATATACAAATACATCTGGACATTTAAACCCTTCCATTACCGCAAAGGAAAAAAGCATGGTGTCAAATATTGACCACTTAAATATTGTTGTATTTGTTTTTACCAACAATATAAAAGAAATAAGCACAGTATGGCAAAACATTTTAAGGTAACTTAGTGGAAAACTGCAGTGGAAGAACATTTTAAATCATGCACTCCAAAATACTACTCACCACCCTCTCCTCCCAAAAAACACAATTAAAATCAAAACAAACACTCAAGTCCTTGCACTTTCTGGTTTTGCAGATAGATAAGTGAGGAACTGACAAAGGTTTTCAATCGAAAAATCTGACTGGCTGTGCAGCATTTCTTTCTCAACCCATTAATCATATAAGTACGCTATTCTGTACAGTATGTACAGCAGTACATTGCAAATGGGTGTCGTAAAGATCACAGTCCACGCAACATCTGACTACAAGTTTGTTAAAATCCAGACTCCGGGCTTATAAACAGTGCAGAAAGCGCAAACACGAGGAAAACAATTCCACCAATAATGGTCATAGTTCGTACTGACTTTTTTTGCGCTATCATTTGTCCTCCAATAACTGCAAAACCTGTGCACAAGCAATGTCCTATCGTTCCACCAACTGCCACACCTCTGGAGCAGCCAAAACAGAGAACATAGCTGTAAGCTATGAATGATGTACTCACTCTGCTACAAATGTTAAAGTAAAGGCTGGAAGAAATATTGAAGGGATAAAATGTTGTCACTTTCTCGGTCCAGAACTTGTGATGCCTCCCATTTCTACATTTTCGGGCCCATTAAGCAATTTTGATCGGTGATATTCTTCATCTTTTTTTTAAATTTCTGCTTGACCTTCGTCAGGGTTCATCATACCTTCTCGAAAAATCCTTAGCCCTAAAATAGCAAACAGCGCCTGGACAATTGGGGGCATATGTAGGTAGGCGTTTGTATTCGCAAACGCCGGGGTTTGCGAATCGCAAACGGTGCTTTGGTATGTAGGTGCATATTAGCAAAATAAGGAATCACAATAATTGCGATTCCTTATTTTGCTCAAGCATTTAAGGAGTTGCAATTTTGTGATTCCTTAAATGCTATGTAGGAGTGAATTTTGAAATGAGATTGTGGCTTAAGGAATCGCAAAATACCACCTACTCCAAGTAGATGGTATTTTGCGATTTCTTTTCAAAATGCAATTTTTTTAAAAATTCAAAGTGCCATATGGCGCACAGACATGCCCTTAGGGCATGACTGTGCGCCACATGTACTTCGAGGCACATTCCAGGGGTGCAACAGGTGTCCTTTGGACACCCTGGCACCCTTGGAATTGCGATTCTCAAATTGCGATTTTCTCATAGAAAACCGCAATTTGAGAATGTATCCCCTTTCATTCCCATGGGCCTCTTAGCCCATAGGAATGAATGGGACACTCATTCCTTAATTGTGATTCGCAATTTGCTAATCGCAACTAAGGAATGTTAGAGACTCGCAAAAAAATTGCGAATTATTACCTACATTCCATTTTGCTATTCTCAAATAGCAATTCCTTACAAATCGCTATTTGGGAATCGCAAAATGGAAATTACCTGCATATGCCACATAGTATGTGTATACTGTAGTTGTGTAACCAAATATAACTGATAAACATTTCATCAGGACTAATGCAAGCATAGCACCTACCAAAACAGTCAAACGATTATAACGCATTGCCATGATAGAAGCAATTAAGAAAGTCTTATCTTATCTCCAAGTTCTGAAACAATGATGATGGATATAGCGGCCACAAATGCATGGATGAATCCCAAGTTATCTGCGTTTAGAGTATCTTCTTCTTAATGGTGCACTGGAAGATGCAGGGTGGACACCTTCTCTGCGGGGCCTTGCAGGGGTGGCTCAGGTTTGTTTTGCGGTCATGCAGGGTGTGGTTGTGGTTCCTTATTTCCGTGTCCCCTGTCGTCATCTTCTTGAATGGCGATTGCCAGCCCAAGCAGTATTGGGGGTAGCAGGACCGATGTGGAAAGAATGTGTATTTTTGAGGCCAGTTGTGAGACTGCTCTACTGGAGTTCTCAATTGTCTCAAATGGGATCTGGCTGGTCTTCGATGGCTATTACTACAGTGCCCATGCTCTCTTCCTGCATAAGTGCACGGAAGCAGCAGGCCAGAGCACAGAGCAGCCACCTCGACTGGTGTCAAAACACAAGCAATAAACTTCCCATTGGCGCGCAGCATAACTTCCAGCGTTATGTTTGCCTCAAATATTATTGAAAAAAAAGTCTTGTTTGTGCTATATAAAACAAACAAAATATAGCTTAAAAAAATTCCTCGCCTGATTCCTTACCTGGACTGGTGAACTGCCGACTTCTAAATTCACTGTAGTCCTCCAAGTCTGGACAGCAACCTGCTTCCATAAAATGGCTTCTTTCAAGTAATAAGTTCCATCATCCACTGGAAAATGCAGAGTCACACGCGGGAATCAGTGTGAGGTATAGTCTGCACAGACTCGATTCCTCGGCATCCTGCCTGCCACACCCTTTCCCAACTCGTCACAGGTTGGGGTCCCACCCACGCCCTGTAACATGTTGGGAGAGGGTGTGGTGCCAATGCTATCCACTCTCTGATTGACGTGGGGGCTTAGAGATCACAGGCTTGGTTTTCAAATGCCCAGGGCTAACTTTGCCTGCACGCCATCAGGGGGCTAAGTCTTTGCCGAGCTGATGACTTCACAGCCTTTAGGGCTGTGAGGTTCTCAGCCGACAAACACTTAGGCTACTTTGGGCCCTCCCGGGGAGCATTGCAACTGAGAGTCAGTCACGTCACGTGACCTGAATCCGATTCCAGACTCCATGGCCACTGTCACCGCAGCAGTATCAGTGAGTGGGGCAGACAGTGCCCTGTATTCACTACAGATGCAGTGTATATCTTGGGAAAGCTACAAAAAACGGTTATTTTTTTTTACTAAATAAAATCTGAACTTTGATGAATGTAATGGGAGCAGAGCCCCGACGCCCTCGAGGAGAAACTGCCACTGTAGCTAGGAACTCTGCCATTAAGTGCCTTATGACCAAACCAGAAGATTTTGAACTTAATTCTTTGGTGGATTGGTAGCCAGTGAATGGCAGCCTTGACTAAGACACCAGACTTTGCATCTCAGCATCGCAGTTCCTCAGGACCAATGCATCCCCCCAACTGCGCGACGCATCGTCAAGTCTGAACTTCACATCTCATGCCCTACTCGACGGGATCCTCGATGACAATGCAGAACCTCTCATCGCAGCCTCATCGCAACCAAGATCCGATGGATCGCTTCGGCTGAGTGACACATCTTCGACATGGATCCTTGGAACGCTCCTCAAGTCAGGATTTAAGGTACTTTGCTCAGCCGGTCTAATGGGGCCATGTAGCTGGCCCACACTCCAGCATGGTCAGCCTGAAATTGTGTTTTTGTCCCGGTCCCGGTCTGGCACGACCAGATATCGAAAGTTGGCGCGTTGTGTTTTTTGGCACAATCCGACAAAAAATCTTTAAAATTGTATAACTCTGGGTTTACTGATTCGATTTTGGTCGTTTTTAATTTGTTTTATTTCAATTAAAAAGTACACTATTTTTCTACCTTGGTGTGGGGTCCCTTTTTGTTTGCTCTTTTCATTTTATCACTGTTTGTAGTGTTGCACAAATACTTTACACATTGCCTCTCGGATAAGCCTGACAGCTCTGAGACAAGCTACCACAGGTTTTCTTTTTTTTGTTGCAATTTTAAATAGCGCAAACTCGACCCGAAGGTATTGGAGCACATTACATAAATACCAGTTGCAATTCACAAATACACATACATTTTTTGGTAAGATGCGATTAAATGATTTGCCCAGAATCACAGGATGTTGAACCAACACCGGATTCGAATCTGGTTCCTCAGTTCCATGGTCGGCAGCTCTGGCCATTAGGCCAAATCCTCTCCTTAGCACAGGTTAATACAGGGTTGGCTTTGCCACACCCTGACAAGGACTGTGGTTGCTTCTTGACCAGGTCTCCAGCTCCAGTCAACCAACAACCCAATTTCTTACAAAATTCCAATGTATAGGCACCAGCACATGGTTTATACAGGTATAATATGTGCTTTATGGTAAATCACATGTTATATGTAGGTATGGCACGAGGAACACCGCTTAAGCACTTGCTTGTGCCTTTTTGTCTTTGGCTTTTTCGGGGAAAAGCCAGATTAGGCTCTTGCCTTCCATAAATTTGCAGAGGATGATGCAAAAGGGTTTGGGTCCAGCACAAGCGCCAACTTTCATTGCAAAATAGCTTTTGCACATAAAAGTTGATCAGTTGCTGCTGTTTGTGACATTCTGCAATGCTTTGTGACAATTAGCATCACTTGAATATCAGCACAAACCCTCAGTAAATCTGGACCTTTATTCTATTCAACTGCCATAAAAGGCATCCATGGGCATCATTTAGGGGTCACCAGGGGCGGCAGGTGGGACCCCAGGTTTGACCCTTGCAACACCTGCCACTGCCTTGGTAACCCCTGACCTCACAGTTGGCAACATCAATGCCAGGAACACCAGGGTAACATGTCCTTATCGACGAAGGTTCGGTCTCCACTTTCTTTTTTGCTGTTAATTTTTTATTTCACCAATAGACCATCATATTATACTTTCCACTATTAGGTTAATAACAAATGGAGTACAATTCATTGGAATATGTCACTCAATGGCAGCTGAGGTAAGTAAAAAAGCTTTGAAATGTGTGTTGTGTGCAAGGTTGTGAAGGTGAGTGTGTTTAGGTGAAAGACAGTGTATGTATGTGTGAATGTGTGTGCATGTGTAGGTGTGTGAGTGACATATGATGTCCCTTGGCATATGATGTCCCTTCCACCAAACCTGCCATTTTGGTGAATTGACATCCAGAAGGCTTCCCTGCCAAATGGACTCCAATGAGGCGAGTCAATACTGGAAACCGTCCTAGCTTGCTAAAAAAGTGAGTTCCCCTCAGATTAAAGTTCCCTCGAGGAGACCATGCATTCATTCCCAGCGAGCACTCTCCAGCATGGATGTTTCCAACTGGGCAACACACACACTGGCACAGACAGATCAGTAGTTTTAATTTTCCCCAGAGTGACTAAATACCTCTTCACGATGACAATAACAGAATTATTTGAATCAACATTATGCCAAATTTAAGTGATCATTTTTGGTTCTTTTGTTATTGTTTAGTAAGTCCTTAGTGGGCATTGTAACTTATCAGATTGAAGTTACTCATAATTGGATATATAATTCTAGTATAGCTATATAATGATAGAATAATGTACAATGGTGTGTTTAGTTTCAGCCTTTATATAACTTGATGATGTGTATCCGCTGAACAGAACATGGTTGGAAGAGGCATTCTCAGGTGAAATCCAAGGTTGTTTTTTTATTTTAACGATTCAATTCTTCACATTATTTTACCACTATTTCTTTCTGTATGTTAACATGTCTTTCAGTAATGTTTACTCCAACCTCTTTCGTTCTGTATACTTTCTTTCAACAAAATGCAGGGTATTATAAATATGTTCAGCTTTCATGAAGATAAACTGTGACTTGTTATGTTTTAAGTGTTGGCTCATATTTTCCTGTCTATTATTCTGTGTAAGATTTTTTTTTTGTGGGGTCATTCAGGCATAAACAGCAAATGTGGGGAGCCAGCCAACCTCATTTTATTTAGATTTCGTTTTTTTACAATGCCCTCATCTAATTCCTGTTCAGTTTGGAACAAAGGGTTGTTACTTGTTTATATGACTAAAACATATTATGGATATTTAGCCAACGAATATAAAACAAATAATGAAAATGCAAAGAATATAATATTTATTTGAGTCTTTATTATAAAATTATAAGAGTGGAGTATTACGTGGGTGTGAGTTAGGGTACTGGGAAGTCGCAAATAATTGTTTGGTGAGGTGCTCTTTTTAAATTTCAAAATGTTGCCCAAATTCATCCAAAACTGTACTTGACCAGCTGCATGCAATGGCTTCCTCTGCCTGCCAAAATCTGAAGGGGAGTTTGCTGGCAGAGGTAAACAATAACGGAGTAAAAACTCACAAGGGAGCCCTGTTCCTGATAATTTAAATCCCAGTTTTTTAAGGATGATTCACAAATTGGATGCCCTTTGAAGAAAGAATCCTTTCCGGTGCATCTTAAATGGTGAACAGGTGCACATTCATGTCAAAGACTTTTCTCTGCAGCCTTATATTATTTCAGTCATTCCTACAATTCAGAACTGCTCTGACCTGGTGTAAAGTCGTACGACAGCCTGCACCAAAAAAGGGAGCCCAGCCCAGAGCAACACCAGACGAATAACAGATGCCATGTAGCCAACTAACATGCAGCGCAGAGCCCCAACAGGGCCACAAAACCCACCACCACCCCCTGGACCTCCCCACCCCCTCCCCTGGACCACCACCGAGCAGTGCAGACAAAGATAGTGACCCTAAGAAAATGCAACCACCTTACAGACCCAACACCAGAGAATGTCATTGCCCACTACATGCACAAAGGGAAAACCACCCTGTGCATTCTGACCACCATTGTTCACAGACAGACGGTACCAACACAGTGGACAACCAACATCCCATCTCAGACAAAGCTGCTGGCCTTGCTGCACGTGTGGGCCTCTGGTACCCTCCAACCAACAACCGCACGAGACAGAAGAGTCACACAGCCAGCCCAATCCAAGTCCCTCACAACGGTCATGGATGACACCATCAGCTTGGTACCCCACTATCTATACTTCCCCCACACCGCGCAGGTACATCCGGAGACCAAGCAAGGCATCCTACACGTGTCAGGTGGCAATTGACTGCACACATGTCCTAGTTGTGCCCCCTGCCAACACTGCATTCAATAAGCGCAGAAGAAAGCGCACGCATCTCACCAATGTCCAGGCAATATTGGACCACAGGGGAATCTCCACCAAGGTCGTCGCCAACCACCCAGGCAGTGTGCATGATCCATACACCTTCCGACAGTCCATCATTAACCTGCTCTACCAGGATGGCACCCATGGAAATGCACTTCTCATTGGCAAATACCAAATGAACACACCACACACCTCAACTCCACAATCATGCAATTCACAACACTGGAAATGCACACATCACACGCTCACATACAACATGCCAAACAACATGCACACCCACCATACACAACAGTACAACTTACTGTGCATGTACATCGGCCACCACCGGCATGGCACCTCAGCCCAACAATAGCAGAATGTGGAAAGAGGTGAGGGCCAGACTGCAGTATGCAGACCACACACAAATCCATGCCGACACACACCGCTGGTGTCTGGAGTGTAGTGGAAAGTGGACGCAACCATCCCACTGCAGCCAGTGGTGAAGAATGCGGAAATGTAGCTTGTTACGTCCCCCCCGTGTGCGTGATCGGAGTGGGCTGGGGCGGCGTACGCAGGCCAGTGTAGAGGTGTAAATGAAAGGCACAGAACTCTGGCCATGATCCTCTTCCAAAATGCCCAACGTCTCTGCCAGGGCAGCACCTCTCACCCTGCCATGAGGCCGACGCTATCGCCATGAGCGGTGTTGCCTGCGATCCTGTGCACCTGCTACACCCGGGCTGTTGGTCCCCGGAGCAGTCTTGCCCGCCCCTGCGCACCCAGGCCTCAATGCCCACCTGCCGACACCAGCGTGTGTCAAAGAAGGCCCACCACATGCCAGTGCAGGCTCCAAGCCTGAGGGCTACGACTCTGGCACCTCCTCAGACCATCACGGCCTCTGAGACACAGGCCCACAGTACTCCTGTTTTGTTGACGTACTCTACCGGCATACCCAGCGGACAAGTAGGTCACACATTTGGAACTGAGTCTTGATTACACCATGGCAGAGAACATGAATTATGTCTGAGTTTATGTCCCTATACTCCCTCCGATGTGGTGACACCAAGTCTGTGTACAGCTTCACAACCACACATGCATGTGGGCCCACGCGGACCACTGCCATCGGCCTATGCTGCACTCAAGTAGGTCACACAATTGGAATTGAGCATCGATTTTTCGAAGGCAGAGTACATATCATTGCACGCAAAGAGAGGCATAAGAGGAGGACGTGTTGCAGTTTGGAGGAAAAAAGGATCATCGTTATGGAGGTGATCCACTACCGACAACTGTCCTAGTGTCACGTAGGGCCTGATTCACAGAATGAACTTAAGACTCAATCCTAAACTTACTACTATTTTGGTATTCACAGAATGCACTTACTACTTTTGGCATTCACAGAATTAACTTACTACTTTTGGTATTCACAGAAGTTAGGATTTTGTCTTAAGTCTGTCTTAAGTCTGTCTTAAGTTTGTCTTAAGACAAACTTAAGACAAAATCCTAACTTCTGTGAATGCCAAAAGTAGTAAGTGCATTCTGTGAATACCTAAATAGTGGTAAGTTTAGGATTGAGTCTTAAGTTCATTCTGTGAATCGGGCCCTAACTCTGTGCAAGGTGAGTCTACGACACATGGCTGTGGGCCACTGCTGACTGCTGCCTTCGCCCTACACTGTGGTCCAGTAGGTCACAGAGTCTTGATTTAGCAATGGCGGAGTTCATATCAGTGTACCGGCATCATCGCAGACTGCATCCCCTCTCAGCCCCAGTGCCACTAAGTCTGTTCCCCGACATTCATGGACACTCTCTAGTCGAACATTGGTGGCGTCTGAGTCTATGGACTAGGGGGTCGTTTTCATCCTCGTGTAGCTGATACCGAATTGGTGGTGGCAACGAGGCTGTAGCAGTCCACTCACATTTGCTGCTTCCGGCCGGCTACTGCCCTCCATAGTCCCCTTGGACATCATCAAGGACCCGCTCAGTCTGTGTGGCCCTACCTCAGTGGACCTCAAGTCACCCTCCTGTGGTGGTATGCCTGTACCTGTCACTGTGCATCCGGGGCCACTAACTCTGTGCAGGTCAAGTCAGAGACACTGTTTGATTCAATATTTAATGGCCTCTGAGACGATGGCCTTGGGGTCATCAATGCCATGTGTCTGTGGCCCTGCGCTGTCTGCCTCAACTGCAGACAGCACACATCCAAGTGAATCCTGACCGACCCAGACATGGCATCACCACAGGAGGCACGTGCCACCATCGCCTGGACCACCTCTAACCGCCATCTGCCAGAGTCAAAACAGTGGTACTGGCAGACTGATGGAGTTGCTCACACCTGTTGTGAATGCCATCATCTGCCTGATACCCTGCTCAGCACTCCAGGTGCCACTGACTCAGTGCACTGCAAGCCATAGTCCCTTACAGATTGAGTTTTGTGCTGTGGAGAGGTTGTGCAGCAATGTCACCTCAGGCAGTGTGTGAGACCTGGGACGTTGGTGAGGAAGATGGTGCAGGTTTAACACACCCCACTGCATCTGCATCAGGAATATCCCTAAAAGGACACAATCCTAGATGTTTTCTTCATATGAGCGCGCTCAGCTCTAATGCCCCAACCTCAGTGCACTGCAACTCACGGGCACTTCTGTTTGAATGTTGGCTGACCTCTGTACTTGCTCCGGCTCCCTCCATGTTGCTCAGCAGTTGGCTCTGTTATGTTGCTGTTATGCTGGCGTTCTCTGTTTCTGTTTCAATGGTGTGCACTTTCAAGTTGTTAACAGCACCAACCACTGCGTGCGGGCTGGTTTACACTCACCCCACACACATCCAGCACAGGCGTCACTGTACATGTGGCCCTGCCAATAAAGGGGCAGGCGCAAGTGCCTGTAGCCAGTTCCACAAACTATCTGCGTGTGTCCCTGTGGTCTTGTTGTATGCACAAGGGCCCTGGGCCCTACGACATTACATTGTGCTGTTTACAGCGGACACAGACATGTCACCGCAGGCAGCGGGTTAGAGCTGGGACTTGTAGCTTTGTCGTCACCCACTCAATACGTAAGAGGAGTGGACTGGGCTGTCATACGCAGAGCCAACGAGGATGTGTATGAGATATTTGCATGCCCATGGGCATGGTTCTGTACTGGGAATGTGCATCTGTATGTGTCTCTGGAAAGTGTGGGTCTCCTTCATCGGGTGTAGGTGGTCCCTGAAGAGCATTAGACACCCACGTATGTGATCTAGTCCGCATTTCAGGGGTTCAGACCCCACCCGCAACTGATCGACCACCTCCTTTTGGTGTTCTGCCACCAGGCATTGGAATGCTATCTGTGGGTCGGTGAAGTGTTAAGAGACAGCCATGCTTTCGGGTGCTTCCTGCTGTGTGGTCTGTTGCAGGGGCTGTGTTCTCTTCTATGTAGCTGGGCTGCCCAGGTCCTGGTGGTGGGTTGCGTGGGTTGTCCATGGGCTGTTGTAGTGCGTAGGTGTCGAAGATGTGGTGGTAATTTCACCGGCATCACTGATGGGTGGTATTCTCTGCTGTGCTAGAGGTGTTGTGTGTCCCTCTGCAATGTGATGGGGAGATGCATGTTGACATTGTGTTAACATGTATGTTGGTGCTTTGTTCTTGTTTACATGCAGACTGTATGACAATGTACATTGTGACTGTTTTGGAGGTGCTGGATTTAGATGCGGGACAGTGGACATTTGGACTACATGATGGATGTGAAGTTGTTCGCGCATATTTCAATTTCAGAGTTTCCAGCTCTGTCAGATGTAATAGGCCTGTTCCTGCGTGTGTGCAGAGCCAGTTGTGTCCTCTGTTCTGCAGTGTCGGGGTTGTGCATTGTACCACATTGCCGTCAATATGATGTGCTGTTATTGCTACGTGTGTATGCTGCAATGTGCCTCGGGGATCACTGACATGATCCAGGGTCATTGTGGGTGTGCATTGTGCTACACATTATTGTACATGTGTGCCATTGTGCCCATCTCCTCTAGTCCCCCCAGTCCCTGGTCGTTGCTCACCCTGTTGATGTTGTGTCAGGTCCTGTTGAGCTGTGTCCGGACTCCCGACTCCTTGCACCGTGTCCACACTGATGACAGTAGCCTCGGTTTTCTCCAGCTTCTCCTGTGGGGCAGGACTCCCACCTCCTGTCGCCGTTGTTGCCTTCCTGTTGGCAGCAGCTTTGTGCCTGATTTAGATTTTCACATCATGCCAGCGCCTCTTGGCCTCTTGGTCTCCTCCTTTGGCCTCCTCCACACTCCAAATGCATTCAGGATAGTCTAATTATGGGTCAGTTGATGGTAGTGTTCTGTCACCTCCGTGACGCTGATCTGATTTTTGCTGCGGACTGCACCAAGTCTTCCTCTCCCACTTCTCCTTTGCCTTCCCCAACCACGTTTTTCATTGCTGGTGGGGTTTGTGTTGGCCTCTGCACTCAGTCAGGGTGCATCCAAGTCGCTATGCACTTTGGATTGTTTTTGGTGTGTTGTTTTTGTTGCTTTTATAGTGCATTTTCCCACCAGACGCGTGGGATTTGCAGGCCCGCCGCTTGTTTTCGATGCTTTTCATATCGCGACTGGCCTCATCACAAGTTTTCTTGCATTTGTGTTTTGCATTTTTGGGCATCGCGTTGAGTTTTTCACAGACATTTGGCGCATTGTCGTGCCTATTGAATGGCGCCTCCGTGTTGTGAATACTTAGTTAAAATGGCGTCATTTTCCTGCGATAGACTGTGATGTTGAGTTTTGTGTTAAGTTACTTTTGCGATGGTTATCACACGTTCTTGAGAATATTCCACTGAATCTAATCAGCAGTACCACAGGGCCATCAGTTCAACATGATACATTTCCTGTAAAAAGTAATGTAATGAATTTCAACCTTTTCATTGAAACTGAATACGTACATGGGTACATTTATCTTTCATTTCAATGACACTCCCCCATCTGTGGAAAAAATAGCTTGAAGCACTGGAGTGTATTTTCCCAACAATTGCCCCAGTAAAAAGAGCTTTGGGATTCAAGATAACAATAATAATAATAATAATAATAATAATAATAATAATAAGAATAATAAGAATAATAAGAATAATAATAATAAAGTTTATGAAGCGCCTGGTTACACTTAAATCAGTGTGTCCCCGCACTATGATGGTGTTGTGACCGTATTGTTGGCTCTATTTCTGAGTGATGGTGACTTTAAGCTTGCTACCATTCTGAATCTCTATTCTTGCCTTGTGTTGGTCCTTTTCAGGCTTTTTTCAGAACCCGGAAGCATAAACTAGAGGATAGCTGCTTTATATGATGATAGATCCCTTATTCTTGACTCTAATCCATCTATTGCCTATTGGCTTTGACATAATTATGTGTCCTTTCATCATCCTACCTATAGTAGAGGGTGGACCCTGTAGTCCTGACTTTATATTACATATTGGTATGGTTTGTGTAGGTACTCTGACAGAGCTAAGTGTTATTTCATCCTTCTCAGGCCTACAAGGCCCAAAACTATAGAGACTCCATTTTGCTTTCTGTCCCTGCAGACTGAGATGCTTGCAGGGTAAAGGTGATGTTTTAGTTATGAGGTGTTGTTCACCCTTTGCGAACTGGAGAGAACCGGCCAGAGCTGAATCTAATCAGGAAGTGTCTCTGGGCTCAGGTCTCTAGACGAAACAAGCAGCTGGTCACTGTGGGAGCGTCTAGCGCAAGGAGCCTGGTACATGGAATCAGTGGGAGGAGGCTGCTGGCTGGAACTTTCCATGAGGAGAGAGCATTCCATATTAGTGAAGTGCAGAGCTGGAGTCAGTTAGAAGCAGAAAGAGTTGAGTTCAGAAGCAGAAGGAGTGGAGTTGGAGAAGGAGTTGGATCAGAGGAGAAGAGACAGTCGATGCTTGGAACAGAGGGAAGTCAGTTAGTCAGTTTGTCAGTGAGACAGTTGGAGCCAGAGAAAGAAGAAGATGCTTGAAACAGAGAGAAGACAGACAGACAGTCAGTGAGCTGGAACCAGAGAGAGAAGTCAGAAGCAGTTGTGAGCAGATGGTGTTTTGAACAGAGAGAAGTGAGATGATGTTTGGAATTGAAGGAAGCAGTCAGAAGCAGTTACTTATCAGAAGGAGTTGTGATCATCTGGAGTCTGAAGTGATGCCTTTTTGAAGAGACTGAAGTTATATCGTGGATTAGTCTGTGGCAGCAGCTGGAGTGAATTGGTCATTGGAACTGAGATAATCAGACAGAGTGAAGAAGCTAGTGGAGCGAACGGTTAGCAGAGCGGCAGAAACTATTAGGCTGAAGCTGGAAGGTGGAGAGAGTTCGTGGGGGAGAGGAATCCAGTGCAGAGTGATCAGCGCAGATGCGTGTATCTGGGACAAGCTAAGGCACAGACAAGAGAGGAACCCAGATGACAGCTAGAGCAAGACTTCATACTAATCAGGTGATATTTGTCCTTTACATTTAAACATTAACCTTGTCCCTATTGTGTTGCTAATCCTTTTCCTTTCAGCGCTGTGCAGTCTATTTACAGTTCCTGTTAGTTGCATGTGGATGTGGTATAGTAATAAAGCTTTACAGAGACCCCGCAGATCTGTGTATGTGTCTATTCCCATTTTACTTTTCAGGCTATGTGTTATAGTATAGTGTTATATTATTATTGTTACTGTAATAAAGATACCCCAGTTCTTAGTGAACCAGCGTATGCCTTGTTCTTATATAGTACAGGTAACCTTTTCTTCTAGTCAGGTGTCAGTGCACGAACGGAAGCGACCCCCGATCAGGTAAGTGACCACTGAATAATTAGGGAGAGAGGAGCCCTTGAGCTAAGAGAATAAGTTATACACTGTGTAATTCGCCCTTTATTCATAATATAGTAGTAGTGATCCCCTAGTGAATAGTGAGAGAAACTTCCCAACAGAGAGAGAGAGAGAGAGAGCTAAAGGTATTCATAGGAAAGTGATCGTCGTTGTGATGCGGTGTTAAAGAGAGCACCAGGGGGAATACTGGTGTTTATACCCACAGGATTGTGGCTTGTAATGTAAGTAAGAGAGCACCAGGGGGGATACTGGTGTCTATACCCACAAGATTGTGGCTTGGAGATTATAGAGAGGGCATCAGGGGGGATACTGAGGCCTGTACCCACAGGATTGTGGCTTGAGTGAGCACTGGTTGCAGTCAGTGTGTAATGGTATATAATCAGAACTGCCCCAGGGTAGATTAGTCTGGGCCCAGTTGGTCGCGAGACTATATTGTGTGAATGTGGTGTAGGGCATGGACGTCCTTAGTGATCAGTGAGTATTCCTAGTAATCCCTATAGATTTAGTGGTGTTTCTGATGATATGAGCTTGTATATTGCTAATTCCCCATCCTCAGGTAGGTACCCAGGTGCCTGGATAGATGGGTCCTGAGGAGGGAGGTGGTTGCGTTTCGGCTGGGTTGGTGGTGCTCTGATGAGCTGATTCTATCTGGTCCGAAAATCCGGTCGTTACAGATGGTAGAGAGAGAACTGTCTTGAGCTGGTTGCATGACAAGGGGTTAACATTCAAGGTCTATAAATGTAAATTTCACAAGGAAGAATAAGACTTTATAGTTCATACTTTGACTAGAAGTGGTTTGAAGCCAAAAAAGGAACTTGTTAAAGGTATGAGAACGTTGTTTGTTCCTAAAAACAAGGAGGAGCTAGTTTTGTTTTTAGATGTGTGCAGAGTTTGAGAATTTGTATACAGTATGTCCAAGGGATTTGTATGGATGCCAGTATGAAGGGTTTAGGGAACACTTTGTATTCAAAGAGAGGGTGGAACATAAGGAACAGTTACATTTATTTAATGTCTCAAACCAGCAAAATAGATATTTGGTAATTGAAAGAGAGGCATTGGTGATTTTCTGGGCAATAAAGAAATTAATATTCTTTGTTTGGGGTAAGGAGTTTACGGTCAACACGGATCACGACCATTTAAGGGAAGCGTTGATAAAAAAGGGGTTGACAACCATTCGAGCAGGATTGCTAAGTGAGTGATTTCTTTGCTAGAATATGATTTTAAAGTTGAGTATGTGCCAAGGCAATGTAAGGTGGTGGAGGGTCTAGGAGGATGAGTAAGTTGAAGAGGATGAGGAAGATATATGTGTTGTTGGGTACAGTACGGTAGATAAATAGAGTGGAGATTGGAAGTCAGTGGAGACAATGTTTTGCAGAAGGATATAATGATGGTGGAGAATGGTTGGGTAACGAAGATGTTGGTTGGAAAGGAAATTAAACTATATTTGGTGTGTTAAGAATGTATTGATCACTCAATAAGGGTATAGTATATAAAGGGACTAGATTGATTACCCTTGAGTCAATGTACAAGAGGTTGGTTGTTACGGGCCACAAGGGTGGCCAGGGTATTTGCACAACCAAGGATTGTTTGCTGATGAACTATTGGTGGCAAGCCATGGACAAGGAGGTGGAGAGAGAAGTGAGGGAGTGTGTGGAATGTTGTCTGAGTGACAAAGTTTCTAAGACTAGAGAGCAGCCCATGGCTGTTAGGGAACTGCCGAAGAAGGTTTGCAATGAAATTGAAGTGGAAATAGTAGGACTGTTAGGATTGCAAAGGATACAATTAATATTGTGCGGGTTGATTTGTTTTCCATATGCACAGAATTAAAGATTACAAATTATGTCAAGTCTACACGTGTGTTAACCCTTCTATCAGAGATTTGTGCTGGAAAAGGCTCACCAGGGTCACTATTAATGGACAATGTAGTATCAAAGGAAATGCATCTGTTTTTGATAGAGAGACGATTCAAACATGAAAGGTGTGCCTGTTATAATCACAAGATTAATGGGATGGTGGAGAGTTTGACAGAACAATAAAATAAGCTATACAAGTAGCAAGAAGTGTGGGATAGAATTGGAGATTGGAAATCAAGAAGTGGTTAGAGGCCAATAGGGCTACTTCTCATAAAGTCACAGGAAGAGTTCCAATTGACCTGTTAAAAGGGAGGAAAGACAATAATATGTTATCTCTGCTTGCGGTGAATGGAGGTAAACGTTTAGAGGATAGTGATATGGATGTGAGTGGACATGTAAGAGAAAGAGGAAGGTGGAGGAAAGTAAGAGATGTGGATGAGAGGAAGGCTACTAAGAGTCTTCTTATTAAAGTGGGGGATGTGATGATGGGGACGGCCCCTGTCACTTACGGTAGGTGCTCCAAATTCAGCAGGCCTATGAAAGTAATCATAGTGTTAAAAAATGCAGTGCAGATGGAAGTTAATCACATTTAGAATTTGAACAGAGTCGTGTGAGTCAAGAGTGTGGATGATCAATAAAGACAGCCATATTAAGGTCAGATGTACACCCCATATTTAAAAACAAAGTTCTTAGCACTATGTCTTGGCTCAATTCCATTAAATGCAGATCAACCGAGCTGGCACTTTAAAGGCCCGAAAGCATGTAGTCTTTGTGGAGCACTGAAGCAGGATCTAATTCATTTAATTTGCATCTACCCTAACCTAAAACCATATCGCCTTTTGTTATTGAAATTTTATTTTTAATATAAATGGTATTCACACCTGTAGAGCAGCAATATTAAAATACCTTGATCCAAATGATCCACAGCTCAATTGTAAGCCTGTATGAAAAATGTGTTAAGTCCGGTCCAAAGGGAGTTACAGAATAGCAATTTGGAGGGCCCACACTGTACAACAGTCCAATTCCAGGCCAGATTTGTTTTTATGGTTTTACATTAATATGCTAAAAAGTTCAATGAATTGAGACTGTGCTTCACAAAACAGACTATGGTGACATTATTTTTATTGCATTTTGTCATCTTTTGTGGCACTAAAATGAGCTGTGTAACCGATGCATTGTAAATAAATTGATGTTTTAAATTTTTTGGAATAATTCTTTTTTAATTTTATTATAAATATCTATAGCACATTGTTATGGTTTTAACTAACTGAAACAATAAAAAAAAATGAATTTGAATAAAGACAGCAAGAAGAACTGGATAGTGCAATGAGAGTGTTGCCAAGACATTGGAGTAGAAGTATTAGAAGGCTTTTAGTGTATATAAGTGACTTTGTTTTGGACTCTTAGTTTCTTAATATTTTTAGTTTTTTTTCTTATTTTATCTGTCATATATAGAAAGCGAGATGTGTGGAATCCTAGGGTGGATCTCATGAGTAGATTCCCTGTTGTGTTCAGCATCTGCCAATGCAAATAGGTCTGGAATGTGATTGGGGTTCAGATGATACAGGTAGGCTGCTGGAAGTGTAGGAGTGCTAAATCACTTTATGGAATGTAGCTGCCTCTTGATGAAGTAAACTTGCTTACTTAATTCTTATTTACTTAACTAGCATCTCTTCAAGAGAGTTCTACCCTGCCAAGCGGAGGCACCCCAGACCTGGACCCTAGACAGTGGTCCTGAAGGTGCTCTACCAGCGCATCTGAGGTCAAGCAGAACTGATCCATCTCCTCTGCTGCGCATCGCAAACTTGAACATAACTTACAAATGATCTCTGTTGTGATCTCCCAGTACAAGGACTCCACATCGACCTTACAGCCAGCATCAAACCGTCTCTGTGCGAAGCTTCCACCATGCAGGCCCCCACATTGCAAATCTCTTGTCGACAGTAGTCTTAACAACAGCACAGGTTCTCCCATCACAACCTTGCAGCTCTTTGCAAATGATGCATCACTCTGACTGGATGACACATTCTCGGCGGAACTTCACATCGTAAGGCCTCCTGTTGACAGTGCATTAACTCACAAGGCAGCTCAGAAGCCGATGCATTGGCTCAACTGCATGACTCCTCTTTGACGTGGTACCTTGCAATGCTGAGTAATCAAGACTTATGGTACTGTTGTTCAGCTCGCCTAACTGGGTCCCTGTAGCCAGCCCATGCTCCACCTTAGTCAGCCTGAACTTGTGACTTTGTCCCGGTCTGGTGAGACCAGATATCCACAGTTGGCGCTTTCTTCTTTTTACTGCTATTTTCTCTGTCATCTTTAAAATTGCATACCTCCAGTTCTACTGATTGGATCTTTGGCTTTGTCTAACTGGACCTCTCCTTACAACTCGAAAATTTTGACTTCCAGACCTCCAGAATACCAAAACAACCACAAAAGCTAATCTGCTCAAGGCATCACTTCGCTTGGCTGAAGGAACAGGTATCTCTGATTTTGACCTTCTCTGCAGCAGCAAAGCTGCTTCAGCAGGCCCTTGTCTAGAAGATATCCGCCCTCATGTAAATTGTCATTGGACATAACCTGCAACATTGTCCCTCTCAAAACTTTTGGGCTGTGACAAAGATACTAAGTACAAATGTCTGACAATGACAATAAAAGTATCAAGCCAATGGAAGGACTTCCCTGAGTTTGAAACTTGAATCTTCCCACTCAGAGCTTTTCCTGCCAAAATCAATGGCTTCATTGGGACTTCCTCTAACGGTCATGTGATTTTGAGAGGACCTCCTCAGATACAGCCTGCAACCTTGCACAGCTGAATATTTTTGATTTCCATTTTAGAATAGATACAGCTAAAATGTCTGACTGGGATAAACCTAGTAGGGGTATTTGACACACGCTCCTTTGAGATTGGTCTGAAACAACACCTACGCCCTGATCTACCACAGGCAAGACTGTCATTAGCAGTTAGTGCTTCTTTTCAAACATTTTAAAATTCATATCTTGGTTTCCCATAATTCTGTTTGTGTTGTTTTGGTGTCATTTAGTGTTTTAACTTTACTCCAAACTGGAGTGGGATTTTTATTTTGTTGTGTTTTTTACTTTTTAATTGTTTTTGTACGTCTAAGTATTTCACACATTTTCTTTTTTAGTTAAATTTGTGTACTCTGTGCCATAGCTACTGTTGGTTGAGCTCTGGTTTCAATTGCTGAAATCTTTGGCTAAATCAACAGGTAAGTGCCTTTATTACGTGTGGTGTGTTTTCAGCCACACCAATTATCAATTGACTTTATTATACAGCCAGCTTCAGATTCTTTGTTTTTGGGGCCTCGAGATTCAATATCACTATTCTCTTATTAGTTTCTGCTGCATATGTCATGCAAAATGGAAGCCCTGAGTTCACTTCTCTACTCACAGGTTGGATGGGAACCCTAACTGTACTTCTTTGTGCATTATGCAGGTGATCTTAAAATATACATCTGCTTCTAGCAGCAGTCAGATGAGTTGCTTTAGGCTTGGAGTTAAGTGATCTGATTCCGTTTTGTTTGTTTCCAAGCATGTTGCAGCATGTATAGTGGCTTTAATGGCCAAGACAGTGGATGTGGCTAGCCCTGCCTAAATAGTGTTTCCATTATCTATGTTGGGCACTATAGGAGCATGAACAGGTGATCTGAAGTTTTTTCATTGTATAGAGTTCTTCATATTGTCTATGAGGTGCAAGTGGTATGTAACTGTTCTTGTCAGTAAGTTGCTTCCCTCGCTGCACAGCCCTGCCTGGTAGTTGTTCCTACCTGACCCTTCCAGGTACATAGTTTGAGGCCCTCCTACACCTACAGGTACCCACCTGCACCGCATCCCTGGTGCTCCAGTGGGTAGCATCTCTGCTCTGCTCTCTGTCTTCTGCCTTATGCCTTTTCTGCTCATCTGCTACTTTATTCACTTTCTTTTCTTCTGTTTTCTGCTTTCTTGTCATTTTCTCCTCATCATGCCTTTGTATTGCTGCTGAGCCTCATCCACGGTCAACCCCACAGCACCATTGTCCAGCTTACCGCCTCCCAGCTGTCCATCCTTCCCCAACACTATTTAATGGAGGGTACTCTGCAGCTGCACAGCAGGCGCACCAAAGAAAGCCAGTCTACACTTGGACTGCACCCAGCGCCATGGACCCTGGTCCCCGGCCCATCCACTGCTTTGACTCAAGCACCCTCCACACCTTCAACATTGGATGTTCCACTGCCTGCCACCTTGCATGTTGAAGGACACCTAAGGCCCATTCACATGACGCAACTACACCTTTGCTGGCATCCGCACCGGACCCACTGACCACATGAACCTACAGAACTGTACCCAACCACCTCATGTGCATCCTATACAACACCGGCTCCCTCAAACGACACACCATGGAGATCTGGGATCAGCTTAACTTCATCTCCTTAATGTCGCATTCTTCCCAGAAACCTGGATGAACTCCAGCTTAGCAACGGCTATCGCAACCGCCATCCCTGATTGCTACAAAATCATCCACAAGGACCACGTCAATCACCCAGGAGAAGGCATTGCCATTGTACACAAAGACACCCTCCACCTCACAACCAGCTTTGATGACCACTTCCCTGACATGGAGCACCTGTACTTTCAGATCCAGACCAACCCGAAGACCACTCTCTGTGGCACCTTCATCTACAGACGTCCTGGACCCCGTCCCCTTCAGGAAAGCCCTCACTCACCACACTCTCACCTCAACAGACTACAGCCTCCTCAGCGACCTCCATTTCCAAATGGACAACCTTAGAGACCACAACACCTTATACCTTCTGGAGAACTTCACCGCGATTGGACTCAACCAACTGGTTACAACACCAAACCATTCAGTAGGACACATGCTCAACCTCATCTTCTCCTCAAACAAAAACATCTCCGTCAGCCGCACCTCTGAGCCCCTCTGGACCGACCACCACTGCATCCACTTCTCCTTCACCAAACCCGCCATACACCACCACATCCACATCAATCTTCACAGAAGACCAACTTACCACCTCCCTCAGCAAGACCCCACCACCAACATCCACAGATTCCAACACCTCAGCACATCCCCACTGAGTCCAGGAAAACAATCACCCATGTGCTCGTCAGCAGCAGACTTGACTACAGAAACAGACTGTATGCTGGCACCACCCAGAAACGCCAAAACTAACTGTAGAACGCCCAGAAGGCCTCTGCCAGTTTCATCCTGAACATCGCATGCCACAACAAAATCAATCACCACCAGAGAGACCTACACTGTTTACTTGTCAACTAAAGAATAACTTTCAAGCTCCTCATACATGTCTACAAAGCCCTCCACAATGCCAGATCTGCATACCTCCCCGACCGCCTCTCCTTCTCTACTCCCATCAGATTTCTTTGCTCCCACCAATTGGCCCTGGCCACCATCCTATGGATCCACAAGACCACAACTGGAGGAAGATTTTTCCCCTACCTCGCTGTGAATACATGGAACTCCCTGGCTTTGAACCTCAGGCAATCACCATCACTGCCGCAATTCAGGTAGGACCTCAAGACCTGGCTCTTCAACTGAACTGCAGACCCCCCCAACCCACTGAGCACCTTGAACCCTTCATGGGTGAGTACTCATGCTTTATAAGATCCCTGACGGACTGACTGATTGATGTAAGCTTACTGACATGTTCTGTGAAATTAAGGTTTATGGCTATTGAGAATCCCAAGGCTCCTGGTACTGTGGCAATTGTTGGTGAAAGAAACTCCAGCGCTTCAAGCTACTTTTTCACAGATGGGTGGGTGTCATTGAAATAAAATATAAATGTAGCCTTGTAAGGTTTCAGTTTCAATGAAAACGTTGACTTTCATTCAACTCATTTTTGTAGGAAATGTTTTGCATTTATTATATTGATGAACTGGTGATCCTGCGTTCAACGGCATGTTGTACAGGTGAACGCAGTCTAAAAATAGTGATTATCCATGAGGTAGAACTTAGTTGGTATCTTTGGATTCTGAAGCTGCAGAGAAAAATCTTTGACATGATAATCCCAAAATCAATTTGCACTAAAAAAAAGTGCACCTCTTCACTATTTAAACAGCACCTGATGGGATTTTGTGTCAAAATGACTCTTTCTTCAAACAACATCCAATTTGTGAATCATAATCACAAAATTGTGATTCAAATTAACAAGAACAGGTCTCCCTTGTGAGTTTGTACTTGGTTATTGTTTATCTCTAACAGCAAACTCCCTTTCACATTTTGGCAGAGGAAGCCATTGCGTGCAGCTGGTCAAGTACTGTTTTGGATTATATGCTCAACATTTTGAAATTTATAACAAGTTCATGACTACACAGTTATTTTCTACTTCCCTAGTACTTTAAATCCTACTCACTTAATGCTGCCCTCTTATACTTAGAGCTGTGGTAAATATTATATTCTTTGCATTTCTTTTATTTTTGTTACTACTCAACACTTGAAAAATATAAGAAATTCTTATTTGCAATTAAATAAGCCCATGTCCATAATACGGTTTAATCATATAAACAAATAACTAACCCCTGGTCCAAAACTGAACAGGAATTAAACAGATGAGGTCAACGTAAAAAAAGAAATCGAAATGAAATTAGGTTGGCTGGCTCCCCACATTAGCTGTTCAGTCATGAATGACCACATAGAAACAACGCCTTAAACAGGATATTAAACAGGAAAATAAGAACCAACACTAAAACATAACAAGTTACAGTTTATCTTCATAAAAGCTGCACATATTTAATAATACCCTGTATCCTGTCAAAAGCAAAGTATACAAAACGCAAGAGATTGGCGTTAAACTCACTGAAAGAAATGTATGCATGCAGAAAGAAATACAGGTAAATAACATAAAAGAAAATAATTGAATTATCAAAATAAACCAACCTTGGATTTTGCATGGGATTGCCTCTCATAACCATGGGGCATATTATCAAGGGGGTTTATCTCCGCTTTTTTGGCTTTTAAAAGCCAAGAAAGCGTAGATAAAATGATCTCCCTATTACCTAGCTGTCGCTAACACCAGTTAGAGATAGCTAGTAGGAGATAGCGACCATCTTGGGCCCCACTTTGCATGTCAGTGATATTTATCACTAATGACATGCAAAGTGGGCGTGCCAAGATGTTAGCGACTGGAAACAGTCGCTAACATCGCTATCTCCTATTACCAACATTTGGAGATATTTGCACTAAGCACAAATATCTCCAAAAGCTAACACCTGCCCTGAGCAGTTCTTAGCCATGTTATCCAATGGGAGGTGGATAACATGGCTAAGAGCATTTGCTCGGTACTGCATGAATATCGCTGACTTCTCAGCGATATTCATGCATTTGTGGCCGATTTTTATCGCTTAGGAGATAAACCTTGATAATATCAAGGCTCCTAAGCGATAAAAATCGTTGCTACACGGCAATAAAATTATTGCCGCTAAGCCAACCTAGCGATAATTATCGCTAGTTGTTGGTAATATGCCCCCATGTTCTTTTCAGAGGACATAGAGCATCAAGTTCAAATATATAACTACAGAAACTAAACACACCATTGCATAATAGTCTATTCATTTGCTGCTACACTAGAAATATATATCCAATTAAGAGTGACTTCAATCTGGTAGATTACAATGCTCACAGGAAACCTACTAAATACTGAGGGAAGAAACAACAGAGAACAAATCAATGATCATTTAACCCTCTTCGCTGCCAGGCCTTCCCCCACAACATGTGCCTTGCCCTTTTTTGACTGTGTGAGGTTGTTCGCGGAAGGCCCTCAAAACCTTTAGTCCACATAAGGTATCCACGCCAAATTGCTGTCCTTTTCTTCCAACATGCAGAGAATTCTAAAGGTACCCAAAACTTGCAAATTTTCCTGAAGGGGATCAAGACATTATGCAAAATACAGCAACATTTGAGGGTTTTCTGGAAAGATGGGCAATAAATGCTGCACATGAAAGTGTCTGGTTTTTGCCTGCAAATGGTATAAACGAAGTGTTTGTGGTACTAAAATCACCATCTTCCCAGCTTTCATGAACATGCAGGTTTTTGTCAAAAAAACTAAACAGTTTTGGCATTTTGGTGGGACATATCCTCTTTATAAGATTTTTTGTGCTTTCAACCTTCTTCCAGTTAGTGGTAGAAATTAGTGTAAAAACAAAAATGGATCCTGGATAGCTATACATTTATGAAAAGTAGACAAAATTCTAAATACACCAAGGCATCAATTTGTGTAGATCCTTCAAGGTGTTCCTATAGAAAGGGACAGCTGAAATTATAGAATATTAAAATTTTGTTGAAAAAAAGAACCATTTATGCCTACATTTTCACAGGTAACTTCAAAGTATGGTAGATATTTGAATGCTACATACTTCTATGTCTGCAGTATTTGTCTGGTTGTGGAGAAATATAAGGCTTGTAGATTCATCTAGAACCACAACTACCCAGAGCCAATAACGTAGTTGCACCTTGCAATGGTTTTTCATTGTGTACTGGGTATAGAGTAATTCATTTGGCAAAAAATAGGAGTAAAAAATAAGTATCAAGAACACCTATGTATATCTGAAATGGGAGCAAGATATGAAGTTCAGATGCAGTGGTTATTTGTACAACTCTTCTTCAACTTGTGCAACTCTTTGTGGGTACCAATATTAGCATGTGAATTAGAGGGTATTATTGAAAATGACTTATTTTTACACAGTCTTACATTTGGAAAGCAGAATTGCATAGAAAGATAAACAGTAATAAGTAACACTTGTTCTACTATTCTGTGTTCCCCTAAGTCAGTCTCCAGATAAATATGATACAACACGTGTGGGTAGGCCTAGTGTCTGAGACATGAAAAGGCTTAAAACACATGGTGGACACTTCTCATTTTTCCAGTGAAAATGGGCATTTGTTTTGCAATGTGCCTAGCCGTGGATTTGGGACTTAGCTCAGCCGGCTCCTAGGGAAACCTAGCAAACCTGTGGATTTTTTTAAACTAGACACCCAAGGAAATCCACAATGGGGTGAATTGTGTGGCTCTCACCAGGTTCTGTTGCCCCAAAACCCTTGCAAACCTCACACTTTGTGAAAAAAAGAATATATTTGCCTCACATTTCGGTGGTGTAAAGTTCTAGAATCTGCAGGGAGCCACAAATTTCCAATGCACCCAGCATTCCCCCAAGTCATCCGATACAAATTGTACCTCACTTGTGTGGGTAGGCCTAATGCCCGCAACAGGAAACGGCCACAAATGTAACATGGACACATTGCATTTTTCTAGTGAAAGCTGACTCTTTTTGTGCAATGTACATAGCTGTGGATTCTGTGATGAAAATGTGAGCCGGTCAGGGGCTCAGTGACCATCTAGGGAAACCTACCAAACCCAGACAACTAGGCAGCCAAGGGAGTCCAGGGAATTATGGGCTGGTGTGGATCTCCAAATGTTTTCTCACCCAGAACCCCCTGCAAAACAAATTGAATCTAAAAAGTCAGATTTTCCTCACATTTCTCTGTGGGAAGGTTGTGCAATCACTGAGCCTGCACAAATTTCCCACCACCCATTGTTCCCCTTAGTCTCCCAATCAAATAATAGCTCACTTGTGTGGGTGCCCAAAGCAGTATCAGCATAAAAATGTATGCAAACAAACTTCCCTTTTGGACCCACTTTGGTTCCCCCTCAGTTTTTCATGTTATAAATGTTTAGGTTTTAGGCTTTGGACACCCACGCAAGTGAGGTATCATTTTTTTCAGGAGACTAAGGGAAACACTGGTTGGTGGAAAATGTGTGCCAGTGCAGTGATCTGGCAAATTTTACACACAGAAATGTGAGGACAGTGGCAATTGAGGTTTACAGGGGATTCTGGGTAATAAAATGCTGGAGGATCCACGCAAGTCACACTGCAAGCCAAGCGCCATGCACATCACCATCCAAGTAAGAGTCCATGCACACCACCAGGCGTGCCATCCACCCAGACAGCTAGCCAAGCGACAGTCCATGCACACTACCAGCCAGGCACCAGTCCACACACACTGCCAGTTAAGCACAAGTCCACAGACACGACCAGCAAAATGCAGGTTGACACACAGCCAGCCAAACACCAGTAAACACAAATGATCAACCGAACTCCAGTTCACACACACACACACAAACACAAACCTTCGCTAGTGACTAGTGGTTTTCTGCCCCCTTGGGAGCAGATGTAACTAGCATATTACTGATCTGCCCAAGGAGTAATTTCCCCGCACTGGCCTGGGCCAAGGACTGGGGAATGGGCAACCGTGCTGCTTAGGGGTCTTCTCAGATACATGGTGCCCAGTGTGGGCCTTCACATGCTCTATAAATGCTGAATTCAACACAACACACCTCTTGGGCATGGACCTCATACTCATGGTTTAGCGTGCTGGGGTCTAGCTGGGTGCTGTCATAAACCCCTCCGACACACATTGGTGTACACCTGTGTCCATCTGGATGGCAAACGAGGATCCCTGCTTGACTTACTTGGTGGAACTGATCCCTTTTTCCCCTACCGCCTCAGACTGTCATCCACACTATCCAAGGGTTAAGAGGTCATGGGAAAGCCAAGGGCTATGCAACCTGGCATGCAGGTAGATACTTCTAAGCGTTCACAGATGGTGAGGGGGTTGTAACGGATGCTGCACCACCACCATGCAAAGGCAATTTGATAAAACAATAGGAGCTATCAAGGATACCCAATCCACAATGCAACAAGACATCAGTGCTGTTTCTGTGGGCTAATGGCTGCTGCGGGCAGACCACAACAAGTTAGTGGATAGGGTAAATGAGGTGGAGTCGGAGGTTGGAGGATTTCACCCAGCGCACATGGTTCTGGTCTGATAGGTTGTGACCCTGACAGATGGGGTACGTACAGTGGAACATCGCACTGAGGATGCAATGTGTTGCAACACAAGGAGCAATGTATGAGTGATGGACCTCCCGGAGGGGATTGAGGGTGATGACATGGTGGCCTACTTAGAGAACTGGATGAGGCATAAGGTTGTGCCAAGCCTCCCGACACCCTTCTTTGCCCTCGAGCATGCTCACAGGGTCCTGTATAGACCGCAGGCCCCTGGTAAGTCGCTCTGTCCAGTGGTGACTAAGCTTCTCCACTTTAAGGATTAAGATGTTTTGTTGCAATGAGTCTAGACTAAGGGTCCATATCAGGTTGGAAATAGGCAGGTCCTTCTGGATTAAAAACTTGTGCTACATACTAATAGAGCATCCTTCACACAGGTAAAAAGGGCTCTGAGAGAAGATGGACTGCATTACTCCCTCATGTTCCCGGCAAACCTGAAGAATATACTGGATGGGAAAACCCACTCCTGTGATGAAACCTGGGAGGCACAAGAATGGCTGTAATCCTACAAATCTGGATTGGGCTGTTGCACTAGCACCAGGAGTCACGTGAAAGATCAAGAAAATAAAGACAATGAACCTGACAACCCAGAAGTAGGAGTACAGTACGTAAACCAGTTATGGCGCAGATGGAACAGGAGAGGACAGAGAAACTCCTCACAGATGCTGACATTGCTGCTCAGGCAGGGTGAGGTGCAGGGATTGGCTTGTGTGGAGACAGAGAGCTTGTTAATGGGGGAGGAGGGCCTCCCAGTGGTGACCCTGCTGTCTGCAGAGAATCTGACCTGAACTGTGCAATTTGCAGGTGGAGTACTGCTGGGTTTGCTGTTCACATCATAATTTCTGGAAGTGGACTTGGGGGTGCCCCTTAGAGGATGTTGCCTGCTCCGCTCCCCAGGGACAGAGAGATGTGGACATGAGCTGGCCCATTGCATGAGATGGTGACCCCATTTTTTTTCTCTATGGGTATGTCACCTGTGGGCAGGAGTGTATAAAATGCAGTGGGTCATCCTTGCCTGTCTCCACCGCTTGACACCAACTAGGAGTCAGGTGGACGTTTATTAATGACTCTGTGTTTTGGTTGTGTTGTGTTTGTAGGGATATCCATTGGATCTCTGCCCTGGGGCTGGGGAGTTCAATGTCGGGCAATGCATTATTTAATTTCTTTGTCTCATGGGGGGCTTAGGTTGGATAGGTGGGTGGGGGGATTTTTCACCTTGTCAATTTAAAGATGGACAACTTCTCAGAAGGTATTACTCTCATGGTTAATAGAAACCAAGATTTTAAATGCCTGACTTGGAATGTCCGGGGGATGAGATCAGCAGTCAAATGGGATAATATATACCATTACCTAAGGCACAGAGAAGTGCAAATCACCATGCTCCAGGAGGCACATCTCATCGGGGTGGTGGCTGAGTGCCTATGCCACAAATGGCGGTGCCAATTGTATGCCACTTCGTTCTCAGCATTCATGAGGGGGGCATTGATCTGGGTCAAGGACAGGACCCCCTTATAGCTTATTCACTCATTAATTGACAAGGAGGGGCAATATGCTGTGGTGATCGACAGATTCCTAGAGAAGGAGATCATACTGGGCCTCACAATGGCACCTAACCAGGATCAACTGGCTTTCTTTCATTCATTATCGGTGCCCCTGGGACACATGCTGGGTGGATACCTGATATTGGGTGGGGATTTTAACTGTGTTACAGATGTGGTTCTTGATCAATCCACTCCACCTCTGTCAGGAGCACAGACTCACAGGCTGGCAAAAGGTTTCTGGGATTGGGCACACCACTGGGGACTGATAGACTTGTGGTTTACACACCATGGCCAGGCATGTACTTACCCCTACTACTTACATATATATACTACATATATGCACTCCACAATCGACTAGACACATTCCCATTCTCAGAGAGGTTGAGCCAATATGCCACCTGTTCCGAATATCAGTGGCGTACATTCTCTGACCACAGTCCACTCCTTCTCGGGTTTCGGACATTTTATGATAGACCGGTGATTCCATTATGGTGGCTTCAACTGGGATACCTGTTACAAGGAATCCTTGCAATCCACCATCACTGATTATTTTGTGCACAATTAGTGTTCTACATCGTCCTCCATGACTGAATGGAAAGTATTCAAAGTAGTTATTAGTGGCCACTTCATGAGCTACTCTGTTAGCATGAGCAAGGAACAGAATGCAGAATTGGCCACCCTAGACGCCCCACTGCACGCGTTGGACAATTCCCGACACTCATAGACAGCTGAGGAATGCGAAGGAACAGTATAACACTGACGTGGAGCGCTTGGCGTGTCAGGACTATAACAAATATATGTCTAGAGAGCATGCAGAAGAGTGTGGATTGGGGAGACTTCTGAAATGGCTAATCTGCCCTTGAGCAACAGGGTTTACCAATTACTGCTCTCATGTTGCCACAGAGACATTTTTTCATTGCATTTGAAATTTTTTAGGTACTACATGGTGCTTTACGGCTGGCCAAAGAGGATACCGGAGGGAGTGCAAGATAGGTTCCTGGATCGCTCGACCCTCCTCGTATTGCCACCTTAGGCAAAGGAGAGCGTTGGAGGCCCAGTGACGATTCAAGGAAGCCGGGCAGCACTGAAGGATATGGACACTGGTAAAACCCTGGGCATGATGGCCTTCCGGTGGAGTGTTACTCTGGTTTCGTGGGGATCTTGGTCCCTAAATTGGTGATATTTTACACAGATTTTCTTAAACTGGGCCGTTTACCACCCTTGACACAGAGCGCAACTGTCATACCCCTCCCCAGGACTAAAATAATGGGGGCACCCTCATCAGCATTTCACCATTGCCAATGCTGAAAATAGATTTTAAAGTTCTTAGCAAAATACTAGTGGGTGGGCAACTCCCAAACATGCAGGGCCTGGTCCACAAAATGTTTTTTTTCATGAATGTAGCACCTCCCTCAACCTCAGGAGACTGTATCATGTACTTTACACCCAAATGGTGGAGTCTGACCAAGGAGCACTAGTCATGTCCGTAGTCAATGAGAATGCCTTTGATTGTATCCAGTGGCATTTTCTCTTGAAGGTCATGAGTAGGATGGGACTGGGAAAGGGATGGAATAAATTGGTCAACCTCCTTTCTACGGACCCGGCGGCATGAGTGAAGACTGGTTACACAGTCTCCATGCCATATGGTGTATTTAGGGGGACTAGACTGGAATGCACACTTTCTCCTATACTTTTCGCCCACGCTATTTTGCCCCCTGGCTGAATGGATCTGAACAGAGGACAGAGGTAGCAGTTTAACAATAGAAGGACATGCAGATCTTATCTTGCACTATCCTGCTGATCTATTATTAAACCTATCAAACTAATCAGATGGCGCTCAGGGTGATGCATAGCTCCTGGGGGACTTCTGGATCATGTCTGGCCTGAAGGCTTACTACATAAAGGCATGTATATTTTCACGCATGAGTGATACCCCTCGGTTCAAGGATATCCCACCAGAATTTGTGTGGTTTCCCTCAACCTTTAAATATCTGGGTGTGAGGGTGTACCACGACATGGAAGTTATGCAGGTGGGAACCCTGGGAAGGGCGATTTGTTCCCCTAAGGCATGTGGCCTTTTGGAACTCGTTACAACTGTCACTTATGGCTCTTGTGTCGATCTCCAAGATGGTGATGCTCCGTAGTTTATTATATTGTTTCGTGAACCTGTCGTCACGATTCCTGTTGCATGGTTCAAACAGCTTGACGCCCTCCTCTGTTATTTGATCTGGGATGATGGGTGCAATAAAGTGTTTTGGAGGTCTTCCGGTGCCTCCCAAATGACAAAGAATTGGGGGCCCCAGACTTTGCGCTGTATTACTTGGCAGCACAGTTGCAATGGGTGGTTAAATAGCTTGAACATACCCACATTCATGGCTTATCCTATATCGGAGGCTCCTGTTGGCCCACCTACTGTGCCCTCAGATAGCCATTCCACAGCCCAGTATGCTTCCTCAAGTAGTGTTGAGCTGCTAGCAACACTATAACATGCAAATTTGGAGGGCCTCTGTTAGACTTGGCCCTTTTTTCAGGGTCATCCCTGAACTTTTTGACTTACTCCTGTATTTTGTCTGACCAGTTTTTGTTGGTTTTATGACTCTGGGCACTTTACCACTGCTGATCAGTGCTAAAGTGCATTTGCTCTCCCTATTGTAAATTAATGTATTAATTAGTGACTCAATGATTGGCTGATGCACTGAGTGTGCCCAGGGCTTGTAAACCAAATTCTGCTAATGGGCTTGCAACACTGGTTGTGCCACCCACAGAAGCAGCCTGTAAAAGTGTGTCTCAGGTCTGCCATTGCAGAGCCTGTGTGCAGTCTGGTACTGCGATGTTGACCGGGCAGGTGCACCCACTTGCCAGTCCCTAAACCTTCCCTTTTCTTCATATCAGACACCCATATGGTAGGACCAAGGGCAGGATGCATTGTAAATATAAGGGAGGACATACCCTTGTGTTTGTGGCATGTCCTAATAGTGAATTACAGCCATTTTTGTTTTTCACTATTGCAAGGCTCACTGTTCTCCATAGGCCAGAATGGGCAGTAAGATTATTACATTTTATAATCCTAACTGACTCAGGTAACAGAGGAAAAATTCAAGTTTAGTATGCCTGAACTCAGAATGATAAAATACATCTTCTGGTGAAGTTGATTTTGATATTCTGTGTTTGAAAATACCACTTTTAGAAAGTAGGTCTTTTCTTGTCTAACTATCCAAAGCCTGCCTCTGCTAGGTTGTGAATTCCTTGTCAGGAGTTTGAGTAACATGGCTGGGGGATTCAGAAGACAGAATGAGTCAGCCCAGTGGTGAAAAGAGAGATCAGCATCTAGATGGGTGGGAGGAGTTGTACCTGTTATGATATGATATGATATGATATTGTTTTTATAAAGCGCAACTTACACTCCACGGAGCATCTTGGCGCTATTCATACGTGTCACAGAGGAATAAAAGCAAATGAGCCAAGTGAGGACTCAGTAGAAGGTGTCTGGTATGTCTGGAGGTGGGAATTTAAATTAAAGCTAAACAAGAAGTGTCAGTGATTTTGAAAATCCAAGTTTTAAGAGCCTTTCGAAAAAGGTTCTCTGATGGAATCAGATGCAGCTGGAGTGAGAGCTTGTTCCAGGCTCTGGCTCCTAATACTCCAAGGGATTTTCCTCCTTTTGTAGCGAGTCTGAATTTAGGGATCCCAAGTAGGTTTAGGTTGGAGGATCTCAGTGAGCAAGAAGGTGCGTATCTTCCAAACCTGTTGGACAGATAAGTGGGGCCCAACTGATGGTAGGCCCTGAAAGTGATTAATAGGATTTTAAATAGCACCCTTTTGTGGATCGGCAGCCAGTGCAAGATCTTAAGTGCTGCTGAAGCAGACGACTTCCTGGGCCATCTCAGCACGAGACGGGCAGTGGCGTTCTAGACCATCTGCAATTTGTGCAATACAGCTTTGCTGGAGCCTGCATAAAGACTGTTGCAGTAGTCCAGACCAGCAGTAATGAGGGCCACCGCTACCGTCTTTCTGGTTGTCAGGGGGAGAAGGTCAAAGAACCTTCTGAGGCCCTTGATTATGTTGAAGCAGGACCCCGCCACAGTGCCTGCTTGTTGTCTGAAAGATAGGACTTCATCAAACCGTATCCCAAGGTTTCGGGCTGTCGTGATGGTATTCGGCAGGTTTTGGGGGAAAAAAGGTTTTGTTGGCCAAAAGGGAGGATTTCAGTCTTGCCTGAATTACATTTGAGATGGTGATTTCTCATCCATTCAAATGTTGCGGCAAGACAGTCTCCCAGATTTCCCTCTGCCTTTGTGGTATTATTGTCCAGGACGAGGATGAGCTGAGTATCATCAGCATAAGATATCGTGCTGATGTGGAAGGATGTAATGAGCTCTATCTAAGGGGTCATGTAAAGGTTAAAAAGTATTGGACTCAAGCTGGAGCCCTGTGGTACCTCTGTTGTTAACGCTTTTTCGTCTGAGCAGTGGCTTCCTAGTATGGTAACTTGCTTCCTATGGCTGAGAAAGTTTTTCAGCCATTCAAGGGCAGTTCCTGCTATTCCTGATTCTGCTAGGCGGCCAATTAATACGGGGTGTGAGACCGTATCAAAGGCCGCTGATAGATCTAGCAGAACCAGGACGGCCTTTTTACCTTGATCCATTGCAATCTTTTGAGTGTCTCCACCGTACGTAGTAGTGCTGACTCCGTGGAGTGTTTAGCTCTAAAACCTGCTTGGTTGGGGTGTAGGATGTCATTGTCCTCCAGGTACCTGGTCAGTTGTTTGTTTACCGCTGCTTCCGTAAGTTTGAAAAGGAGTGGGAGCAGCAAAATAGGGCAGAGGTTAGAGAGCGTAGTGGGGTCAGCTAGGGTTTTACCGCGGCTAGTTTCCATTCAGATGGGATGGCGGCAGTGGCCAGTGAAGAATTAATGATAGCATTAGTGCTTGGGTTTACAGTGTCCACTAGGGCGTGAAGCAACAGAGGGGGACAGGGATCAAAAGGGGAGCATGACTTACTGGAGAGGATAGCCTGACGGGTTTCTTCAAGACTAACAGGGGAAAAATTGATTAACTGAATTTTACTATTCATTGGTTGTGTGTTTTCAGCAGGGAGGAACCCTAGAGGGTCTGGGAAGTCTTTGGTAAGGTTAAGTATTTTCTGTTCAAAATAATTTGCTATGGAGTTGCATAGTGGGAGTGAAGGCGGGATTTCTTGTCTAAGGAATCTGGGATTCATTAAATCATCAACTATTTTGAAGATATCTTTTTGTTTGTTGTTAGAGGAGTTGATGGCTTCTAGAAAGTGATCCTTTTTGGCGTTTTTTATCATTATGTGATATTGTCTCCTAGAGGTTTTATAGGCAATGAGTTCATCTGTTTCATAAGTATGGCGCCATTTCTTTTCCAGGGTTCTGACCTCTTTATGTTTTTCTTTTAGAGGGAGGGAGAACCAGGGGGCGGATTTTTTGTTCTGCTTTTTTCTTACTTTTATCGGGTTCGCTGGTCCACAGAAATCTGTGACCCATTTGCAGAAGCTGTTATAGTCTGTTTCAGTGTTTCCAGGCAGGGGTGGTTTAGTATCCTCAGCAATGAGAGGCAGATTGGGAGAGTCTGTTAATTTTTTCCAGTCTCTCTTTATCTGAACGTCGATTTTCATGTTGGCTGTTTTGACCCTTTTCTTATTAGTAGTCAGATTGAAAGGGACCAACCAATGGTCAGTCCAAGTTTGAATCAGGGGGGATTCAACTGTCAGGGTTTTGATGTTGGTACAGATACAGTCTAAGATATGGCCTGCCTTGTGTGTGGGTACTTTGGTCAGTATTGTCAGTCCCAGGACATTGGTTAGGTCTCTGAGCCATATTGCATTAGGGTCGTTAGTTTTATCGAGATGGAAATTTATGTCGCCTAGTACTGTAAAATTGGCAAATTTAAGAGTTAGATTGCTGAGTGCTTCCTCAAAGCTTTCTAGGAAATCATTCTGTGGTCCTGGAGGGCAATAAATTAAAGCACCAGCACATGTATTTTCTTCATTTATCTGGATGCAGAAACCCAGGCTTTCTGCCCCCTTTATGTCCGAGAGTTCGAACGTGGTGCATTTAATAGAGTCCCGATGAATAATGGCCAAGCCACCCCCTCTCTGTTCCTGCCTATCTACCCTCTGAATGAGGTAGCCTTGGGGGACTGTTAGGGCTATTACTGGGTTGCACCTGGGACCTAAATAGGGCAGTGCCTGCCTTCCACATTGCTGGCTTCACCTCCTGTGGTGTGGCTGATATCTCTGCCCTGCACTGTGAAAGAAGAGAGGAATCATGTCAACAAAGTGCTCCAGGGCTGTGCTTTACCTCCACAATGCTGGCTCCACCTCCTGTGGGGCATCTGATCTTTCTGCCCTGCACTGTGAAAGGAAATAAGGAGTCTTGTCAACAGTGTGCTCCAGAACTGGTTTCGAATGGGCAAAGGCCCCTGTATTGACCTCTTTATCAATGAGACGACATCCAAGGAATGGTATAAAGTATT
Source organism: Lissotriton vulgaris (assembly GCF_964263255.1). Lineage (NCBI taxonomy): Eukaryota > Metazoa > Chordata > Amphibia > Caudata > Salamandridae > Lissotriton > Lissotriton vulgaris. Next base: position 261,085 of record NW_028241798.1, read on the forward strand.
TATTTGACTCGTAGTTCAGGAGATAAAAGTGCATGCAGCAGAACAAGCAGGTAACAGTACAATGAAGTCACGACATTCCTACTATGCTCAGAACAACACACGAGATTCCATTACATAGTAAAGTTCTAATAAACATTAAAGGAACATACCATCACCACAGCCCCTCTGCCCTCAGAGGACAAAGGATTTTGGGGTATGAATATTGGGACCCTGATCCCAAGAAATTAGATCACTTTTGGACAACAAGAAGAAACCTTTGCTGAGGACTGGAAATAGTAGAAACTGAGGAGAGACTATCCCTAAGCTGAAGTGCTGCTTGGGGGATTAGCCAGAAGTGGTTGCCTGACTGCCAAAGAGAGGAGAAAGGGACTTTGTGTACTTTCATCAACTTGTTTGGATCTCCAAGGGCTTGGAACAGAGCTTTCCTCCTGCTGAAGTCTCAGGGATAACAAACTTCAACCCCAAGCTCCCCAGAGTTCCTTGGGAAGTGCCGGCTGCTGTTTTGGGCCTTCTGAGGGACTGCATGTCGCAAGGAGCTGGAAGGGCGACTCAAGAGGAAGAAGCAGGTCGCTGTCGCAGCAGCTGCCGTCGCATTTCTGAACAAAAATGTCACCACTATAGCGGACGCATTGCAACGCATCAAGAAAAGTGCCAGGCATCCACAGAGAAGCGTGCCACTCTCGGAGCCACTGTCGTCGCATCTCTGAACAACGGTGTTGCCGCTGCAGTTGCCGTAACGAGCGGAAGCGTCTCGCATCGAGCGAGAAGAGTGTTGCCACCAATGCTGCAGTCTTCGCATCTCTGAACAAGGGTGTCGCCGCTGCAGCTGACGCATCGAGCCGAGACTTCTCGCAACAACGGAGAAGCGTCCTGCATCTGGAAGATCTTCACGTCTTCACGTCTTCATTTCTTTGCCCCAGAACTTTGCTGCATTTCCATTGCTGCAACACTTTTGTTGTGGGAGCATCACGGATCATAAGGTACATTATCTTAAAGTGTCGCATTTTAAGAACTGAACAGACCTTAGCTAAAACTACCATTTTAAGTACAGTATTGTAAATTTTTGTCGCTTGTGGTCTTGTGTCTATATAAAGAATACTTATTTTTGATAAAAAAACCTGTGTGGTGTCTATCTGTAGTGTTGTCACTGGATTACTGAATGTGGTCACAAATGCTTTACACACTGCCTCTGAAATAAGCCTGCCTGCTCGTGCCAAGCTACCAAGGGGGTGAACAGAGGTTATTTTAGGAGTGTACCACCTTACCCTGACTAGAGGCAAGGGTCCCTATTTGTCACAGGTACTTACCCGTTCCAACTAGAGACCCCCAAATCAAACAGCCACAATGTGTGCCCTGGCTCTTTCATTGGTGGGCCTCCCTCATGGAGACTCTGTGACCTGTTTTTCCTCTGCCCATCTTTCAGAATGTTAGGCCTTGAGATGGTGGGGGATATTTGTTTGCAGGGAGTCTCCATTCCACTGGAGGACTTGTCTGAAATCTAAGCACTGCCACACATTGTATTTCAACTTCTTCTCTCAATGGGTTCCCTGATTCAGTTAGTGGCATGATTCTACAAAGTACTGAATGAAATGGGGAGGAGGACACTGGTGGTTCTTAGGGCTGTTATGAAGGGATCCTTGCCCATGAAGTCATGGGGAATGGTGTTTGCCTTCTCCAAGAAGATCTCATGTAATTTGGAATTGAAATATATACAATTTAATTATGTACATATAACATATCTCAAGCCACATAGATTGCCAGTCATATATGGTGGGGAGTCCCGGGGATGTCCATGCTGCTGGACACTAATTGCAGATTTTTGTCATATGACATGAAGGTGCCCTACACTGTTGACCTTTTGAACTGCGGTTCTGCTGCGACTTCAGGCAGTGCTGGGACACCTTTTTCCTGGACCCCTTTTAATTTGAGTAAAGAGGAGAAAAAAGCCTTAGAACTCCTTGAAAAAGACGAGACCCTGACTATAAAACCAGCCGACAAGGGGGGAAGTATAGTAATTATGGATAGCAATGATTATAATAATAGGATGTATAAACTTTTAAACAATAGTGAACACTATAGAAAATCAAATAGGGATGAATGTCAGATGCTAAAAGAAGAAATAGGAAGAATGCTTAGATTGGCCAAAGATGAGAGCATTATTTGTGAGGATGAATTTGCATTTCTTATGTTCATGTTTATGTTTATGTTTATGTTTATTAAAACTTTTATAACGCGCTCTATTACCACAGGGTATCCTGGCGCGGTGAGTAGATTGACAACAAAAGTGCTGGATCAAAACCTAAATGAACTATTAGAGAGGGGCATTGAACAGATGAACCCTGATCCCGGCACTATATGGCCTACCAAAGGTACATAAGGACCTTAAAGACCCTCTCATGAGACCTATAGTATCATGTATAGGTTCCCTCACTGAACCATTAAGTAAGTATGTGGACGTGTTCCTGCAACCCTTAGTGCAACAACAAAGAGCTTACATAAAAGATACGACTTTTATGATTAAAAGGGTAGAAGGATTAGCCTTTGACCCGGAAACACAAGTGTGTTAGATGATATATTCTTTATTTGGACAGGAGATATGGAAACCTTGGAAGACTTTTTACTTTGGTTAAACCTGGGAGATGTGAAATTGAAATTCACATCACATGTAAGCAAACAATGTGTCGAATTTCTGGACATCATCATCAAACAAGCAGATGGCCGCCTGTCTGTGGAGTTATACACAAAACCCACAGACAGGAATACCATGCTTAATTTTGATAGTAACCACCCGGCTTCTCAGAAGAATAACATCCCCTTCGGGCAATTTCTGAGGCTAAAGAGAAACTGCACCTCCATGCAAGACTATGAAAAACATGCAGCAACCCTGAAAACTAAATTCCAAGAGAGGGGTTACCCTAAAAGGATGATTAGTAAGCATGGGCGAATTTTGCGAATCTCGCGTTCACGAATTTTGCGGATTTGCGAACTCGCAATCCGCAAAATCCGCGAATTCTCGCGAATTCGCTGATTTTTTTTTGTGTTCGCGCGGGTTTCTGCCAGTTCGCGAGGGTTTTTGTACAATTTCGCAAACGCGAACTTACCTGTCGGGTCGCAAGTTTTGCGAACTTGTTGTTTCTACGTGTCCAGCCTGTTTGGGACACTCTTCTTCATCACTGCCACCCGCTGTCACCACTGCCACTCTCTGGTTCACTCATGCCACCCTCTGGCTCACCCATGCCACCCTCTGTTTCATCACAGCACCCGCTGGTTGTCCAGTGTACATTATTGTGGCAAAGCAAAGCACACCTTCCCTGCCTCAAGTGACCTGAATTAATTTGGGGCTGATTAATGTGTCACAGAATATTTTTTTAGCTGGCACCTGCTTCCTTAGTGCTTCCTGATTAGTGATCTTTTGCACTTGCTAAGTGCTTTTATTGTTGCAAAATTAGTTACAACACCTGCCCTGCCCCAACTGACAATAATGAATTAGGGGCTGATTAATGTGTCACTGGATTTGAACTTCCAGCCTGGCTCCTGCTTGTCTCCCTTAGCTGTAATTCAGGACCTTTGTGGCATATGTGTAACTATTCTGAGGGTCAGAGCAGGGTCACATAATAGTTGCAAGTAGGCAACTGAACTCTGGAGGGGCCCCTCAGGAAGCACTACAGGAAATGGCTACTAATGATGAGCTTGAACATTTGAACCTGGTAAGTAGTTTCAGTTTTGCTAAGATCGTATTTCTGCAATTTAGCGCTTATTCGCGGGGGGCCGAAGTTGAACTGGGAAGCCGCGAACTCTTGCGAACAGTGCAAGCAAGCCATAAAATCCGCTGCTCGCGGATTTGCGGATTTTGCGGGAAATTCGCGAATCTCGCGGATTGCGAATTTACCGAAAATCCGCAAAATCCGCGAGCGGAACGGATTTTCCGCCCATACTTAATGATTCGGCATGCCTACAAACGGGCCAAATATTTTAATAGAGACAATCTGTTCCTACCAAAAGAAAAGGCCCAAATAGACCAACAACCCATTATGTTTGTAACCAATTTCTCGCAGGTTAGAAATAAAGTCAAAAACATCATAAATAGAAATTGGCATTTAGTAAGAGACAAAACCCAGATCCCAATTCCAAAGCCTATTTTCTCATACAGAAGAAATAAGACAATCAGGAACTCTCTTGTGCACACATATAGAGAAAGTGCCAAGAACCCGCAACCAACTATAAATGATAAACCCTTACCAACGGGAACGTACCCCTGTTTGGGATGTTGCAACTGCGGGAACATCATTAAAGGCAACAAAATAACTGTCAACAACAGATCGGCTAATATCAAAAGCTTCATGAACTGTAGGACGAAAAATGCCATTTACTTGATCCAATGTCCTTGCCAAAAATCATATATAGGAGAGACATCTAGAGAAATTAGACTGAGGCTTAATGAGCATCGATCAGCCATAAGAAACAATAAAATAGGAGCACCCCTTACTGAGCATTGGCGTATACCCGGGCACCACATCGATGACCTAAAATGGTGTGGGTTAGAAAAAATCACAGGAAGCAGGAGAGGAGGTAATCTAGAAAACTAGAGGAAAAGAAGGGAACAATTTTATATGTCATCTTTCAACAGTGTAAGATGCGGGCTGAATTCCAGAGAGGATTGGGAGAAAGTGATTAAGGCCTAAGGATATCCCGGCATACACAGGTGAGAATTTATGCAAGATAAACAGATAACGACATATACAAATTTATAAGACAAAACGTTATATCTAAGATGGGAACGTACATAGGTCAAATAGTCAATGAGATATGGACACTGTTATAAAAGGAATCCATATTCTCTCAGATATGGGACAATGGTGGATGGACACCCATAAAACATAGGGTTTTAGAACAGACATCAATCAATAAGAAGATTAGATCATGAGAGGGTATAGTAACCATCCATATTAACTAGACCCTGAACAATAAATCTGATTCATTTGCCCAATAATGTGGTAATCAATTATTATTGAAAGATAGGGGCGATGTCTACTGAAGAGAATAATTAGAAAAAGACTCGGCATGTTTTTCTAAAAGAAGTCAGTCAAAATAAGTACAGAGACAGGCTCTCATAACTATAGAAAAATATGACTATAGAAATGCGTTTTACTAAATAACCAAGGGGTTAACCACAAGCCATAATTCGATCAAATAGAGGCAAACCTCGAGCAACGTGGTTCTCTTAATAACCAATGGTAAACCACGCGCTATAATTCTGCCAAATTAGAAAAGATCGCGAGAGACAACAATAACATCGCCATAGAAACGCGTTTGCCTTAACAACCTCTGTGACTGCGAGCCAAAATTCTGCCAAAATAGAGGCAGACCCCCAACAACGTGATTTACTCGAAAACGAATGGCTTAATTTATGTCACTTTTTCTGCCAAATAGAACTACACGGCGATAGACAGCAGTAACATCACCATAGCAACGCGTTGCCTTAATAACCAATAGGGTAGCTATAAGGAAAAGCAACATCGCCATAGCAACGCGTTGTTTTAACATCACCATAGCAACGCGTCGCCTTAATAATCAATAGGGTAGCCTTAAGGAAAAGCAACATCGGCATAGCAACGCGTTGTTTTAACAACCAATAGGGTAGCAATAAGGAAAAGGCCTGCCCAATAGAAATAAATCCCGAGAGGTAGTAGGAACCAAAGCGATTAAACATGAATCGCCAAAGCGTAGACCAATGAGGAAACGCGAGAAATGGCGGCCTATCCCGAAACAGGTAGCATATAAGCGTGGAACGCGGAAGCAGATTATTCTTTCTTGAATGCCGGTTGACTGAGACGAGGAAAGGCTGCCAGACGACAGGAGCAGGGAGGCCGTAATAAGTGACGAAGGTAAGGAAAAGAGGGTAATCGGGGGTGGAATTGAACTAATTACCCTGTAGTTGAAGGTTAATTAATCAGCCTACTACCAGAAAGTATCATAAGGGAAGGGCTTATGATGAGGAATAGGAGTACGATTCAGCGGTAAAATGAAAGGGTATATACTGAGCAACGTGGGAGATATCTCGCACCCTTGTTTCAGCGAACATTTAGTGTAGAAGAAAACATGTATATAGCAATATGGACAGTTTATATAAATCGTCAGTGAATAGAGAGAGACATGTATAGCTACATAACATAACATAACTTAAATATAAATAATACATAAAATACATGAACAGAAGATTGTACATTCTATTTTTTATATAAACATCCTTCAGCAGAGAAATATATAACAAATTAGTTTAAACTGCAAAAGATTGAAAATACAGATAGAAGTAGGACGTATGCCATGATGAAATATAAGACAAACTCATGTAATTAACACTTCCACAGTGCACGACGACCCTGTGAGGTGAACCCCAAGTGTGTTGATCGTCCCACTGCGAGACGCAGATCTAATTGAAAGAGATCTCCGACTTTAAAGACCGATCCCCCGGGTCTCATGGTGAGTCAAATTCTGCTGCGATTCAGACATGACAATTTTACTCTCAAAACTGTTTCTAAGAACTAGAATAAAGTAAGCAATTGTAACCCCACAGGGAGAAATTGACCGATAACCTTCATACAAACGGTGGCTCCTTCTGGCAGCTTAAACCCGGCAGGACTATTTACCGGTACAAAGCATATCATATTATAATAATTAAGAATATGGAAACAAGGGGAATGGTAATTTAAAACACCCCTCTCCCTTAATTTTTCTTACTACAGATAAACATATAAATAAATAGAAAACGAGATCAAAAGGAAATTGAGGGTACTCCTATGATATTAGGTATGTAACAACAACGCCGCCCACCTAGCATAATCAGATGGGAGAGGATAATATGTAAAAATCATTGGTATATATTTTATGTCTTCATTTAGTGACTGCACATTCTACAGATTGATGTGAGTAGGTTGTGCACAGTTGATCGTCCCATTCTACGCAGGACCTTCGTTAAAACAACATTCTCCACATGGGCAATAATTCCACCTGGATTAAATAAGGTATGCATGCACGATAAGATCCGTCATGCCCCCCTTTTTTTAGTAGTGGTACTATGGGTTGTCAAGTATTGGACTCAGTTCCAAGGGACAGGCAAAGTAGATGTCCAACAAAATGTTATAATGAAAAAAAGGATAGTATTTAATTGCCTTACTGTTTTTTCATATTTAAGACAAAGAACAACAGTGCGACAGATTGTGAAAATAAAATGAAATGCGTTCATGTACAGGATAAAAATCCTTAGTTAAAACTGTTTGGTAACTTTATGTTTTTTAATGTTTTAATTGTTTAGAATCAGTCCTGAGGAAGGTGTACAAAAGAAAGCCGAAACGCCGCGTCGACCTTGTGATTCTTTTCTTGTTTTTATTTATGAAAAAATTCCTTTATTGATATGCACATTACAAATGTTTTAATGATGATTTTATATGAATTGTGAATTGTAAATTGTTTATGTGGAATAAAATTTAAATAACATTGTTACCAAACATACACTGTTACAAGTCTTATTTTAATTTATATTCTTGTTGCTAGCACTGTACTGAACCTGTCACAACCTATGTTTGACCATGATAATACAATGTGGAACTTATATGTGATTTGTTGACACGTTAAGTTAGGAGATAACTCGTAGTACCAACACTAAAATAGGACAGATTTTACTTTGTCCTTTGATTTGGGACTTTGTAATTTTTTCAGCCCTACACTGTTGACCTTTTGAACTGCGGTTCTGCTGCGACTTCAGGCAGTGCTGGGACACCTTTTTCCCTCTATAGTACATGCCTGTCTTCTGGGAGGTTTCCACAGGCTCAAGAAACACACAGTGGGCTTTCAATTTGTAGACTTGGGTCTGCAGTTGGCTAGACGTAGAATTACAATGGCGTGAACGTGGGAGAGGGGCTCAAAGGTGGAGTACAGTACAGAGATCTGGGCCTAAATCCATCGTTGGGGTGAATGTATGACATTGTTCTGCATTGTGTCCATCAACTGTGGTTTTTCCAATTGTCACCCTGAGTGGGATGGGTATGCTCAGACGTGAGTCCCATGCTCTCCACACCACTGGATTCAAGCAAGCCGGGCTGAAGACGGATGGAATGCCAGAAACCGGTCCTCGTAAGCTTGTTTCCGGTCCAGGGAAGGCTTGGCTTGGCAGTTCGGGCTGGACTGTTCCCATGAGGCACAGGGTCAGACTGATTTGCATATGGCCATGTCTGAACTGGGGTGGTGTGGAGTGCAAAAAAACGATGGATTTAGGCCTAGATCTGTGTGCTGGGGTGAATGTATGACATTGTTCTGCATTCTGATGAACAAAGAAGGGGGTTCCCCGTGGGTATCTTTAGGATATGGGCAGGTAGTATGGGGGGAAGAAGCCAAAATAGAAGAGGAGAGTACCCTGCCTCAAGATATATAGGCCCTAACTAGGGGGTCCTAACTGATATGTTTGGAGGGGTGATTAACCTAGGGGTTGACACAACATAAAACAATCACATGGTCAAATCAAAAAGACTGAACAGTTCAAGTTTAGAAAATATATTTTTTATTTTTATTTTCTGATAACAGGGATTAAAAAAGGTTTTTTTTGGAAAAAAAAATATATATTTTTTTTGATATATCGTAGGTACATATAAGTCATAAATAAGACAGACAGATATGGGAACAACAATGTCACAACAATTCGTCCTACCCAGTAACAGCCTATATTTACACACACATTATCATTCACTTCGATCCCTACTCACACTTTCTCTCCTAATTTCATACACCATTCACTCTATCATTCATTCTACTATTCCTTGCGAATATAGCACATAGATGGTCAAATCGGGATGTTCATCCGGATAGTTGGTTTTAGCTAAGGGTCCTGGTGTAATGAGGACAATAACCGTATTCCAGGAGACATACGCCAACGCGCGTTTCGGTGACCGGCCAATAAGGCCGCACCTTCGTCAGGGCAAGGGGCAGTATACTGGGGCGGGCACAAAGATAAAAACTCTGCAATATAGAGAGCAAAACAAAATTCATTTTACTTTTCTGTATAACCATGTACATATTCAAGATACCGTTTTTATTTAACAACCAGTTTTCATCAACATAGATTATTTCATTTTTCAAATGTTTAGAAAAGCATGCTTCCAATATTTCAGTCAGTTACTTTTTCAGTCTAATCTATGTTGATGAAAACTGGTTGTTAAATAAAAACGGTATCTTGAATATGTACATGGTTATACAGAAAAGTAAAATGAATTTTGTTTTGCTCTCTATATTGCAGAGTTTTTATCTTTGTGCCCGCCCCAGTATACTGCCCCTTGCCCTGACGAAGGTGCGGCCTTATTGGCCGGTCACCGAAACGCGCGTTGGCGTATGTCTCCTGGAATACGGTTATTGTCCTTATTACACCAGGACCCGTAGCTAAAACCAACTATCCGGATGAACATCCCGATTTGACCATCTATGTGCTATGGGCCTCATTTATGAAAAGTGACGCATCGCTGCGTGAAAACAGCGATGCGCCACTTTTCACTGCGCACTCCTTGCGACATCAATGATGCGTCATATTTAATGTATGACGCATCATGTCGCAAGGACTTACAGATACGTCAGTATTTCTAACGTTTCTGGAAGCGCAAAAGTGACGCATTGCTGGAGTGTGTCACAAAAGTGATGCAGCTCCAGCAATGCGTCCTTTCACATGGGGAAAGCCCCATGTGAAAGGGCTTGCGTCAGTCTTACGCCTGCTGTGAGGCAGGCGCCAGATTTTGACGCAACAGCATCCTAAAAGTGACGCAGTGAAATCTCATAGATTTCACTGCGTCACTATTACGAGGCTTTTTGCAGGGGAACGCCCCCTCTGCATACATTACACCTGAAGCAGGTATAATGTGGCGCAGGGGTTTAAAAAGTGACGCATCTACCTAGATGCGTCACTTTTTAAATATGGCGCAACAAGGCGCATATTTTACGCCGCTGGTGCGTCACAAAAAGTGACGCACCGGCGGCGCAAAACTGACGCAAGGCCTCATAAATAAGGGCCTATATTCGCAAGGAATAGTAGAATGAATGATAGAGTGAATGGTGTATGAAATTAGGAGAGAAAGTGTGAGTAGAGATCGAAGTGAATGATAATGTGTGTGTAAATATAGGCTGTTACTGGGTAGGACGAATTGTTGTGACATTGTTGTTCCCATATCTGTCTGTCTTATTTATGACTTATATGTACCTACGATATATCAAAAAAAATATATTTTTCCAAAAAAAACCTTTTTTAATCCCTGTTATCAGAAAATAAAAATAAAAAATATATTTTCTAAACTTGAACTGTTCAGTCTTTTTGATTTGACCATGTGATTGTTTTATGTTGTGTCAACCCCTAGGTTAATCACCCCTCCAAACATATCAGTTAGGACCCCTTAGTTAGGGCCTATATATCTTGAGGCAGGGTACTCTCCTCTTCTATTTTGGATTGTTCTGTATTCTGTCAATCAGCTGAGGTTTTGCAATTGTCACCCGGAGTGGGATGGGTATGCTCAGACGTGAGTCCCATGCTCTCCACACCACTGGATTCAAGCAAGCCGGGCTGAAGACGGCTGGAATGCCAGAAACCGGTCCTCGGAAGCTTGTTTCCGGTCCAGGGAAGGCATGGTTTGGCAGTTCGGGCTGGACTGTTCCCATGAGGCACAGGGTCAGACTGATTTGCATATGGCCATGTCTCAGCTCTACTCCCTCGGCCTGGGACGACTCTTGGTGGCCGGCGGCACTAGGAACACCCCCTCCACCCACCAACCATGCACAAAACCTAGGGGTCAACCACGACTCCACACTCTCCATGGCAAAGCAGGTTAACGCAGTCTCCTCCTCCTGCTTCAACACCCTCTGCATGCTTCGCAGGATCTTCAAGTGGATCCCCACTGAAACTAGAAGGACGGTCACCCAGGCCCTCGTCAGCAACAGACTGGACTACAGCAACGCACTCTACGCAGGAGCCCCGGCCAAACTCCTGAAACGACTCCAGCGCATCCAGAATGCCTCAGCACGCCTGATCCTCGACATCTCCCGCCACAGCCACATCACACCCCACCTGAAAGACATGCACTGGCTTCCCATCAACAAGAGGATAACCTTCAAGCTCCTCACCCACACACACAAGGCACTCCACACCACCGGACCAGCGTACCTCAACAGACAACTCAGCCTCTACACCCCCACTGCCAGCTCCACTCCGCAGACCAGTCCCTCGCCACCGCCCCCCGCATCCAAAGAATGACCGCTGGTGGCAGATCATTCTCCCACCTCAACGCCAAGACGTGGAACACCCTCCCCATCCGCCTACGGCAGACCGAAGACCTTCTAACCTTCAGGAGACTCCTCAAGTTCTGGCTCTTCCAACAGTAGCAGCACACCCCTCCCCCCCCCAGCACCTTTAGTCCCTCGCAGGTATGTAGTGCGCTTTACAAATGCTATGATTGATTGACATCAAGTTCTGTTTATCTGTCAAATTAAATGGTAAAAACAGTAAAACAGTGCGTAAGCATTTAGGTAATCCCATGGTACTTTCCCACTTTTTAGCGTTTGCAAGTTCCAACCAAATTGCATAACAAAATGTAGCTGATTTTCACCATGATTCAAAACAGACACCTTATTTTGAACAATGTCACTTACAGATGATACAATATTATCCAAAGTGTATATATGAGAAGACAGTGTATTAAAGATGTTATCAACCACTGCAAGAACTTTTTCCAAATTATCTTCGTCAATTTGATGTAGGTGCACCGCAGCTACCATCTGCGATAGCGTCCAAAATTCATCATATGCTTCATTAACAAAATGTTTTGCTTGAGGGGACTTTGGACACAAAAGAAAATGAGCAAGATTGATGACACCTGCTAAAAAGGAACAATGTTGTTTCACAGACAGATTACAACTATTGCTGACATAATTTACCAACAGAATATGTGGTAATTGTATGAGAATGTGAAAAACGAGGATCAGGTCTACTCTGTGTAAACCCTTTTGTGCTATTCAACAGCGCAATAGATATGCATTTGAGCTTGTGGGCAACAATAACCAACCCAAAGGGAGAATATTGGAAGAGTTTACTGTACAGTTCTGGAAAATGACAGATAATTTATCAAGTGTGTAGTTGGTATTTCTATGCCATGTGTCATAAGCAGCCAATAACTGAATGGAGGGAGTACTACATGTTTTAGCCATGGCTAAACCAAATCAAGTAGTTTGCTGTACCAAAGAAAAAGAACACACACCCAACAGCGGCTGACCTAAGGTTCAGCACCTCGATCAATGTCTATAACCTATTAGTGTCCTGTGCATTCAATTCCAGAGCCTGCCATATATAGGCACTACTGGGGTCCAGAAAAACAGATTCTCGCGAGAAAGGAAGGTGCACCAGGAATGGAGTCAGGGTCATCCAAAGGAGTCCGGCAGTTTTCTTTATATATTTCAATAATTTAAAATAGCCTTCAGCACCTTCCTTTCTTGTGATAATCTACTTTGCTGTACCATCTAATTAAAATATACTAGCTGAGACTGTGTCAAACACATGTGATACAATGGTTCAGTGCCCTGCACTTGCCAATCTTTGGTACCCCAAATAGATTTTTAATCAGCCGTGTCCCTCCACTAATCATAACCTTTCAAGGACAAATCAGTTATGAAGGACGAGGAATAGACCAATTTAGTATGGGTCAGCATAAATTTGGTGCAGGTTGGCATATTCAATTTATAGAAATAGGACACAGGGTCTGAAATATTGTAAACAGAAAATTTACTCATTTGGGTCTTTGAGCTCCCCTGTAACAGGGTTGGACAATGTTCCCACTGGGTATAATTAACATGTGTTTTCTGAGTATTGGTTTTGTGTAAAAAATGACAGCCATAATGTTGGTAACAGAATAAATCGGCATAATTTACAGAATTTAAATCCAAATCTTCCGCGTCAAAAGCAGTGTAATATATCAAGTAAGAAAAAAATGAATAAACAACGTTAACATCCTAGGCATCGGAGTGTATTCCAGGCTTAAAAACACATCTCCTAAAGAAACGCGTAATACGTATGGAATTTGCAAAGATTCAATAGAGCCATGGATATTGAATGATACTTTATGCCAAATAATACCATCAACAATTGGGAAGGCTGAAATATTTACTAGGGCTTGATCTCTTTTCATTTTATGAGATGATGTGTGAGAAGCCAGTATTCCATTAACCAAGTCTACAGCAGAGCGTTCAGGTAAACATTGGTCATTAATCAACAGGAAAAACACAGTCCCAAACCCAATCAACATGAAGAGGAACACCATCATCAGCACTATTCACTAGTATGTCCAGGGCGTGACCAGGTGAGTCCTTTTGATGAAAATGCAAAAATCTGTAGGGCTCTGCCACAAATGATGAAAACGAAGATAAATCAGAAGAAAAGCTATTCAGCTAGCTGAAACAAAGGGGGCTGTTCTGCATTTGAAGGAGAATGAAGTGTACTTTCAGGAATGTCAATTATAATCTCAACTGGTAGGGAAGCATACTCTACATCCTCGGTCGTAGATCCTCGGTCGTAGATGTAGGAGGCAAACAGGCAACAAATCAATTGAAGATTCTATCTCCCACTCCATTTGTTGGGGAGTTGTCGGGGAAAGAGAAGTTATTGGGTTCAGTGATTTTGTACTTCTTTCGAACAATGTTATTCACTAACGCAGAGCTATGCGTGTTCTGAACCACAAAGGTACGAACATGACTGTTCTAATGTCTGTAGTCTAAAACTATACAAGATGAACCGTCCAGATTCAATATTGTAAAAAGAGGATTATTTATTCGACGAAACACAGGGTTCAGTCACACCCTGATATTCCAATTGTGTCAAAATGTCACTTATGCACGCTTTACGTTTAATTGGATTCTGCGGGTGAGGCTGTGGTGTAGACCATAAAGGCATAACATGAGCTGGGGAATCCTTGTCCCAACCCCCCTGATTATGATACAATGCTGGAGGCAGGGATAATACCCACTTAGAAGCATAAGCAAGTTTCTCCTTATCAGGAACTGTGAGAAGTTGGCCTGATATGTGGTGTTTCCAATTGTGGAACCGCCTTGTATCAGTCCAAACAATCCCTTATGGTGTTTTGTTGTAAGTCAACCTTGTTAGACAAGCTATCCTAGAGGTAGCATGGACTAAGCAGCCTTAAAGGCTTAACTTAAGAGGTCGTGTTAAGCGAGCTGTTTTACCACATACAATCCTGTAATACCAAATGAAAGGACACCACACAAGTATATATTATAAAAATATATGTGTTTATTTCTAAATTAATCCCCAGTACTCTTTATGAGCAAAGGGGCACAAGCGTTAAATCAAAAGCACAGTATAACATACAAAGTTGCACAATTTTGGATGAGGGCGGGTGGCCACTCAAACCATATACTAAAAAAATTGTATAAAAGATACGAATCGAACAGTGGTTAGGCCTAGGGCCTAGAGAATGGCTGGGAGCAGTCAGGACTAGCAATGCTGAAGTCGGGAGAAGCCCGCAGGACTCGGGTGCAGCACTTAAAGTGCGGCTTGCACCAATGCAAAGTCAATGGTGCGTAAAAGTTACACAAAGTTAGTTTAAGGATACTTCCGCTGAACCTAGAGGAACAAAACATAAGACACAGACCCTAGAGGTGTGTACCAGTGTAGGAACACCGGCGTTGCAATGTTACCTCACCCACAGGAAGTGGGTGCACAGGGTCGAAGTGGCGTCGGGTTTTGACACGCAGGTTCTGGGTGCTTGGAGCTGGAGAAGCTGCAGGCGATGGGAAGCAAAAGTGTCCGGTGTGATCCAAGGGTAGATCGAAGACGAGATGAATCTGAAAGCAGAGGGGACAGAGTCTGGGTCACTCAGCAGTGACCAGGGTGGAACCAGGACGGAACCAGGCAATGTCGGGCGCAATCAGATGGTTGTCGAGAGGCTTCTCTCCGCTGTCACGTGGGCTCTGGGGCATCTGCGACTTCCAGGTGCAGGTCACAATCTGTCCCACGCAGGCTTTCGCCGTCAGCACCGTTGGCTTCAAGATTGCAGCAAACAGCACTTGGCAAAAGCAATCCACGCGGAACCGGGAGATTGCTTCTCACTCGGACCAGGAGGGTCAGAGTGGGGGCTCCTTTTCACGGGAGCTGGTGCAGATCTGGAGCAACCAGAAAAGCAAGTCGTATTCAAGTTTTTGGTGGCACAGGGGCCACAAGCCAGCTGGCAAGTGACCGGGCCAACACGTCGAGCCAACACAAGCAGAAGGGCCCCACGCAGCACTCGTCGAGTGTGGAGGGGGTAGCTTTGGTGCAAGTGTAGCTCAGGTGGGGGCTTCTCAAACCCCGGTGTACAGCTTCGAGGGTCACTCGTGGGCTGCACGGTCAGCATCTCATGGCCTTTTCAAGATGGCGTGCCCCACGCTTCCGGTCGCCTCCACGGGTCTCAGCTCTGCAGGGACTGTGGATCGGGCTGGGAGAAGGCAGGCAAGCTTGATCTCGTCGATCTCTGTCGCTCGAGTTCCGGCGGGAACTGCAACAAAGCAAGGGTCGAGGGCTGGATGGTGCCTGTATGCACTGGGTGATCACTTCTTGACCACAAGGGAGATTCTTCAGTCTTCTACGTTGAGTAGGATGTCGAAGGGTCCAGAATTCGTTTCTTATGTTTCTTCAGGATGATCTGAGTTGCATTGGCACTGCTCCCACTCTTATTCGAATCTGGTGGGCTGGACATCCTGCTAGGTCCCCTCCTATGGGTGGGACCCAGGAAGGGGGTGGTTACACCCCTTTCCTTTGATCCAGGCCGCGCTGGGACTGGGGCTGGTGTGCCCCAGAACCGGTTTGGCCGGATTATGCAAGGGGCAGCCTTGTGCTCCCCAGGCAGTGTCTAGTTTCTTTGAATCCTCCCTGCTACAACCCACTATCTCCTGTCTGGGGTGGTTTGACACCGCCCTGCGACAGGAAACTCTTTGTCCAGGCCACCATTTGCTGAGTTTCGGTCAGCAGCAGGAGGCCAGACCCGTGTCTGTGGCAGAGACATCCATTTTGTGGATCTGAGGCTCATTTTAAATCAACCGCGTTTCAGTAAAGTAACATGTCTTCTCCCTCTAGAAGGGTGGAATGCTACCCCCGTCGCCAGAACTGGCGAGGGGGTAGTATTCCAAATCGTATAACACCTTAAACGACATGTTTTGATAAAGCCAAACCAAAGTTGCTATATAACCGCGAGGATTATAAGGCACTTAAGAGTATATGGTATGGCATTATCCCGGATCAGCTTAGGGAGTTGTTCCCGACAGCTGCAGACAGGCTCAGCTCATGCCAGAGCTCCATCTCACATAAAACCACGCACTCTGCCTCCAGGATTGATGAGGCCTTCCATAGGAGTGACTCATAGGTTTATATGTGTCCAGATATAGGTTTAGATATAGATATACTATATCTAAGAAAGGGGTGATTACACCCACTTGCCCCAGCTGAGTGATAAGCCAGTTGTGTATATTTAAGAACCAGCCAGGGGTGGCAAAAGTTATGCTTCAGCCCCTGGTGGCCTTGGTGACACCTATGCCCTGAGCACCTATAGTGCATGGTACAGGGGCTGACAAGGAGTCCATTTCCAATTGTGGTCTGTACCTATAGCACATGTATTACAAATTTAGAGAGAGAACAGCAGGCTGGGGGTCTGATTAGCAGGCCCACATCCTCAGTAAGTCGAAAACCAGTGAAGCAAAAAGCAAAAATTGGGGTGATCATAGGATAGCAGACCCTACTCTCCTACAGGAACATATTGCATAAAACTGGGTAGAATAACATCCTCCTCTCTGTTGGGAGGCCAATCAATCTCCACCAATAAAATATCATAAGAAGATGTGATATTTTCCAAAAAGAACGCTTTATTTGGGCGATTAATATCACCTTCAATTTGCAGGCTTACTGCATAATGCCTATTAGGAGGAGCAACTTGAGTATCGGAGGAGGAGCAACTCAAGTATCGGCTGTTTGTACGGTAATAAAACTGTCAATTGCTTTTGCCTCAAGACACTCATGGAGTGTCTGTCGCACTATGGTAACCTATGCCGCACTGTCGAGGAAGGTTCCCGCCCAACTCCTGTCAAGGAGGAGGTTTCTCACAGTTTGAGGCACACTTTGCAGTCAAGGCAGCATCTTTTTTCTTCTGAAACGGGGTATGATATTGAGGTGGTTCCTCCTGTTTGACTTTTACGTCAAACTGGTGCAACGGGTCACGTCTTGCCTCCGTAGACTCACCTTGCCTGCGATCCTGTCGCCCTCCTCCGCTGAATTGTTGATCTGATGATTCCTGAAAGGAATGAGGCAAACAAGGACCAGGAACCTGGAACCTATAGGGTGTCTTAATTGCAGGGCAGTCACGCAAATCAAATATACACCAAGAAGTGCCTGGTGAAGGTGAACCTGCACCAGAATCAGGCTTCTGTCGCTGCTACTGCCGCTGCTATTGCACATGTTTGTTCCATGCCATTTTAGGAAAGACAGGATGACCTTCCTCGACAGAAAGTGGTTTAATTGGCATCTGAGTAAAAGGTTGAATCCCAAAATGATTCAGTCCAATGGATGAATACACAACCGCAATAATATTCATAATTGAAACTCCTGATCCACGTCCGCCACCGCCATCAGGCGTTGGCACACTTGCAAGCAAACTGCTTCACCTTTAAAGTTGGCCAGAATTATATCGGAGACAACAGGGAACATGCCCACTAATTTCATCCTCATATCCATGGCTGGACCAGCCTCTTGTTCTTCCTGTACCTTGTTCAGAATGCTAGGCAGAACGCTCATACAGGGAGTGCCAAAGCACAGTGTATACAGTGACTGCACCTAGGTGGTGCAGTCCACTAAAGGAGTAATCAGACCACTAAGCATACTCATTGTAAAGATCCTGTGTTTTTCAACTGAAGTTGTATGTGGAAAAACAGCCTCAAGTTGCTCAAGTTTTTGTGCAAGCTAAAATGGCAAGTCATCCCGATTTTGAGGACGTTTACCCATCACTGAGTTAATCATGACATGACTAATCACAAGTCTGCCTCTGTAACCCAGTGCCGGCAGAGCAGCTCCGGCCAGAGCTGCCGGAAGTGCAAGAGACATAAACTGTATGACTCTTCTATGAAGATGAACCTATTGTGTGTACAATATACTTATCTCTATGACAGTAACATTGAGAAGATTTGGATGTGGTGTGAAACCAGCCAAAACGGGCCAGGTGTCCCCATCGATAGACAAGGGGCCCAATTGAACAAAAGAGGCAGGGTGAGGAAGGGCGCCATCAAACCAAATGGTATGCTCCCAGGACGTCAACTGAATGCATTAGGACGATACACTGCCAGAGGAGCAGCAACCATGTATGCGTGTAACAAATTATAATTTGCATCCACCCAGGAAATGTAACTAAAGAATAAAACACTTTAATGCGTTATGAGGGATCCGCCTCAGCCATGAAAAATAAAGTTAGTCCCTGCATTGGGGACTCTGTGTTGAGTTAAGTAAGCTGTAACCGCTACACGGTTAGGTGCCGCAATAGTGACAGGTTGGGCCATGTTTATAAGGAAATAAACAAGTAAAACAGCAGCTCAAAAGAAATCCAAAATACCTTTCAGATTCCAAGCAAAAAAAAACTATTGAAATAGGAATACCCTTCAAATATAGAAGGCTTAGCACACTCATCACAGATGTCTTTTGGATCCAGTGAGAGTGTATTGTGGACAAGCACAAGCACTATTCAGGGATCTTGTAAATAGGTACCAGACCAAACGCTGAGCGCCTTGTTACAGGGATTCTGGCAAAAAATAAAACTATGCATAGGATTATGGGATCTTAGTGCATAGGGACTGAGTCATCTGGCCACCTTAGTACTCATGAGCCTAGGACAGACTAGCTATAGTGTCTCACTTGCTCTCTTAGTCACTCACAGAAAAACAATTGATTAGATATCCCAGACTACAACCCTCCCAGATCTCTCAGGAATCCTGGTAGCAAGACACACCCTTTTGCTCGCACTCTTGTACCTGTCCACAATAAGATTTTAAAGAGACACAAACAAGTTTAAAATAATTATTTTAACTAACATGCTCTAACTTGCAGTATATGTGCCAAAACAAGCAGAAAAATGCATAATACAAATATGGTCAGCATAGCAGTTAGTGCATAAATCACGAAAGGAGATGTCATTGTGAAAAAACAGTATAGCATAACCTCCCTCTCCTTGCATAGAAATAGTATTATTATATATTAGAAGATGTCTGGGCTTTGTCAGCAGACCCCATACCTTAGCCTATGGAAAGTAAATTCACATTATAGGTCCTGTCGTGCTCTACTCCCTGGAAAGGTCCCTCTCCATGTGTGTGCTACCTATTCATGTATTCCAATCAACAGCTGCATCAGTAGGTTTTGTGTACGGTCTAAGGTCTGGCCAGAACAAAGTAACAAGGGGCATTGTTGTTCGACCTTCCTCAGAATGTTCAGTCAACATCCCAGGAACCTGCAGATGGGAACACAGAACTATAGAAAATCAAAAGGGCATAATTGTACCTCTTTCATGTTGGTTACTTCTGCTGCCTTCATGACCCATGACATCAAATCAGACAGTGGCAGTGCTGAGACACCAAGCAATGTATGTCGAGGTATTTCTGACATTCAAAAGAAAAAAATACCACTTGAATTCATGAAATGAACCCAGACCTATAAGCCTTTACAATGCTTGTTTTAATGGTATGTACACTAGTTTATTTGATTGTTTTTAAATCTAAATGGGTACATGCAGTACCACTAAGACCAACGGGAGGACCATCTCATACAGAACACACTGTACAGTCCCTTAACGCCGTGTGCCGACTAGCAACAGAGTAATTAAATTGATACTAATTGCGCTCTGTTCTATTCTTTTCTTTGTGTTAAGTGGGCTTCCCGGGTAGACCTCGCACGGGTTCTATTATAATTAGAAGCAGAGCTGCATGTGAAGCAGCATGTCAGCCTCTTCCATCTCTGCGAGTATGGTCTGGAAAAGGTGCTGAAGCCATTGCATATTTTTTATATGCATGACGGTATGTTTATGCATATTCAAAACTCAGGCCGGGCCCTTGGCCGCAAAAAGCTTATTTCTGCCATGTATGCATGGCCATGTAGCAAAAGAATGCCAATGTATGTGCATGGTATGTTTATTAAAGTAAAATGAGTTGTGTAAGACATTCTGCAAGTATGCCAAACGATTTGCATACTTACGGCCAGATTTACTAAATTATCACGCAATGCAGCACAGTAACATTTGTGCAGGACTCAGGGGCATATTATCAAGACCAGCAATACAATTTTCGCCGCTTTAGCGGCAGGAAACTGACGCTAAAGCGGCGACAATGGGCTTGATAATATGTCCTTGTGAATTCCCATAGCAGGCCAGGTTAACACCAGAACCTGGGCTGCTATGGGAATTCACAAGGACATAATATCAAGCCCATTTTCGCCGCTTTAGAGGCAGTTTCCTGCCGCTAAAGCAGCGATAATTTTATCGCTGGTGTTGATAATATGCCCCAAAGTGCTTAATTTGTAAAAAAAAAAAAAATACCGGCACCCAAAGTTTTGCTCAGAATTCCGCAGATGGTGCTAAGGATAGGATAGCATAGCAGGGGTGCCAAATACCAAGACTACATTGTCTTGAATCCACCACCAGACACGCATGGTCCCTCTATCTCACTCCTCTAGGCTCTTGTTGAACCTTGTGTTCTTCCTCTGTCAGTATTTTTCAGGTTTTATCTTCCTCTTTGTTTCCCCCTTCAGTGTTATTCTCTCTCTTGCTCACTGTGAAAGTTTTCAGTCCCCCAAAATGAGTGTTGGTGGACCTGAACCGCAGCCACCGGCTCAAATTAAGGCCTGGCATGAGTGTTGGCAAACATGACTAGCCCTACCCTTAAAGCACAGATGGGGAAATGTTGGCAGCATGGGTGAAGTCCTGCTGCCAGCTAAGGTGGGAAGACTCCAGCCCCTCCCCCAACATGGCTCATGGCAGCCAATGATGAGAGGTGGCTGTACAGCACTAACCCTGCAGGCCACCTCTTCTTCTACATCCACTTACCGTCTGTGAATCAGGAGCTGTTCACATGTGAAGTGAGCACACATTGGCTGTTCGAATAAGCCTACGGGGCCTGCAAGCCCCTGGATACCATATTGGGTTATTAGCTGCGCTTTATAAATCCTGATCGGCTGATTGATTGATTGGGATTTTTTTAAAGCACAAAGAAGCAGCCCTAATGTGTGTCCTGTTTCATAAATCTGCTCCAGCCGCCTCGGAGTCCCTTTCGGATGTGCATGTGCAGTCAGGTTGTGCGCTCACACGCGAGCATCACTGCCAGCAGGTACAACAGCTGTCACCGTCCCAACGAAGCTGACGCAGTACCAGTAAAGAGCCGGGAAACCAGCAGACGCCTGGCACGCGCCCTGAAGGTCACGAGTTTAATTTCCACGTGGTGGACCTGCTACGGTCAGCATTTGTGCACTTCTGGGTCAGGGCAAAGGAGGTCCCATTATAAACTCCACTCGGTTTTAAAGTCTTCAGTATTAATAAGCAGGCGATCGGTTGCATTTCACCTCTTACTGTGAATGCAAAGTTTCTAAAAAAAAAAAAAAATGTTGTTGTCGAAGGTCAATATATTTGAACCAGTGCGTTGGTTCCCCCGAGATGCAGCAGAATCTCGGATTCAGCAGCACAAAGTTAATCAAGGGCAGCAGCCTTTATTTGGAATGATTAAAGGTCATGTCAGAAAAGATGTATACCTTTGATTGTTTATGGTGCACCCGTCTGACAGTGATTAAAATCATTGCTGATCAGTTAAATTGCCTGGAACAAGACTGTCTGAAGAGAATAGAATCATAGGACTGTGTCTGCGATCACATTACAACCCAATTGTGGGGAAGGATTAAAGGGACAGGGTCTCATTTTATAGGCATGCTTTCTATTGACTGGTGGAACATGTTGCCAATATACCACTGCCAAGAAATTATTTGTTTAATACACGTGATAGAATGTTTAAAGAATAACACATCACGCAACTGTTTCAAGGAATTCCACAAAGCTGTGGAGCTCAGAAGGCATAAATGTAATTGTTTTTTTTGAAGCAGGAATACCTACTCATTATGACCCAGATATACTGAGGGGTAAATTCACAAGAACATGTGCTAAACATCTACAAAACATGTTAACACAACTTTACACATAGCAGCCGATCACAGGAAAATAACCCTGTGCCAATGTGGAATTCACAACACGTTGGTACCATGCGATAGTCTGATGAAATCGCAGCCAACCACCACGACGGAGATAAAAACACAAACCACAACGTGTAAAAAGACGCGATATGCCCAAATGCGATAAGAAAACAGTGAATCATGCCACTGACCCCTGCTACTGCAGCGTGGTC
This sequence comes from Lissotriton vulgaris, assembly GCF_964263255.1. Classification (NCBI taxonomy): domain Eukaryota; kingdom Metazoa; phylum Chordata; class Amphibia; order Caudata; family Salamandridae; genus Lissotriton; species Lissotriton vulgaris. Next base: position 283,558 of record NW_028241798.1, read on the forward strand.
TTTCTTGACGCACTCTAGTAGCCAGGATCTGGCTGGAACCCTTCAACAATGTTGCGATGCCAGCTTGCCAGCCTGCCCATAGCTGGAATGAGGGAAGCTTCTGGAACCTTCTAGAACAGGGGAGGTGACACCAACTGCCACTGCCAACTGCCAACTGTCGCTTTATAAGGAAAGGGAGGGAAACTTTCCAGTCAGTTGGGGCCTCACTGACCTGGGGGACCCACGCAGGAGATTTAGGCGATAAGGCCTAGTCAGGGACCTATGCCACTGGCAGTGACAGGGCTTAGGTACTGCCTTCCAAATAGAGTGAGGAACCCTGAACTAGCCCACTGATCTGGCCCGGCGGGAGGAGAACACAGGGACCATCTGCAGTGACCTGCTGACAAGCCTTCAACTCACCCCTCCCCCACCTTCAGAAACCAAGAATCTGTAACCTATCAAGGGCGCAGGAACCACCAAGCGCCGAAAAACATACCTACCTGTACTAACCAGGACTTCTGGGGAACAACCAGGTAACCAACTCCTGTCATCTGCCCTACCTGGACTGTGTCTCTCCCCTGCGCTGTCCTGATTGAATTGCCATGTTTAACTGCCTGAGAAGCGCTCTTCTCTTGTGCAGTGGCCCAGACCGGTCTAATTGCTCCTCAAGAGCTCCCCTGACGGCCGCCAGAGAACCGCTGGCCTTCCCCGAGCAGCGGTGCCCTTGCAAGCGCTATCTCTCCCCAGACGCTGGACTCCCACATGCCACTGTGTCACTGAATTGCTTTCCACCCCCCGCGCCTGAAGAGCTGTGGCGCCCGAGACTGTCATTGCCCTATGAAGCATTGTACCTTGCAAGCGGTGTGCTCTCTCCTCAAGCGTGGGGCCTCTGACATCTGACACGGGTCTGAGATCTTTGAAGGCTGACGTCATTGCCCTGTGAAGCGCGGCTGCTGTCCCCGGTATTGCGGCCCCCGCCTCTGGCTGCGGATGCCGACGCGGCCTGGCGCTTGCCTCAGGACCCTCCCCCCCCCGTTTCGAGATATAGTGCAGCGGCCCCCGGTGTGAAGAGAGGGCCGCCGGAATACAAAGAGGGCCGCGCTAGGCCCGAGGAGGCCAACCTCCCGGCATCACGTGCAGGGGGCGTCGGAAGAGACTCCGCCCCCGCCGCGCTCTAATAGGCCACCGACGTCGCGCCCCTGCAGGCCGCTCTGCCATAGGCGGCTGAAGAGAAAGGTAAATCCCCGAGGGAGGCCCTGAGACCGCCCCTTCCGTGGGAGACAGTTGTTGGGCCCCGTTGGCCCCCGTTGTGCCGCAGGGCTTCTGAAACTGAGAGGAGCACTGTGTTGACTGAGGAACCCTCGAAGAGGATACAGTGACTACCCTGTTAGTAGAGTTAACCCCTGAATGCTCATTCCAACGCCAGGCCCTGATTAATGCTATACTTCTTGTTGCCTGAGGCCTGGCTTAACTTTGCCATAATGGAATGCTCATTTCGGCCTTAGGTATGGCTAAGTCTAGATTAATGTAATGTTCATTTAAGCCTGACGCATGGTTTATCCGGGCTTAAGGAGTTACTCCAGTCTAGTGTTGTGGCTAAGGAAAAACTACAGTTGAGCCTGGTGAAATGTTTATTCATGCATAAGGAACTGCTGACCTGATGAATTGTTGATTGGATATACTGTTAATGATTTTTCCTGCAGCTGCTGACTTGGAGCAAGGTGGTTGTCAGGCCTACGGTGATCTAATATTTAATATTTATTCATTTAAATATTTATTGCCAAGTGATGAAATACATGTGTTTTTAAGGGAAACTAATAAGCTATTGCTACTGTGAATTTTTGATTGCCCTGATTCTAATCGTATATAAAAGCTTAGTAATTTGAATCAAACGTAACTGGTGTGGTCTAATTCCTTGCGTGCACTTATTGTCTCAGTGGATGCGTGTGCTGTGTAGTCACTTAACACCTGAGCTTTCGGGTGCCTACCTGCTCGTGCTAGGCTACCCCCGGGGAACTGGTGACCCCAGTTCCTACAGCACATCACCTCGGACCATGTGAATGGCGTCGCATGGCAGAGGAGGACAATGGAAGAGCACAAGAAGCCCTGAACTGATGTGAATGGCAAAACCAAGCAGCAACTCACTGCCAACACAAAAGCAACAATGCACCCCGAAGGAAGGGGGCCAGCAGAACACCAGGAGCTGAATGACATGGAGAAGATGATGGCCACAGTCACCAGTCATGAAACAGTGACAGGAGTCGGGGATCCAAACACCGTCCAACATGACCTGACAAGATAACAACAGGGTGCACACCTACCAGGGAGTGGGGGGACGGGAAGATGGGCACAATGGCACACATGCACAATTAAGCAGAACTCACTGCACACCCACAATGACTTAGGATCATGTCCCTGATCCCACAGGAACACTTTAGAACACACACAAACACCAAGTAGTCCCACGTTCACCATGTGCCCGAAGGGGCACCCACACAACAAATCAACATGCACACGTGCTGAACACAGCAAACATAGATATACATAATCCACGCTGACAATACGAGAGACACCACATGACGAGTAGCATGGCTGCAGTCCAATCCCCATGACAATTTACACAGCACCACACTAAGGTGGCTGAGTGCGGGCCACAACCGGAAAGGAGCAGGGCATACTCAAACACAACCACCTGCACAACCACTGACATCAATGACACATCTGTGGACAAACCATGTCCAAGAGTCACAACTCGACAAAGAGCACGAGTTACCCAAGTCTGCAACAGCTCAGCACTGTGGAAGCACAGAACTGACAGGCACACAGTATGAAATGGGCCAGTGCCTGACAAATCTGAGCCGCAGGAGCGAATCACCCACCGTGCAGAATACGAACATAAGTGTTATGTTATGTTATGTTATGTTATATTGACTTTTTGAGCGCACAGCTGTCCCAGCAAAGGGGCGTCCCGGCGCTATATCTGGAAAGAACATAACAAACAAAGCAGAACACAAAGGGAAGCTAATAAGGCAGGGGGAAAAGATACGTTTTCACAGCTTTCCTAAATGCAAAAAGATTATCTAAGGAACGGATGTGAGCAGGAAGTGCATTCCATAGTTTGGAGGCCATCACCATGAACGATCGACCACCCAATCTACATTTATGGAATCGGGGAACCAGTGCCAGATTTTGGCCAGCAGAACGCTGGCTACGCGAAGGAGTGTAGGGAGTCAAAAGATGCTGAAGGATGGCAGGGGTATCGGATTTCAACATTTTGAAGGCAAAACATAGTGCAACTCGACATTGACAACATCCTGGTAGAAACAGCAACACCTCCACAACAGAACACAGGCCACAACTGGTGCTGCAAATGTGCGCAAAATGGCAAAACACATCTGGCACAGCAGGAAACTGTGACATGACAATGTACAAGTACAACCTGTAATTAGCAAATTTGTTTTATTCACACATGCTGTGCTTTTGGACATTTTGTACTGTCCCATGATTGCGAGGGACAGCCACAATGTCATGTGCTCATGAGAAGTAATTGTCAATGATGGTGTTCATACGGGCCATTCCTGCCACAGCTGCAGTGGGATGTGGGCCACCTGCCCCATCGTCCCATCACCGTCCAGTACATCTGGAACTGGGATCCATGGTGCATTGGTGCGTACACAGAGGTTGTGCAACATACAACATGCAACGATCATCTTGCACACAATGTCCGGGTTGTACAGGCGCTTTCCACCTGTGCCCTCCAGGCACTTGAAACGTGACTTCAACACGCCAAATGTGCGTTCAATGATGCCCCTGGTGCGTATGTGGGCCGCTTTGTACTGCCTCTGGGCAGGTGTGTTCGGGTCTCAGAGGGGTGTCATCATCCAAGGGCAGACTGCACATCCTTAATCACCTGTGACAGTGCAGGGAGAAAAGAGTCAATACTTGGTTTGGCAGGATGTGATGGCAGGCCCACTAATCCAGTGACACCTGTGCTGGGTCTGTGTGGGGTGAGTGGAAGTCAGTCCTCAGGGAGTAGCTGGTGCTGGCAACAACTCCAACAGTCATCAGGCACTCAGACATGCAATGTCAGAACAACAAGGGGGATGACTTGAGTCGCACATGGTTAGTGGCCCCGGATGCACAGCAGCCAACACGGGCCCACATCCACGGGACGCTGACCTGCAGGAGACTGGGGTTGGGTTATGAGGGCAGAGCAGGGTCTTGTATGTGTCATTAGTGCCTTCCGCTGAGTGTCTTGGGAGAGAATGGTAGGTCTACCCCCAGGGCATGATGCAGAGGGCACATGCCAGGTGTGTTCGTCAACATGGCTGATATGAATGCCACAGACTCATGCCAGACACCAAGTCCGTACATGCCCATTGCTAATGGCAGTCCCCAAGCCATAGGTTCAGACACCAACAATGTTCCGCCAGAGGCTGACGGTAACTCACAGCGCACAGGGTTAGTGGCAACTCATGTCGCCGTCTTGCTTTGAACAGGGTTAGTGGCACCATGTGTCGCTGGCTTGCGTTGAACAGGGTTAGTGGCGCCACATGTCGATGGCTTATGTTGAACAGGGTTAGTGGCACAACCTGTGGCCAGCTTGCGTTGAACAGGATTAGTGGCACCGCGTATGGCAGGCATGCGACATGGAATTATGCCTCACTGATCGAAGGGAGTCTGGTGCTGTGGCCGTTGCCACGGACTTGGGGTCACTGCCATTCAGGACTCAGGACACAGTTCCACATGTGGGTTCTACTTGAATGAGGAGGATGCCAGTGGAGTATGTAAATGAGAAAGGAGTAATGTGGGCCAGCGTCGTGGGGGCTAGTGATGATCTGTGCGGGTCTCTTTGACACATGACAGTGTCAGAAGGTGAGCAGAGCGGCCTTGGGGTGCTGGGGCGGGCAGGCCTGGTCTGGGTATCAGCATCGTGGGGTGCAGCAGGTGCACAGGGTTGCAGGCCCCGCTGCTCATGGCGTCAGTCTCCTGGCGGACTGTGATGCACCACCCTGTCAATGATGTTGGCCTTTCCGGGAGAGGACCACGCTCCCCGCCACAGGTTTTTTGTCCACACCCCTGCGCAGCCCTGGTGAACTCAGGGCCAACCCACTATGCTCATGCACACAGGGGGGGATGCAGCGAGCGACATTTCTGCTATTTGAGCCACGGCCAGTGGTGACATGGTTAAGTCCACTGTTCACTACTCTCCAGTCACCAGCAGTTGTGGTCTGCATGGACATATCTGTGGCTTGCATACCCATGTCTGTCCTGCACATCCATGCCTCACTTGTCGTTGTATACATTTGCATTCACGGGTCACTTGCATCCTTCGCACATGGCTGCATTCCACTTCTACACATGTTCAGCTGTTGTGTGGCTGCGGTGCCATGATATAGCTGTATTGTGTGCAGGGGAAGCCCAGATTCACCATGGAGTAGTATTGTTATGTCGGGCAGGTGGGCATGTTGATTGACATGTTGTATGTGGTTTGGTCACGTGTGCATTCCCACAGTTGTGCGCTGTGTGATGGTGGCTTTGAGGCGTGTGGTATGTTGATTTGGCACTTATCAATGAGCAGTCCAGTTCCATATGTGCCATCCTAGAAGTGCTGGTTGATGATGGACTGTCAGAAGATGTAGGAATCGTACACACTGCCTGGGTAGTTGTCGACAACTTTGGTGAAGATTCCCCGGAGGTCCACTATTGCCTGCACATTGAATGAATGTGTGTGCTTTCTGTTGCGGTGGTGGTGGGCAGTATCCGCAGGGGGCACAAGTGGAACATGTGTGCAGTCTATTTCCCCCAGCATGGCCGGGAATCCATCTATGGCATAGAAGCCTTGCTTGGTCTCCTGCTGTTCCTGCGCAGTATGTGGGAAGTGAAGGTACTGGGGTATGAAGCTGAGGATGGCATCCAGGACAGGTTTGATGAACTTTGATAGGGCTTGCTGTGAGACCCCACCGACTCTGGCAGTTGTTGGTTGGAAGGTACCAGAGGCCAACAGGTGCAGAAAACCCAGCAGTTTTGTCTGCAGAGGGATGTTGGTTCTCCACTATGTTGGGACCGTCACCCAGTGGGTGATGTGGGTCGTGATGTGGATGATGGTTGTCCTTTTGAGCCTGTAATGGGCAAAGACTTCCTCGTGCCATTAGGTCTGTGAGACTGGTGCGTTTTCGGTAGGTCCACTGTCTTACTCTGCGCTGCCTCTGTGTTGGTCCTGGGGGGATGGGTCCGGGTCCGGGTCCTGGTGGTGGTGGCGTTCCTGGGTGTGGTGGCGGTGGGTGTTGTGGCCCTGTTGGGGCTCCGAGCTGCATGATGAGTAGCTCCATCGTCGTTGTTTGTTCTTCGGGTGTTGCAGTGTGCGGGGCTCAGTTGCCTACTGCTGGTAGTCAACTGGCTTTACACCTGCAGGAGGCAGGTGTTGAATAACTGCTGCGATCGTTGCTTATCACGTTGGTTTGAATCGCATCGCGGATCTGGCAGTTCGTTGTGAAAGTGGTGTTGTGGCTTTTTGTGTGTTTTCTCACAGGAACGCCTACTCTGCATCTCATTAGTATTAGTTAGTGGTGTCCACCATGGAGATACATTTTGGGGTAGTTATCGTGGGAATACTGGCAATGTCTGTAGTTTGCACCAGCTTGTGAATGGGGTGTTAAATCTATCTCCACTTTTGATGCGTTAAGGTGGAGATAATTCGGAGAGAAGTCCTTGTGAATATCCCCCTGAGATTTTCCATTGGGATGACAGCACTTTTATGTCACAGCTCCAACATAAAACCTCTTTTGGCATTTACTAAGCCACACAAGCCACTTTGCAAGGCTTTGCATGATTTAGTAAATACAAAAGGGCATATTTACCAAAAAATGTTGGAGCACGGACCTGGGCCAAATTAAAACAGAGGGATGTGCCATATTCAAAAGAATACAGTGCACCCATGTGTTTCTCCTCGTGCCAATGCATAAAAAGCTGCCCAGGGCCAGTGCAGGCACCCTGCCATCATGTTACAAAGGTGCCTGCGCTGGAGGGGTAATTGTTAATGTCCATGAAGGAACACCTTCCTGCACATAAACAATCATTCATTGAGATTTGCTCGTTGTGTGGTGCTGGGAAGAGAAATAATAAGGAGAAATGATTATCGTCATTCAAATGCCTGGTAATCCATGGCATTAGAATGGCTCTCTTTTTTAGCGCTGCTTCAGCCATGTAAATCTGTGACAGCGTCAAAAAGCAATGGGTGTTGAGGCGGAAAGCCCACAGCAACACCCATTGCACGACCCTGTGCGTCAGAGGGCTGCAGCGGAAAGGGGCATAATTACAAGGTTTCAGATTCACATTAAGTGGCTTAGGGCCACCTTGCAAATATGGAAAATAGCACTACCCCACAGAGCGTCTGGAAAAGTGGCGCTCAGGTGGGGAATGGGGCTTATAAATATTCCCCTGACAAATGCATGGCAGCGCAGTGAGCTTCCTTGTGTTACTTTGCATCAAGGAGGCATTTCATGGGTGGAGTATGGGCTTTGCCATGCATCTACAAGGTGATTAAACATGGGATTGCAACAAAAAGATAGTAGGAATTCTATCAGTACCAGAGCCCCAACAGAGCCTTCATCCAATAAATGAGATGAATCATTCACAAGTGAAAAGGCCACTAGTTACCTTCTGCGGCCTTGTCCAAAACATGCTTTGGAGACGCCCAAGATGTTGGTCTTTTCATCAAGGTGAAAAACATGTATTTCTAAAAGCTGTCCAAGGAAGGCAGAGAGAGAAATTGATCAAAAGTTGTTAAAAGTCTTCTGGGACAAGAGAGAAAGGGATTTAACAAGGGTGGTTTTCCAGAGCAAATGTAAGTTGTCAAGATCCAAGGAGCAACTAAACAATTCAAGTGACTGAGTTTTGAAGGCTGGGTAGAGTTTTATTCATTTTGCTGGATGTAAGTCTCAGGCACAACTGGCCGGGCAGCAGTTGCACCAGCAGTATTGCTCTGTATTTTGTCAATACTTGTAAAAAAATTGAAACATTCTCAGCTTGGTTACTCTGCATACTCAGTGCTTAATTTGTAAAAGAATAAGTGCTGGGGTCCTCGCCAGGAGGCCACCGCAGTTTGCACCACGCATGGCTGGAATACCAGAAACCGGTCCTCGGAAGCTTGTTTCCGGTCCAGGGAAGACATGGCTTGGCAGTTCGGGCAGGACTGTTCCCATGAGGCACAGGGTCCGACTGATTTGCATATAGCCATGTCTGAACTGGGGTGGCAGAGTGGGCTAAAGAACGGTGATGGATTAAACCCAGATCTTTTGACTGGGGGTGAGTGTTCGATTGATTCAGAAGCTCCGTCCATCACCACCCCCTTTTGTACCGAACTCTAAATCAGGTCCTTAATCAGCCCAAACCATTTCTTGACTGGCTTTTTTCCCCATGAACCCTGTAAAGTATTCCCACATGGAGTGGTGAGGCACAAGAGGTGCAGGACGCGTGGTGTGAAGTGTTACTCTCCCATTCCCCCATGAACTCAAGTGGAATTACATTTTCGATCTTTACTGTCAGTTTCCCAATGGTATACAATTAGGACATCTTGGAACACGAAGCTCCAGGCACATGCATTTGCTACCTCTGGATAAAAGATTCCTAATGCACACAGAGGTTCCTAATGGACACACACAGAACAATGACCCGAGAGCAGACACAGAATCTGACATCCTTGTACAGAGGTAAGGACAAGGGGAGCTGGATGTATATTGCAAGTAGATATCTGAGTGTTAGACCTTGGAAAGCAGGGAGGTCTATCAATAATAATGACACTTTTCTCAAAAAATCAAAAAGTGACTGGAGTTCGGGTCTGGTGGCTTAGTGAACTAATGCGTCCACTGTGGGAATCTCTGTTCAACCTCATGATCACAGGTTTTAATCCTGGCGGGTCCACTCAGCCTTTCATCCTTTCGAGGTCCATCACATCAGTTCCATTCAGTTGGGTAACAAAAAACATCTGTTTCCTATCCCCAAAATACCCTTGGTTAAACGTGAGCTTTACAAATACACATGGTATATACCTACAATAATGTCTTTGAAATAGAAAGCACCGTCCCATCAATCCTGCAAAACAATATTTTGTTGAACAGGACTCCCCCATTCGTAGCCGCAGAACAGCTGGTCCTCATCTGCCGGAACCTCCTCATATGGCAACCAGGTATCACTCCACGGCCATGGATCCAACATGTATAACTTTACTAAGGAGCACTTGTTAAAGCAAGGACACGTGTCTCCTATCCAGCACCGAAAGGTCTCCTTAATAGTCGGAACCAGGTTAACTTCTTAAGCATAACCTCTAGTCGTAGATGGGCCATACAACTGATCACGCGGTTTAGAAGCAGTGGATTCCGACGTTTGTTTTTTAAAGAAATCTTTTATTCAAGTGTCAAGTCCCTGTGCAAACAGTAGGGGATGTTTCACTTTACACACTGATGGACGATGACATGAGAAGGTATGACGTGACATGGCAGGACAGATGGTAACATAGATAAAATATATAAGCAATGCCCTGAAACCCCCTTTAGCATTCGAATTAAAGTCGATAGAAAATAAAAGTCACATTTTACATTGTCAAAAGTGTGAAGAGTTCTAACCTGGTACACACCTTCTGTACTCTTTTCCATTGGGCATCGTTCATGAAAGCGCGCTCACTATGTAGACATTTGCATTAAATGGTCTGTGTCTGATAATCACTGCGTGGTTCAGCTGTGAGGCACAATATTCTGTCAAATGTCCTGTTGTAAGGTAACATCTCGGTTTGCTCTGAGTTATAATGTTATGCGGAAAACCTATTTGGCCCAATTGCACTGATACACACTTCACATTTGCTGTTTATTAATGTATCAGCGATGTGGTCACACATTCAATTTGCTCTCATTTGCACTGATGCGGGGAAAGACCGGCGCGTGCCATCAATTTCACTGCTACTTGCTGTCATTTCGCAAAAAGAGCTCCTATGGGAAATGGTGAAAAACGATTAATTATTTCTCTGCGTTGGCCCATTCATCCGTCCTCTGCCCATGTGCTCGTAAATTCAATCAAATAGACGCAACCAGATCATAGACTGTGCTTTCAGAAATCTATTCAGCAAAGATTTTGTGGGAAATATCTTGATTTCACAGTTCTCTGTGTATGAATGGGAGGCAATTGCATATGTCCCGGGGGCGTGGCAGTGGATTACTTAAATAAAAAAATACTAAATATATGAAATATAAACAATAATAGGTAGCTGCCATTGAGGAATTCAGCATGTGGATTACATCAATAACAACTTTGGGTGAGGCAAAATATCTATCTATCTATCTATCTATCTATCTATCTATCTATCTATCTATCTATCTATCTATCTATCTATCTATCTATCTATCTATCTATCTATCTATCTATCTATCTATCTATCTATCTATCTATCTATCTATCTATCTGTCTATTCATCTATTCGTCTATACGACTATCTGTCTGTCTGTCTGTTTAGCTCCATATATATAAAAATATATATATATATACATATATATATATATAGTAAAGCAAATTGCGCAATCGCTTCGGGAGGGCTCACCGCTTCATCCGACCCTCCGGTCTGTATTTGGCTCCTCTGCAATGTTCACAGGTTCCCCTGAATTAAGATTGGGTCCGACGCGTTTCGGGGCCGCAAACGCCCCTTCCTCATGGACTGTGTGCAGTTCAACACCATGTTCTCTTCACGCTGGTCAAACGCGTTTTAGTTTGAACAGCTGGCGTCGTCCTCCCTGAGTGGGTGGAGTCTGGCAACACCAGGACTCATGGTCAATGTAGTCCTGTGAAGTGAAACAAAATAGTAACCCTGAGTAGGCTGGCGTGTCTGCACTTTCATTACTGTCATTAAGATCCTTAAGTAGGATGGGAGGGAAGCTGCGGGCATCACGTTTTATTCAAATGGATGTTGCTCTGACAGGCGAGTGTCTTTGATCTCGCCTCAGTCTCTTAGGACAGGATACATGTTCCGCCATCAGAGTGGAGCTCCTTTCACGACCGAGGCTGGCCGCCTGAATATAGTAAAGCAAATTGCGCAAGCGCTTCGGGAGGGCTCACCGCTTCATCCGACCCTCCGGTCTGTATTTGGCTCCTCTGCAATGTTCACAGGTTCCCCTGAATTAAGATTGGGTCCGACGCGTTTCGGGGCCACAAACGCCCCTTCCTCATGGACTGTGTGCAGTTCAACACCATGTTCTCTTCACGCTGGTCAAACGCGTTTTAGTTTGAACAGCTGGCGTCGTCCTCCCTGAGTGGGTGGAGTCTGGCAACACCAGGACTCATGGTCAATGTAGTCCTGTGAAGTGAAACAAAATAGTAACCTTGAGTAGGCTGGCGTGTCTGCACTTTCATTACTGTCATTAAGATCCTTAAGTAGGATGGGAGGGAAGCTGCGGGCATCACGTTTTATTCAAATGGATGTTGCTCTGACAGGCGAGTGTCTTTGATCTCGCCTCAGTCTCTTAGGACAGGATACATGCTCCGCCATCAGAGTGGAGCTCCTTCCACGACCGAGGCGGGCCGCCTGAATATAGTTAAGCAAATTGCGCAAGCGCTTCGGGAGGGCTCACCGCTTCATCCGACCCTCCGGTCTGTATTTGGCTCCTCTGCAATGTTCACAGGTTCCCCGGAATTAAGATTGGGTCCGATGCGTTTCGGGGCCACAAACGCCCCTTCCTCATGGACTGTGTGCAGTTCAACACCATGTTCTCTTCACGCTGGTCAAACGCGTTTTAGTTTGAACAGCTGGCGTCGTCCTCCCTGAGTGGGTGGAGTCTGGCAACACCAGGACTCATGGTCAATGTAGTCCTGTGAAGTGAAACAAAATAGTAACCTTGAGTAGGTTGGCGTGTCTGCACTTTCATTACTGTCATTAAGATTCTTAAGTAGGATGGGAGGGAAGCTGCGGGCATCATGTTTTATTCAAATGGATGTTGCGCTGACAGGCGAGTGTCTTTGATCTCGCCTCAGTCTCTTAGGACAGGATACATGTTCCGCCATCAGAGTGGAGCTCCTTCCGCGACCGAGGCTGGCCGCCTGAATATAGTAAAGCAAATTGCGCAAGCGCTTCGGGAGGGCTCACCGCTTCATCCGACCCTCCGGTCTGTATTTGGCTCCTCTGCAATGTTCACAGGTTCCCCTGAATTAAGATTGGGTCCGACGCGTTTCGGGGCCACAAACGCCCCTTCCTCATGGACTGTGTGCAGTTCAACACCATGTTCTCTTCACGCTGGTCAAACGCGTTTTAGTTTGAACAGCTGGCGTCGTCCTCCCTGAGTGGGTGGAGTCTGGCAACACCAGGACTCATGGTCAATGTAGTCCTGTGAAGTGAAACAAAATAGTAACCTTGAGTAGGCTGGCGTGTCTGCACTTTCATTACTGTCATTAAGATCCTTAAGTACGATGGGAGGGAAGCTGCGGGCATCATGTTTTATTCAAATGGATGTTGCGCTAACAGGCGAGTGTCTTTTATCTCGCCTCAGTCTCTTAGGACAGGATACCTGTTCCGCCATCAGAGTGGAGCTCCTTCCGTGACCGAGACTGGCCGCCTGAATATAGTAAAGCAAATTGCGCAAGCGCTTCGGGAGGGCTCACCGCTTCATCCGACCCTCCGGTCTGTATTTGGCTCCTATGCAATGTTCACAGGTTCCCCTGAATTAAGATTGGGGCCGACGCGTTTCGGGGCCACAAACGCCCCTTCCTCATGGACTGTGTGCAGTTCATCCACATGTATCCTGTCCTAAGAGACTGAGGCGAGATCAAAGACACTCGCCTGTCAGCGCAACATCCATTTGAATAAAACGTGATGCCCGCAGCTTCCCTCCCATCCTACTTAAGGATCTTAACTGTTCAAAAAATACAAAAAAACTATAAAAATGTTCAGAAAAATAATAAAAAAAATATAAAACAACAAAAATACTAAAAAAAAGTTCTTTTCAGAACTACCTCCCTTTTATAAGAAATTGCTAGAATGTTTAGCATTCTGGCAACCTCTATTTCTTTGGATTCGCTTCCCGGTCCGCGCGCCGGTACGCGAACCGAAAGTGAACTAAAATTTTTTTTTTTTTTAAAAGAGTAAGTAAACAGAGAGTATTGTTAAAAGAAAGACAAATAGAGGGAGTCACACACAGATACTGGTATAAGAGGAACTGAGAAAAGGAGTGGAAAGAGTAGTATAAGTAAGTAATAGAAAAAGAAATAAGGGAAGTAGCAAAGGCAAAACACTGAGGGTTAAAGACATGAAGCAGTGGAACTAATAAAAGTTAAATGTGATAGAGATGTAACGTAAAGAGTACTAAACACTTACCTTATAATTGTCGTTAACTTAGTCACTTGTTATTTTTATACTTTTAATCTGTGTAAGAAAGAACAACATTTTTTAAATTAATAGAAGGTAGTAAAAGATGAGTGAGCATGAGACAAGATGAATACATATTAAAAATCACATTTCAAAGTACAAAATTAATTATACATATTTAATGGTTTATTTTTGCTGTTCTCAGAATATATCAAAATTTCACTGAAAACAGTGAGTTGAAGGTATTCATCATATAACAGCGGGGAAAAAAAACACAATCAAAATGATTGTGTTTAAAAAACCCATAAAATATAATCAATCAGAAATCAGAACTCCTCAAATGTAACTTACTTTCTATGACGTCAAAGGATGTCCTATGAACAGCTTATACTCTGTTGTGCTGTTACTATTTTCTGCCCGCCACTTTCTGAAAGATAAGCTCCATCGTTTAAAGAAATATGAGACATACAAAGCAATTTAAAACAGCACACTAAATTACAGCAACACCTAGAATCATTATAATCCAGTTACCTACCCTAAATTCTCACTTCTGAAAACAAGTCAAAAGGCAACATTGCTTCATACTAAAATGGTAATCATTGACGAAAGACTAGCCTTTTTTATATTTCAAATAAGCTGTGTAATATCCTGATGTTGTCAAAGGACCATCATAACATATAATAGCTGCAGTTACAAATGTTCTTCCTGAAATCGATGACGATGTAGCCAAAACATTTTTAATTAGACTTGACAACTTATTTTCATCCAGTTTATGTAGTTGAAATTGTAAAATGACATTTCACCCATAAGTTTCTATAAATAATGTGGACAGCATTGCAGACTTACATTTCCTCTACTCCTTGTTTTGATCTACTGCTTGAATTAGCTTATAAACACAAACAGTTTTCGCTCTGTACTACAATTATCCACAAGGCCGTATAGAGTAGGAGCCATTATAACCTCTTGAAATTCCTCAGAACAAATCCCAAGGTTCCATCCCCAAAATTTTGGTTGTAAAACACCAGGTAAGAATTTTGAAGGTGGAAAGGCAATCTTTTTTTGAAAGTTAAAACAGAATCATTGCAGAATGACCAGCCGATTCCAGATTTTAAATGAGCTGTGTAATGTCCTGAAGTTGTTGAAGGACCGTCATGATATATCATTGCTCTAGTTACAAAAGTCCTTCCTGATATTGACAACTGCGAAGCCACAAAATTATTAATTAAAGTTGTCAATTTAGTTCCATCAGACCTACATCGTTGGAACATTAAAATGACATACTGGCCATAACTTCGTATAATTAACGTGGACAACATTGCAGACATTGGCTACACTCCATGTTTTGATCAGCTGCTTTTACTAGCTTATTGAAGGATACTGATTTACTGCCAGGCAAAGTTAAATATATAAATCTTTCTAAGTCTACACTAGTAGTACTTGATAGCCTACAGTTCTCGCAGTCATGCTGCCATTGATAAGAAAGGCCAAACAGATAATCTACATCGACACCTTCATCTTGCAATACATCAAGCATATACATTAAAAACTCCTGACAATCCTGCTGAATATTTTGAGAGAATTGCGTTTGACCTGAACATTTGTCTAACAGATTACGAATTTCAGACACACTTTCTACTCTTCTTCTATCAGCGCTACATTTCTCTAACACAGAATTCAACAAACAGCATAAACTTTGTTCCGAATTCATCACAATCTGTTCTTTTAAAGTCTCTAGTGAAAAGACAACATTAACCACTACATTAGCATAGCAGTTGACACCAGAACTATTTTCAAATTGAAAACCAACAACATCTTCAACAGAATTTATTTTCTTTCTGCTTACAATTTTCAGTTCATCGACTTTTGGTCTTTTTGCAACAACCTCCCTACTATTACTGATATTTCTTCGTTTACGGCCTACCACACGTTTCTCAAACAAAGGATATTGAGGCAAATGCTTAACACAATCTAGATCCGCACAAATGTTTGTGACATCACAGTCAATCAAGTACAATCCCGATAAAGTTCTGATTCGTGACAATGCTACATAAGCCATACCCTCTTTGAACACAAAACTGCCAATATTCACTAAAGCAGTGTCTACACTTAAACCTTGCGATTTATGGATTGTCACCGCATATGCCAAGCAAACAGGAAACTGCTTACGGCGAACATATAAGTCTTTTACAAGCAAAAACCTAGCTGTGCAACGACCAATTAGCTGTACTTCCTCAATGCCATCAAATTTAATTTTTAAAAATTCAATTCCATCTCTATTTCTGTATTTCTCAAAATCAACAACATTACCCATTGATCCATTTACCAGACCTCTTTCAACATGTAAATTCCTTCTCAAAATGATACGGCAATTTAAGCACACATTCAGAGTCTTTTCAAAACCAGCAGTTTTAGATATAGTCTTTTCTAATGAATCCAATTTAGATTTCAAATTCTCAGACAAAATAATTGTTGCTCCCATATGCTCTATTCTGTCAATAGCTTCCAGTTTCACAATCTCTTGGTTTTCTAAATTCAACATTTTGTTGTTGAAGATGGAACATTCTGCAAGAGTTGGCATCAAACATATTCCACATTTCTTCTCAGTAATTTTCTGAAAAAATATCCTCTGGCAGAACATCTTCTTCTGGATACAAATTTGACAGTAATCGTGCATGTAAAGCTTCTTTCCCACGCTCGGTCACTTTCCCAATTCTAACATCTTGTAGAATGTTCTTGTAATCTTCATCCTTCGCCTGACGCATATTTTCAAGCAGCTCAGCATAATTGAAGTTTAACCATATGTTAACGTTGCCAATGCTCCCTAGGCACTTCCTGGTATCTTCATGCGTAAGCAGTTTAAACACTGGTTGTCCTTTCACTGGTGTCAGCTGCAGAAGATCACCGAAAACAATGATGTGTTTGCCACCAAATAACACATCATACTCTGTTTTAAGAACTTCCTGCATTCTCAAATGCACAAAGGCAAGCATGACATTGGAAACCATGCTTACTTCGTCAATGATAAGAAGTTTCATCTTCTTCAGGACTCTAGATACTTCACAACAAGCATCTCCAGATAACTTGTGGTATTGTAATTTGTTATCATGCTCCACTGGCAGCATCAGTAGCCGATGCAAAGTAATACCTTTAATATTATGTGCTGCCAGACCAGTTGGAGCGGTCACAACACAAGACAGCGATGACTCAGTCCTTTTCTGCAGATAACATGAAATTGTTTTAATGAGGAGAATTTTTCCAGTTCCTGCTTCTCCACTCACGTACAGTCTGACAGGCTTCAACGACGTACATGAGCACTCTTTCTTCTCATGACTTAATCCATGCTCAATTTGTTTGGTAACTTCGTCATATATTTTCCTCTGCTCAACGTTGAGTTGTCTTTCCAAATCTTCTAAGTTAACCGCACCCTCCTGAGCATGTGCATGGCTCTTTCCACTTCAATCATGGCAGTGGCAGCTCCATTTTCGATAACTGGTTCTCCTAGTGGATCCTGACTCAATGAAACAGAACTCTGACTGTCCTGAGAACTGTCTCTAGCAATCTCAGCTGCAATTGCTGCTTCCTGCTCGATTTCTGCAATCAACATTTCTAGATATTTTGGAAAAACAGGACATTCTATGGACTCCTTAGCTGCATTGAAAGAGTCTTTGTAACAGAGGAAATCTCCAAGCAGTTCCTCTTCTGCACGCCAAGGCTTGAAAAGTTGCAAAAGAGCTAAATAGAAAAACTCTTTTCTTTCTGGAGATTCGCAATTCAATTTTCGATGATTTACCAATTGACATTTTCTTTGCTTGACCAGACATCCCTCACTTCCAATTACAGCATACACTCCTTTATCAATATCTTCTTTGATGTTCCTCTTGAAAATATAATTTTGTAGAACCTCATACAGACAAACATTCTCCAGGTGACTGCTTCTATTTGGATAATATGTATCCAACATGTTGGTCTTCAAAATATCTGTACTGCTTGGCTCCTTCTCCGCCAAATACTCAATTTCCCGTACAGGTTTCAGAACTCGATTACGCGTTGCAGCAAGACCAAGACTCGCCCAAATGATACTCCTAGATTTGGCATAGAGACTTGCTGAAGATAACCGGTCAGAACATTCGTAAGCTCCGATTTCTCGATGCGACAACATCTTCAGACTGAAACTGTACAACTTCTTACTGAGGCTCCTTTCATGGGAAATATCCTCCCACATATCCTTGAGTTCTGTCTTTTCTTTTTTTGGGATGTAAGACGTCACATACCGAGCCACAGCCATACAGTTGTCAGCCACAAACTGTATATCCATGTTAGCATTCCACATGGACAAAATCACTGGGTTGTAGTCGTTAATGTACTTGGACTGTTCGTTTCTTTTCAAATTGTATGTGTTTTTGGGTGATTTCCTCGTCACATTATGTCGCAGCGAAGACATCAAATTGTTCACTCTTCCTTTAGATATCACCGATCGTGGAAATGCAAAATGACATTTGGTGTAGTACTTGTCCTTGTTTCTGAATTTACGACGACAGTACTTTCCACAACGATGGCTTTGAAACCGTAAAACTTGTTCTCTTAGACTTTTATCTTCGTTTGTCTTTGGAACAGCACATGTAGCATACTGTTCTATGAAATTCATCACTAAGTCACCCGGATCTGTTCCAAATTTGGGTGCATCTTTGATCCATAGTAGCATATGTATATGAGGAGCACCTCGTGCTTGATACTCCTTTCTCCAGAAGAAATCCAACACCTCTCCAAGAGGTGGATTTTTCTTGTTCGTGATGAAAGACATCATAGCTTCAAATCTATGATTGAAGTACCTGCATACATTCACTGGATCCAAAGAGCACAGTTCTCCGGGTGTCTTGAATTCAATATTTTCAATGTTTCCATTTGCCTCTCGTAGAAATTCAAGTAAGTCTTCCCAGCCATACTCAGCACAGCTGAGAGTGAGGAACCATGTGGGAGTTCCTAAGTTCCTCAGCATACATTTTAAGTCACCATGATGACGGTACCAATACTCATTAGTACCACGCTGACAAGCCATGAGATTATTTTTCATAATCAGAAGGGGGAAAGGATCACTGGTCCTGCTTAAACCTTGGGTTCACAAGTCAAGGAACTGGTATCTCCCAAACATATATGACTCTCATACACGTGTATATTGATAGTGATAGTCTCTCTTTTGCGGTATATACTGTGTCCCCGCTTTTCTACACGTGCGTGCGTAATCATTGAGTCATTTTTTGTCTTGTGCACCCTCCACCAGGAGGTTTGCCTTAGGGTTTAAGGCAGTAGTGATCGTGGAAAGTGGGGGGTAGTGGTGTGATTATTAAAAATCCGGACGACCAGACAAAAAAACAATTTAATAGGTCTGGGTTCGGACTAAAACTAAAAATTACTGATGCACTTTGCGAATTGGTAAGGGATTCTAGTGCATTATATAGGATATTGTTAAAAAGAGGTCAACATGTTTCAGCCTTTGGTAGTCAACAGATCTATAGGCTTTCGTCAGGACCAATGGGGGTTAGTGAATGGTGAGAAAACTGTGAGAAGAATAAAGGGTTATTGACCTGATTCTTCGTGACTTTAAGGTTTCATTGTACCTGCAAAAATAGAAAACACGCACACAAACAACGACAAACAGGGAGATAGGGTATGGAGAAACACATAATTATGTACAATAGTACCTTAGTTTTTTGTAAGGAACTAGAAAATGGCAATACTTCCCGTCATACTCATTTCGGGCGTCAACTCTTCCATTCTCATGCTTCGGTTCGACTTATACTGAGGTGCCCATAGTTCTGACAATAATACTGTAGTGAGGTGCCCATAGTTCTGACAATATCACTGTGCGTGATCTATAGTGGAATATGCTAAACAGTGAGGCCGTTTTGTGTTTTTATCTAGAGGCACTGCAGACATTCCGATTATGCCGAATATTCCGAGTGTGTGGTTTTTAGGAATATGAGCATGCTTATAGTGCCAAAGAGGTTTTCCACGAGTCGCTAGTTTAACGTGGCTGCATTCGTACTTACGCTGCGCGCGCTCTTAAAAAAGCGTACCTTGTCTTTTTTTGGAAATTGCTCCCTCGGGGATTTGGGCTGATCGAGAGAGGCCTTACTAAAGAGGTATTAAAAGGAAGGAGTTATCGAGTGCGCTTTCTTACTTACGGTTTTCCATATGGTGAATGCGCCTAGGTTTACCCAATACCTTAGTGCCTTCTTACTCGGTCCTGGCAGCATGTGCTGACTCTGCCTGTCCTCACCCGGAACTACAGCGTAATGCGGTTCCGGGTCGATTTTTACTCCATGGCGGTAGAAATGGAAGAAATACTTCAACATGTAGTGTAGAAGGTTTCTTTTAAACTACACTCACCATTCTATTAGTAATTAAAAAGGGGAGTGCAAATCGGTATTATTAAGCAATTCATAAGTGAAAAAAAAGGGTTTTTTGTGTATATAAAGAAAACAGTGTTATTTGGTTTTCATTTGTCTGATCTAATGAGAGGGGCTAGAGTGGGTGCATAAATTGTTGCACTTTAAGGAGAATGCAGTGGTTTTATTTTCGTGGGTCGTTTTGAACTACAGTGATGGGCTTGGTTTTTGGGATCACTAGTATAGTGCATATTTGGTGATCACTAAAGATGAACTGAGATATTAGGCCATTGGGGTACCGTACTTAAGGTGGATTATTGGGAGTTGAAGTCTCAGATCATCTGTTGAGAGATAACCATGGAACAGAGTCGTTCAGGCCTAGGGTATCTGTTTTTAGCCTATGGGCCCAACGTTGTTCCTTCTTGAACAGTAGTTTTCCGCGTTTCTGTCGATTGTCTCAAGGCTTTCCAGGATCACCCAATGGAGATCATTGGCAGTGTGTTGTTTTTCTTTATAGTGTGATGACATCTTTGTTGTACTTTTCTGACAGTTAACATTACTCCTGTGTTCACCGAGTCTTTATTTTGCTTTTCGGCATGTCATCCCAATATATCTCATATTGCAAGGGCATGTAATCATATACACCACGTGACTAGTATTGCAGTTGGTGTGTTTTTTCAATTTCCATAACAAGTTTGGAAGTAATTGCAATTCTTTTGTTGGTTTTGTGGTGGCACAGACTACGCAGGAACCGCAAGGGTAGTGTCCAGTAATTGGAGGGTTATTCCATAAGCCTGGTTGTTGTTTCTTTTTTCTCGGTGGAGGTCTGGTATGGACCAGTAGATCCTTGATATTGGTACTCCTTTTATTCGCAAATCTTGGTTTTGGCCAAGTCAGGGTGTTTGATGTTATAATCTTCCAGTTGCGGTTGATTATTTTCTTCACCTGATTTGTTATTGGGCTATAGGTTGTTACACACGTAGTCCTGTCTTCAGTCTGTTTTGGGTGACTTTCGAGGAGGGATTCCCTCGGTTGGTTTCTGGCTCGTTTCGCACAGGAGTTGATTATCCTTTTTGGGTAGTCTCTGGCTGTTACTTTTTCACAGAGGTCTGTTGCTTGGGCTTTGTAGTCTTTTATGGAGCTGCAATTTCTTCTTAGCCGTAAAAACTGGCTAGTTTAAAAGAAACCTTCTACACTACATGTTGAAGTATTTCTTCCATTTCTACCGCCATGGAGTAAAAATCGACCCGGAACCGCATTACGCTGTAGTTCCGGGTGAGGACAGGCAGAGTCAGCACATGCTGCCAGGACCGAGTAAGAAGGCACTAAGGTATTGGGTAAACCTAGGCGCATTCACCATACGGAAAACCGTAAGTAAGAAAGCGCACTCGATAACTCCTTCCTTTTAATACCTCTTTAGTAAGGCCTCTCTCGATCAGCCCAAATCCCCGAGGGAGCAATTTCCAAAAAAAGACAAGGTACGCTTTTTTAAGAGCGCGCGCAGCGTATTAAGTACGAATGCAGCCACGTTAAACTAGCGACTCGTGGAAAACCTCTTTGGCACTATAAGCATGCTCATATTCCTAAAAACCACACACTCGGAATATTCGGCATAATCGGAATGTCTGCAGTGCCTCTAGATAAAAACACAAAACGGCCTCACTGTTTAGCATATTCCACTATAGATCACGCACAGTGATATTGTCAGAACTATGGGCACCTCACTACAGTATTATTGTCAGAACTATGGGCACCTCAGTATAAGTCGAACCGAAGCATGGGAATGGAAGAGTTGACGCCCGAAATGAGTATGACAGGAAGTATTGCCATTTTCTAGTTCCTTACAAAAAACTAAGGTACTATTGTACATAATTATGTGTTTCTCCATACCCTATCTCCCTGTTTGTCGTTGTTTGTGTGCGTGTTTTCTATTTTTGCAGGTACAATGAAACCTTAAAGTCACGAAGAATCAGGTCAATAACCCTTTATTCTTCTCACAGTTTTCTCACCATTCACTAACCCCCATTGGTCCTGACGAAAGCCTATAGATCTGTTGACTACCAAAGGCTGAAACATGTTGACCTCTTTTTAACAATATCCTATATAATGCACTAGAATCCCTTACCAATTCGCAAAGTGCATCAGTAATTTTTAGTTTTAGTCCGAACCCAGACCTATTAAATTGTTTTTTTGTCTGGTCGTCCGGATTTTTAATAATCACACCACTACCCCCCACTTTCCACGATCACTACTGCCTTAAACCCTAAGGCAAACCTCCTGGTGGAGGGTGCACAAGACAAAAAATGACTCAATGATTACGCACGCACGTGTAGAAAAGCGGGGACACAGTATATACCGCAAAAGAGAGACTATCACTATCAATATACACGTGTATGAGAGTCATATATGTTTGGGAGATACCAGTTCCTTGACTTGTGACCCAAGGTTTAAGCAGGACCAGTGATCCTTTCCCCCTTCTGATTATGAAAGTTATCTACTGAGACTGAAAGGATTCTCACTCTGCCTCCCCCATCCCCATGATTATACATGTCAAGCAGCGGGCAGCTGTGGGAGTGAATCTCATAGGCACTAACAAAAGCCTTTGACGCCATACTGCCTAACAAAACGTGGTCATCATGGCAGGAAGCTTAGGACTCAGTTATACAACTGAGGGCTATGATGAAATTTTGGCAAGACCACCTCTACTCATAGAAGGTGACCTCAACCAGACTCTGTCTTCAACGGCAGAATGGGACGAGTTAAGCGAAATAAAGAAAGAGCAAGTACGAACCGCAGTGCATGGCATAATAATGACCGAGTACCTCCGAGTTAATGCCGCACCAAGAGGTCTATGGGTGACGAATGCACCACGGATTTTCTTAAAAGACCTGGCATTTAGGAAGGATTGGTCGTCCATATCCTGGAAATGCACCAGGGACTACCTGGTGCTAATAATAAAAACGGCAACCAGACTTACGGATGAACTCGCGATCAAGATCGAGATTTTGGAAACAAAACTAAACAACACAGTCAACATAACCATCTACAAAACACGTCTTGACGAAATTAATAAAGAAATGAAAGACAGCCAAGAGTACCTAACACAGACGAAATTGCAAAAGTTAGCAAAAGAATTAAAAAGATTCTCTTTGGAACGCATTCACCCCTACAGTAGCAAAGACTACAAACCCAATGACAATTCAGATACGACCAGTATGTCTTCAGACAATAGCTCAGACCAGAGCGGAGACGAAAAAACAACCCGAGGCCGTGGAAATTTTAGGAATAAAAGAGGACAACGAAGAGGTTGAGGCAACTATTGGCGCCCCCCTTTTTTCCAAGAGAATATACAAGGAAAACCATTCCACCCATTCAGTCCCCAGTTCCAAGGTTGGCCAAATCCATATTTCCAAGTACCCATGAATCATCAAATGCCACCACAAGGGGCCCAAAACTATCAACAAAGCCGTCCTTTTTTGGGGAATGGCCAGAACAATCGAAGGTCCAGACAAAAAGGAGTGACCTGGTCCGACCAAGCACGACAGGTCCAAACCAGGAGCGTCACCAAAGCCAACACAGGACAAGGTCCGACAACCTAATAGTCAACTTAACAGGATTAGAACTAACAGAGAACCAGACCAGTGTCCTGAACAAAGGATTAGGGTATGTGCCAACCCCAAAAACAGACGTCTTCAAAACGAAATGTGAACTCGCCAACTTTTGCCGCACATTAAAACTGAAAGCTTTTTTCAAAGGAGAACAACAATCCCAAGAAGGAGATACGACTCTAAGAAGAAAATCTACCTTTTGCCCGCTTAACTCACAAATTCCCATTGAAATAAGCACATTTGAACAGGCCATTATGAAGGAAGTTGAAGAATTGAATCATCATCCTCCAAGAACTTTCCAGAATCTAACAAAAGCAGAAAAACTTGCTCTGACAGAACTAAAAGACAATCATGACATAGTCGTAAAGCCTGCGGACAAAGGCGGAGGTATTGTCTTACTTTCAACAGAAGGATATGATAGACAATGCATGGACTTACTAGCAGACACCAAATTCTACCAAGTGATTACAACCGATCCAACAGCGCGCCTACAAAGAACAATATCGCTGATGATTGAAGAAGCAGAATGCAACAATTGGATATCTAAAAAAGAGGCGGACTATTTAGTAACAAAAGCACCAGTCACGCCATACTTTTATTCTCTGCCCAAGACGCACAAAGACAAGATGCCACCACCAGGAAGACCAATTGTCTCGGGGATCAATTCTATTCTAGAGCCATTATCACAATTTGCAGACCAGTACTTGAGACCACTGTTCCAAACCACTCCTACTTACCTAAAAGACACACGAGGCTTGATCAATATGTTACAAAATTTCGAGTACTCGGAGAGCAGTATGCTCCTAGTAGGATTGGACGTCGAAAACCTCTACACAAGCCTTCCACAACAGAAAACTTTAGAGACTCTCGAAACCATATTGTTCAATATTGACTGGCCCCACCGGACCCCAAGACATTTTGTATTAGAATGTTGTAGATTGGCCCTTATGGAAAACAAATTCCAATACAAAAACACCCTCTACCTCCAGCAACATGGAACATCTATGGGCAGCACCTTTGCGCCTAGCGTAGCGGGTCTGTACGTAAGCACCTTTGAACAGACCTACGTACATAACGCAAACAACCCCTTCTTTCGTCATATACTCTTTTGGAAGAGATATATTGACGACATTTTTCTAATCTGGAGATTATAACATCAAACACCCTGACTTGGCCAAAACCAAGATTTGCAAATAAAAGGAGTACCAATATCAAGGATCTACTGGTCCATACCAGACCTCCACCGAGAAAAAAGAAACAACAACCAGGCTTATGGAATAACCCTCCAATTACTGGACACTACCCTTGCGGTTCCTGCGTAGTCTGTGCCACCACAAAACCAACAAAAGAATTGCAATTACTTCCAAACTTGTTATGGAAATTGAAAAAACACACCAACTGCAATACTAGTCACGTGGTGTATATGATTACATGCCCTTGCAATATGAGATATATTGGAATGACATGCCGAAAAGCAAAACAAAGACTCGGTGAACACAGGAGTAATGTTAACTGTCAGAAAAGTACAACAAAGATGGCATCACACTATAAAGAAAAACAACATACTGCCAATGATCTCCATTGGGTGATCCTGGAAAGCCTTGAGACAATCGACAGAAACGCGGAAAACATACTGTTCGAGAAGGAACAACGTTGGGTCCATAGGCTAAAAACAGATACCCTAGGCCTGAACGACTCTGTTCCATGGTTATCTCTCAACAGATGATCTGAGACTTCAACTCCCAATAATCCACCTTAAGTACGGTACCCCAACGGCCTAATATCTCTGTTCATCTTTAGTGATCACCAAATATGCACTATACTAGTGATCCCAAAAACCAAGCCCATCACTGTAGTTCAAAACGACCCACGAAAATAAAACCACTGCATTCTCCTTAAAGTGCAACAATTTATGCGCCCACTCTAGCCCCTCTCATTAGATCAGACAAATGAAAACAAAATAACACTGTTTTCTTTATATACACAAAAAACCCTTTTTTTTTCACTTATGAATTGCTTAATAATACCGATTTGCACTCCCCTTTTTAATTACTAATAGAATGGTGAGTGAAGTTTAAAAGAAACCTTCTACACTACATGTTGAAGTATTTCTTCAATTTCTACCGCCATGGAGTAAAAATCGACCCGGAACCGCATTACGCTGTAGTTCCGGGTGAGGACAGGCAGAGTCAGCACATGCTGCCAGGACCGAGTAAGAAGGCACTAAGGTATTGGGTAAACCTAGGCACATTCACCATACGGAAAACCGTAAGTAAGAAAGCGCACTCGATAACTCCTTCCTTTTAATACCTCTTTAGTAAGGCCTCTCTCGATCAGCCCAACTCCCCGAGGGAGCAATTTCCAAAAAAAGACAAGGTACGCTTTTTTAAGAGCGCGCGCAGCGTATTAAGTACGAATGCAGCCACGTTAAACTAGCGACTCGTGGAAAACCTCTTTGGCACTATAAGCATGCTCATATTCCTAAAAACCACACACTCGGAATATTCGGCATAATCGGAATGTCTGCAGTGCCTCTAGATAAAAACACAAAACGGCCTCACTGTTTAGCATATTCCACTATAGATCACGCACAGTGATATTGTCAGAACTATGGGCACCTCACTACAGTATTATTGTCAGAACTATGGGCACCTCAGTATAAGTCGAACCGAAGCATGAGAATGGAAGAGTTGATGCCCGAAATGAGTATGACGGGAAGTATTGCCATTTTCTAGTTCCTTACAAAAAACTAAGGTACTATTGTACATAATTATGTGTTTCTCCATACCCTATCTCCCTGTTTGTCGTTGTTTGTGTGCGTGTTTCCAATTTTTGCAGGTACAATGAAACCTTAAAGTCACAAAGAATCAGGTCAATAACCCTTTATTCTTCTCACAGTTTTCTCACCATTCACTAACCTCCATTGGTCCTGACAAAAGCCTATAGATCTGTTGACTACCAAAGGCTGAAACATGTTGACCTCTTTTTAACAATATCCTATATAATGCACTAGAATCCCTTACCAATTCGCAAAGTGCATCAGTAATTTTTAGTTTTAGTCCGAACCCAGACCTATTAAATTGTTTTTTTGTCTGGTCGTCCGGATTTTTAATAATCACACAACTACCCCCCACTTTCCACGATCACTACTGCCTTAAACCCTAAGGCAAACCTCCTGGTGGAGGGTGCACAAGACAAAAAATGACTCAATGATTACGCATGCACGTGTAGAATAGCGGGGACACAGTATATACCGCAAAAGAGAGACTATCACTATCAATATACACGTGTATGAGAGTCATATATGTTTGGGAGATACCAGTTCCTTGACTTGTGAACCCAAGGTTTAAGCAGGACCAGTGATCCTTTCCCCCTTCTGATTATGAAAGTTATCTACGGAGACTGAAAGGATTCTCACTCTGCCTCCCCCATCCCCATGATTATACAAGCCATGAGATTAATCAGGTGAGAATCCAAAATACTGTCTTGCACATTGACTTTATCCATAAAGTCCCTTGCCGAGATATTTCGCAGTTGTACACCACTTTTCAGGATGTGATTCACTGCGTAAGACAGTCCAGACAGGTCACTTTCAAACAATAGATGAAACAAATAGGGAATGCATTGACGAAACCTAGGATCTTCTGCATACAATCGTAAAGTCCGGTATTCAGAAGCAGGAATTCGATCAGGTCGCTCATCATATCCGCTCATCATATCGTCCTCCTCGACCTGTGGGAAATAACTGTGGGAAACACCGAGCTTCCAAGCTTTCCTCCCAAACACTAATGGGACTCCCTTTGGCTTGTTTCATTTGAAACAACTCAATAGCATTCCCCATGACTTCCTTGGAATGCAAAGGATGAACACTATAATGTTCATATATTTCTTCATTTTTAGAAGCTTCTATTTTCTCAATTTGCCTAGCACACAATTCGCTGTCCTCTTCTTCACTTACTTCCTCTTCTGCAGTACATACATTCTTGTAGTACTCATTATTTTTTATCAAATACAATGTTGCCTTTTTGACTTTCCTAACATCCACTAAATCTTGCCAGATTTTCTTACTCTTTGTTGGAACCCCGTTAACTAGGATAACTAGAGGTTCCTCTTCCACTTTCTCTACTCCAATTAAATTAATGTTTTGCTTCAAATATAAAGGCAAATAAACAACTCTTCCCTTTAATCCTCTCTGTAAATATGATGGAGGCAATTTCCATGTATTTGGCTCCATTCGTACAATAGCCTGAAAGGGATGAACACTTTGAATCAAAATAGATTCATAAGTATTTAAATCCTTCAATTCAGAAGGAATGTCAACCAATTCCAGATTATTATAAACTGCTCTAGCAGGATTCCGGTTTTGGTTTAATTTCTTTAAACAATAAGTACACATACGTTGGTCCGATCCCAAATCAAAACGATTTTCTACCATCAAGTATGTGGCAAAATCCTTCCATTCACTATTGTTTTCCATTTCACTTTTTGCATATAAATCCACTAACTTAGTCTGATTCTTATAATAAGTCCGTCGACAACACACACAAGTGAAATTAGGCCTCTCACTTGATTTCACCTGAAAGTTGAAAATTTCCTTGTGAAACTTATCTATATTAGAAATCAGTACACTCTCTTCCACATTACCTACTTCTACTGGGTCAATTTCAACATTGTTCTCTTCACCAGCAAAGTAACAGAACTCAATTTCTTCACAAATATTCTTCACATCTACTTCAGAACCATGCAAAAGAGCAGTGCTTAATTGTTTAAGCATAATTGCCGGACTCTTAGCATAATACAACATTCTAACTAATTTCCTCACTTTATTATGATGCACTGCTAGCATCCTGAAATGATGAAAAGCACTCTGGCATGCTCTCCTGGAAAGACAAGCCAGTGAATGACCACGCAAACCTGTCACTTCTCTCACTCTGCAAGGATCTAATTCTTGCAACAACTTCATTTTCTGTTTTAAACTTTTCCTATTAACACCTTCGCTGCTAGGTGTTTTCCCCTCCTGTGCTGGAAAGAGTGATTTTGCACCTTTCATGACGAGCTCAGCTCGTCATCAGCACAGCTCAACCGTGCATCATGACGAGCTGAGCTCGTCATCAGCATCGAAAGGGTTAAATGTACGAACAAAATCACAAAGCAAATTGATGGAATCCTGTCGCACACTGCAAATAGAACTACACTTCTAGATGTACACTGGTCCCTTAGGACGTCTCCCTAAAACCTCATCACCTAACACCTCTTCTGCATCTGCAGACGCAAGTTTTTCTTTTTCAACCGGACAACCATCTTTTACCTCATATGCTCGACCACTGGTGTCAACTGCATGCATCAAATCATTGTCCTGGAAGTAACTCTCCTCATTGAAAAATGCCTCACAACTTGAACTATGCATCCATTCTCCTGAGAAAACTTCACAAAAATTACTACGATTAACTACTCTCTTCCATCTACTATTTGACTGAAAATCATAAATTACCTTGTTTAGTGTCCTAATTCTATTGATTACCAAAATAAATAACTTTCGCTTAATTTCGAAAGCGTGATCAATAATTTTCTCTACATTTTTCTTTCTCTTATAAAAAGCCACTTTCTGTTGACCTTTCTTAAAAAATTTTAATAAATTGCCAATTATCCTGTTGCGGAACATTCATCTTCGAATGTCTCTAAACAGATTTTTCCTTCTACTACCATGCACAGCGTTATCTCCTGCTCTAGCAGTTACATTTTTGAGGGACCTTTCCTTCCCGTTTAAATTGGGTCTCTTCTTCTGAACTAAAACATGTTCTCTAGTGATACTTTCTCGTCGGAAAATGTTTCTTAAAAAGATTTTGTTGTCTTACCCGGAATTTTTTTGGTGACTTCACAACTTTTAATTCTAGAGGACTGCTGCAGAGGTCCATTATCTCCATTTTTTTAAAGGTGCGGTGTAAGTCGCTTTGCTTCTTTTTTTTTTCTTTGCCTTGAGGGCATGTTTCAATTTTCAAGAATATTTTGAGTTGAATCTGTGGAAAATGTATTAAAAAAATGTTATTAAATACTATTACCAAACAGTAAATCAATAACAGTAAGCAAACAATTGAATGGAAGGATTTTGCAACATACTTGATGGTAGAAAATAGCAATGGAATGGAATGCTTCAACATATCACCTGTGCTCTGTTATATGTTACTCTCAACTAATTTCGAGACTCTATTTCTATTTAGAGATTTTTCCACAACAGACATTGTTCATGTTATTGTTATTGACTTAAAATTGCCAAGCACACATGAGGGCGTATTTACCACACCCATGCACCAGGGGGAAGTGACTTAAAATTACCAAGCACACATGAGGGCGTATTTACAAGGCCCTTGCACCAGGGGGAAGTGACTTGAAATAGACAAGCACACATGGGGGCGTATTTACAAGGCCCTTGCACCAGGGGGAAGTGACTTAAAATTGCCAAGCACACATGAGGATGTATTTACAAGGCCCTTGCACCAGGGGAAAGTGACTTGAAATGGCCAAGCACACATGGAGGCGTATTTAGAAGGCCCTTGCACCACTTATGCATCGCTTTTGACATTGACACTGTGGAGCACCATGGGGCATAAACAGCGCAGATGCATCATGCATCTATTCCATAAAAAACACGCATTGCAAGAGTCACATCGCAAGTAAATACATTCTTATAAATTTAAAAAGCATTCCTTTTCCTTAAAAACGATTTTCTGATCATAATTTGAAAACACAGCACCAGGGGGAAGTCACATAAAATTGCCAACCACACATGGGGCCGTATTTACAAGGCCCTTGCACCAGGGGGTAGTGACTTAAAATGGCCAAGTACACATGAGGGTGTATTTACAAGGCCCTTGCACCAAGGGGGAAGTGACTTAAAATGGCCAAGCACACATGAGGGCGTATTTACAAGGCCCTTGCACCAGGGGGAAGTGACTTGAAATGGCCAAGCACACATGGGGGCGTATTTACAAGGCCCTTGCACCACGGGGAAGTGATTTTAAATGTGCAAGCACACATGACGGCGTATTTACTAGGAACTTGCACCAGGGATAAGTGATTTAAAAATGCCAAGCACACATGAGGGTATTTTTAGAAGGCCCTTGCACCAGGGGTAAGTGACTTAAAATGGCCATGCAAACACATAGGAGATTATTTTCAAGGCCTATACACCACTTATGCATCGTTTTTAACATTTACAATGTGGAGCACCATGGGGCAAAAACAGTACAGATGCATCATGCATCTATTCAACAAAAGCAACGCAATGCAGGACTCACATTGCAAGTAAATACATTCTTATAAATTTAAAAAGCATTCCTTTTCCTTAAAAACGATTTTCTGATCATAATTTGAAAACACAGCACAGCTCCTATGTAGAAGCACACCTTGTCAGTACTAATACTTCACATTATCTACAATTACAATTTGTAAAAGAATGCAATAGCTTTTGGGAAAACATAATGCAAACACTTCACACAAAACATCATTTTAAATGCACAACTGCCTTCCTTATTTTCTCCAAAAAGCATACTAGTCTCTTTCTAAAATAAAGGAACCATATCTCACCTTACCAAATGCTTTTTGAATTTAAAAACAGTCTCAGAGGCCTTTGCACCAGGGGGAAGTGACTTAAAATTGCCAAGCACACATGGGGGCGTATTTACAAGGCCCTTACACCAGGAGGAAGTGATTTGAAATGGCCAAACACACATGGAGGCGTATTTACAAGGCCCTTGCACCAGGGGGAAGTCACTTAAAATGGCCAAGCACACATGGGGGCGTATTTAAAAGGCCCTTGCACCAGGAGCAAGTGACTTAAAATTACCAAGCACACATGGAGGCGTATTTAGAAAGCCCTTGCACCACTTATGCATCGCTTTTGACATTGACAGTGTGGAGCACCATGGGGCATAAACAGCACAGATGCATCATGCATCTATTCCATGAAAAACACGCATTGCAAGAGTCACCTCGCAAGTAAATAAATTCTTATAAATTTAAAAAGCATTCCTTTTCCTTAAAAACGATTTTCTGATCATAATTAGAAAACACAGCACAGCTCCTATGTACAACCACACCTTGTCAGTACTAATACTTAACATTATCTGCAATTACAATTTGTAAAAGAATGCAAAATCTTCTTGGAAAACATAATGCAAACACTTGACTCAAAACATCATCTTAAATGCACAGCTAGCTTTCTTATTTTCTCCAAAAAGCATACTAGTCTCTATCTAAAATAAAGAAACCATATCTCACCTTAGCAAATGCTTTTTGAATTTCAAAACAGTCTCAGAAACACACCAATTTTTCTTTAGCAGAACAAAAGGTATGCACTCCAGAGGCTGCAACCAAGAAAGGCACATAAATGCTGATATTCATCACACATATCTCTCATGTCAGCCAATCAAAACTCTTCCCTCACTTTTTTCAAATCAACACCCTTCCCCCCTCTGCCCTTTCTGCCCTTTTTCCATAGCAACTACCTCCTGCCAGACCTCTCATGTTTACAAGTTCACACAACAATGTTTCAAATGAACTCTGAACTCTCAGTACACCTGCTAATCCACTGCAATCTTTCATAATATCGTTTTTTCTTAACCATTCAAATTACATCTTTCAAAGAACACATCCATGCACCCTAACTTTCTGTTTTCAACAATGGAAATCCACCAATCATTGCTAATGAACCATTAGCACTGAAACTCCACAGTTTTTTTTCTTTACAAACTCTTACTGTTTCAACTGCCATTTCATTCCCACACTTCATCTGACTGCAGCAGAACCTCCTCTCGCCATGTTTTCTGTCTGGATTCTTGGACATAGCTATATCCACTGGGCTCACGGGTATGCTGATAACAGAAATTTACACAACCTCAATTTTCAAAATGTGGATATCAAATGGATTGGGCAAAGAGGATTGAGATGTCACCAATTGATACCATTGGTAAAAATCTTTTTGCATTTGCCAAACCCTGACCTCATAATAGTGCACTGTGGAGGAAATGATTTGGGCACTTTGACTGGGGTAGGTCTGGAAATGCTCTTAAAGGACACCTTTGAGCAATTGATGGCACTTTTCCCTCAAACTGCCTTGGTATATTCCAATATATGCCAAAGACAGAAATGGAGGTGGTCCAATCAATTTTGTCCACAAATTGAGAAAGCGAGGAAGTATGTAAATAAGTCTGTTTCAGCTTATATGAGAGACCATGGAATGGGCGCCATCTACAACAATAACTTGCGTTACTACATGCAAGATATCTACAGAGGAGATGGTGTGCACTTCTCAGATGAGGGAAACAGAGTTTTCATACAAAATTTAAGACTGTGTATTGGTGCCTACTTATAAGTACCTAGAACTTACACAGAACACAAAAGCTCTTTTCAGAGCTACCTTAACTATAATTAGTCTTTCCAAATTTCGAATGTACATTTTTCACTAATTTTCACTTATGTTCGCTTCCCGGTTCGCTACCCGGTTCGCGTACCGGCAGCTAACCACGCGAAAAATTCAATTTTTTTTAAAATTCCAACATACATGAGCCTCCTCAGCCACCCTCAGAAAACCTAGGGGGTCAGGATACGTCTTCCGTGCCCCCTTATACCCATTTCCCACATTGTTTTTCCTCCATCTTGTGATTTAATTCAAATGAAACACAAAATGGCGAACTCCCGTTACGCTACCGGTGAGGACCCGGTTCGTGTACCGGGAAGCGCTTCTACCGCGAAAAAACGTTTTTTTTTATTTGCCCCACGGGACCCTTTAATAACCCCAACATCATTCCTAGGGGGTCAAGAGGGGTCTACCTTGCCCCCTTTCATTAAATTCCCCCTTCGTTTTTCTCCTCCTCTTGTCTCTCGATCCTACCGAGAGACAAGATGACGGCCGGTCCGGACTGTTGAGAATGTTGACAGACACCGGAGAGCCAATCAGCTTCGCTTCGCGAAGTTCCGTTACGCGTCAGGTACGCGAACCGGAGCGCTAACCGGAGCGCTGTCACAGATATATCTGTTTTTTAAAACATTAATTTCTCAAAATCCACTGGAGCACATATATTGAGACATAGCAAAGGCACGTCGGGCAAACCATATCTACAATTTTGCCAAGTTTCATGTAAATCCATTCAGCCGTTCGAGCTAAAAGTGAGTCCAACCGCCCTATGGAAAACTCAATGTTAAAAACGCGTTTTGGGACCCCCCTTTTTTTTCGGCCCCCCCTTGACGAAACCCCCCCTAAATTTTAAGGGGCTGCTCAGAAGCGAAATGTGCCATTTTCCATCCAGAAACGCCAAAGTTATTCGACATAGAATTTTCAAAAATCCCATAGGAAAAAAATCCTAACTATATATACCTACTGGCGACCGCCAGTAGGTAATATACATATATATATATATATATGCATATATATATACATATATATATATATATATATATATATATATATATATATATATATATATATATATATATATATATATATATATATATATATATATATATATATATATATATATATATATATATATATATATATATATATATATATATATATATATATATATATATATACCTGATGAACAGCATCCCTTATGGGGAGCTGTTACGTGCAAAAAGAAATTGTAGCACAGAAACAGATTTTATTGAGGACATGAAAACTATGACTATTTGTTTTAAAAACAGAGGGTATTCTGAAAAGATCATAAATCAGGCATGTGATAAAATCCAACTAATAGATAGGAAAGATCTGTTGGTGGATAAAGATGAGGACATAAAATCAAACACCCCCGCACGTTTCATCACAACTTATAGTAATCAGGCCTGGGAGGTAAGATGTTTTTTAAAGAAATTTTGGAATGTCCTAAGAACTGACAGTACCTTAAAAGAATACATAGGTGAAAATCCCAGAATCACCTATAGAAAATGCCCCGCTCTAGGAGACATGTGATGTAGCAGTGATTTAAAGGATGCATGTGAGAAACAAATGGTAAAAGGATTCTTTACCTGCAGGGCATGCAAAGCATGTAAGAACACCACAAACATGAAACAAATTGAATTATGTGTACATCAAAAAACTTTTGTGATAGATAAACATCTAACATGTAAATCAGATTTTTGTACATATGCCCTAATTTGTCCTTGCCCCCTAATTTACATTGAAAACAGCATACATCAGGTGAAAAAGCGTGTTCTCGAGCATAGAAGAGCCATCGTGAATGAGGATAGGAAATATCCAATAGGGAGGCATTTCAAAGATGTACATGATAAAAATGTGGAACTGTTGAAATATTGTGCATTGGACAGGATTCCAAAGATGGAAAGAGGAGGGAACTGCTTAAAAGAATTAAGACACTGAGAATCCAAAATGATTAGTAAGTATGAGACAATGTATCCCCTTGGGTTGGACAAGTATGAGGAACTGTCAGTTCATTTGGGATGATTAGATGCACTGTTGAAAAAAGTAGAGTAGCCTGCTAGTTGATTGTATATATTTTAATAGATGAATATTGATCACTTGTATGTTTTTATCAATGGAGACGGAGACACCATCATCAAAATATGGGGACACTAATGAGAAGCCCGTGTTACATGAGTACTACTATATAAAATGCCCACACGGGCAGAATTGTGAATATTGTAAATATTGCAAAATGGAGAAAATATGGTATATTGTCTTGGAACTTTGGACATATTATTATTGTTTGCCCACTGTGGCGGAATTGTTTATTGTTGTACAATACATGAAAACATAAAGAAGATTACATCAATTGTATTTAGATTGAAAATGAGGAAATACACCCAAATGAGTAAAATTAAATTTGTTTACAAACTTCTGATCCAAGAAAACTGTAAATAGAGCAATAGCATTATGAACTTAAGCAACACTTCAAATTGGCTGCCATTTTTACTAAGCCTAAGATGTGGTGTAGTGGTCCTTTTTAGATATTTATGTTATTGTGACGTTTTTTCACTCTTTCTTTATGAGTATATATACTTTATTAAAAACAAATGAAATTGACCCGTGATAAGGAGCTTGGCTCCAAAACGCATTGGGCAAGGATTTGCCGATAAACTGAAATAAATATAAACTTTCCATGACATCACTCGAATTGCTGGTTTCTTCACTTCAAAAAGACATGGCGTTGACAATCCTTTGTCTAGGAGGAGTTGTTTTATATATTTATATATTTATTCATATAACAACCACCACTTCTTTTCAAAAAAGGTCCACTGGACACTCCAGGATGCATCTGTAATTTTATTGGCAACAAGAAGTCACAAACCGAAGCGTTTCGCCGTTAAGACTTGGTCACAGTAAAGCTTGCACTGTTGTACTGCTTGTTGGCATCCAAACCAAAACAGTTGGACTTGGGGGTATAAAACAAATGATAGAACCATAATAGACACATATGATGGTGTTATTTTGCAGCTGCAAATTCTATGCACTATGTTAGTTACTTCTTGATTTATGGTTCTTTCGCCTATAAATTCTCGTTATCATGTATCAGTGACAACTTTGGACTTTTATGAAATGCGGCATCTCCTTTTGGAGGCTCAACAGGCAAGAAAAAAATACAGTTGAATGCAATAGGCGTGGCATGGAATGTCATGCTTATATAGTGAATGTGCAGGTCCTTGGTGAGGTAGAAGACAAAATACCATCTTGGAGGGCATGAGCGTCTGTTCAGTTTTTGGACCTAGAGTCTGTCTGAATATGGGTCGTTCTCTTTGCATTTAATACAGGAAATTGGAATATGGATTTGGAAACCGTGGCGATGTTGAATTGTAAAATAACAAACATGTTATCCCTCATTGACACACCAAAAAGGATTAAATGTACAAAAATGCATTAAAAAAACAGTAATGCTATCAAACTATACAAAATGTGTGCCATTTGAATGCTGAGTGATTTTACCTTCTGACTGTACTACTTTCTCCAGGTCTTTACCGGAAGACTGTTGTTGGCTAGGAGTGGTCAGCAGTAGTGTAACGAAACTTGACCAGGCCCCCCTGCAAGGTATGTAGAGGGGCCCCTTCCGGACGCAATCAGGTCCTCTTCGGCCAGAGTACTCTGCTGAGGGGAACCCTGGAGCTTGCCTCCCCCACCACCGAGGGGGCTGTGGGAGGCCTGTGTTATCCCCCTGGGCAGCGGAAGAGCCACTACAGGGTTTCGAAGCCTTTGTTGAAAGCCCGACGTCAACCAAACATCCAGTGTTTCTATGCAAATCACTTAATCTCACTGTGCCTTAAAAAGTCTATGTGAATGTGATCTTGTGTAATATAACTGGCATTCATAAAGAGCTTGCCAATGCCATTGGGACAAGTTTGCGCTATGTGAAACAGTACCAAAAAAAAAAGGGAAAATCTTACAATGCTGAGCTGCCGTCTGGAAATAAGGAAGAAAAGTAAAAATACCAAAGCCGGATTTTGAATCCTGGAATGAAGCTACACCATCAGAAAGGTTGCTGCAATCAAGCCATCCCTTGTCCCCTGTGAGAGTGACAGTGAACAGGGATTGCCCAGACATTTTATATCACATTATTATGTCACATAGTTGCTCTGTAATCCTTAATACAGTTTGGTAGTGGGGGCTGGCGAAGATACGATAGGTTGCGGCGGATGCCAATATTCGATCCTTGAAATGTGCTGGACAGAGACTCTAACCTGGGGAAATCTGAGTTCATTGATAAGCTCAGAACATCTTAATCTTTGTACAGAGCACACATTTGTATACACACAGATGTTCTGCATTGTCCAGTGTTGTAATTCAGCAATCAAATGCACTGGCAGGCAGTGTTTACAGGGCCTGACATTTGGCGTTGCAGTTTCAAGTCAGGATGTGTGGTCCTATTAAAAAGCCCTGTCGTACTGTGGGTGCACTGCCAAAGCAGCCATTTTTTTGTCTTACTCACTCACAGGAGCCTAAAAGAGAAAACGGCATTAAGGTGTTGCGCCGGGAGTAAGGATCTCAGGGACTTGCCAGGAAGTGTTTCAGGACTAAGGGGGGTGTTAGAGATCACGTACCCAATCCTGCAAGGTGCCTAAAGGTGCAACAGGTGAGGATAGATTTGTATTGGCGGAGCGTGGTAGGATTAGGAAGGGATGGCATATGAGAGAGGAGATTGCATGGAATGTAGTAAAAGTCAGAATTGTCATCAGAATTCGAAACATTACTCGCAGACATTCTGCCCAAAATCTGACATTTAAAAGAAAGATTTATTGTGAAATCAGGGTAATTTGTCATTCTCTCCGATTTACTTTTGTTGGAATTTCAACAATGGAATACAAAAAAAGTTTCCGCAAAATATTCCTCCGAATCCAAAAAGGACTGTTATAGCATTTACATAGCCCATTCTGGGATTATAAAGCACTTTGCGGAAAGCCCATGTGCTTGCCTGACCTGCAGAAGGTCATCGACTGTACAAGCCTGCCCGGCTCTCAAGCCAGAGGGCTGTGCTGAGGGGGCCTCCCCGCACCACAGGGGCTGTGAGGGCCTGTGTTAAACGCCTGGTGGGCAGTAGGATCTGTATTCCGCTGGATATGTGCTCCCTGACCACCCGTTGTTTGGTCCTGTCACTGATTTCACCTAGGAGTGGGACCACCTCTTCTCAAATGTTTGCTTCACAGCAGGGCCTATTGTGTGGAGGCCATGATCAGTGAATTAAGGGTTTGGCCCTCCGTCCTTATGTTTCCCTATATTATTGCTCTTCTCCTCAGTTGTTCACATGCATACTATAGCTCTCAAGGAGGATTCTGGTGGGCACTGAGAGAGTGTGTCCCACAAGGAATCTGCTGCCTGACAGCCCCACCTGTTGGCTCATTAGACTGATTCCCCAGAGGGACATTAATGATTAGTCTACCTTAATCAGACCTTACAACTCACTTTAGGGGAACCACATCTCAAAATTGCTGCATGTGAAGCCCATTTGTGTGGCTTCAATTGACCAGACCAATGAAGGCACTGCTATAGAACCCAAGGATAAAGCTCCCACACCAAGGTTACCACAAATTGCACAACAGTACCTAACACACACCGCACAGTTGATCTAAATCACACTCATTGTTTCTAAAACACACCCTTGATTGAACAAAATAAATTCTTCTAAGAGAGAAACATGTTTTTGAAGCAATTCCTAAATCATACTTACTAACCTACTGCAACTGAGATAAAGAATTACCCACACGAACAGAGTGACCAATATATATATATATGTCGTAGAGTTGATACGATAGGTTACGTTTCAGTTAATACTCATGAGGTGCTATTTCTAACAATATTTGGAGTCGACACCGCCAAGGAGCTCTGATATTGCTAGATTAGAGACTAAACAGTGGTGAAAAGAAGTCTTCTCAGTCTATTTCCCAGGATCTGGAACAACATCCCGTCCTGCATCAGAACGGCATCAACCCACCTACAATTCTGGAAGAAACTGATTGGGGCATATTACCAAGCAATAGCGATAATTTTCGCTATCGCTTGGTTAGAGACAAAAATTTACCGCTGAGCTGCAGCGATTTTTACCGCAAATAAACCTTGGTATTACCAAGGTTTAACGCAAATGCGATAAAAATCGGTGCAAACCATGAATATCGCTGAAGAGTCTGTGATATTCATGCATTACCGAGCTAATGCTCTTAGCCATGTTATCCACCTCCCATTGGATAACATGGCTAAGAACTGCTCAGGGCAGGTGTTAGCTTTTGGAGATATTCGTGCTTAGCGCGAATATCTCCAAAAGTTGGTAATAGGAGATAGCGATGTTAGCGACTATTTTCAGTCGCTACCATATTGGCACGCCCACTTTGCATGTCATTAGTGATAAATATCACTGACATGCAAAGTGGGGCCCAAGATGGTCGCTATCTCCTACTAGCTGTCGCTAACTGGTGTTAGCGACAGCTAGGTAATAGGGAGATAATTTTATCTCCGCTTTCTTGGCTTTTAAAGCCAAAAAAGCAGAGATAAACCCCCCTTGATAATATGCACCATTATCTCTAAAAGGCTAACTTCTCAACTCATTCACTGGCTCTACCTTCTCCCTCTCCCAGTGTATTCCCTAAGGGGTCTGCCCCATGTACACAGCTCAGTTACCAGACAGCTACATTCACGTTTTATAAATACAAAAACATACGTACTTACAGAAAAATCCTCACCAGTGATCCTGCTGTCTCTTTGCTGAGTAAAATATTAAGCCAGCAAATGTCTAATTAAGGGATTTGCTTGATTTTAACTTCTGCTGAGAAGTAAGTGGCTCAACAAAGCAGGCTTCATGTTTTATGTAGTACCCAACTTTGAGTTCTCACCACATCAGAATCACAAACTTAATAGTGCGACTGCAATTCTGGTGAGACCAATCATGCACCTGGCCAACAGATGGTATCTCCAACACTTTTCACTCTGTCCAGGCACACCTCATCTGACTTACTAGAAAGTAAGTGAAAATTATTTTTTTGCAGCTTCTAAAATCTTTTTTTACCTTGGCATCCATCATTACGTTTTCAAAGATACTTTTTATGTAGCCTTCCTTCTCATTTGCTTGCTGTTCTACAGTGATATAGCCTTTACGTTTGTTTAGTTAAAAATGTTACAGATTATATAAAGGAATGATTGGTAAAAAGTTCTCTGGACCTGAACCAAGCATCCTGGGACAGGTTTGGGGTATCATCCTTGTAGGCAGGCAAAGCAGGGTCCTTAATCTATAGAAAAAAGACAAACCTCATATTTAAAAGCTGTGCCTTCAATGTGACCAATGGCCAAAAAACTCATTTTATTTTATATATATATATATTTATGCTTGTTTAAATGACAGTAAAGTCATTATTCTCACTTAATTATTTTCAAAATATGATCTGACAGTGAAATCATATTTTGACCCAGAACTGGCTGAAAAACTCATCACACCTCCAGATGATCTTGACTGGAAAAGTTAATGAGCATGGCTCGGAAAGCAATGGAGTTCATCTGCGCTCAGTAAGGTCAGAGGGATATTAAATGCAGTGATAGCGATTTGGGAATGGAAAGGAAAACTTGGCAGAACAAAGGGAAGCCTTATCACTACCTCTTTTGAATTGGAGAAAGTGCTTCTCCTCTTCATACCTAGGATCCTCCTATGCAACCAGGATCCAGTTAAAGTGGGGGAGAGTCCCAGGTGGAATTCTAGCAGATGGGCGGCAAGTTTGTTTAAATAAGGGAGTTACCAAAGAGTTGAAGACAGATGTGCCTGTTGACCGAAGGGGTCTGCCGCCTTGAAGCAGTGGCTTATGAATAATCTAACAGTAAGGCACAGAGGATGAGCTGCAAGAGGATAGGAGTGCACTGAGAGAAAATATTTGGTATTTAGTGGCAGACTTACTACTAAACAGCAATAAAGCCCCTGTGCTTCTTACTAAAATTTGTGTTTTACGATTTGAACTCCCTGTTTGACCTATGTACCTTCTTTATAACTCCACTGTAGCAGCTGCCTAAAAAAAACTGTGGAAAGGAAGGTTGATTGTGATATGATGTAAATATGCCTACCAAGAGCACTACATTACTCTGGCTGGGATGAAGTCTTATGGCAATGGTTCCCAAACTTTTTTGACCCGTGGCTCCCTTGATCTAATTGGCAGTTGGCCGTGGCTCCCTCCCATTTTTTTACCGGTGGACGAGTGGGTGGGGATGCAAGCCCGACCTCTGGAGCAGTTCTTGTTGTTTTCCTTAAATTAATTGGGATGCAATGAAGGTATTTAATCATATTTGTAACAAAATAAAAAGATAACAGTTGTAAAATGGGAAAAAACAACTTTTTTTTATGTGCTGATACGTTTTCTCTCATCGAGAATGTAAATGCCTTATGAACTCAGGTGTGGGAGACTGTATTGACGCCAGTGACCATACTGATGTTTCAGTAATATTTGAATGCCTTCCCCTTTCAAGGACCATCCGAGAGTTCTACTGGGTTGGGTCTAGAATAGTTTAGAAAAATGACAATGGCCCTGTCTGTAAACGGTCAAGTAAAAAATAATTTTTTACTTGACAGTATATTGGAGCTCCAATTCCCTTTGGGTAAGACTGAGCCCCTCTCTTTGGTTTAAAACCTGTCTGTAAAGGCACATTTGAAGAAGTTTTTTAAACAAAATACACTTTCACCCTTAGTCTGCTCCTAGTGTTCATGCCTGCTTCCGTCTTGCCCTCAGACTATCCTTCTGTCCGTGCTTGCCCCCATACCCCTGACTACCCCTTCTGTTCATACCTGCCCCAATGCACTTTAACTGCCCCCTCTGTCCATGCCTGCCCCCCGCCCTCAGACTGCCCCTTCTGTGCATGCCTCCTTTCTTCGTGCACTCAGTCTGCTCATTGTGTCCATGACTGCTCCATTTGTGCCCCCTGATTGACCCATCTGGCAATGCCTGCTCCCACTGTGCTTTCAGACTTCCCCTTCTGTCCATCTCAGCCCACTTTGTGCTCTCAGACTACCTCATCTGTCCATGCCTTTCCTCCATGCATTCTCCCTTCGTGCCCTGGGACTGCCCCTTTCCTCCATGCCTGCTCCTTTAGTGCTCTGAGACTGCCCCTTTCCTTCATGCCTTCTCCCTTCGTGCCCTGAGACTGCCCCTTTCCTTCATGCCTTCTCCCTTCGTGCCCTGAGACTGCCCCTTTCCTCCATGCATTCTCCCTTCGTGCCCTGGGACTGCCCCTTTCCTCCATGCCTCCTCCATTAGTGCTCTGAGACTGCCCCTTTCCTCCATGCCTTCTCCCTTCGTGCCCTGAGACTGCCCCTTTCCTCCATGCCTGCTCCATTAGTGCTCTGAGACTGCCCCTTTCCTTCATGCCTTCTCCCTTCGTGCCCTGAGATGGCCCCTTTCCTCCATGCCTGCTCCCTTCGTGCCCTGAGACTGCCCCTTTCCAGTTGCGGCTGTTTAACATTTGAAAGTGGTGTAGCAAAATATTTGTTTGGGAGTCCGCCACGGTAAGCGAGCGCAGCGAGCTAGCCTGAACAACCTAAGGGGGATTTTTTTTTTTTAAAGAGTGGGCAAACTGGGAAATATTAAGGATTTTGGGGGCCCTGGGCCTAACATATTCAGGGGGTCCCCGGCCCCTTTTAGGAACCGCTTTGAATATATGGTCCAGCTACAGCTGTTTCATGCCCTCTTTGACTAGGTCACTGACAGTGCACAGCCATTCCTCCAAAATTCTAAATGTGTTTCCATCTATATTATTCATGGATAGTGATGACGTGTTTTCAATATTTACAACAGAACAGCAGCTAACTAATATTAATGCAAATGATCTCTGTGACACCCTTCCATTTCTCATGTGTGTGTGAGGTACTATTTTGATATAAAAGTAACTTTAAGGATGTTGCATGAAATGTAAACTAACATTTCTCTGCAAAATGTCACTCTGAAATAGACTAGTTTCCCACATCACCCACATTAAAAATAAATGTCAGGAAAACGGTATTCAAAAAAGTCTGTTTATGAAGGTCTAGAGAAAATAATTAAATTAATATCTAAAAATCAAAATGGTTAGAAATAGAAAAATAATGTTATCCGTGAATTTTTGCTGCACTAATCGCTCATAACAGGCAAATGAATGCCCTAACTAACGTAGAACGGACTGATACCATGTGCACAACAGACCTGCCAATAAAACATACAGCAATACACTGCGTGTGGGGGAACAAAGGACCATTGTACTTGGAACTGTTAAGCGCAAAAAGGACACGTAAAATGCGCCGCTTAACGATGTGGATGATATTCAAGTACGAACAGTTCATGAGTCCTGATGCCAAGGTAGGACTCTGTCTGAATACGCACCTGAGAGTGTAGCTAAACTACAGACTCTGGGAACATAATTTCTGTGTGAATCGAATTTTTTACCCAATTGTTGTTCTGTTTATTAATGCTCGCCAGAATACCAAGGTCACCTAAACTGCACGAGGTTGAGAGTTTCAATGGCATCAATGAATATAATAAAGAGCAGAATTCCAGACACATGGCATGCCTGTGCAACCAGTAAAGGTCAGAAAAGATCACATATGCACAAAGCGCCGTACCCAGAAGAAACCGGAAACCCATTTCCATTTCACGCACACGCAGTAGTGATTAGTGAACAAGAACCGAGCATATAAACCACAAAAAAAATGTTGCGGTTCGCAACACCCATTGAACTCAAAGGGATTCAGCCCCCGACCCACATCACCCCCACCCCCTCTCCTACGCCTCCCCTTTGTGGCAGCCCAGGATGAGACAGCATCCTGGGAGCACACACAGCTGCACCCGAGCACTTCACAGGTCATTTAAAGACCATTTACATGTTAATTAGACCTTGCTGTGTTTCGCCGCTTCTAAGAGCTCCTGCAGCTCCACTCTGCATGTTGCCAACATCGCGCTGTGGCGCCCCTTGCAACTCATAACGGCGCACCAGGGAGCCGAGGCGCACAGTTTGGGAACCACGGTCTTATGGCATCTTAATAACACATGGCAAGGTAAAGTGCTTTTGTCATGAAGGAAAACCTATTTATATATATATTCACAGAAAAAACCATAGGTTATAGTCCATATATAGTTAGGAATTTGCATTTACAAAACCTTGAAAATTCACTGAAAAAACCATTGGTTATAGACCATATATAGTTAGGGATTAGCCTTTTCAAAACCTTATTTTACTCGCATAAAACCATTGAAATTCCATATATAGTTAGTTGCACTAACTATATATCGCGGATCCGCAATCCACTGCTAATGATGTCACATATTACATCATTCATGACATGGTCAGTGACATCACTGATGACATCACTGATGACATCTCAAATGACATCACTGTGACTGTATGTTTCTGTAAAGTTAAAATATGTCTTACATATTGAAGAATAAGTGGATGTATAAGTGTCTGGATGAAGGATTTAGTAGGTGCATGACTGACTGTATGAGTGAGTGATTATATGTGTCTCACTGAGTGTATGGGTTGTGACTAAACTGTCTTAATTTGTGCATCATTATGTCTGTTGTTCTGTAAACTGCTGCAT
Source organism: Lissotriton vulgaris (assembly GCF_964263255.1). NCBI lineage: Eukaryota > Metazoa > Chordata > Amphibia > Caudata > Salamandridae > Lissotriton > Lissotriton vulgaris. The sequence goes on from NW_028241798.1 coordinate 327,902, forward strand.
GTGTTGATCGGTAGCTATATGAGTAACTATATGGGTTATTGATTGGTTGCCCAAGTATTTGTATGGGAGACTGAGTATGTGTGTGGGTGGCTGGGAGGTGTATGCCTCTGTGCATAGATGTGTGAACAGTTAATTCCCTAGGTGTATGGGTTCAAAAGTGCATGTAGAAACAGCTGTATGGACAGTTGACTGTGTGCATGAGTGTATTGGTTAGTGAATGGATATCTCAGTGCTACATGTCAAAATAAGTACATATGTAAAACACAGTCCATGTGAGAATTGACATATATAAATAACTGAACATAAGAGCCACTTAATGTGAGAGTGGCTGTATGGATCATTGTGATCTTGTATCAGGGATTGTATAAGAGAGTAAATATGTGTTAGTATATGTTTGAATAAGTAAGGTGTGTATAACTGTATAGTTGAGGAAATGGAGGTGTGATTGATTCTTTGCATGACTGACTAGGTGTGTGAGTAACTCCATGGATGTGTGACAGTCTGTGAGTGTCTGTTTACACTGAGTGTATCTAAGGTTATATTACAGTCTGAAGATGTTCATTGTATTATCACATAAATGATATCATCAGTGATGTGATCAATAATGTCAAATGAGATGTCAGTGATGTCATCAGTGATGTCATTTGAGATGTCATCAGTGATGTCATCAGTGATGTCATTTGAGATGTCATCAGTGATGTCATCAGTGATGTCACTGACCATGTCATGAATGATGTAATATGTGACATCATTAGCAGTGGATTGCGGGTCCACGATATATAGTTAGTGCAACTAACTATATATGGAATTTCAATGATTTTATGCGAGTAAAATAAGGTTTTGAAAAGGCTAATCCCTAACTATATATGGTCTATAACCAATGGTTTTTTCAGTGAATTTTCAAGGTTTTGTAAATGCAAATTCCTAACTATATATGGACTATAACCTATGGTTTTTTCTGTGAATTTCAATGGTTTTTTAATAGCAAATATCAAAAGCTGTCAAATGTCAAGTACGTGATAGGTAAAAACGTTTTCGTGTTTATGCACGCTGATGTGCTTTGAACGCTGCCCCCCCCCCTCTTTACTCTTAGTAGTACTCTCTCTTTGCAGATAGTGAAGGGTAGTTAACGCAGACCTTTAACCCCGTTGTAATCCGTCGTGCCTGCTTGTCTCTCCATTTGATTGATTGTTATCCATGCATTTACTGTTTTAGAATTGGTTCTCTTTGGTTCATTCTCTATTTACAAACAAGCACAAAGTCGCAATACTCTGTTTAGTCTTTGCAGATACTGAAAAATCGTGTAAAAAAATAAAAGTAATCGAGCAAAATCAGTAGGCCACTAATTGGATCTCTTTTTGACGTCACTAAATTAGAAACATTAGGAACAACCCTTCATGAGAAATACGAAAATAGTGAGATGAATTGAGCTCCACACCATGAGGGCTGCAAGACAGCTCGGCTCCGTCACCCACCCCGCCCAACATAACGACAAACCCTATGCAAATATTAAAAATATATACAACACACCAGCAAAGTAACAGGGAAAAACATTTTATTAAATAACTATTTACATAACTATTTTATACTTTTTGTTGCCTGATCCGGCTAGCTCAATCGATCGAGCATGAAACTCATGCACTCTGATAGCAAGCGTTGCTGCTGATGCTATGCAGACCAAAACTGGTTTTCTAGATTTTTCCATCCGAGGTTGGTTGAGTTTGTGGAACGATGGCTTCAGATTTTCCACATACGGTGTGGTGGCGCGGACTGGGAGGGGGCGCTTCGCTCCTGCCCCCTCCCCAAGTAAGATTTTCATACGTGAAAGTACGTTAATGGTTTTGGTCCCTGAGTTGCTTCGATGTCACTGCCATTCTCAAATGGCATAAGTTCTGGATGTTGGGTGCCATAGTTCAGAGTTCTGAGCAGCGCTTGTAACACTGTCTGAAGCTGATTTCCACCTACTGCAGCTTCACTATTCTCAAAGTAAGTGAGGGTCGTTTGTGGACCTGACTGCATTTGAAAACAATGTGATATAGTACCTCCCTAAACCGCTTGACGGAGGCCCCCGAGGGGCGGTGTGATGGCACGGACTCGGAGAAGACGCTTGGCTCCGACCCCCTCCCCAAGTCTTATAGCACTGGTGTAGCCTGAGATCGCCCCCGACATAGGCGGCTGGCTCCCGGGGTCCGGCGGAACTTTTTGCCTTTTGATGACTCTTCTATTCTGGACCTTGTCCCACAATCCGTTTGACCTGAAGACACGCTGTAGTGGGGCGCCCCTTTACCGTTTTAGTTGCCATTCCGCCCGCTTTTGCTACACTGTGCCTCTTCCGCCATTCAGCTGTTTACCGCCCGCTCTTGCGACTACAGCGTCTCGCTCACCATGTAGTTGAGTTGCTCCCGCTCTTGCGATGCAACGATAAGCGGCTGCCACAGGACTCTCAAAATGGCGGCCGGCTCTTCAGATTTGGGCGTGGTCCACTAAAATGGCCCTGGGACACCTTGGAACTCGGACGCTTCCCTGATAGGGCTTGGGTCCCATTCTCGAAAGCGTCCCCTCAGCCGTGAAGATTCTACAAAAGTCTTGGGGGCCCCCAACTCCCGCAGGCTTCTGGTGGGGAGCGGCTGCCATGTTTGCTCGTGGAATGGCCACGACGGAGCTACGAGATGGTGGTGCTCTCATGCTGACGCCAGCTTTAGTCTGAAACATCCAGAAACACTGTAGACTACCAATTCGATCAGTTCCGGTAGCGCCCCAACATGACCCGGTAGAAAAGAACTTGCCCTCCCCTCTTTGACTGATGGTTCTTGTTGCCTGTCCCCTCTGTTGTCATTTAACAGAACTTTTTGGACTGCTGAAAGGGGTTGTGTTCCGAACGCTGGTTGGTGGAGACATTTTGACTATATTCTTGACCTACATTGTCGCGTAATGCGTTATATGACACGCCGCGTTAGCGCACCCGGAAGTGATCCGGGGCGCGGCGCGCAGCGCGTAACGTAAGCATAACAGGTCATGTGACTTGTTAATAAAACTTTTCATGGGTTCATTTTACTTTTGTTATTTTAATGATGAAAAGCTTGGTCATATGACCTAAAAATTACGCTTTTTATTGGTTTCGAACATTATTTTTTTTTAAACATATATGTTGTAATGTTCCAGGCTAATGTACTTTCCCGGAAAATTTACAACTGTCCTGCAAGTAAAATATATTCCTTTTTCGAGAAAAAGGGCGTTTCTTCGTCCCATGACGGAGCCGTTGAGTAAAAGAGGCTCGGCCTGCTGTCTTAGTCACCGATACGCCTGATTATCAGATTCTTATCGATCACTTTATGTTGCAGGAGTGGAAAACACAACTGCCCTTGACCATTTATCTTTACTGCGTTCCTACGTATTATACCTTTTATCCGTCATGTAATTGGACTGCTTTATTTCACTTGCCTTTTACTGATTCGAAAACAGTGACTAAAAGTAAAAACTTTACCAATGTAAATACTACTACCATGTTTTGTTTTAAAAACCTTTATTGTGAAAATGTCAGTATACAAATACGGGCCTATAACCACGTGGGCCGGCCACGGAGCAAACTGGAAACGTATATGATGAGGAGACATTTACACTGTAGAGGAACGTAACGAGCGGGCCATTAGGTTGCAAGAACTAAGGTGTCTAACAGTTGCGGAATCAGTGGACGTACATTTTGTAATTAAAATACGACAAAGCCACTTACAAAAAAATCATCTAGATATACATTTGCGGGCAAGTACCATGGGTGACGTTAATTCGAACTTTCAATAGTACAGTAATCAATAACACATCAGAACTTAATATCAATAGGGATGTCGAAATATTCAATCAATTCTTGTCCCCGCCCGCCATGAGCATCAACACTACATTCATATCTCGTGATATCAAGGTTGTTCAACCAGTACACAACAAGGAGTTACGAGTCCCATTTATACCGGCGCCATTTTGGGCGAGGCCGGGCAGGTCCAAGATATAGTCAAAATGTCTCCACCAACCATCGGCCAGACCAGAACCCCTTTCGGCCCTTTATGCTACAAGATGGTGTCTTCCATTCTTCCATTTAGAAAATATTGTTGGCAGAATTTTGAAAGGAAAGATAAACAGCCGTTCTCCTAGTGAGTCTCACATTGTTACATTTAGGAAGAATGTTGAAGAGTAGTATGTTGAAAATCTAAAGCCATTGTTCTACAAACTCTCAACCAGCCTTGGATGGAAAAAAAAATCCTGAAGAATGTACAAACTGAAAACCAATTTTTGTCTGTATAGCATCAACAGCAACGCTTGAGTCAGCTTTGTGTGAAGCCGCCATTTTGATTCAATCAATAGCGTCCCCCTGCACACATTCAGGGACCTGGTCGTGTCTTCAGGTCAAACGGATTGTGGGACAAGATGCAGAATGGAAAAGGGAAAAAGTTCCGCCGGACCCCGGGAGCCGGCCGCCTATGTCATGGGCGATCTTTGGCCACACCAGGGCGATAGTGAAGCTGCAGCAGGTGCAAATAAGCTTCAGACAGTGTTACAAACACTGCTCAGAACTCTCAACGATGGCACTCAACATCCAGGACCTGCCATCCAGATCTTGGCGCCTTGTGCTGGTTCCGACCTATTCACACATCGGTCCACTACTGACATCACCTCATAAGCCAACGGGGCACCCCACGCCGACTTTCGGCGCAGCATTGTAGGATGGCCACACCAGTGCGGCAACTTGCTGGACACAACCTCGGTGCCATCCGGATCTCGGCGCGTTCGAGTCACTGTACCGCAAGAGTGACCGGAACTCAGCTGGACACGCCGTCTTTCGGCGCAGCATTGTAGGATGGCCACACCAGTGCGGCAATTTGCTGGACACCACCTCGGGCAATAGTGAAGCTGCAGCAGGTGCAAATAAGCTTCAGATAGTCTTACAAGCACTGCTCAGAACTCTCAACTATGGCACTCAACATCCAGGACTTGCCATCCAGATCTTGGCGCCTTGTGCTGGTTCCGACCTATTCACACATCGGTTCACTACTGACATCACCTCATAAGCCAACGGGGCACCCCACGCCGACTTTCGGCGCAGCATTGTAGGATGGCCACACCAGTGCGGCAACTTGCTGGACACCACCTCGGTGCCATCCGGATCTCGGCGCGTTCGAGTCACTGTACCGCAAGAGTGACCGGAACTCAGCTGGACACGCCGTCTTTCGGCGCAGCATTGTAGGATGGCCACACCAGTGCGGCAACATGCTGGACACCACCTCGGTGCCATCCAGATCTCGGCGCGCTGTGCTGCCTTCGGCCTACTGTAGCCGCAAGTGCGGACGCAACTCAGTTGGACGGCGAGTAAAAAGATAAGGGGCGCCGCACTGCAGCCGAGGAGCCTCCATCTTGGGGGAGACGCACAGCCCCCACTGACTGACGCGACCTCACAGGCCAACGGGGCGCCCCATGCCGACTTTCGGCGCAGCATTGTAGGATAGCCACACCAGTGCAGCAACTTGCTGGACACCAACACAGTGCCATCCGGATCTCGGCGCGTTGTGCTGCCTTCGGCCTATTCGCACATCGGTCCGCTACTGACGCCGCCTCACGTGCCAACGGATTTTCTACGCTTTTTGTAGCCCTGTGCCGCATAACAGGTCATGTGACTTGTTTATAAAACTTTTCATTGGTTCATTTTACTTTTGGTTTCCTAAAGATGGAAGGCTTGGTCATATGACCTAAAAATAACACTTTTCATTGGTTTAGAACATTTTTTTTTCCCAAACGATGAAAGCCCCACCTTGTTTCTGGATGTTTCAGACTGAAGCAGAGCACCACCATCTCGTGGCTCCGTCGTGGTCATTCCGCGAGCAATCATGGCAGCCGCTCCCAACCGGAAGCCTGCAGGAGTCGAGGGCCCCCAAGACTTTTGTAGAATCTTCACGGCTGAGGGGACGCTTTCGAGGATGGAGCCCAAGCCCTAGCAGGCAACCGTCCGAGTTCCAAGGTGTCCCAGGGCCATTTTAGTGGACCAGGCCCAAATCCGAAGAGCCGTCCGCCATTTTAAGAATCCAATGGCAGCCGCCTATCGCTGCACTGCAAGAGTGGGCGCAACTCAACTACATGGTGAGCGAGACGCTGTAGCCGCAAGAGCGGGCGATAAACAGCTGAATGGAGGACGAGGCACAGTGTAGCAAAAGCGGGCGGAATGGCAACTGAAACGGTAAAGGGGCGCCCCAGTACAGCAGACGAGCCTCCACCTGGGGACGCCCGTTCACGCCGCCTCCCCCACGCCCCCCCCCCCCCCCCCGGGGCGCCCCACGCCGTTTTTCGGAGCAGCATTGTAGGATACCAAAACCAGTGCGGCAAGTTACTGGACATCACCTGGGTGCCAAAGTCAAAAACTACAAAGATGATGGACCCTTTCTAGGCTAAGCACCTGACTATCTTTCCCCCATGAAATATTTTAACCCTTAAGTTCAAACAAGGGGACCGTGTGCACACTGAGTGGCACCCATCATCACTGTGCCTTTTCCGTCGCTGCGGGTGTTGGTCAGGACGAGGGCTGTGGATGGGCGCCGGCCGTTTTTGACTTTAACGGCCTGCTGGGATACAGTGCCCACACCCTCCTCCATAGGACTCACAGGACCTCCAGTCCAACATCATTTACACATCTAACTCAGCATATGGACTGAGACAGTATTTACAGTAAGGTGGCACATTCTATCAAACCTCGGAAGAACTCTCAAGAAACCTGCATTGCTGTCGCCCGCTAGCATTTATATAATATAATATTAGCGTCGGGAAGAACCTAAATAATAAGGATATATTGTAGCTGGCAAGGTGATCCCGGGACCACGCTTCTATTTCTTCTCCCAGGCACGCGACGTCCGACTAACTTAAAGCCCTGAAGAAGTCCCAGTTTGGGACGAAACGCGTCGGCTGTTTATGTTTGACTAAATGTTTTGAAAATAAAGGATTTGAAGAAGAACTCCAACATCTTCAAGATTGATCATTATTATTACAACTGTTACAATTTCTGTGGTGCACCTTTGCAGTTGTTTGAATCACCTGGGTGCCATCCACATCTCAGCGCGTTCTGCTGCCTTGGGACTATTTGCACAACAGACCGCTACTGACGAGGCCTCCCCTCGCACCACCCGGGACGCCCCACGCTGTTTTTCTGAGCTGCATTGTAGGAAACCAAAAACCAGTGCGGCACCCAAGTAACATCACCTGGGTGCCGTCCAGAACTCAGCACGTTGTGCTGCCTTGGGACTATTCGCACAAAAGACAGCTACTGACCATTGTTGCTTCTTTTTGCCAAAAAATGTTTAAATGTATTTACAGTTTTTGTTGCATTCAATATATTTATAAAGTTAGTAAAGTTTTATAATCCTACTTTGTTGGAGTACTATATATTTTAAAAAAATCGGGTGAATGGGGCCTTGAATCGGGTTATTGTCATGTATGGGGTAGTGAATAGGGTGAAAGGGAGGTGTCGGGCGGGCACAGGGTGTGATTCTCAGGGAAGAGCAGCGCAGATGGGGGGAAGTTTATGGCCCATGCATGAGAGAGAGAGCGGGGGTGACCAGTGCGTGGGGGAGATGCTTGCGAGGGTGGGGAGCCGTGCTGAGGATCGGCGGCGTGCAGAGAGTGGGTCTGGTCAAGGCATCTAAAATGGCTGCCGTGCACGACAAAATTGTGGCATTGGAAAAAAGGCAAGATGGCGCAGACAATGTTTATCAATTAGGATTCATTTATAACAAAATATTTTATCGCAGTGACAAATTGGCGGTCAACACTTCCTGATTTCCATCGAATCGAACGTTAACAGACGTCACGCAGCAAAAAAAAAAAAAACGCTCACGCACAGCCGCTGGAAGACATGTATCAACATATATGAGCCTCCTCAGCCACCCTCAGAAAACATAAGGGATCAGGATACGTCTCACGCACCCCCTTATACCTAGTAATTTAATTAAAACGAAACACAAAATGGCGAATTCCCGTTTCGCTACCAGTTTGCGGCCCAGTTCGCGGCCCGAGAAGCACTTCTACCGTGAAAAATCAATTTTTTTTTATTTTCCCCACGGGACCCTTTAATAACCCCAACATCATTCCTAGGGGGTCATGAGGGGTCTACCTTGCCTCCTTTCATTAAATTCCCCCTTCGTTTTTCACCTCTTCTTCTCTCTCAATCCTACCGAGAGACAAGATGGCGGCCGCACAGCCGCTGGAAGACATATATCAACATATATGAGCCTCCTCAGCCACCCTCAGAAAACATAAGGGATCAGGATACGTCTCACGCACCCCCTTATACCTAGTAATTTAATTAAAACGAAACACAAAATGGCGAATTCCCGTTTCGCTACCAGTTTGCGGCCCAGTTCGCGGCCCGAGAAGCGCTTCTACCGTGAAAAATCATTTTTTTTTTATTTTCCCCACGGGACCCTTTATTAACCCCAACATCATTCCTAGGGGGTCAAGAGGGGTCTACCTTGCCCCCTTTCATTAAATTCCCCCTTCGTTTTTCTCCTCCTCTTGTCTCTCGATCCTACCGAGAGACAAGATGGCGGCCGCACCGGACTGTTTAGAATGTTGACAGACACCGGAGAGCCAATCAGCTTCGCTACGCAAAGCTCCGTTACGGGAAAAGTAAGCGGACCGGAGCGCAGCCCGGAGCGCTGTTACAGATATATATCTTGTTTTGAACGTTAATTTCTCAAAATCCACTGGAGCACATATATTGAGACCTAGCAAAGGCACATCGGGCTAACAGTCCCTACAATTTTGCCAAGTTTCGTGCAAATCCATTCAGCCGTTCGAGCTAAAAGTGAGGCCAACCGCCCCAATGGAAATTAACATGGGGTAAAACGCGTTTTGGGACCCCCCTTTTTTCTCGGCCCCCCCTTGACGAAACCCCCCCAAATTTTAAAGGGCTGCTCAGAAACAAAATGTGCCATTTTCCTGAAAATTTCAGCCGATTCCGTCCACAAACGCCAAAGTTATTAGACATAGAATTTTCAAAAATTCCATAGGGAAAAAATCCTAACTATATATACCTACTGGCGAGACGCCAGTAGGTAATATATATATATATAACTAAGATCCCATTAAAAGTGTGCCTTGTAAGCACACATGGAAGGGTGTTTCCTATTTTTAAAAAAGGTGCACACTCCATAATGAAATAATGTGCCCTCACAGTGACTGAAGACCATAATGATATCTTCATGTGTAGGTCCAGGTGTGTTTATAATATTTAATTTCACATCTGACAGAGTCTTTCAGCACTATTTCTCACTTAGTTTTAAAAATCTGGTATAACAGTGAATTCGATTTTCTGATAACGTAAGTGAAATGTAACTTGGAAAATGGACTTTAGAATGCTTAAGCCAGAAATGGCTTGAATTCCATTCAGCCAGTTAGGACAACCAAGAGCTGGAATAGATATTCTTGGCTGGTTGAATTAACAGCCCTTGCTCAGTGGTTTATCTCAGTGTCCAGAAAGAATACGGATATGTTAACTGTTGACTCATAGCTGAGGTATGTTATTTAAAAATGGACAGATATCATTGGCAGAAGACAGGAAAGCCTTAACACTACCTTGTTTTACTTGAAGATGCTAGAGAGGCCTCTTCATTCCCAGGACCATCCTAGATAGATGCTACAATCAGAGTGGGGGACAGAACCAGTTTGGGCTCTGTCAAGTAGGATGAGAGATACGTAGAAGAGTAGCCAAGGAGCTTATGACAGACCGGCCTGTTGGCTGAATGGTTCTGCCAAATTGAAATAAAGGCTTCCGGTTAATTTTAAAGTAGTAGGCTTCATGTTTGCCTGTTTCAAGAACCCTAAAAATAAGAATGACTTCTGATCCCAATCACCCAGCAGGAACCCTGTTTTGAGACATTGTGCCTAGAAGCATGCACTGAGGAGATAGGAGATGCTGTCCAGAAAGAACTTCCCCACCTGTTTCAGAAAAGTGGGATTCATTTATTTTCCCCACCTATGGAGGACCAAGGCAAGGTGTTGAGGCATGCCCAGGAAGATTAAACCACAGGTTGTCAAGGAATCCAAGTTTTTCTCGCTAAGGGCTTTTTGCCATGCTGGATACAGATTCAGCAGGACCTCACAGTGAAGGTATACAGCCATGTGGAGACCTGCTCTCTAACCCTTCCTGCCTTGCCGATTTTCACTTTAAAAAATGGGAAGGTAAAACCTTGAACCAGTGCAAAGTGACTGGTTCAAGGTATCCAAGATGAAGCATCCTTAGTGGTTACAAGGCCCCACTGATTGATTTTGACTTTCAAAATTGTGAAGAAATCCAAAGGTAAAACCTTGGACCAGGGCAAAGTGACAAATGTATCACACAGATGAAGCATCCTTAGTGGCGACACGATCCCAATTTATTCTACTCTTAGCTAGTAAGGAGCCTTGTCCTCCTTTCCCTAGCCTTGGAGTATGCCCAAATGGAAGAATGGGAACTCCAATTCAAAGACTGCAACCGAAAAAAAAGGTTGACTTGGTCCGACCTTTAACTTATCCTAGTCAACCTGAAATCTCGCCTACCCTTCAGTTAACAGCAAACCGTTATTTTCAATGATGCTTTTCTTTTTTAGCTGTTTTTGCCTTTTTAAATATTAAAATGTATGTCTCATGTTCTTCTAATATTTAAATGATATCTGTGCTTTTCTGCTACTTAAAATATCCACTATTTTCTAAATTGGTTTGGGAATTTTATTGTGATGTTTTTTACTTTAAAACTTTTGCCATCTCATGACCTAGGACTCTGCACACTTTACCGCTGCCAAATAGTTCTAAAGTGCTTGCAGTCTCTCCTATAAACATAGTAATGTTGGCCATCCCAAATTTGCATACATGATAATATGGCCAGTGAGGGGCCTATAAATTTAATGCTACTATATTGTGCAACACACTTAGGTAGCCCTGTATGTGCAGTATTAAACTGCCATTACGATCTGGTGAAATAAATTTTTGCCAGGTCAAAACCGTCTTATTTAATACATGTAATTCTTCCCTAAGAAAGTCCCTGGACAGGCCAGAGGACAGGGTGTTATGCATTTAAAAACATAGGACATGTAAATTTAAGTTGTACATTTGATAGAAAAAATCTCACATTAACACTATGATTGCCTAATTAAATTGTATAAGTGTAATTTCTAAATGGGAAGAGATAACCGGTCCATGTTTGGTGTCTCTGCAATCACATTTTAAAATCTGAAAATTCCACTTATAGATAGTTAGCATTTGCTTTCTTAGCCATCTGGTGCATGCAGCCTGCCACCGGCCACATCACAGAGTGTAGATGGTAGTTGGGATTTGTGTATTCCTCCTAGACAGCCATAATGAATGAGATCTTAGATGTTACTAGATGGGCCATCACTGAAATGAAATGAAATGAAAATTGCACTTATATAGCGCGTAACTACCCTGAGGCCTCACTTACATCTGAATAGCAGGTGTCTTGTCTCCTCTCAAAGGGCCTAAAAATCCTACATTGACACCTCAGCTAGCTTAGAGCCTGGGTGCGGAAGGCAAGGAATTCCTTTCACTTCAAAGTCACTGTTCAGAAGCTTCTCCCAAAGTCCCGAAAAAGAGTTGCCCAAATACTTTACAAATTGACTCTAATTATGGGTGGGAGGGTGAGCACAGATTAATTTGGGGTTTGCGTGAGCCTTACCCTGACAGGGAATGTAGTTGCCACTTGTTCAGGGCTCACACCCTAGTCAACGAATAGCCAACTTTCTTACTGTATATACTTCTGATACCTATGAGGAGCAAACAAGATTGGATCCTACTGATTGTTACGTCTCCTCTCTCCCTTTCTCGGCTCCACCACACATTTTAACATGTTTGAGACTAACAGCCTGGAAATTGAAAGGGCAGGTTTGAGAAATTAAGATCTATCGGTTCAGTGTGCTATTTATATTCATTAGCTTGCTAGTTCTATTCAATCTTGCTAAAGTTCTTCTATACTTGGCTCATATGTGAAGGACAGGACCATTTTTAGTAAGTGGTGTTTGGCAGGGAGGCTGGATGCATTTCCTTTGGGTGTCGAATATGCCTGGGCAAAACATACAATTATGTAATTTTATATAATTTGCACATTTTGGGGGATTTTGCATTATGCTTGTTACTCAATATGAAAATTCTGTTTAATTCATTTTGAGTAATGTTTTGCCATTTGTGGTAAACATTTACTATAAATAGCACACTTTGTGGTACTTCATGGTAAAACATTACTTTGAATGCACAGAAACAACAGCTGGTGTTCACCGGAGTCTTGTTTAAATCCATCCTCACAGCAAACGTTGATGCAAGGAGGATGCATTTCAGTCAAGAATTGATGGATTTGCATAATTTTGTGTAATTACATTAAAGTATATTATGCAAATTTCTCATAGCCCTACTCTCAATAGGTCAACTCTAAAGATTTAATGGGAAGTCATAAAGGCCTTTATAACTTCCTGGGACAAGAAAGGCTTGATTTACAGGTTGCTCAGGGCGTTCAATAGCATTCACCCTGCAATTGATTCTGTGTCTCCTTTCTGGGAACTTTTGATGGTCTAGAAGCTCTTAAGAACTCTCCCTTCGAGCCGTTGGAATCAATGGAGTTTAAGGGCCTGATTTATAATTTGGCCAACAGCTTGTCTACCATATCCATCAAGATATTAATCATTTTACCTCTGAAGATTTTCTTTAAGGTTGTCATAGGTTCCCTTAAAAAAATATAGGAACATTCTATATGTGCAAACTGAATTTTGATTTCGACAAAATAAATAAATTCCACCTTTGTAAAGCACGGGGAACCTCGGGGAGAATAAGTGAGCTATTGCCCAGAGTTACATGTTGCTGAGCTGAGCTACCGCTAATGTGCCACTCCTCTTCATAAGAAGAAGAATATGATTCTTCCGGGCTTTTATCCTGTTCCTTAAATGCAGGAGGAGTTTAGTCTTCATACTCTGGTTGTCAGTATGATACAGTCTTGATGTTTGAATTCTAATCCTCTCTTTTTGTTTATTTTGCATCTGCTTAGAAGTTGTTTAAACTTACAGATTAGACCTTTAGCAAGCAAATTTACGCATTGCTAACCCTAGCTTACTGAGGGATAACCGTAGGGGGTGTCGGCTTTGTTAGGGGAAGTATAGGGATCTTCTCTAGAGGAGATTTGTAGGACAGCTACTTGGACTGCTTCATCTATATTTCCAAAGGGTTATAGGATATTGCAAGTAGATTTACAGGATGATTTTGGTTTAACTGTTTTTCTATGAAGTGAAGATGAGCTAACAAGTTACATACTAAACATGCTGACCTGTGACATTTCTCTTGGGTAAATCATGCATTGTAATTTATTAAGGCGAGCGGGCCAGAAGGTAACTTTTCTCACACTTTAAGTAATTACTTCCCACCCTCCCTTTTATTTCAGGTCAACTGTGTGGTATGTGGCTTGGAGCACTCAAAATGTTTTGGTGATGGGAGGAGGGGATTTTATGGGAGAAACTGGTCATTGATTGGTGTGCCTGAAAGGAATATCTGCCTCGCACTATAAATCTTTGGGGTGAGAGTACTCCAATTAAATCATTATCAGTGAGTAATTGAAGCAATATTGATATTTAAAACCAAGTTATGAGTAGGTGATGAATTCTGATATGTGGGGTAACTGCACATATTGGAAATCTAAGCATTGTGGTAATTACACCACCTCCTCCAATTTCCTAAGGTAATTTCAGCATGCCACACCTTAATTCATCCCTTGGTGATACAGGTGGAATGTGGTGAGGTAAGAACGAATTTCTGGATGTCGTTCCTCATTTTTCGAGTTAAAGCTCAGAATAGGAGGCATTTACTGCGCCCTAAAATAACATCCTGTGGTATCTGTAAATACTGGGTTCAGTAGACCAGCGACCATCTTGTGATCTAAAGACTTAGATATGTTTATGACTTTTCCAACTATTTCCATACACTTGTATGATTTAAATACTAGGGTGTACATGCATTTTTGTGTTGTTATATTAAGATACTCCCTTCTGCTTCTCTTCCCAGATTTGCAAAATGGCGTTAATATGGGAATGCATTAAACCCGTGCCCCACCCCTGCAATAGCGTAAAAAAGAAAAATAACATTATTTCTCTTCGTTTTTCCTCTTTCTATGAGTGCTGTATTTTGTAGCTCACATAGGAAGAGAAAAACACCTCCTATTTATATTTTTGCACAGGATGGTGCCTATAGCTACAAAAAAAACAATCATGCCAAAAACACAGACACCCTTGCACTTTAGTGAAAGGGTGTCTGTATTGTCGCACAGTTGCTAATTGTGCGCTGGGGCTGGCTGAAAGGATAGGAATGGACTGTTACTTATAATTGGCATAGGGCAGCGCAGCAAGATAAATGGCGGCTCTGACCTGCGCGTGTTCTTTAAAAGATACCCTTTTGTATCTCACAATGTAATGAGATCAAAAAGATTGTGGTACAAGGATTTTTTCCTTGGAAAGATTACCAGACACCCAAACTTACCCTTATGCATATTTATCTTACATTAACATGCAAACTTAAATCAGGCAGTATACTGAAAATAAGTTTTGCATTTCTTTTAAGACCTTAGCCAAAGTGTGCTCTCTGTCACATACTCGCTACATTTTTTATAATCTTTGCAGTGTCAAAGGTATCAAAGATGGATTATGGTGTGTTTGCTTACAAAATAGACTCAAATATTAAAAATAATAATATGTGAAGCTGTTTTAAATTTTAAATGGTAAAATAAATTTCAATATTGCTGAGGTGTACAATCAGCGAGAGTTTAGCAAATATGAAGCCCAAGCCCTGTCTTTCACTGCTCATTCCAGATTCCTAAACGTGAAGAAATTCCCCCAGAAGATGACACCATTTTAAGTGTGAATGTGGTTATGACCTTGAACACATCTCACAGTTTTATCGAAAATAAAAGTGAAGGCAAAAGTGTTGAAAGGAGGAAAAGATGGGATGAAAGCAAGGCTCCCTCCACTTCCCTCCGTCGGTTCTTGCTGTCGGACCCTTGTGGCCATTCACTTTAAAGTGTCATATATAAATTATGTGCGCTTTTTGTGACTGTTGTCAAATGTTTCCTGTAAAATTATTACAGATAGCCCTTTTTATAGAGTGCCAAGTGAGGCACTCCTGACCTTTGCTAAGGTTTTGTCAAATCTCCCAAGACATAGCAAGCCAAATTCAATTGAAGAATCGCCAGGCTCTCAAAAACAGGAGAAAAAAATGAAAGTTTTCTGTCAAGGCTTTGCATCCTGCCTGAGGGCAATGATGGACTTGCGTTGCATAACTTCTTTGAAAAAAAGTTACATGAAATTCTATCTGAAAGTCTTCATTGTCAGAAGGCCTACTTAGCTTGAGACATCTATTTGGACGGAGTTTTGACATACATCCTCAAAAATCTTATTTCTAAGTGCTGTAAATATTTAGAATCTCCGGGCCTTATTTATGAGGGCTAGCGTCACTTTTATGCCACCGGTGCGTCACTTTTTGTGACGCATCAGCAGTGTTAAAAAATGCCCATGTGCATCATTACAAAGTGACGCATCTAGGGAAATGCGTCACTTTGTAAACCCCTGCGCCTCATTATACCTGCGCCAAGAATAATGTATGCTGGGGGGGCGTTCAGTTGCAAGAAAGGGTCGTAGAAGTGACGCAGTTAAATCTATGAGATTTCACTGCGCCACTTCTAGGACGCAAATGCGTCAATATCTTACGCCTGCCTCATTGCAGGCGTAAGACTGATGCAGGAACATTTAACATGGGACTTGCCCATGTGTAATGACCCATTGCTAGAGTTGCGTCACTTTTGTGACACACTCCAGCAATGCGTAATTTTTGCGCCAGCAGATATGTCAGAATTACTGACATATCTGTAACTTCTTGCAACATGATAAGTCATACTGTAAATATGACGCATTATTGGTGTCGCAAAGAGGGCGCAATGAAAAGTGACGCATCGCTGTTTTCTCCCAGCGATGCATAACTTTTCTAAATTGAGGCCCTCCGTTTTTTTTATATGATGTCTTACTTCCCTTTTTCTGTTCCTTGGCTTTTCAATGCGTGAATGATAAAATTCAAGTTGGCCCAGTTAGGGTTTATATGTGTCATCTGTAGAATATGGTGTTCAGCATTTAAGCCAATGAATCACAAGACCAGACCAGTGTATGTCATATTTGTAGTCACTCTATATATTTAAGTTAAAAAAGTGATTGTGCAGTACTGTTTAATTTGCATACTGCTCATTATTCTCACATCTTTAATTATCTTCAATATATATTGCAGGACACAGTGGCACTTAAAAAGCCACATAAAGTGCACACTGCACAGTTGAGGACTTACTTATGAGAGAATTGCATCACATTTGCCCCACACAATGTGGTAAATATGTGACATAAACTTCTAAGTCAGACTTTAGAAGCCATTTTGTGTGGTTCTGAGTGGCTTCATAAACGTGGAGTAATGCAACGCAGCACAACTAACTGCTGCGTTACTCTGCCCTGGGTTGGCATTCCATGGGCATTGTGGGGATGTTCCCACACAACTCCTATGGATTTTGACACATCTTCAGATTTACACAAACTTGTAAACCTGGAAATGCCCAAAATATACCTACACAGTGGGGGCGTAACAAGGATAAATATCTCTATTGCTCCTTGTTTCTTTCCCTTTCTATGGGTGCTGCTTCCTGCAGCACACATGGAAAGAGAAATATGCCTCCCAGGACTGTTTTTATGCAGGAACGTCCATGTGCGTATTTCTCGTCGACTTTGGATCCGGTAGCTAGAGCGTTGCCGAGTTGTTTGAGAGCTACAGCGGCAGCGGCGGTCTCTATTCGACAGTCTGCTGGATTAGTGATGGATAATATGTTGATTTTGATGGTTCCACATGCAGTGGATACCTTGTTGAACAGGACCAAGACACAGCACTTAACTAGTGCTTGGTTGTCAGGTTATGAGTTGACACTCTTAGCGAGTCATGTGCACATAAAGAGATGCAATATGTTGAATCCAGCTACGTTGTTGCCAATTTCAGTAGAGACAGATGTTTCTGAACAGCATGATTGCTTTCTTAGGACAGAGGAGGAAACGAAAGGGAGAATAGACCTTAGGGACACTCCTCTTCCAAAGTGTGATGGTACTTTATGGGTAGATGGTTCGTGCTTCAAGCTTCCGAATGGTGATACGATTGCGGCATATGCTGTTACGACTTTGCATACGATTGTTGAAGCTGCACGTATCCCACATAATTCAGCGCAAGCAGCGGAGTTGATTGCATTGACAAGAGCGTGTGTGTTGTCGAAAGGGAAACGAGTGACTGTATATTTTGACAGCCAGTATGCGTTTGGTGTGGCTCATAGTTTTGGTCGCTTGTGGAAGGAACGTTGGTTTCTCACGTCTCATGGAATGAGGATTCAGCATGGTCAGTTGGTGAATGAACTTCTTGAGTCACTTACTCTGCCGTTGCAAGTTGCGATCGTGAAATGCAGTGCACATAAGAAGGTTACCGATGACGTTGGCCGTGGTAATGCGTTTGTGGATGAAGTTGCGAAAGAAACGGCGAGAGATGTGATGAGTCAAATGTATGTTACGGGTCCAGCGAGATGGGTTCCGGATAGAAGTATGTGTGAAGATACGATAGAAAGTGTGAAGTCAATTCAAGCTGAAGCTACAGAGAAAGAATTGAGTGAATGGAGAGAAAGTAAGGGTAAATTGGATTCGAATGGTTGTTGGGTTGAGTTGTCAGAGCATCAGCGATGGTTGTTACCTGATGCGTACATGCTTGCAGTTGTTACGATGGCGCATGGAATGGCTCATATCAGTGCGAAAGGGATTTGTAAGTTGTTGGTCCAGTATGGCAAAATGCTGGAATTCCTAAGTGTGCAGAGAATGTGGTCAAGAATTGTATGGTTTGTCTGATGTACAATCCTGGTAAGGGAACTCCAACTCCAGCTGGTCATTTTGCACCTCCGACGTATCCGTTCGGGGCTTTGCAATTAGATTTCATCCACATGGAGAGGTGCAACAACTTGAAATATGTGCTCGTAGTTGTTTGTGCCTTTTCGAGATGGGTAGAAGCATATCCCCTGAAAGATAATACTGCCTTGTCCACAGCTAAAGCCCTTGTTAAGGAATTCTTCCCTAGATTTGGTTTGCCGAGAATGGTCTGGAGTGACAGTGGGAGTGAATTTGTGGGTTAAGTGATGAAGAGAGTGTGTGAAGGGTTGGGAATCCGACAAAAGTTCCATGATGCAAATCACCCCCAATCTGCTGGTCTGGTTGAATGCTATAATGGCACCCTTAAGTTAAAACTGGCCAAGATTCAGGCGAGCTCTGGTCTACAATGGCCCAATGCTTTGCCGTTAGCACTTTTGTCAACAAGGATGACTGTACATTCACAAGTGGGACTTAGTCCTTATGAAATTGCCTTTGGTCGCCCCGCAAACATATGGGGAGTGCTGAGGCCGACCAAATTCAGCGAAATTGAGCACCCTGTATTGCTTGACTATCTTTACGAATTGACGGCTAAATTGCGTGTTTTACATCAACAGGTTCATGATACATTGCCTCAGGCTTCTGAAGATTCAGGACACACCATTGATCCTGGTTCCTGGGTTCTGGTCAAGAATTTTCAGCGGACAAAGAATGATCAGCCCCGCTGGACCGGACCTTACTTGGTGTTGTTATCTACGCGATCTGCAGTGCGAGTGCGCGGTAAAAAGAACTGGATCCACGGCGTACATTGTAAGATAGCTCCTTTGCCTCTGCCGTTCGACCAGTGGGTTCAGAAAGGTATTCCAGACTCTGAAAGTGAAACCGTGCCTGGTTTTCTGCCTTTTAGCGATGCACGTTTAACTGGGACAAAGTCTGAGCGTGAAAGCGACGATCTTCTGCAAGAAGCTGTGCCACCGACAGTTCGACTGGATACAACTGAACCTGAACTTTTATTTCATGATCAGACATTGCCTGGCCAAGGCCGTTATAATTTGCGACCAAGAGTCGTGGGACTAATAAAATGAGAAATTCTTTTCTTTGCTATTTTTGAATCTATGCTCTCTCCTCCGAGAAACTGTTTTGACCGATTTTTGTTTTTCGAACCGCCATCCGGGTTCAGCTGTAGGGTCGCGGTATAAAGACTTAGAGTGTATTGTCGTGTAGACACAAGGTCGACGGTTCTGGTTTGTTCTAAGGCGTTCCCTAGGGCAGTCAGAGGTACACTGAGCGAATCGAACCAACTGCTGCGAACAGCACAGTTAGAGGATGGAGTTTTTCGAGATGGAGATACCTGTTGAAAGAATGAGCTTTAAGAGCAAAATGTGTAAAATTATGAGCAGAAAGTGTTTTTTAATATTGTGTCTTTTTATGCTACTTAGTCTAATGATGTTTCTGATGGGATATATTATATTCTCTTTTCAAGTGACGTTTGCACCCACTACACAATCTATGCCTCCTCCTACTGTTTCTTCGCATTCTTTTCACCCTCTGCCTAAACATGAATCCATTAGAAGACTGGAATTCGTTAATAATTCCTTTGTTCAGCTTCTGCACCAACACCAGCAGCATAGTGAACACGACTAAATGTTGGGTGTGTGGTCTTATGCCTCATACTACTGATAAAGGTATTCCTTACCTGGTCCTGCCATTCAGCTACAATGGTTCTGTGTGGGCATACAGAACGATGTTCATCTATGCTCGTGAAGTCTATCCCCTACGTTCTGTGAAAGACAATCCAAAGAATAGTGCTCTAGTCAAGGGTATAGTCGATATGATTAGAGGAATTAGTTCCTATGAGACTATTCCGAAAGATGAGACACTAGCGTATATTGGATGGAACGTTACTGGATATGGAGTTAGTCTGAGTGAGAACCAGCGAGCGAAAAGATCCTCTCTGATCTGGATTGTACCCCATCAGGGTCATTACTGTCTGCAAGGTAATGGCAAGAATCCGAGAGCCCAGTTAGGGAAGAGTGTTTGCACTGAGACGTATGTTTTTGCGTCCCAGACTTCCCCATCGTTTTTAGCAGCTAAGGGTACCTATTTTGTCTGCCACAATAGAGCGTACACATGGTTGCCCCCTGATTTCTCGGGCACATGTTTTGTTTCGTTCCTGTTGCCTCCTACGTATACAGCTGCGGCAGATTACCACAAGACGAGAGTTGTTAGAGGTGTCTTCAGTAAGGAAGATACTGCAGGACAAGAATTAGGAGATTTCTTAAAGGGTTTTCTGCCGTTTTGGGGACCTATGGCTAACAGAAGGAACATACGGCAATTGACGAGAGTGGTTGAGTCCACCATAGTTGAGACTGCCGGTGCCCTTAGTAACTTGACTGCTGAGCTCCAGTCGGATCGCCTTATGACTCTTCAGAACAGAGTTGCGTTAGATGTCATACTTGCAGATAGAGGAGGGGTATGTAAATTGATTCAACCGAGCTGCTGCGTTTTCATTCCAGACAACGCTCCGACAGTGTACCAAGCCATTTCCAAGCTACATAAGATCTCCGAGTCTGTACATGAGGACGAAGGAGATTGGTCGTTAATGGGATGGTTTTGGGGAATGTTATCCACCTGGGGATGGAAGATTCTGATGATTATTGGGATGATCTTAGCTATCCTTTTCCTGTTCTGTCTTTGCGTACAGTGTGCTCCTGCTATATGTGGCCACTGTGCTATGTCATGTGCGAGGAGACCTGTCCAGAGAGAGCTACTAAGTACTAGGATGATGCTACAGCAACACCTTGATGATCTGATGAATATAGACCTGGATTCAGACTGACATGAGTTTGGGTTTATTGCCTATGTAAGGGCAAAAGGAGGGTCTGAGGTTCCGTGATTCTGAACCCGTTCAATAAAGGTCATCATATCGTGAAGATTTTGGTATCAGCGGACCGCAAATGATGAGTGCGGTATGTACGAGTGTTTTCGTCATGTTCGATTGATGGATTCACGGTGTATTCAGGGATTTTCGTTCCGAACCTTCGGGTTCATTTTGTGTACGGCAGCCATTTTGTGGTTGCCCTCACATAGGCCGATGACTACGGCCGAGCGATTCTTTGGGACACGTACACCTTTAGCTGACTTCTGTGTGACCTGAGAGAACTGACTCCATTGCCCGAAGCTAACCTTGTTGAGCCAGTTCCTTGTTCGGCAGCTGGTCAAGATAGAGATCAAAGAGCAGGACATTGCTGAGTTGATGGTACATGCACACACCCTTCTATCTTGCTTCTCATCTGTTTCTGTTCCTTCTTGTATGGCCTATTTATGGTTTGGGTTGTGGTCCTTTTATTATGGGTTCGTCCGGCCTGTCCGAGCAAGAATGTTGGGTTTTCCGTGTAATTGATGATGGGCTGGACAACTGAAAGTGGGCTTGTCGTTATGCAATACCTTTTGAAATGTCACTTTGTGATTGGACAGTTCGTAAATAATTGATGCTAGTCAGGAATGTGATTTTTGGCATAAAAGACGATGTCTCACAATACTAAAATTGTACAGTCTCTAGCGAACCACCCGTGTCGTGCTTCGTAGACTTCTGTTCCTGGTTGTAGCCAATAAATTGATCTTTGACGTCACTGAGAAGTATCCCGTGTCTCTGTATGCCAAGACAGGTGAACTCGAAGACATCGCCCGTTTCCCCTGGCGCCGCTGGGTTCTAAAACCCGGTTCTTCATAGTAAAGACCTCCGGGAAACCTTTGATACATGCATTCATTCCATGTCTGACAGAGGACTGACAATGGTGGATTTCAGCTCATTATGATTAACTGGTGGCTACCGGATTAGTTGGTGGTGCACAGGTTCTGTCTAAAGCTACTGGTTTGTGACAAAGTAGACCAGATCCTAGATATAATACATATTCCCCTCTGACTAGCATAGGAAAGTTGTGCCAAAGGTGGTTATCCCAATTTAATTTGAGGGGTGTAAGGAAACCCGTCAAACCTTAGGGAAGATATGGATTTAAGTGATATTATTTTAGGACAACACCCTGTGAAGAAGATGGTTTGAAGCTACTATGATTCCGCTGCTATTAAAAAAAACAGGCATACTCTGAAGGAGAAGCAGCGGAAAGAATTAGGGAGGCTGATTGAGAATTAAATCCAACCACTTTCAAAGTCACTGACAATATTTTCAGATTCTTTCTAAAGTCATACAGGCAACCTCTCCTATATCTACTCCGCTTTACAATTTTTGCTGTAAGATTTCATTTCTTTGCAGTATAGACAAGCTCAAATGTATAATCCGATACTGCTGATTTGGGCACTATAATTACTCATATCCAATACGATGCCATGGTCACTCATAAACGAGTCTGCCATTGTTAAAAATAAAACACATTACATTGGAAAGCCCAAAGTTTATCTTGTATTTAATATAAAATAGGAAGAGCAAATAATTTAAAGACAATTGTTGTTTCAACTGACTAGTGCTTTCAATAGATAAGGGTTAGTTGAAGCATAATGATAAATCACGTAGCATTTAGGGCAGTTTATATAGGGTTTCTCACAATACAATTCTATTGAACCTAATCATGTGACACAAACTTTTGCTTTTTGCAAAAAGTATCTAGTGAGCAGGAAGTGCAAGATGCCCTTTAGGAGGAGATATAATTCATGAATTAAAAAGCAAACTCAATATTTTCGTAAACTCCCACTTTACGTTTCCAGGACTGGAAATGAGGTTATGCTATTAGAATCCACTAGTTTTTCATCACTGGCAGTAATGTCTACACCCAAATATGTGGCACTTTCTACCTGCCTGATGTTGTTGCCCATGCTGATGTTTTCGCAAATAATCTGGGTTTTAGTTTGATTAAGAGAATACCCTGACAAGAGTCTGCATCTCTTCGCCTCTCGTTCAACCTCCACCATAGACGCTTCCGGATTAGATGTTGCCAGTAAAATATCACCGGTATATGCCAATACTTTAGTTTCCCAGCCTTGAGTAATAATCAGGCTAATCCTTTGATTGCCTTCCAGAACGTGTAAGAAAGGGTCGATATATATAGCGAAGAGCAGAGGTGAACTAGGACATCCCTGGCGTGGGCTTCAAGTTATTTTAAAAGTGACAGTAAGTGCACCATTGATGGATAATTTCACAGTGGGTTGAAAATATAGCATCCTAAATGCCTGTATAAATTGCTGGCCTATCCCGACCCTCAACAGAGACTCCCAAAGAAATGGCCAGGAGACTATGTCGAAGGCTTTCTCGGCATCAAGTAAAATGAGTACCGTGGGGTCTCCTGAGATGTGTGCAGCATCAAAAAGTGAGACGGTTCTCCTAATATGATCTATATTACCGCGTCCAGGCATGAACCCATGCTGCTTTGGTGATATAATTTTGTGGATTACCCCTGCTAACCAAGCCGCTAATATTTTGGAGTACTAGTGGATTCTAATATCAACCCCATGATTGATAAAATTAAACCACAACTGAGGCAATTGCATAATTTGCATCTTTAAATAAGTGGGAGATGTAATATCATCAAAATGATCTTCTTTCCTAAGATCCCCTACCTTATAAGGGCCATTCCACTAGAATTTAATACCAAATGTTTAAAAAAGATCGAAGACATGTTTTCACGGTTCATTTGGTCCTATGGAAAACCTAGAAGAGCATACAAGTGTCTTTCTTTACCAAAGGATTGGGGTGGATTGGCTCTCCCAAATATTAGACTTTTCTATTGAGCAACTACTCTTCTGCATATTAACACTCTTTTTACCGACAAACCACTAGACGACCTCCCAGAAAACGAACCCCAGACAACCAGCATTCCTAATGATGCAAAGTGATTCCAAGAACCCTTGAAAAGGAGCACCGACCCCCCAGCACATCCCTCTTTATATGTAAATAACTTCTTTACAGAACACCAGTCCTATTCGAGTTGAAGGGGGCAGACAGGAGCAGAGAGAACATTGTGGAAGGCCGTTGGCATTTTGCAAAGACCCTTCTGGCATTATGGGCAGGCAGTGCAGGAGCTTTGTGTTGGTGGTCCCCGCTAGCATTATTCTGTAGCATGAAGATGTGGCTGACGTAGCTTTGCGTGGAATTGAAGTGCAAGCTACGAGGTCTTGGTGCAAACAGACCTGTTCACAGTTGTGAAGCGCCCAAAAACTTGAATTCAGCTCTGTGAACCGCATAAAGGATCCAGGATCTGAGGTGGTCCACTTGGGGGTAAGGAACTCACTCCAGCTGAGTGAAGGTGCTAGTGCAAGATGTCGGGGAGCCTTTTTATGTCCCTGAGGCGCAGATTTGGAGGCCAGCAGACTAGCACTTGGAGTGAAACCTGTGTCCTGTGTTCAATCATAAAATTGCAGGTCCAGCTCTCTGTTCATCCAGGCAACATGGCAACAGGCAGCAGGTCAGCACAGCGGGGCAGTAGATCCTTCAGGGCAGCAGTCCAGCAGAGTGGCACTCCATATAGTAGCACAGCAGCCATTCTTCCTGAGTATCCCCAGGTCCAGAAGTGTATTGAAGAGTTGTTGTCTAAGGGCCAGACTGTATACTCAGTTGTGCCTTTGAATTGGGGTAAAGCTTCTGAAAGCATGCCTTTGATATGCACAGGTGTACTGCCTTCCTGACCTTGGCTCCAGACTAACTATAGGGGGTATGTAGCCCCTTGTGAGGAGACAGGATACAGCATATTCAAGTGGGCCTTGGCCCAGCTCCTTCTTCCCATCCTCGAAGTGATGGGCCATCCAGTCAGACCTTAGCTCCCCATTGTGTGCAGCTGTCTATGAGGAAACACAAAGCCCAGCTGTCACCCACACCCAGACATGTGACCCAGAGACACACTGCAGCAATTTCATATTTGTAACTTAAAATCCAATTGCATCATAAGTTAGGATTTTAAATTCAGATTCCAGAGAAGCCAAACATGAACTGGTTACCTATTCTCATTTGGAAATTACACATATGAAATGTACTAAGGTAACTCCAATGTTATCCTATGGCAGAGGTAGGCCTTGCAGTAGTGAAAAAAAAGAGTTTTTCACTACCACAACATGTAAAACTTAAAAGTGCCTGTCCTACTTTTTAAATACATGGCACCCTACCCTCTAGGCTGTCCAGGGCCTACATTGAGGTGACGTGTATTAAAATGGAAGGCTTACTTTGCCAGGCCGAAATGGCAGTTTGAAACTCCACACACAGGTTGCAATGGCAGGCCTGAGACATGTTTAGAGTGCTACATAAGTGGGTGGCACAATCAGCGCTACAGGCCCTCTAGTAGCACTTAATTTACAGGCCCTGGGTACAGGCAGTGGCACCTTACTAGGGACGTACATGCCAATCTAACATGTTTCAAGGAGAGAGCACAAGCACTTTAGCACTGGTTAGCAGTGGGAGAGTGTTTAGAGTCATAAGGACAGCAAACACGAGTCAGCAAAAAACAGCAGGTCTGAAGGTACAATGTTTGGGGATGACCCAGCAGAAAGGGCCAGGTCCAACAATATATGAAGTAATACACTCAGGATACCTATTGGCGTTACATGGGTATTCTATTACACAAGATGCCAGAATAATCCCAAAGCTCTGATCATTTCAATCTGTAAACTTATGAAAAACAGGCATCATTTTCGTTCTTGGGCTCCAATAGTGTCAAGTACCAGTTGAGTCTCTTCCAAGGCACACTGCACCAGAAGGCTCACACCTAGAAACACAATTTACCAGCTTTGACGCACCAAAGAAAGAGGTAAAACAATCAAGCAATACATGATTCTACAGCTTACTAATAATCAGAGGTTTATCCCATTTTGCTGCAAACGTTGCAGTACAATACTGCACCACATCTATGAAGTAAACTCGTGCCAATACTCAAGAATAGTGCTATGAAAGTTTATGTATAAAAGAGAAATTATCTGTAGTGGTTGCTGGCAAGAGATCTTTTGGTGGTAAGTGGGGACAATACAAACTGAACCTACCTGGAGTCATGTGTGAGTGCACATTGCATGGGTATAGTAGAATGGAGACTCAAATTGCGCTATATAGAAGAAATGTGCTATCAGATTACTTGTCCTACGTTTTCATATTCTAATCATTGTAATGGGTGACCCATAAGGCAATATAATCTTGATACAACCCGACCCACTAAAACATATTTTATGGTGCCAAGGAGTGACTACAGATATTGTGGGATGTAACACGAGTAGCACTGGGAAAGCGCTGAAACTAGACAGCTAGAGCAGAACATGTGTCAGCTACATATAAAATCACAACAAAAGAAGTGGTTGCAACCTATCTTGAAAACTTAATCATTAGTCAGTATATGAGTAATAAACATTTGAAGACACTAGGGGCACATTAATTATTATGCTTTGGAAATCAGGACAACAAACTTGGGTGGCATGGCGAGCAAAAGAGTGATAGATTTAACCCAGACCTCTTGACTTGGGGTGAATGTTTGATTTGCTCTGCATTCCGCTGATCATCTGAATGATAAACCATGTAGATTATTCCCACAATTCTTGTTTTCTAAATCTTCAACTGCTTTTGAGTTCAGAGTTTGAAGATGTGAGGCTCTATGAATTGAGTGGGTGAGTTCTGAAATGCGTTGTCCACCTAACACCTTTCTCTCTTCCAGTCTAGACCTCTTGTCATCTAACTTTGAAGCTTTGTAATGGTCTCTCCTGTGCAATGCCGAAGATCCCTAATCTCCTCCAAAAGAAGATCCATGAAATCTGAAGAAGTAGATTTTGTACAAGAAAGAGGATCTTTTTTCAATATTTTAGTCAAAAGCATTTCCATTTGCATGCGATAGTAGTAGATTGTAGATGAGGAGGAAATTTGAGAGGTCAGGGCATTTGAGTTCTTCATATCAATTTGTCATTACCAAGAGGATAATGAAGTAACAGGTGACGTAGAAAAGCCAGGTAGTGCTCTAGAGTGACGTGGAATTCTTCTTAGTCTTTTCATACATCAATGTGCAGTTACTCAATGGTGCGCTGATTGAGGAAATAGCAGCAGCACTTGCATCAACAGATAGACGATGGGTAGATAATAGCACCAAACGTTTTTGACAGTGTTGGACTTGACCCTTTTTGAAGGGTCATTCCAGAACTTTTTGCCTTCCTCCTGTATTTTGTCTGACCTGTTGTTGGTGGCTGTAGGACTCTGGGCACTTTAACACTGCTGATGAGTGCTAAATGGCATGTGCTCTCTATGGTAAACTTGGTAAGATTGGTATACACCGTTTAGCATAGTTAATTTACCTGTCAGTCCCTTGTAAATGTATAGGCATTTATATAGCGCACTACTTACCCGTAGGGTCCCAAGGCGCTTCGACTGCTGCGAAACCCTTCCTGGCTTCCCTGAGAGATGGTCCCTTAATGGGTATCTCCAGGGTGAGACCAGGCATCCCCGGCGGTCTGGTGGGGCCATTAGTGAAGATGAGGCAAGCTAATGCCCAGAGTTGCCGAGTGTGATCGCTGATCAGAGTGGGCACCGAGGCGAGAGAATTATCGAGTCCGCTGACCCTGGTCCAGAAACCTGCCGCGCCGGGAATCGAACCCTGGTCCCGGGCTGTCCTCTGCTCTTGGGTCTGCCGCCTCTAACCAGTGAGCCACACTACTTCACTCGCACAGTGGTATCCCATATACCCAGGGCCAGTAAGTTAAATGCTACTGATGGGCTTGCAGCGCTGCTTGCGTCACCCCACAAAGTAGCCTTTCAAACCTGTCTCAGGTCTCTGTCACTGCAGGGACTGTGCACACAGTTTACTGCTGCTGTGACATGGCACATAAAGTGGTTGCCAGGTCTGTGACTTCCCTTTTACTACATATCAATCACACTTAAGGTAGCCCCTAGCTAGCCCTATGTGCAGGGTTTGGTGTGGGTAAAAGGTAACCTTAACTGTATGGCATGTCCTGGCAGTGATAAACAGCCTATTGGGTTTCTCACTGCTTAGACGCTGCCCTCTCATATGGATGCATTGGGGATTTATTGATATGTGCTTCAGTGGTAATTCCTGACATGAAAAGGGTAGTTTGATAACGTTTAGTATTTTTGGATTAGTGGTGATAAATGCTGCATATTGGTGTTCGCTGATTTATTATCACTATTTTAGAAATGCCACTTTTAGAAGTATGTGCATCTGTGTGCCATGTGTCTTTGTGCCTGCCTGTTGTGTATTGACTGCCTTGCCTTGGAGTGACAGGGGCTGGGGAGGTGCAGTAGCTCCAGAGAGTCTGGATGGGTCAGCGCCAGGCTGAATAGGCTTATTCTGCATTTGGAATGATGAGAGGAGTAGCACCTGCACCTGAATAAGGCTATGTCTGTCCCACACAATGATGGCTCCACAGTCGTGGTGTATCTGGGGCCAGTGCTTACACCTACAATGGGGAGTGCTGTGAGCTGTAAAGATAATTTCAAGTGCCCCAGAACTAGTTTGGACTGGGTCCATGGCCCTGTACCAGGGCAGAACAAAGACTTTGTGGAGTATAAGTATTGGGGCTGTGATCCCATGTGTTTTGAACTGTGGTTGCTGGGAACTGGATCTGAGCAACACTTTGCCAAGAGGAATCGCCGTGGGACTGAGCTAATACCTGCTGGGAGGCCCTGCGTGCTGGCCTGCCTGAGCCCAGCTCTGCCTTGTGGATTCATGGAGAGGAGCGCAGACCTGCTCACTTGTATTTATCAGGGCTCATGGCCTTGAACCTGAGCTTGGAGAGAGCACTAGGAATAAGTATGCCTGAGCCCCAGACGTGGGCTCATGCTTCAGGAAGCGTGTGGAGCGCTCTTGTTTACCTGTTTCCTTTAATGCCTAGCTCCTTCCCTCGCATTCTAAGGTGCGAGGAGTTGCTGAGCGCAGGCTGCAAGTCTGGCCAAGATAAACCGGAACCTGCGGTCCACCTTTACAACCCAGGAGGGCTGCATGCTGGGTAATTTGGCATTGTGGTGGCCGTTGGTGACTTGCACAGCCCACCACGTGGTGTGGGCTGAAATTAGTGCCAAAGCCTGAGAAGCGGGCTCACTCACGCAAATTGCGGCAGGAGATGCTGCAGATGCAAAGTTTGGGTGGGAGCCAAACCTGCATTCTTGTGCAAGGAGGGAGTTGTGGCTTTTACAGCTGCAACTGGAAGAGGACAAGCTGCCTGACTGAGCCGGGTTGGTTGCGGGAGGGGCTCCAGTGAGAGAGAGGACATCAAATGGAAGCCAGGCGTGATAGTGCCTGGTTGTGGGCGGGGCCCACTGCTGCGAGGAGACGAGGAAGAGGAAGCACAACCTTGCTGCCTCCCATCAGCTGGGGAGGGCTGGAGGTCCACAAGAAAGAGCTGAAACTTCGCTCTGTGTCCTGCCACAGCAGCCCAGACAGAAGCGGCTGCAGCGCAAGGTTGCCGGGTGAGTGATCAGCTTCACTGGGTGTCCCGGCCAGAGGAGGCCAGTGTAGGAATCCTCATCCTCCCCCGCATTTATCAGGCAGCCATACCACATGATCGCGGGTAGATGCCTTGGGGGCGATTCTTGTTTCCTTTTTACTCAGCACCACAGGCGGATCCACGACAGAGGCCCTGGTGCTGGGACCTACCACATTTGTCCAGATAGGCACGCCCAACAGTCAGCGGTCTATGAGGTGGGCTCAAGCATGTATTATCACCCTGCTATTGGAAGGGCAGGTGTGCAGGTGTGCCAGGTGTAGGCGGGCAGATGGCTCAGGAGCCTACATGGGAGAGGCGGAATATTGTATAAACTGTGATATGATTGCAGGTGCGAACTGGGTATGATAAAGTGTTTTGGCCCTACTGGCCTCATGATCCGGTCCTGATTACACTGTGAGGTTGTGGTGCCTATGTGGCCGACGCAAGAGAGATGTACTGTAATGGTGATATTATAATATGTGCACATTACTAATGTTAGCTATGATGCACTGCTGATGATATTTTATTCCTAAGGTGGTGTGCTAAGTGCACTTTTACCAGTAGTTACTGGTTGTCCTCACTAA
Source organism: Lissotriton vulgaris (assembly GCF_964263255.1). Taxonomy (NCBI): domain Eukaryota; kingdom Metazoa; phylum Chordata; class Amphibia; order Caudata; family Salamandridae; genus Lissotriton; species Lissotriton vulgaris. The sequence continues at coordinate 357,867 of NW_028241798.1, forward strand.
CTGCGAGTTGTGATAATTATGACAGTGGCCTGATTGGCCCTTTGGTTTATATAACCCCTGTAAAGTCGTGACAATTGCCTAGTGGCACAGTGTATACATGCGATGGTGTTCTAATGTGTTTTTTGGCATAATACCAAGGTTATTTTTATATCACCTTATGTGGAGTTTCATTTGTGGTGTGCCTAGTGTGTCACTGCTGTGTGAGTGTGTTGCACAAACGCTTTACACATTGCCTCTGGGATAAGCCTGACTGCTCTGACAAGCTACCATGGGGTGAGTAGAGGTTATCTTCAGTATGTAACTCCCTTGCCTTGACTAGAGTGGTAGTTTCTACCTGGCTGAGGAGCATGCCTTATCCAACCATAAATCCCTTGCCTTGACTAGAGTGGTGGTTTCTACCTTGCTGAGGCGCATGCCTTAGCCAACCAGAAATCCCATTTATAACAGTCAGGCTCCGCTTGGCAGGGTTAATTTGAACTGAATGACAAGTTTAATGATTTATATAAAGTGCAATTCCTCTTGAGATGTAGCAGAGAAGAAGCTATGGAGGAGACAATAGTGAGAAGCGCTGAACTATATCAAGTTTAAACCTACACAATAGTATTATTGGAGGCTGGACTCTGTTCCCAACAAGCATTTCTTTGCTGCATTTAAATTAAACTAAATGGCAGGCTTCATGTTAAGGTTATACACCCCTAAAAGGTGTGAGAGAAGGTGTTGTGGGGAAAAAACTTGCTGAGAAATGCTTAAAAACATTGTGTTTGGGGCTCGTTTAGCAGAAAGTGTAGGCCAGAAGGTACCCCTAACGAACATCCCATTGCTGCCTCTCCATCTCAGAGACGCGTGATGCAGCTGGGGAAAATGTGTTATGGACACGTGACCGAGAAAGGTCTAGAAAGTCAATTTAGGATTGCTTGCTGTCCATGAATTGTCTCCAATGAAGGAAAAGGCCGGATGTAGCCAAGAAAACCACCTTTGTAATACAGTTATCTCCCATCCTCCACATACAGCTAGCGGGATGGCACCATCTTCGTTGGGTGTAAGCCACGTTCCCCCTTATTCAACTGTTCAGGTCTTGATTGCTTAACGTTAATCCTATTCCAGGTCTTCTACTTTACATGCATCTGTTTCTGAAAGCCATGTTGTCACCACACACTGGAATATGTGGTAGGCAAGTGCTCTCAAGAAGCTGCTATCGTCTCAGGAAGAAAAACTCAAAGGCATAAGAAACCTAGTTGTTGGAGACTAGAGATTTCAGAGGTTTGAAGAAAAATCAGAATTCTGGAATCTCTTAGTGGAATTATTTAGAAGTGAGATGTTAGGATCAGCAGGTGGACAGAGAGAAGAAAGAAGCGAAAAAACACTGCTTTGTCACAATCCACCCTCCAACTAGACTGAAGTCTCCATTTAGTAAAAATACAGGAAAGGGAAATTTCATCACAAGACAGAAAGCACAAATGATTGGGAAACCAATAAAGGAATCAAGGAAGGTCCAACCATATTGGAGAATAAAATGAAACAGGAATCAAAACCCTGAACCGGACTATATGTTTTAAAAGACAGCTGCAAACCCTCAGGCAGTTGTTTGTAATTTTAGAGCAGGAGGAGCAAGGAGCATCAACTAAGAACCCAGAGGCACACATGAAGGCAGCCTCAGGTGAGTAAAGCTCATAGCCAACATTTGAAAGCTCAATATGATGCATCTTGAGACCCAGGAACCATGGGACCACACAAATTATCACTGTTCTCGGGTGCACAGATGGCCAAGATGCCACTGTTTCAACATCAAATCAATCACTCTCTCAAGTGTCTTCAGGATATTCTCTCAAAACACTAAGGCCCTAATTTATGGGGATTTGGCATAGGGCAGCGCAGCAAGTCAGCTTGGTGCGCTGAACTACGACAAAGGGAAAGGGCAGAAATGCACTGTATTTATACAATATGGTGCATTCCTCTCCTTTCACATTGTGCTGGAGCAGTTTTGGCAGCCTGGCACCAATGCAGGCACCCTTGCACCGTGGTGCAAGGGAGCCTGTGCTATCAGCAGTTTTTTTTCTGTGCAGATATGGGCACCTTCCTGCACAGAAACAATACTGAGATGCATTTTCTCTTTCTATAAAGTATGCAGCACACAAAGAAAGAGGAAAAAACAAGTGGCACGCCCGCTAAGCGTGTCCGCTGCGCGGCTGCACAGCTGCCGCCATTTAAAGGGGAGCTGGGAGGGAGGAGCAGCTGGGAGGCGGGAGGCAGGGGATAGCAAATGGGCATGGGGCGGGGCCGCAGGGGCAGCAGCGGCGGGAAAGTGAGCAGTGGGCACGGGGGCGAGGAAAGTAGCGCCCAGGAATGGGCAGCGAAGAAACTAGGGATGCAGGGCACAAGCGCTGGTGGAGCTGCAGCAGGGGGGGGAGCAACCTACCTGGAAGGTCAAGGGTCGCAAAGAGGTCTAAACCTCTCAAGGTCCAAGGAAAAGTGTAGTCTCTAGTTATTCACACTAAAATTGTTCAGATCACAACCCTCTGCTCACATCATCAGGGGTTACCTTGTCCTTCTACATTATCACATTGTAAACTGAAACATCTGCAAGATAACCTACACTAAACATTGGAATTACATCGTCCTTGCTCCACCAAACCCCTGTGGATAGATTGCTGAATAGGACTCTTCATTCAATCTCTGGTACACCATGTTCTTTTGTCAAGGTCTTCTTTTCAGCTGTTGATCACTAATACAGTGCTGTCTGCATTCTCAAACTAACAATGCATGTGAATGTGTGCAAGGGAAAGTCATGTCAGCAGAAATGGAAAATACTATGTTGCAGAGTGAAATAGAGGTCTAGTAATGGTAAGTTCAATGGTGCACATTTAAAATTTGTGTGCACGTTTAAACACAAATGAATATAACTAAGGTGGGCTTAAAATCCGTTTCGCGGGCGAATTTGTGCATTTTTTACAATTTCGCGATTCGCACAAATTCACCCAATATTCCGCAAATTCGCAAGCTGCGAATTATTTTGCTTGGTCGCGCTTGAAAAACACAATATCACACGCGCGGCGTTGTCTTACCGTGATTCTGAGTCCGCCAAGTTGTTTTTCTTCAGGTTTTACGTGTGCGGCACCATTTTCGATCTTGCTTCGTGATCGCGCGAGAGTTTTTCGAACGCAATTACGTTATCGCGGCTTGCCATCTTGCACAACAAGAGTTTGACAACGCGAGTACGTCATAAAAGCCCGCGACGGCGCGCAGCTGACTTCCGGCGGGAGATTCGAACAGCTCTTGTTCCCGAAATTGCAAAAATTGCAATTCTGCACAAGAAATGCACCGCAGGAAGCATGAACCTTGTGAAAGTGATGATTTTGATCAGAATAACTCCTCAGATTGACATTTTACTGCACTTTTTGGTGCTGGAGTCCATTTTTTGGGGTGGGGTGGGAGGAAGGAAGTGCCTCAGAGTCTCCAAATTCCTGTTCCTGTCCAGCAGGCTCCTCCCAGTGCTTTGTGCATGTACTGGTCACTTTTCATTTGGCTGTTGAGCTGGAAGGATTACTTTCTGTGACTGCTGCTGGATTTGTATTTGAGGACTTTTTGGACTTTGGAGTTTGGATCACTTTTGGACTTGAGATTTTACAAGTAAGTTGGTGTTGTTTGTTTGGGGCATTGCAGTTGAGGCAACCACAGTTCTAAAACTTTTTCACAACTTTAAGAAAATATATATTGTGGTGGGTAGCCACAGTATCCAGTAGGCCCAGGGTTAGTCAAGGGTGCATGATACAACTGTTTCTGTGATTTGTTTTTTTTATCCTAATTCTCATTTATGTCATGGAATTTTAGCTCACTGTTATATGTTGCTTTTTTTAAAATTTTGGGGTGCCTGTAAAGTCTCACTAGCCAGTAGGCCCAGGTGTAGTGAGTGGGTGCATGGGCCTAGTCTTTCTGTGGGGTGTCTTGAATTTAAACATCATTGAGGGCATGAATGGCATGGGATTGTGGTGTTTTTTGAGTGTTTTTCGACTTTTTGGGGTGGTGTTGGGGCCTGGCCATATGGGTGGGGGCCATTTTGAGGCCTGGTACAGGCAGGGCCTGGCCATGTGGTGGGGGTCAAGGGGCCATTTTTAAGCCAGGCAGTGTGCTCAAGCCTGCACCCAGTTCGCCTTGCTTTCAACCATTATGCCCAGGGGTACTCAGTGGTGCATGGGCCTAGTCTTTCTCTGGGATGTCTTGAATTTAAACATCATTGAGGGCATTGATGGCATAGGATTTTGGAGATTTTTGAGTGTTTTTCAACTTTTTGGGGTGGTGTTGGGGCCTGGCCATGTGGGTGGGGCTATTTTGAGGGCTGGGAGAGGCAGGGCCTGGCCATGTGGTGGGGGTCAAGGGGCCATTTTTAAGCCTTACAGTGTCATGAGGCCTGCACCCAGTTTGCCTTGCTTTCAACCATTATGCTAAGGGGTACTCAGTGGTGCATGGGCCCAGTCTTTCTCTGGGGTGTCTTGAATTTAAACATCATTGAGGGCATGGATGGCATGGGATTGTGGGGATTCTTTAGTGTTTTTTGACTTTTTGGGGTGGTGTTGGGGCCTGGCTATGTGGGTGGGGGCCATTTTGAGGCCTGGGACAGGCAGGCCTGGCCTTGTGGTGGGGGTCAACGGGCCATTTTTAAGCCAGACAGTGTGCTGAGGCCTGCAGCCAGTTTGCCTTGCTTTCAACCATTATGCCAAGGGGTACTCAGTGGCGCATGGGCCTAGTCTTTCTCTGGGGTGTTTTGAATTTAAACATCATTGAGGGCATGGATGGTATGGGATTGTGGTGATTTTTGAGTGTTTTTGACTTTTTGGGGTGGTGTTGGGGCCTGGCCATGTGGGTGGGGGCCATTTTGAGGCCTGGGACAGGCAGTGCCTGGCCACTTAGTGGAGAAGTGTGGCTCACTGGTTAGAGGAGGAAGACCTGGAAGCAGAGGTCAGCCCGGGACCAGGGTTCAATTCCCGGCTCGGCGGGGTCTTGAGTCCTAAAATGTCCATGGACTCGACAATTCTCGCTCCGGTGCCTACTCGATTCACGGGTTCACACTCTGCGACTCTGGGCAATAGCTTGCTAAATCTCCACAACGGCCCATCGCGGCGGGATGCCTGGCTTTCACCTTGCGGATACCCTGTCGGTGTTATCTCACAGGGGAATACCAGGACGGGTTCCCTAAGCAAGCGCTTAGAAACCGCTTGGTGATTTGCGCTATATAAATTCCTGTACATTTACATTTACATTTACATTTACATGTGGTGGGGGTCAAGGGGCCATTTTGAAGCCAGGAAGTGTGCTCAGGCCTGCACCCACGTTGCCTTGCTTTCAACCATTATGCCCAGGGGTACTCAGTGGTGCATGGGCCTACTCTTTCTCTGGGGTGTCATGAATTTCAACATCATTGAGGGCATGGATGGCATGGGATTGTGGTGATGTTTGAGTGTTTTTCGACTTTTTGGAGTGTATAACTGATTGTTTGCTGGCTTCCATTGCTTTTAGGTGCACAAGAGAACCACCAGTGCCAGGAGGAAGTCCTGCAGCGGTGTGTGCTGCACAACATAACGTGACGTCACGTGTGGCCACAGACAATACAAATCTGCAATTCGTGCAACTGCGGCCTGCTGTTCTGACATCTCAAGAAGATGGCCCCAAAATAAGTTGGCCGTAGCGCCTCAGCAAAAAAAGTCGCTAGTGCCACTGCCAGTAAAAAGGAGCAGAAGAAGCAAGTGGCACCACCTACCAAGCAGACTGGTGGGCCCACCGACACCTTTTTGGAAAAAAAACCTACGCCTGCAGCAGCAGCGCTGTCCGCCGGGGACCAAGCTGGAAGCAGCACCTCCGCTTCATTGGGCTCAGTGCCACCACACCAAGTTAGGTCCAATACCACCATGAGTGCTGCTGAGGCAGCCACTTTGGTTGTTGAATCACCATCGACAGTGATCTTGGCTCATCACACGAAAGTACCATCCAATCAACGCTGGGTGTAACTCAGCTGACGAGTGTTCAACAACCACAGCCGCAACGACAACCACAGGTGCAACTAGTACAAGCGCAAGTACATGGGCAAGGAGAGGCGCAAGAAGAAGCGCAAGGAAAGGGGCAAGGAGAGGTGCAAGGAGAGGCGCATGGAGAGGCGCATGGAGAGGCGCAAGGAGAGGCGCAAATAGAGCCGCAAGTAGAGCCGCAAGGAGAGGTTCATGGACAGGTGCATGGAGAGGTGCAACTAGAGGTTCATGGAGCGGCCCAACTTCCTACAACGCTTGTTCCTCCAGAAGTAGGGGCACATCAGGAAATTGCTGTTCAAGAGAAGGTATCCGAGGAAGCCACTCCTCCTGATGATGATTATCCAGTGTCTTCCAGATTCCCAGCAAGAAAAAGGTCAAGGAGGGATACTACAAGTTCTTCTTCAAGCCCCCTTCCTTCTGATGATGCTGATGTTGATTGGAACCCACCAATGCAGTCTGAGAGTGAGTCACCCCATGATGAGCCGACAAAGGTAGCTAAGCCTAAAAGGAAGGCTCCCGCAAAGCTTCCACTTATGGGTGATGACGACGAACAAGAAAGGCTATCTTCTGCTGCTGATGAACAGTCTGACAATGACCCAGTCATCACAGTTGTCACTCCAGCCCCAGCAGGCATGCAGCAGACAGACATTTTAACACTAGCCCGAATGGCTGCTGAGCGGGATATGGGCGGCGTGGCACTGGTACCACCAGCGTTAACTACAACACCAACACGACCTACAGCTTCCATCTTTTTTAGTCAGAAGGGCCGGCATGGACCTCCATCCAGCTCGACCTCAAGTAGTGGTGCTGTAAGTGAACAACAGAAACAAATTCAGCCACGCCCATCCTCCACTTCATCTGGCATTGAAAGTCAAAGTAGCACCTCCACCACCAGCAGACATCACCAGCCGCAGTTTGGGACTTCTTTACTGTTAGCGCAAAGGCGGAAAACGTGGTCGTTTGTTCGATTTGTAAAACATCAGTTAGTCAGAGTAAGTTTGGTATCAACTATGGTACCGGAGTCCAGAGAGGTCATCTCAAACAACACCACCCTATCCAGTGGGAAGCACACATGAGGAAGATCGAGGAAGCCAAAAGAAAAAAAAATCCAAATGTATCCCCTGATATTGAATCTGATGATGACGAGAATCTGATTGTGCAGGGGGGAAGTGAAGAAGCGACAGACATTTTTTCTGGTACACCCAGTTCTGCTGGCAGCAGCACTGCAGTGGTATCACCCACACCCTCTACCCCTGCAACATCTATGAGGCACACTAAGAGTGTTGGAGCCGGTCCTATTTTGCCAGAGTTGTGGTTCCAGCACTACATCAAGATGTGCTGGAGGTGATTGGGGCAGCTTTGCAGAAGGGTGCTGTTCACACTATCCACTTGACAACAGACATGTGGACCAGTTGCCAAGCCCTTGATTACATGTGCATCACTGCACACTGGGTCTCTTTTGCAAGGTCTTTTGCAGGGGTTAGAGACAAGTCAAGTGGACACTGGGTCTCTTTTGCAAGGTCTTTTGCAGGGGTTAGAGACAAGTCAAGTGGAGTTGCTGACCTGGACACAGTTTTTCAAACTTCTCGGAAACATGCCATGGAGAAAAGTAAGGTCTCTGAATGGCTGCAACCAAGAAATCGCATAGTTGGTTATGTTTCCACAGATAATGGCAGTAATATAGTTACGGCCATGCAGGACGGTAACTGTATCAGAGTGCCGTGTTTGGCGCACTGTATCAACCTGGTTGTTTAAGATTTCTTAAAAACTGAACCCCAAGTCAAGAAGTTACTGTCTATGTGCGAAGAATCTGCACACATTTCAGCCATTCTTTTAAGGCCCGGAAGCAGCTGAGGAGCATTCAACATGTACGTAAAGTGCCAGTCAAAGGACTCATCCAGGAGGTGGCAACACGTTGGAACTCAACCTTTTACATGCTTGAGCGTCTGTATGAGCAGTGCATGGTAATCAATGACTACATCTTTACAAAAGGTTCTATTGACCTGAGGCTAGAGTTGGAGGAATGGCAGCTAGTTAAAAGCCTGACAAACATGCTTCATCCTTTTGAGGTGTTCACGCGTGAAGTCAGCAGGGAGGACTGTTCTTTGAGCAAAGCTATCCCATTGTTGCGCATGCTAGAGCACCAACTGAAGGCGGTGTCTTCAACGTTGAGAGATGATGGTGGAAAGCAAGCTGCATATCTGTTGGAGGAGAACTTATTAAGCTGCCTAGTTGCCAATGAAAGGCTTCAAAAGATACATACAGAACAACATTACATTTGTGCCACTATTCTGGATCCACTGTACAAAAAGGCAGTGGCCAGCAAAGCATTCGTTCCTTTTGATGAGGCAGATGTTTCAAAGTACAAACATTGGATAGCTGTGTCAGCCAGACGGTTCAAAAAAGATCGGCAGAGAATTCAAGGAGCCGTCAGAAGTCCAACTGAATCAGCAGGCGATCCAGCGTCAAGTTCCACTTCTGAATCTGTGGGCGAAGTGAGTCACTTTCCCTCACAGCCGTTAACGACACCAGCAGCAACCCTATCATCATCCTCACCTGCACCAGGCCCAGCCATGATATTGTCGGAAGCGGATTGGCTAACTCATCAAGGGTTTGTTCGTTCCAGTGCTGAGAATGTCACAGATGGTACGCAAAGTGGAGCAACCGTGGAGAACCTTGAGTTGATGGTGCAGGCCTATCTGGATGAGCCAACACAGGTCTTTGTTCATATGAACCCATTGCTGTATTGGTACAGGAAAATGGCTCTATGGTCACTGATCGCCAACCTGGCTCTAAATTATTTGTCTTGCCTACTCGCAAGTGTGTCTTCTGAACGTGTTTTCAGTGCTGCTGGTGCCATTGTAACTTCAAAAAGGTCCCGCCTCTCGGCCAAAAATGTGGAGCGGTTAACACTGATCAAGATAAATCAGCACTTGATACCACCAGATTACAAAGTACGTGAATGCACGCAGGAAGAAAAGGACACCGACTTAGGTGACAGAAGTTCTTCTCTGTTACCTGACCAACTCCCGTCTCAAATCATGGAGTTGGAGGACGAGCTCTTCTTCCCTGACACCGAGCCCTTAAAATTACTTCCTTTTTTTCGTCCTTATTCACTTATATTCCTGTGCGTCTTTCTTTGTATTGCAACTTTTACCACAACAAAACTCTAATCACCTAATCACAACAAGTCCATCAGCAGCGCTGTCTTCATCGTATATTCCTTATTGATTTGAAGGTGCCTCAGTCTGCATTCCTGAGGTTCACAAGTTCCCAACTCAATCATGCTCCTTTATACTCCTCCTCCAGACTCTCCCTATCCATTTCCCTCAGCGTTTAGGCCCTGTTCTGTCCCTGTCCTCAGCTGCCCAGCAAGTAGTGGGAAGCTGCTACATTTAGGTTTTGGTGCAGTGGCGCAACCTGGACTTTGATGTAAGTTCTGTGCTAAGGTAATTTCTGCGAATTCTCCTGTGCTGCACCTCTGGATGTGTTTTGATGCATCATGTGCCTTGTTCTTACACCTCTGAATGTGTTGTTTATGCATCATGTGTTCTCCTGGGCTGCACCTCTGAATGTGTTTTATGCATCATGTGCCTTGTTCTTACACCACTGAATGTATGTTTATGCATCATGTGTTTTGTTCCCAGGCCTATACCCCTAAATGTACGGTGATATTTAGTTGGTTGTTTCCTCCTAGTAAAGGTGTTCCCTGTGAGGTCCTGGTTCCCTGCGTAATATTCTCATAAGGTGGTTAGGGTTGCGTAGGTGGTACTTACCAGTTACCAGTAGTTACTGATTGTGTGCTAAAGTTATTTATACTCTATGTTCTAAGTGCTAATTCTAACAGTATTTCTAGTTATAAAAGTGCTGATTCCTGAGAGTGGTACAGGTGGCCCTGTCTTGTACATATCCCCTGTAAATTCTTCCCGTGCCTGTTGGTACATTGTGAAGTGTTTGTTTTTATCTAATGTGTTTTGGTGTAATACAAAGGCTATTTTTATACATAACCTTGTGTGGAGTTTCCTTTGTGGTGGGCCTTGAGTGTTGTTGCTGGGGGTGCATGCGCAAACACTTAACTCACATTGCCTCCGAGTTACCAAGGGGGTGAGCAGGGGTCATCTTGGCGCGTAACTCCCTTGCCCTGACGTGGAAGTGGTGGTCTCTGACTGACTTTGGGGCAAGCCCTTGCCGGCCAGGGATCCAATTTCTAACATTGGCTCATTCATAATGATGTTGGCAATGTTTTAGGGGGGTTTGCTGTTCTTTGGTCCAGAAATGGCAGAATTTTGGCCTTTTTGTGTGTTTTGTTGGCACGTGTGTTTGGGTGAAAACTAAGTGAAAACTAGTCGTAGACCTTCCTTCTTCTTCTTCTTCTTCTTCAAAGAGCGCAGTGGTTCGTTTGTGTTCTGCCGAGATTCATGTGAATCGCTGGAACAAGTGACTGTCCAGGTGAGTTTCAAGAGGATCAAAGTAGTGGAAGTGCTGAAAACAGCAATGTTTTGTGAACAGCACAATTTGCCATCTTTTGAATATACCAGTATTGCATGTGTTTGGGGGGCTGTTTGGGGGCTTCTAGGTTGCTGTGGGTGGGTTTTGGGGTCTGGGAGCACTGCTGGCACAGTCTAATGTTGATCGCATTTGTTTTTCATGAAATCCATGGTGGAAAAGGGGAGTTAGGGCCTAGTTGCAGAGCGTATTTGGACTGAATTGAAGGTAGGCCCATTTTTGCTTTTTGCCTGTTTTGGGTTGTTCTGCTTTTGGGAGGGTGGCTGCAGGGGTCTGGGGGCATAGCTCGGAAGGTCTAATATTGGAATCAAGTGTTTAGGACTAAATCGGAGGTGAAAAGGTTTTTCAATTTTCAGGATTTTTGCTTACTTTAGCCTTTTCGGGGGCCTGGGGGTTGTGGGGTCTTAGAGCAACGTTGGATATGGATACTTTTGATTGCAAGTGGTTTGGAGAAAATCCATGGTGGCAAAGGGGAGTTAGGGCCTAGCTGCAGAGCGCGCATGGAGTGATGTGGGAAATATGCAGAAATTTGTCTAAGTGACCATTTTTCAGTTTTTGCTTTTTGGCTGTTTGGGGGGGTTAAACTTGTTTCCGCCTGGGTTGACGGGTCTGGGGGCATTGCTGGGAAGGTCTAATACAGGATAAAAGTGGTTTGAAGCAAATCCATGGTGGCAAAGGGGAGTTAGGGCCTAGCTGCAGAGCTCGCATGGATTGATTTTGGAATGAGGCCAAAATAATTCTAAGTCCCCATTTTTGTATTTTTGCTTTTTGGCTGTTTGGGGGTCTTCTACTTGTTTTCACCTGGGTTGACGGGTCTGGGGCATTGCTGGGAAGGTCTAATAACGAATAAAAGTGTTTTGGAGAAAATCAGAGGTGAAAAAGTTTTTGCGTTTTTGCTCACTTGCTTGTCTTTGGGGTGCTATTTGGGGGGGTCCTGGTGTTTGGGGTGGGTTTTGGGGTCTTGGAGCACTGCTGGCAGTCTAATTTTGATTGCATTTGTTTTTCAGGAAATCCATGGTGGAAAAGTGGAGTTATGACCTAGCTGCACAGCGTGTTTGGACAGAATTGAAAGAAGGCCGAAAATATTCTATTTATGAGATTTTCCATGTTTGCTTTTTGCCTCTTTGGGGGTGTTCTGCTTTTTTGCGGGTGGGTTGGCGGGTCTTGGGGCATTGCTGCGAAGGTCTAATAACGCATAAAAGTGGTTTGGAGAAAATCCATGCTGAAAAGCATTTTGGCACTTTTTTAACTCGGTAGGGTTAGCAGCAGTATTGCCTGTGTTTGGGGGTATTCTAGATTTTTGCAACTGGGTTCTGGGGTCTGGGATCAGAGAGAACCTCCACAGTACCCAGTAGCCGGTAGCCGGGTCGGAATTAGAAGCGGCTGAGAGCACATAGCCATTGTGGCAATAGCTTTGGAACCGCTGCCCGCGGGAGCCCTGATGAAGTCGTGGGCTACTAGCCCTGACAAAACACGTATTGGCTGGGCGTGGTGGATAAAATCTGAGTTGAAGACAAACTTCCATCAAGACTACTTCCACATTGTTTGTCTATTGGTTGTGTTGTTTGATTACCTACAGCATTTACTCTGTAAAAGGCGATGTGTGCACAGATACCTGTTGTAACAGTATGACATTTTGGCATATATCTTTCTGCCGTCTTTGTAAGCCTGTGGGAGTTTCAGGAATTCCACTAGCAGCACTATGGGTGGACTCACTACTACATACATAGTCAGAGAGTACTAAAAAAAGGCCTTTTTAACTTTTTTTCTCTTGTGTTGCAAAAGAAATTACTGGTACGTCAATTTGTGGTAGCCGCCATATTGGCAGCTTACTCAGCTTTCACTAAAGAAATACAGACACAGGCCATGATGATGCAGACTCGCAGTACTTTAAGCAGTACATGCAAGTGGGGATCTGAATGTCTTACTTTTCTATAGGGGTGGCACTGCCACTGGCCATACTTCATCCACTCAGCGTCTGCTCTACTACATCATACACCTCTGCTATCGACGAGGAGGATAAAGAAGATAACATTCAGGCTTCCAAAGTACGTCTATGATTCTTCTTAATGTCTCAAATGTACCAAAATTTCTTTTTGTCAAAAACCAACTAACACCCTTTTCATTATATTTTGGAAACCGCCGTCTTCTTATGTTAAATTGCATTCAACAAAACCATTCTTTACAGTCATAAATATTAAAACTCGCTCGCCCTTTGTTTCACCCTTCTTTAACTTTTCATTCTTCACGTCCCTAAACTACATCTGATATGACTTGGCTTCACAATAAAAATTTGCCAGCTGAGTTGAAGTGAAATAGAGGGGGCCATTGGTTACCAGAGAAGTACCGCCGCTAATGCCGTTAAAAGTCAAGGTTGACTGTCTTCTCCGTGATAGCCCAAAAAGTAGTTCTAAATTAGTAAATGTTCTTGACAGTACAGTGTACTTATACTAGTGTACTGTGTACTACTGTACAGTACATCATACACTCCTTTGCGAGCCTACTCAAAAAAATTTCAATAAGTAAGGAGTATATTAACTTACCACCGTCCGCCGCCGCTGAGTCTTCCCCCCCATCTCCTCCTGTTGGCGCCGCCGCATCCAGAGTGGACCCCTCCGCACTGCTGGCCCCGGCACTGGTGGTCATCTGTGCCGCATCAGATGTTGTGACGTCTAGGAAAAACATGTCATATTTTCAGATACCATACACAACCCCCTATTTTGTCTTGTAATGGAAGAAAATGTTACATAACACATTTTTTATTACTGGGATTGAAAAAAAGTAACAGTTTTGGGGAGGGTGTTAACCTTTTATATGCTTACTCTATTAAATGCTACACTTCTTCTTATGACAACTGATAAATTCTTGCTTAACGTGCACAATTTTTCTCATTACAGAAAGAAGATTCCATTGCCCTTCTGCCTGACGATTCACCAACTACTACTAAGTACTTTAAAGAAGGTGGGGGCTCCCGCACAGTTATTCTAATAATTTCATGTGTCTGTTAACTATTATTAAGTTTGAGCCATACTAATTTCATTCATGGGAATGTTGTTTAAACTTTAACGTCATCTTCATCCATCAGAATACTACGCTATTAAAAATAAAGAAATAAAGTTTTCATTTCTTAATTGAAAATAAAACTTTAAAACTAACAAACACTGTGTGGTTTTTGTTTACGAGTGAGTGAGCGGAATGGTTTGAACTACTGCACTTGGCAGTCATGTTTCAGTGACTCAGATAGGCCGAGACTCGGAGGTAGTCTTCTTCTGTTCTTCTGGGTCGTAAAGTCATTGGTCAGACATTCTAGATAGTCGGTCAGGGGATTGGGGGTTCAACTTCTGTTCGGACTGAGGTATGTCGAAAGTTGAACTGCACCCATCATCAACAATGTCCTATTTATCTTGTCCATACTTCTTTGTGTGCAGGATAGTCCCTGAAACACAAGCGGTATGGGATGTGCTCCTCTCAAATCAAAAAGGCAACTGCTACATTTTACTTTGTGTAAACAATGACATTTTGTTGTTGGAAATTGTCTAAGCATGGATGATTGTTTTTTTGGAAATATTTGATTTCTTTGTACTCAATCTAAAATTATGTCGGAGAAACAAATTAACTTCAATTGCATCTGATCTGGTCAACAAGGAGGATAGTAGTACAGTATTGCAGGATTCGCAGACCGTCTAATCGGAAAGGTATGTAATTCACTAACTACCTCCACAAGAAAAAGGTTCTACTACGACTGCCATCACTCAGCAGCACGAGACGTCGCGTGACAGACACAGTTCGTCATTATGATTGCAGACCACTAACAAATGCCCTATAACTAGTAATAAATAATATACTCAACGTATCAATCCACCACTATCTCTTCAAAGTGGCAGCAGCAGGAGTACCAAAAAGGACTAGACTTGAGTCTACTGTCTCTAGCATTACGCAGTAATGCTCTCAAATGACTAAAAAGTTGCAAACAAGTAAGCATAGTAGAAACGCCAATAACCAGGCGAACACCTGCAATGACAGAAGCTATTTAAACATTAATTTACCTGGAATGCAATCGAATCAGCAGCATTCGTACTCTTCAGGAAAAAAATAGATTAGCAATATAACAGAGCAGAAGGAAAAAAAGTAGTTATTAAATAGCTACTTACCAAGGCCAGGGATCTCCAATCCTAGCAGGTCGAGCATGTCATGCTCCTGGTCAAGGATGTCACTCCACCGGTGCGTTACTTGCTGGTAGGTGCGCCGGACTCCAGACTCCTTATACATGCGCCGGCACACCTTCTCCCACAGCTGGCGACGCTCCCGAAGGCCGTAACCGGAAGCAATCCGCCCACCAGCTGCCACGGTCTTAGGGAGGTGGACTTGGACAAAAACCATCAAGGCGGCCACCTCCACCGCAGAGAAGATCTCCCTGGCCTGGACTTCCTCCCCCCTCAAACGCCCGCAAGGGAGCCGGGTACGGGGTGCTGGGCCCTTTCCCTTGCCCTTGTCGCCTCCCTTAGCCATGGTCCTGGGCACAAGAAGAAGGAAATAAGAGAGAGTGAAAGAAATAAAGTAGGTAATAAAGTAACACAAAAAGTAAAAAAAAAACACAAAATATAGATGTAGGAAATTGAAAAGAGAGATAATAAACAAAAAAAACAAAAAAAAAGTTCAGAAAAACATGGGATTACAAAGATGTAAAATGGATAGAAAGGTAGCATGCCCAGAACCATAGCTAGTGAATGAAAAACAAGAAGGCCGCGCCCATAGAGGACCGCGTGAGGAACTTCGCCCAATATTTCCCCAGAGAGCACGCAAAAACGCCCACGAACACGTAATCGCGTGCCGCATACGACATGAGCATGCAACTAGCGCCCGGAAACCGAAACACGTCACGCAAACAAGATGGCCGCGCCCATACATGACTGCATAAGCAACCTCGAGGTCGGTGCGCTGCAAGCGGTCCGCGAATAAGCAAAAAACGCGCTAACACGCAAAAAAAAAGAAATCCGCAAATTGGCACGAATTTGCGGATTGCAAGTTTGATTTCGCACGAATTCACGCCCTGCGAATCTCGAGAAATGGCAGAAAAACGAATTTTGGAAAACTGAAAGCACTTAGCAGGTGCAAAAATTCAAGCTACTTTGTAACCATTTCCTGTAGTGCTTCCTGAGGGGCCCCTCCAGAGTTCAGTTGCCTACTTGCAACTATTCGCTGACCCTGCTCTGACCCTCAAAGCAGGGTCAGAGAATAGTTACAAGTATAGCACAATGCTCCTGTAAAAAAATTAAACTGCAACAGGAAGCACTTACAGCTAAGGAAGCAGGTGCCAGACTTGAAGCTCAAATTCAGTGAATTCATCTCAGTTGAGGCTGAGAAGGTTTGCTTTGCTTTCCCCCCATAATCAACAGTGGTGAACAAGAGGGTTTTAGTGGTGAACCAGAGGGTGCTGTGATAAACCAGAGGGGGGCAGTAATGATCCAGAGGGTGGATGTGGTAAACCAGAGGGTGGCAGTGATGATCCAGAGGGTGGCAGTGGCAATCCAGAGGGTGGCAGTGATGAACCAGAGGGTGGAAGTGATAATCCAGAGGGTGGCACTGGTGAACCAGAGGGGGGCAGTGATGAACCAGAGGGTGGCAGGGATGAACCAGTGGATGGTAGCGATCGACCAGAGGGTGGCAGTGATCAACCAGAGGGTGGCACTGGTGAACCAGAGGGTGGCAGTGATGAAACAGAGGGTGGCAGGGATGAACCAGAGGATGGCAGTGATCAACCCGAGGGTGGCAGTGATGAACCAGAGCACTGGTGAACCAGAGGGTGGCAGTCATGATCCAGAGGGTGGCAGTGGCAAACCAGAGGGTGGCAGTGATGAACCAGAGGGTGGCAGTGATGATCCAGAGGGTGGCAGTGGCGACCCAGAGGATGGAGGTAATGAACCAGAGGGTGGAAGTGATGAACCAGAGGGTGGCAGTGGTGAACCACAAGATGATGAACCAGAGAATAGCAATGAGGAACCAGAGGATGGCAGTGGGGAACAAGAGGGTGGCAGTGATGATCCAGAGGGTGGCAGTGGCAAACCAGAGGGTGGCATTGGTGAACCAGAGGGTGGCAGTGATGATCCAGAGGGTGGCAGTGGTGAACCAGAGGGTGGCAGTGATGATCCAGAGGGTGGCAGTGGTGAACCAGAGGGTGACAGTAATGAACCAGAGGGTGGCAGTGATGAACCAGAGGGTGGCAGTGATAATCCAGAGGGTGACACTGGTGAAACAGAGGGTGGCAGTGATGAACCAGAGGGTGGCAGGGATGAACCAGAGGATGGCAGTGATCAACAAGAGGGTGGCAGTGATCAACCAGAGGGTGGCACTGGTGAACCAGAGGATGGCAGTGAAGATCCAGGGGGTGGCAGTGGCAAACCAGAGGGTGGCAGTGATGAACCAGAGGGTGTTAGTGATCAACCAGAGGGTGGCAGTCATGAACCAGAGGGTGCTGTGATGAACCAGAGGGTGGCAGTGATGAACCAAAGGGTGGCAGTGATGATCCAGAGGGTGGCATTGGTGAGCCAGAGGGTGGCAGTGATGATCCAGAGGGTGGCAGTGGCGAACCAGAGGGTGGCAGTAATGAACCAGAGGGTGGCAGTGATGAACCAGAGGGTGGCAGTGATAATCCAGAGGGTTGCACTGGTGAACCAGAGGGTGGCAGTGATGAACCAGAGGGTGGCAGGGATGAACCAGAGGATGGCAGTGATCAACGAGAGAGTGGCAGTCGTGAACCAGAGGGTGCTGTGATGAACCAGAGGGTGGCATTGATGAACCAGAGAGTGGCAGTGATGATCCAGAGGGTGGCAGTGGCAAACCAGAGGGTGGCAGTGATGAACCAGAGGGTGGCAGTGATGAACCAGAGGGTGGCAGTGGTGAACCACAAGGTGATGAACCAAAGGATAGCAGTGATGAACCAGAGGGTGGCAGTGGTGAACCAGAGGGTGGCAGTGATGATCCAGAGAGTGGCAGTGGCAAACCAGAGGGTGGCATTGGTGAACCAGAGGGTGGCAGTGATGAACCGGAGGGTGGCTGCGATGAACCACAGGGTCACAAACAGGCTGGACACGTAGAAAGAACATGGTCAGGACCGTTGCGACCACAAAAGTAAGTTTGCGTTCCCAAACTTGTAAAAAACCCTCGCGAACTGGCAAAAACAGCAAATTCGCAAATTTGCACGAATTCGCGAATTTTACGAATTGTGAGTTCGCTTTCACACGAATTCGCGGATCGCGAATTCGCAAATTTCGCCCACGCTTAAATATAACTTGGTAGTACATTAGATTCATATTGCATGTGGCATGCGGTAAATCTTTAATAATCATCATGTGTAAGCATAGCTCAGTTTTGCATCTTATATGAAATATACATGTAACATTAGTGCACACATTACATAAGTGAATTATCACTTTTAGAGTAAACACATTCTTTATATGTGGGGATGATTTCTATTCAATCACCGAAACAATAAATATTGTTTAATGAGTCAAGGCACACAGGTATGATTTCTCAAATTCTACAGTAAATGCTCTTCAATAATGATGTCAAGTGCAACATTTTACATTGATGTCGTTAGACCACATAGGAAACATGTGTCGAGTGCAGGTTTAGGGTATGTATTTCTGACGTGTAATGGTGGGATCACAATTACGCTGTACAAACACCATGTATGTGTTAAACCTCAAGGAATTGGGAATTCTGTGTATTTTATAACTGAAAAAACCTGTTCTACTTGGTAATTCTACATCCATAAGGTTTAAATGAAATTGCTAGACTGGGAAAGGTGTACTGTATGCTAACAATCAAACGCGCATGCAAATTTAACGTCCCTGCGTACCGACCAGCTCATTATCAAGGCCTTGGTGTTTAATACAAGTGAGCATTCTTCATTGAGTCGCAGCCAGGGAGGGCGGGGGTCATGGATCGGGGTTGGCGGGGTGGGGGAGGAGGAAGGGGGATACTAAAAAAACAAAATGTAACCCCTTACCTTATCACTGCATCCCGCTTCTCCGCTTTGTCTCTCCTCCATGGGATTCAGCAGAACAGAAACCATAAAACACACCCAGGCTCAGGGTTGTGATTGGTGAGCACCCAGGCTCCCCTGATCAATCTCAATGCTGCCATGCGCCATTGTGATTGGTCTGAGCACTGTGATTTGACGCTCAGACGGAGACTGGGGGCCTGAGCATGTTCTACATGTAGTCTGCACGGAGCACATGCAAAGTGTAAACGACTGTTTGGCCGGCCCCAAAGGGCCGGCCTAGCATTCATGTGCACTTGAAATGGTAAAACCACTCCTCCCCTACTCGAAGAGCAGAGCAGCCCCGCCGGTCACCAAAAAGCTGGAAATAATAAAATGATAATAACAACAAATAATTATCATTTTATTTTTCCTTTGTCACACAGCTTAAAAGCAGTCGGGCGCACTTTGCACTGAATTTCTAACAGGATCCTGCTGTCTTCACACCTTTCCGGTCAGCAGTGATCCTAACTAGGTGGCTCAAATTACAGACTGTGTAATAGCAGTTATTTCAAATCCCACTTTGATATCATATTAAAAAGATTTTCTGTTTGTCTAGGATTAGTGATTAGTTCATTTATGATTTTTTTGCTGCATCACATATATTGAGCACTGGGAGAGCTAGATGAAGACTCAGCCTCTGACACATATTTGTGTTAGCTTGTGTTTTGAGTAGGCAAAGAGCTGGAACAGTGCTATTTTACCATACTGGAGAGTGGTTTATAGTTGCTTGTCACAGAAACATTCAAGGAATGTGCTGCTTTTGGCTGGAAAAATGGCAGCATATGTTGACATATAAGCAACATGACATAACACAGTAACATGCAAAGCAATCTAACATACCACATCAGAACAAAACAATCAAAACCAGAGCAACTGCAGTTTAACACAGCAGCGTGACATTGCAAAAATGCAGCAGGAACACACAATAGCCCAAACAACAGAATATACCTCCACCATAACAAAATGCAATACATCACATAAGCACAAACATTGAATGGCTTTTCCTCATTGTCAGTGCCTTCTTTTATTGTTTTGCCTGAGGTGCCATGGGGCAGTACCAATGACTGACAGCCTGACCACACCACACTAGAGGAGTGAAACTGTTCTTGTTGGACTTCACACTGAATCAAAGGCAATATCTGCATCTATGGGTATAGTCAGGTCCTGGCAGAGATTTCTGTAGACAACAATCTTTTCTACATATTTTATATAGACTAATATTCAAGGTTGAATGTGCATCTTAAGCAGTGCCTCTACAATATGAAAACAAAAAGTGGGGCCACTAAAATAGACCCAAAGTAGCTTAAGCACTGCACTATATAAACACTATGCCCCATTATACATTCCACTATTTATGATTTCCATTTCTATTCTGGCGGTGTATTAAGGGGGATAAACATACAGGGGCATTATCACAAGGAGCTATCGCGGAATTAACAGCACTTTATCGCAGCCAAAGTCATGATAAATTTACCCCACCATACACAAGCAGGTGCTAACAGCCCACTGCACCACTTTTCTCGCGATAGCAGCTGCAAAAAACATCGCCACGGAGGACCCCCGCAACTATCGCTAATGAGATGCAGAGTAGGCATTCCCGTGACAAAAGCTGAGTCAACATCACACCTCAACATTCACAACGACCAGACAGATCGGCGATAAGAACACAAAACACACAATAAGGCACGTTAGCTGCAGGAATTTTACACCTGCTCTGACCTGGGGTAAAGTCAGACGACAGCCTGCACCACAAAAGGGATTACAGCCCAGGGTGTCATCGGAAGGGCAACAGATGCCATGGAGCAAGTGGGAAGTCTGGAACGCCAGGATGGGCCATCATCGCAGGCTGCACACCCGCTCAGCAGCTCAAGGTGCTGATGACTCAGTGCACCCTAAGTCACCGTCCCGTGGCGGGGTGCCTGTGCTGGCTGCAATGCAGCGTCTGCCACAAACCATGTCCAACCCCAGTCAACGCCATGTGGTTCTAGGCCGGTGCCGGCCTCAAGGCCTCAGTGCCACAAACCCTGTCCAACCCCAGCCAGCGGCACGTAATGCTAGGGCCATGCTGGCCTCGGGTCATCTAGTCCCCTGCGGCAGAGGGGTATGTGACATCATCGGCCCCTTATATTTGCATGGTCACATGGCCTGTGACGCCTGTGCCTGGTGGGTGTGGTGTGCATGCAAACCTGCCCTCAGTGAGTGGCTGTCACATGCTGACAACTAGACCAGTGACCTGCACACCACCAGCAAGTACGCCTGCGATGGACAGCAATGAGGCCCCCACCCGGGAGCATGAGCAGAGTGGTCTGGCCTGCCGTACGCTGGAACAGGGCAGGGCTTGCAAAATGGACTAATGGGCAATGGGTGTGTATCAGTCCATGTCTGGACAAAAAAGTGGCTGGTGCGTGTGTTCCTGTTGTGGTGTCCACCGGACCCGTGACATAATTTGACATGTAGAACCCTCTGACTGGCATCCCTCAGGGAGATCATCATTGACGCAAGGGAAATCACTGTCCCTACATTCATCCCCACATACACCCATGAATAATGAAAGACACTGGACGTTTATTCCATATCCAGTGCTGTTCCTCAGCTGGAGCGGTACAGGGCATTGCTGAAAACACCACACTATATGAGCCTGTGGAGGGTCAGTCAGAGTCCATCTGTGTAAGACAAGTACTGTGCAAGAGCAGGGGTGCAGTCTGCAGTCTTGTAGCCGTGTCATTGGTCATCAAATAGGATATGGCGGTCCATTTGCTGTCCAAGGTGAGTGCATCTGAGTGAATCTGGGGTCAGTGGAAGGTCATGAGGCCATGTGTCGGACACACCAGGAACAGGCCAGGTGGCGGAAATTAATGCTACCGATCCCTCTGATAACAGGCCCATCCATGTCCTCGTCAATGAATATGTGCCCTGCCCCACCTGAGGGTATTGCTGTACCAGCTACGGCACTGTGTGGCACAGTCACCTCAGGTGCCGGAGGTGGTCTATCTGCCACACTGTGTGGCACTGTTGTAGTGTAGTTCCTATTTTCCCTATAGGCCCTGCGCATTGGAATAACATAAACAGCAGTGTAGACGTAGGAGTGCGGTCTTCTAGGTCTCTACTGACTATGTTAAACTTAATTTAGGTTTGCGCCAGCTAGCTCAGAGGTCACTGGAAACTTTCTTGACTGAATAGGAAGTGATCAGCTTCCCTGGCTCAGGCAAGAAGGGATTCAGCTTCCAACAACCGCTTAAACATGACAACTTTGCTCCTCAGAATAAGAGTCAATCTCTAGAGTCGTGTGAAACAATAGACAGATATTTCACTCAGTCAGTTGTGCAGATTTACTTTCACCAGGATGCAGAGAATAGAGAGACGGGCGTTTTTCAATAAAATACATTATTTATTGAGCGGTCTTCCTTCTCATGCAAGAGAAATGAATTGCCACAATTGCAAGACTTGTTATTATAAAAAGTGCGTACAGTAAAATGAGTATTACAAAATAATACAGTAAAAGCATTGATATGGTTTCTTAGCCATAAGCTAGTTAAAATGAATAAAATATGTATACATTCATATATACATTGGCTAACGACCTCAACTGGTGCTTCTAACTATGCCT
Organism: Lissotriton vulgaris; assembly: GCF_964263255.1. Classification (NCBI taxonomy): domain Eukaryota; kingdom Metazoa; phylum Chordata; class Amphibia; order Caudata; family Salamandridae; genus Lissotriton; species Lissotriton vulgaris. Next base: position 380,041 of record NW_028241798.1, read on the forward strand.
ACCCCAGTGTACCTGACCTAAGCCTAATACAAGGGAGGGAGTAAGTAGTAATTTAAGTTAAGTTGGTTTTGCCAAGAGTTTGCTTCAAGAATTCTCTCTAAGGGTTTAGTCAGCACCGTACCTCTGGCATAGAATGCAGGAGGTCTGGTATCTCCTCTCAGGACCCGATATCCCAGTTACCCGCAATGGTAGGCTGGAAACGCCGGAGCTGGATTTTCTCGGCAGGAGAAAAGACAGCGTCTTTCTCAGCGCGTCAAGGAGGAGGGGCAGCGTCCGTTGGCTTCTCGCATCTGCTGGGCTCTCTGCAAGGTACAGCTGTTCTGCTTCAGTATTCACCACCACCGTGTGCTTGCTTAAGGCAACGTTGGTATATTTATACCTGAAAGGTGCCAAGTTTGACGTACGATTTTGGACATAAGACGTCAATAAAGATGTCACTAAGAACTGGTCGTTCTTACAGTGCTCGCAGGAGTTCTATTACTAATCAAAACAAAGCAAGTGAGGCTTTCCCAGGTTGCTGGGGGGTTTGAGATGTCGAAACAACTCGGTGTGTTATCTAGGAATCTAAGCAAGTGGCTTCTGCTGTGTCATGGACTGTCATGAGCTGCAGAGCCGAGTTACTGAAATATGGCTCTGATCGTTATGGCATTATAGGGATATGTATTGATTCTAGCCGTATAGGGGCATGAGGTCACAATATTGATCGGGGTCCTAGATAAAACACAGCACCGACTCCACGAATTTATGTCCATCAAATTACTAAAAACTAAAGCAATAAGAAGCACGTGTATTCATACCCACCCCAAAATACATTTTGCATTTGAAATGGTGTACTTGAAATACATGTAAATGAATTGGTACTGTACGTTATCAAGCATAGTAATAATTCAAAAATATTGCATATGTAATTATTTGAACGATTCTGCAAAGATTTACACATGAAAAAGTCTCTAAATACAGAAAAGAAAGGCGAGAATATTTCATCACATATAAATACAATTTGCTGTAAAATGTGCTAGAGACTAAGGTAAAATTTTGTCTCTAGATCTACTAAAAATAGAAGCTCTGTTCTTTATGAATAGTTCTACTTTAAGCAAAGGATGAGTGCCAGAAAAAAGGTAAATATTTTGGAAAAATTAATTTCATGGTGAGTGGGGAAAAATAGTTTAAAACGCTTTTCAGTAGCTCTTTGTTTATCAAAAGCTGAAGGCCGAATTCAGAGTTCATGGGAACGCTGTGTGCCGGAATGTTTTTCCAAAACGTTATTGTTTCTGTTCAGGGGAGAACATCATGTCAGACAGGCTCGCAAAGACTTGGTCTATATATATTCAGGTGACAGTTCGACCATGTTCGATAATGCTGAAACTTGGCAGTTGTGAGAATGATTGCTATCATCGATTTTAGGATCAGCAATGCTCACAGAAGGTCATACCTGGGTGATGTTGTTTTCACTTTCTGCTTCACTGCCACCACCTAGTCGTAGTGCAGGAGTCTCAACGAATGCCGTCATCAGGATTGGTAACCGCTGGGGACAACACGATGCGTGAGCCGTTACTGGCAAAGTATCGACGTCCATTGGTATTGCTGATGGTAGTGCAAGACAGGTGTCTAATACGCATTCCTCTCCGCATAGCATACATCGAAGCACAGGTAAGATGCAGGTCTGCCATATAGGTCTGAATGAAAGAAACCAGGTCATATTCAGATCTCGTATCCGGGCTTTCCCAAGGACTTTAGTTATGCGGTCCCGGTAGCGTATTGCTAGGATCGTTTCTTCCATCCGTGCCGGAGTCATGTCTGCGTTTTAGTTTGCCATATCGGAGCAGGAGAGTCAAAAATAAAATACCTGCTACGAGTCCCAAAAGTAGTGGTACAGCGCCAAAAATCGAATGTACAAAATTTGGAAAGATACCCAGGACTGCTTCAAATGGTGTTAACAGTCCCGAAAAAACTGTCTTAAATACATTCAAGATGCCACTGGCATTCGACATATTTAGTATTTGGCTGAGCATTTCTTTGAAATGCACCAGGAAATTTGTTGATAAAAGTGCATGTATCTCTGCCGCCGTCCTTGCATCTTAGAGATCATATGTATCTTTTGATGACGAGATGGGCACTGTTGTCTGCAAAAGTACAGACTTCATTCTGCTTAAAGTATCAATTCGTATAGAAGAGATATTCAAATTAGGCCAAATCAGAGCCACTGAGTCTCCAGGGCCGTTTGGATACAATGCTTGCATACAGCAAGTGACCATGGAACTCACGCTTAAGAGATATGCTTTCCCTGGCACCAAGCCACAACAGCTGTGATCCGTTATTAGAACGTAACTCCCGTTAGAAAGTTGCCTAAAGAATGGCTCTATTTGTGCTGCAGGTGTTTCATGCTGGTGGCATGAAAGGTTGTTTGAAGTACCCTCACAGGGCCCATGTAAGTTAATACCTTAGCACAAAAGTATACCGCTTAGGGAATGTTTACACTCATTACCACTAAGAAATACATTTTTGTTGTTGTTACTATAACATGTGTATGTATAAGGTAATTTCCATGATGACCTAATGTATCCTTTACCCAACTTTTCATACTGGCCTGCCGGTATATACTCAAGGCAATTTTTAAATTGGAAAGTTGTTATCGGAATTGTGATAATGCCGTGTATTATCCATTCAATGACAGCTCTTTCTGACATTGTCAATGGTAATCTCTCAAGTTTTTCGATGCTCAGGATTGTATAGTCTGCTCCTTTCTGTGCCAAACTGATTTGTTTATCAGTAAGGTTAAAGATGGAAAACAATGAGGTTGTGTTGATTAAAAGCCATGGCACATAGCCTAAACGAAGATTTTGCAACGTCCAGCCTAGCTGTACAATAAAACGTAATTGGGACTGACCATGTTGTAACATTAGCAAGTCCTGTTCTATTATATCAAAAGCAGATGATACAATACTGTCCAGTGAATATATTCTGGAGGACAGAGTCATTAACCCATTGTCCACAACAGAAAGTGATTTTTCCAAATTAATACGATAAATTTCTCATATTTTCTCGGCTGTTTCAATTTCAGTTTCTTTCCAAGCCTCGTTGTATGCCGCATACATGATGGCCGCTATGAAACGTTTTTGACCCTGTTTGCGTGGTCCCATAATGAAATCGCGCAAGTCAGCACCATCTTTAAGTAAAGACAAGTGTTGCTTAATTTGTGCCAGTGTGGATGTTTGTAGCCCTTCAAGGCAGAGTTTCCTTACACTGTATGTTGTTACTATCCCTGGATGTTGTCTCTGGGAGTATCTAAGGTCTGGTCTGGACATTTATAACCCCTGTATTTTGTTCAGGAATCTATCTTGACAGATATTTGTGTCTGTAGGCCAGATTAACCACTTTTTCCAATCAGGATGTGTTCTGTTTTCATTTAAAATTTGGGATACGTCTATTTCAATATCTGTGGCTGCATTATCAGGTATTGGCTTTGGAATAGACGGTTTGTTAAGGTCCTTAATCTTAGCTAGGCCAAGACAGGTTGTTTGTTGAATTGTGTCATTCAAGAACATTATTTGCTCTGGGATCATGCAGGCTCTAAATAAAGCTTCTAGGCCTTGTACCTGCCAATATTTTGTACCCCAGATGGTTTTTGTTTCAATGTTATTTTTCCAGAAATCAAAACCAAATGTAATCATTTTTTCATAAAATGCTTCTGAATATATTAATTTAGTATTTGTCAGCATGGTTTTCGTCCCTGTTCTTTCCAACAGTTTATAATAAAATGTTTCTGCATTACTCGTGTTAAACCCTGAGAAGTATTGAAATTTCTCATAGAATGTTTTCGAACTGCCTTTAAGTGAAGTAGCACAATGTTCCCATTGGTTATATTTAAAAACATTTCTAGGTTGGGCAGATTTATGTAAATAGTGGTCTGCGTAATGTGAAAAACAGTACATCTGTTCATAATTAGATGAACCTTGTAAATAGTCATGTTCTGTAAATTTTGCTGACAACACCAAATCTGACATCATATCATTTATACTTTTAAAGTCCCAATCATCAGAGAATGTACTTGGTTTTACAAAGTCACTTAAAGAAACGTTAAACTGGTGAGGATATTTCAAGATCTCGACCGGGCCAAATATTTCATAGTCTGTCTTGTCCCAAACTACCCCACCGGGTATTGGAATGGCTGTGACATTCACTGATGATAGTTCTCTTTTCTTGACGTGATATGATCTGTTAGGTTTCAGAACTAAGTTGATGTTCTGACTTGCTGTGTCCATTGAACTGTATTTTCCCTCAATGAATTTTCCCAAACAAAGTACCATGATGAGCCAAAGCAGGAGGAAAAATACACCTAACCCAATCCAAAATTCTAACCATGGAGAAATAAGATAGGTTTCTTTGAGTTGATGAAAGAGTTCTGTTGCTTTTTCTTTAAAAGTCTTTGTTGTTGGCATTACTTCAAGTCGTTTTGATCTTCAGAAAAGTTGTCGAAGTTGATGAAGTAGCCTGATGCAGTTCTGTCGATTGTTGGAATAGCTTTTCCCATTTGGCTTTCAATAGCACATTCTGATGCTACATCATTGTAGACTGGTATTTCATGACGAACTGTTTCAATTTGTGTTTCAAGAGGCACAAGTTCCATGGCATTTCTGCATAGTCCTTTTTATTCACTGCAGGTTTATCAAATGTGATTAGTCTTTCAGTTTGAACCTCTTGGATACTTGCAAATTTGGGTATTCTGTTACTTCTTGGGAGTCCACTGGGCCTGCTATTGATTATAGGCCACATGATTGTGATTTTACCAGGTCGATTGATACAACTCTGTTCTCCTTTTTACCAGCAAGGGGCGGTAGTACTACTGATCTTGTTCCGTTGATTGCTAAGACAGGTACTGCTTTTCTGTAAGAAGGCCCGAATTCCTTCTTCACCGCTATTTTCTCTCTGACCAGATCCCCAATCATTGGAATCCAGACAGGTCTTGCTGGGACAGGTGGTGTGTCTTCAGTGGTGGTTGGCTGTTGTTTTAACTTTATGTTGCTCACAGCTTTTCTTGTTTCATTTAAGTCCTGTAAAACAGCCAAACGATCTTTGATGTCAAAGTCTTTATTCTTATCTTCTACCACTGAAGCAAGACTATCTAAGTCCTGAACATGCATTCTAGTTCCGAACAATAGTTCGTACGGGCTGAAACCTTTTAGAGAATTTCTTGGCAGATTGTTAAGACTACGTTGGACACTTATTAAATGTTTGACCCACCCATCACCCGAACCTAATACCTTTGCTGTTATAGATTGCTTTATGTCTCGGTTTTTTCTTTCCACTACGCTATTTCCCTCAGGATGAAATGGACAAGAGAATCGCAACCCAATGCCCATGCTGGTCATGGCCTGCTTATAAGCTCGACAGCTAAAAGCAGGACCCTGGTCAGAATGAAGCATGGCAATTGCGTATGTGCCGATAAAGACTCACAAATCTTTTATAACAGTTTTGGCGTCAGCCGAACGCTGGGGCCACATTTTTAAAGTGAATGTAGTCTTAAACAATTAATAGGATGCTGGATTGCATGTGTAGATAGCTCTATGCTACCTGCATACATGGCTATGGCATTACTCCGCTTGACTCGTTACTGCGGTCTCTGTCGCAGTCTGGACAGCTCTTTACAAATTTATAATGGTGCAGGCTCATCCCCGGCCACCAGTATACTGATTGTAATTTGGTCAGAGATTTCTACATCTGTTTGTGCCTTGGACCTTCACCCATGTGTGCGTCTGCTATTAATAACTTTCTCCAATTCGTGTTTGGAATTACCCTATCCCCCACTCCAGGGATTCGAGCAAAAGGAACGGAGTTTGCATCAATTACATATGTATTATTGAGTGGATAGTTCACAGGTAGTGCTGCACAGTTGCCTTTTGAAGACGTTTTTACTGCCAGCATGGTTTCCGCGTCTATGTATTTTTCTGAACGCTTTTTTGTGGCTACGGAAGCCGGTTTAGTTGCTTCTGCTATGGCTGTATTAGCCAATGAATTCCCTGCAACGTGAACGCCATCACGTCGATGACTCAGAGTGTGTATCACGTGGGTCTTTTGTAGTTCTTTGTGTAAAAGAACTACTTGTTTCCAAAGCATCTTATGCTTGATAGTGGCACATGTGTCATCTTTGTAATCATTTTGAACCCAGTTCTGCAAATCATTATTTTAAGAATTGACGCAAAAATGCGAATCGCACACGATTAGTTATGGGAATTCACGTTCGGCATTTTCAAGCGCCATCTTTAAAGATCTGATTTCAGCTCGCTGAGCCGAACATTTTCTCAGTGATTCAGTTTTTGTTATCTTCGGTCTGAATTTACCGCAGAGCCAGTGACCTTTAACAATCGCGCAGGCTGCATTGTAGAATTTATCATCTACATTGTAATGCTGTACAAATCTGTCTGTATAGATTATACAGGAGTACTGTTCTAGAGGGAGAATTTCGATTGGCAGAGGATATTCTTTTTCGTATTTTAAATCATTCAGTTTTTTCATGTGCGGGGCGAAATAGTATTTCACGTCTTCTGCAGCAAGAGAATTTTCCCATTGTATCCATTTCGAATCCAGTGACACTGTAGGCAGGTTTACTGGGCTAAATAGTGCCTCGAAGGCGGATTCTGCTGTGAGAACAGTGATCCTTTTGCCTTGTGCTAGTTCTCGTTCTTATGCTATAGCAGTTTGCACTGCCTTTACAGTATTTTCCATGAGACTGAATGTTTTTTCTGCTTGTGTGTACAAATGGGATTTGTAAGCTATTGGTACCGTTTCTCCATCATTAGAGGTCAGGTACGTGAATCCGCATCTTCCTGGGATGACTCGGATTACAAGGTTGCATGTATTGTCACGTGTTTCTAATTTTGTTTTTGCTAACATGTCTGTTTGCAGTGATATCAAACTTTCCGTGTGTTTTTGAGTCCAGTTGATTGGTTTAAAATCAGGTTTAATTATTTCGTAAAGAGGTTTAATCCTCTCTGCATAGTTTATGATGTAAGTTCTTCCGAAATTCAGGAAGCCTAGAATCGATTGTAAGTTCTTCAGCGTTTTCGGTGCTTGGAGTACAGCGCACTTTTCTAAGACGTTGTCCGCTAGGCTTTTCCCTTCACTTGATAATTCGTATCCTAAAAATAGGACAGTTAGATGGGCAATTCGTGACTTTTTAAAGTTGAATTTGTAACCCTCTGCTGCGAACCCAAGTATTATGGTGTTCACCCTTTTCAAGTGAGTATCCAAGTCGTCGTCTGTGAGATAGATGTCATCGACATAAGATAATGCCTCATCATCATATATTTGTAGTAACTCTGTTACTCTGGCTGAGAATAGTCCTGGGCTGTTCTTGAATCCCTGTGGGAGCCTACAGAAATTTTTCTGTGACCCTATTATTGAGAAAGCGGTTAAGTACCTACTTTCTGGTGCAATATTTTGGCAAAAGAAACCATTAGATATGTATAATGTTGTTTTGTATTTTTTGCGAACTATGTTATTCATTAGTGCAGCACTATGCGAATTCTGTACTGCAAATGTTTTGCAACATGAGTTAAGGTGTCTGTAGTCCAAGACTAGACGATACGAATCGTCCTGTTTGGAGACAGGAAACAAAGGATTGTTCATTTGAGAGGTGCATGTTTCAATTACCCCTTGGTATTCAAGTTGATCTAAAATCTCATTGACCTGTTTTTTAGCTTCTTGCTTAATTGGATACTGCCTTTGTGCAGTCGGTTGACTTTTTAACTGGATTTTGTGAGGAGGAGAGTCCTCATCCCATCCTACATGATTTTTATATAATGCTGGTGCCTGGGCTACTGCCCATTTCCTTGCATATATATATTTAGTGTGAATCGGAATGTGATCTGAGAAGGCAGGCATAATCATTTCTTTGCTATGAGGGCACTCCCTGACAAACTCTGGGGGCCAATCTTTCTCCCCTAACAGGATGTCATAGCCTTTTGAGAGGTTATCCCAAAATAGACCCCATATTCTTCTAGTCTTATCTCCCTCTATACGCAGTGTTATTTCGTATATCTTATGAGGTTCGCTAACTCTGGTGTCTGCAGTTTCTACCTGAATGTATTCATTTGTGTCCACTGTCTCCAGATGACTCATCAGGATCTTGCGAGCTATGCTGATTTCTGCTGCACTGTCTAGCATTGTCTGTGCCCACTCTCCGTTTTTCAGCTGTGTCCTCAGTATTCTCGGCATGTTCAATTACTCTAATACTGGCTACCTTCTTCCTGGGGAATTGTAATTTTTTACTTTGAGCAGGTTCCTTGTCTTTGGGTGTGCTCTTCCCTTGGGTCTGACCATCCTCTTCTTTCAGATTTCTGTGAAAAAGATCGAGAGGGACGTGTATCAATACTTTGATATCTATCAGGCTTTTTCAAGTTATCCCTATTTCTAAGGTTATATCTTTTCTCAGAGTGCTCCCTCTGGGGAGACTGGTATTCTCAATTCGGAGTTCTTTCCCTCCGCCGAAGAGACCTTCCTCTGGACTGGAAAACTTTTTCTTTGGGAGTGGATTGTTTATTTCCATCCCAGCTCTTTTTAGGAGTGTTTAGATTATTTTTAATAAATAATTTGTCAGGATTTTCGAGTAGTTGGGGTTTTACAGGTTTCCCTCCCAAACTATCTCTACCTAATTCTTCATAGCATTTTTCTATAATTCTGGCAAGCTCAATTGGTTGATCTTTTATATCTGTTTCTTTCAATTTCTGGCGGATCGCCACAGATGCTGCTTCTCCTTTTATGTTGGCTAGTAATATAACCGAGATCTGCTTGAAGTCTTTCAGTAATTTCATACCAAGAGTTAAAGCAGGTTCTGGACCGTATTCATTTTGTATTTGTTTTAGCACATCCGGTATTACCGCCATGGACGGAACACCATGTGTTTTTGTGTAAATGGAAGCAAAGACTGTACCCCAAGTGTCACAGTCCTCCATATGTGGTGCGACCCCCAGTGGAAGGCAGATAGTCAGAATTCTGTGTTTCTCAATAGGGGTAGTATTCGGGAATACTGCCTCTATTTGTGTAATTTTCTGTGCTAACCCGAACGGAATTTGTTCCCGTTTTGCGGGAGTTTTTCCCAGACATGAGTGTATGTTCTGTGGTGTAATTTTTTTTTTGTCCCCCTGATGAGGGGTCAGCTGTGGAACATTAACAGCTGTTTGGACTTTTGCAGTCCGCATTACATATTGGACTAACTGTCTATGTATTTTAATCAGTAATTTTAGCTGTACTAAAAGTTCTTCCCTTGACATTTTTTCAATGTCTGGATGTGGTGTGTAGCTAGCTAGAACCGGCCACGTTGCTCCTGGTCTACCTAGTGGACCGAGCCTGGTGAAATGATCATTATGTTTTAGGGCACCTTTAAACCAGAACAGGTGCTCTTGGTATTTTAATGGGATTTCAATCTCCTCGAAAGGAGCGTACTCTTCCGGTGGTTCCTCTATTTTGTAATAGTGAAACTCATGTGTTGTAGCGTTTGCTGCTGGAAAGTTTATCCATGAATAGAATACCTCTGTCTGCCGATATTCGTGTGCCTCTATCACGAAAATGACTGTACCACCTTGTGATGTCAGTCCGTTTTCTATAAGTTTTAAAGTTATCGTTTTTCTTATGTTGACCGGAATGTGGATAGCATTCTGGTCAGTCTGTAGGAGACTCGTGTCTTCCTCCATTAGTTGATTTGCTAGTATAGCAGCATCCCTTTCTTCATCACTCATTTTTTCACTCAGATCAGGTTTTCAAGGAAACAAAGATTAGGTGCACAATATTTTGGAACACTGTATCCTTCAACGTTGACTAAACCAGAAATTTTACATAGGAATCTCTTCCTACTAAGTTCCGGCGGATTTTAACCTTTCACCCACTCCAGACGTCTATTGGAGTATTTACGGGAGAAAGGGTCTGTGTGAAAAAGCACGACTGAGTTACTTTAATGTCTTGCGTTAGTTTTATTGCCTTACCAAACGTTGGGCGCATGTAGTGTAGTTCCTATTTTCCCTATAGGCCCTGCGCATTGGAATAACATAAACAGCAGTGTAGACGTAGGAGTGCGGTCTTCTAGGTCTCTACTGACTATGTTAGACTTAATTTAGGTTTGCGCCAGCTAGCTCACAGGTCACTGGAAACTTTCTTGACTGAATAGGAAGTGATCAGCTTCCCTGGCTCAGACAAGAAGGGATTCAGCTTCCGACAACCACATAAACATGACAACTTTGCTCCTCAGAATAAGAGTCAATCTCTAGAGTCGTGTGAAACAATAGACAGATATTTCACTCAGTCAGTTGTGCAGATTTACTTTCACCAGGATGCAGAAAATAGAGAGACAGGCGTTTTTCAATAAAAGATATTATTTATTGAGCAGTCTTCCTTCTCATGCAAGAGAAATGAATTGCCACAATTGCAAGACTTGTTATTATAAAAAGTGCGTACAGTAAAATGAGTATTACGAAATAATACTGTAAAAGTATTGATATGGTTTCTTAGCCATAAGCTAGTTAAAATGAATAAAATATATATACATTCATATATACATTGGCTAACGACCCCAACTGGTGCTTCTAACTACGCCTACCCCAGTGTACCTGACCTAAGCCTAATACAAGGGAGGGAGTAAGTAGTAATTTAAGTTAAGTTGGTTTTGCCAAGAGTTTGCTTCAAGAATTCTCTCTAAGGGTTTAGTCAGCACCGTACCTCTGGAATAGAATGCAGGAGGTCTGGTATCTCCTCTCAGGACCCGATATCCCAGTTACCCGCAAGGGTAGGCTGGAAACGCCGGAGCTGGATTTTCTCGACAGGAGAAAAGACCGCGTCTTTCTCAGCGCGTCAAGGAGGAGGGGCAGCGTCCATTGGCTTCTCGCATCTGCTGGGCTCTCTGCAAGGGACAGCTGTTCTGCTCCAGTATTCACCACCACCGTGTGCTTGCTTAAGGCAACGTTGGTATATTTATACCTGAAAGGTGCTGAGTTTTACGTAAGATTTTGGACATAAGATTTCAATAAAGATGTCACTAAGAACTGGTCGTTCTTACAGTGCTCGCAGGAGTTCTATTACTAATCAAAACAAAGCAAGCAGGGCTTTCCCAGGTTGCTGGGGGGTTTGAGATGTCGAAAGAACTTGCTGTGTTATCTAGGAATCTAAGGAAGTGGCTTCTGCTGTGTCATGGACTGTCATGAGCTGCAGAGACGAGTTACTGAAATATGGCTCTGATCATTATGCCATTATATGGATATGTATTGATTCTATCCGTATAGGGGCATGAGGTCACAATATTGATCGGGGTCCTAGATAGAACACAACACTGCCACCTCGGAGGCCGGAGGGGGATCGTCTGTCACACTGTGTGCCACTGACACTTCAGGGGCTGGAGGTGGATTGTTGTCCGCACTGTGTGCCACTGACACATCAGGTGCGAGAGTGGTTCGGCCTGCCGCACAGGGAGGCATATCCACACCTGGGGTAGAGATGTGGATGGTGTGGGGCAGCAGCATTCAACATCACCACAACTTGTGGCAGCAATGCCATGATGAGGATCTGCAGGGCATGGTAGATCCCTGCTACATTCTGCTGATGTTCATTGGTGGCTGCCATCCTTTCCGCCTCTATCCGCACCCTGTCCTCCATGAGCCTCCGCATGTCTGCAAGCTCACGGCTGGTATCGATGGAGCACCTCTGAGCGGACAGGTGTACTTCTCTCCACATCATGACTCCAGCGATGTCAGTTAGGGCTCGTTGGAGACCATGGAGTGGGGCTACACACCCAAGGATGGCGTCAAGTTTGATAGCCATGAGGTCGAACCCCACCCGCACCTCCTCTGCGGTCTCCCCCGGACCTCCAGCACACGGAGTTGGAAGGCCATGTGTTGGTCCTGTGGATCTTTGGGGGGTGCCAGGGCTGTGGGTGCCTCCTGCTGGGTGCTTTGGGTAGTGGGTGGGGTCTCCTCAATGTACCTGGCCTTCCTTGATCCTGGAGGTGAGTTTTGGATGAGGTCAATGATTTCTTGGATGGCTTGTGTGTCGGTGCTGGTGTTCTCCTCCTCGTCATCAGTGACGAGTGGCTGGGACTGCTCTGCAGGAGGTGTTGATGGTGCCCATGCGATGTGAAGGGGAGGTGGTGTATTACAAAATGTCCACATGTATGTAGCCGCATGGTAAATGTTGACATTCAGACAGCATGGCATTGTGCTTTGTGACAGTCTGTAGATCTGGGTGAGGACCCAGAGTTATTGTGGGTGTGCACTGTGGTGTGCTTGGTTATGTATGTGGGCCATTGTGCCCATCTCCACCCGTCCCCCCAGTACCGGGTGGTCACTTACCTTGTTGCGGTTGTGTTATGTGCTGTCGAGCAGTGTCCAATCCCTGACTCTGGCCACAGTCTCCACACTGATGACTGATGACACCAACTCCTCCATGTCATCCAGCTCGAGCTGTGGCGATACGCCCCCACCTCCAGTCTGCGTTTTTGCCTTCCATTTGGCGGAGATTTTCACTTTGGTCCACCGCTTGATGTCATTCCATCACCTCTTGACCTCGTCCATTGTCCTCTTGTGCTCCCCGAGGGCATTCACCTTGTCCATGATGTCCGGCCATGTTCCATTTTTAGTGCCCAATGACACGTTGGAAGTGACGAACAGTTGTTGATGGTGTTCCATCACCTCGCTGACGGAATGAACTTCAACTTCCTCTTCTTCTTGTTCGTGCCCTTCCCTGTCCCCGAGGTCCCGGGCTGGTCGTCCGGCGTGTGTGAGGGGTTGTGCTCATCCTCTGACCTGCTCCAGCAGCCTCCATGGTGCTGGGTGTTGGTCACTTTGTGTTTGCATTTTTTCTTCTACTTTTATGTTGATTTTATCACACTTTTTTGTAAATATACCCCACAGTGTGTTACGGGGATGAGAACTCTATACCCTATGACAGTGCTCCTGCTGCATCGCATGACAGCACAACACAGAACGCGAGCTATCGACACATACGCACAGATTACTGAGTAATCTATGCTAAAATAATCCATATTTACACTGTGAGCAGTAAGACTAGAAGGGGTGAACCTCAGATTTTCCAACAATCACACTGGCATATAACATTAAAATATATTATACGACTACCAGGATGCATGAGAAGGGCTTAGGGGGCAGTGGAAAGGGAGAGGAATGCTGATTGGTGGGGGTACTAAGTGAGGGAAAACACAATATTTAGTATGCCAACATATTTTTTGAACACTTTCAAAACAGAGAGAGAGAGAGAGAGAGAGTGTGTGTGTGTGTTTTTGTCTGTGAGTGTGCAAAGTTTCTTGTGAAAACTGACAGACACCTCATCATACCCTGCTCAAAGTATCTTTGCCGGACTATTTACCTAAAAATAAATGTATTAGTGGGGTGTAACACCCCAAACGCCCCCCAAACGCAGTGCTTAACTTATAAAATAAATGCCAAGACCCTGACGAGGAGGCCACTGCAGCGTGCACAATCCCTTTGCCCCATCATCTCTGCCAATGGTGGTACCAAAACAACTACTAACCATCTCTCTCGCCTGCAGTGTGACAATTCAGATTATTCCAGGTTGCCAAAAAGTGTTAGTATTTTTGGTGTTTATTGTATTCATTAACAACTTCTGTTCTGCTCATATCTAAATACGATGAGCAAAGAAACCAATGTGAATTGCCCACACCTCAATTATTGAAATGTATTTAGAAAAAGAAATGTAACGCCACCATTGAATGATATTTCTTTTGAATGGGTTGTTGCTGTCAATGAATCTCATTTCGTATTGTGCCATGTAGAGCACTGCCATTTCTGGGGCATAAGGACACCCCATGGCAGTGCCCTTCACTTGCATGTAAAATTGGTCATCAAATACAAAATAATTTTTCTTGAGGGCGATTTCAGCCAGCTTTAGAATAAAACATGTAGGTACCCTATGAGGACGCTCTCGCATCTCTAGGTACAGCTCGATCACTTCCAGGGCCTCTTCCTGGGGAATTTGCGTGTATAAGGACGTGACGCCCATTGTTGCCATCATTTGTGTCTGGGGGTCGAATGATGTTCCTTCAACTTTAACTGGGAAATCAGTAGTATCTCTCAGAAATAATTTAACGTTTCTGATAAAAGGTTTCAAGAAAAAATCGACATATTTAGATATGGGTTCCAAGCAGGAATCTACACCGGAGACTATAGGCCTTCCAGGAGAATTAAACCACAGAGGTGCCGTCCCCCATGTCCACCACCTAAAATTTAAGGAGCCTGATATTCACAGGTTCTTTTCCTTACAATCTTATCGATTAGAGGCACTTATTCGAGTATTAGGTTTTCACTAAAGGTCCATTGTTGTTTTATGTTTCAATCACAGACAACTGATAAAGCCCTGATGAGGGTTCGAAAATGTGTCATTGGAACCTGAAACACGTCGGCATTCTGCAGGAGCCAAGTGTTTCATTAAGTGTTTCTGTAAAAAAGAAAAATACAGTTCTTGCTCTTGCTTTCACTGAGCTTTAGTGGTCACGAAATAGGAAATTCATTTGTAAATATTAATGAACTGATGTGTCAATATGTTGTGTTCTGTGTTTCCATTTGCCATATTGATTGTTTTCCTTTTGTATTTTGTATAAGTCGTTGAGTTAATTGTTATGATTGTCAGAGTGTATCTTTTCTGACTTTAAAAGAACTTTCATAAAAAAGCAGAAGAATATGAGTAATGGGTATAAATAAAATTACCTGCTCAAGTGTCATTGATTTACACTTGCCTTTTTCTAAATAAATTTCAATAATTGAGGTGTGGGCAATTCACATTGGTTTCTTAGTATTACGGTCCAGCCCCCCCTCAGTCCCGCTACGGACCTGACTCCTTCTGTTGCCTCTTTAAATACGATGAGCAGCACTACCATGTGGCAGACTGTCACAAGAGTGGTGATGACAATTAAGTGCCGGTGCCGAGGACTAAAATCTAATTAAGAGCTGTGCTGAGTACCGGCTCAAATTAAGCACTGCTGAAACTACATCATTTTTGGGTGAAATTGTTACTGTGTATCATTAGGCCATCCATCGTTTGCTCTCAGCCTTCTGCTGTTCTTGCAAAGAGAAAAATAAAAGATTTTTGTATAAGCGATACAAATATTTTGAAGATATTTTGACTACGCAAGAGAGATTCCATATTACTGTTTCTTGGGTATTGTCAACGTTTAACTGGTTTCAGGCATGTTTCTCCAACAATCTCGTACAAATGTAGTATGTGTCGATGTTTTTAGAAGGCATAGGTAATATAATGCAACAATTAAGTTGTAATTTTTGGCATGTAGCCGAGGAGTATCCCTGAAGATTCTTTATCAGTCTTAGTTGCAGGATGGTATTGAAGTACAAGAGCCCCACCAGGAGCAGCCCGCCTGCTGCTCATTCCACACCCCGCCTGTCACACCTCAGCACACAGGCACCCAAACATTCCATGCGTCTCCATCACTCCAACATTCCACTCAGAACACTCACACTGGCTCAGCAGCTGGGTGCCAATATAACAGGGAAGATACCTAAATACCTAAGCAGGCTATAACACACTCGTGTAATATTGGTTACAAAACGTACTCCACACATTTTTAGGTTTTGCCTGCAAGTGCTCACGTAGTGAGCATGCGCTAAAAAACCTTTTGAGTTCTATGTCGGATCGATGACCCACCTCTGTCTCTCATTGGCTAGCTCCATAAATGGAGGCTAGCCATTGGGAGACAGAGGCTGTCAATCACGCTTTCCCCTGAAAACGCGATCTGGGGGCGTTTCTCTGACTTTTTTTAAGCTCCGCCCCTTCGTCCTAGGCCGCGCTGTGATTGGGTGCCGGCCCGGGACACCCCTGTGACGTCATTCCCGGGCCGCGCTGTGATTGGCTGTCGGCCCGGGACCTGACTTGTTTTAGCTGTCCCTAAGCAGCGCTCGTGCTCACCTAATGGCTGCTTTTTCTCTCTCATTATTATTCACTGCTGTCTATGTAGACTTTAGTCCCTCTCCCCCATGCAGTGCAAGTTGTAAATTCCCCGCTCCCCTCCCATGCCTAAGCAAGCAGAACAGATGCGACTTCGCTGCGCCACTCGCGCTGATCCATTGTGTTACCAGCTTTAGTTTGACTGTCGGCATCCCTTATTTACTTTGCTATTGTTTTAATGATCATTTTTTACATTCAATTTTTTTTAAATGTACAGTTTCACCAGTGCCGAGACCCGAACCGGGTACCCCAGGTCTAAAGTCAGCAGCTCTGAAGTTTATGCCAACGCCGCTCTATTGCTGGGCATAGGTGTCAGTTTATTTATCTGCGACTTTCTTGAAGCAAGCTGCCGTCAGCAAAGCCTGCTTCCAGGAGCTGTCCTCGTCTCCATTGTGACGCTATCACCAATCCATTCAAGCCAAGCTGCAGCTTCCTGAGAGGCCCTGGGGGGCCGGGCCATCCGGTAAAAAAACGGAACTCACACTTAGATTCTTGGTGCTTTTACAAAATGTTTGTACAGATCTATACTGCTTTGAAAGCAAACGTGCTCAAGCCATTTCTTTCTGGGTTTCGAAGATGCCAGTGTTTTAGAGAATGTGATTGAAAACTATATGTTAACTATTGCTTATTGTTTTCGCTCATAAAAGATGTGAAATTTAAGGCTTTTTGAGAGAACATTTGAGAGGGGCAGATTCAACCCTTCTACAGCAGATCGGTGACATTTTGCAACTACTTACAAAATAGAATTATGATCCGTGATTTACCTTCTATTTAACATTTAAGCATCATTCAACAAATAATATGCAAATTACATAAACTGATATCCCATGTTAGTAAAACTATGTCTGGTCGCGAAGAATAGTTTGAAGTTTAGCAAATATGCCATTGTGTGCACAGAGTGTTTGTTTCTTTCTCTTAGCTTGAGGTATTTGCCGCTTCCCATTAATTACTGCAACTGAATTTCACGTTCAAACGTAGTTTTTATTAGTACGCAGGTACACTTGTTTGAATGAAAATTTGGTATTGCTCATGTATTTTATTATGAAACATACGCGTCGCATAGCACTTACAAAAGGTACATCTAGTCCAGTCTTGTTTGTTGCATTCTGGGACATGTAGTTTTTTAATGTAACTAAATGGCCGCGCAAGGTTACTTGCCTCCACTGACCCTTCTCTCCATTCCCCAGGCCTCCTCTCAGTTACACTTATGGACTTTTCCAGCTTCCCCCTCGACGCAAAAGGTCTGAGGCTTTAGGGCTCCGACAACAACAACATTTATTCCTCATGCAACCATCAGAACTCGCAGCTTTGGGACATACAAGACTTTTACACTATTGTTTTTGCTGCTCCTTCTGAAACCCCGGACTCCAATTCGATCCACGTCTGGGTGGGTAGCCGCATGGAGAGTGGGAGGGTTGTCGCTGTTTTTGCACTAAAACTTAGAATCCAAGCCGCGGTGCACCTTTAAGGTGTATGCGACACATTGTACACAAGGCTTCCATGCTGTTTTTAGGTTGTTTGCGCTATGAAATCGGTGCCCCTCAGTGTGCTGCCGTTTCAAAATTTCATTTTGCTCATCCTTTTTTTTTACACTTCCTAAGTCCCCTCTGTCCTTTCGTTTTGTTTGTAGATTTTTCGTTAACTACAAGGTTTGTTGATATAAGTCACTCACAATGCAGCGTTAATAAAAAGCTCTGCTAATGTATGTTTCATTAAAAAACATGAAAGCCAGGTTGGAACTCCCCAAAAAACAGAACTAATAAACAATATCATTTGCAACGCCAATAGCTTTAACTTTTAATGATGCAAAACCGATTGCATTTCAAATGCTTGTTTAGTATTCTGAATAAAATTCGAAAACAATGTTTATAAAAGACTGCCTTATTTTACAGCTCTTATGCTTTTATTGGCTAATAGTGATACTGGGCCATTTGCTGATGCTTCAAATACTAATACGTACAAATATCTGAACTTGGGGTTCGGATCATGACCTTCAGCTAATGACCTAAAATCCCATACACATGTACCACTCACAATGCTGAACATACTGTAAAATGAATTCTCGTCTCTGAAGATTAGCTTTTCACTCATAACACCAATTTTTCACGTGTATGCTTCCACCACCATTACCATGCCAGGGAATTTAGCTAAAAGATCTTGTTTGCTGATAGAATGTGAGGGGCCAGGGTTTCTTACCGCCATATTCATGAAAATCGGCATTTGCGATTCTGAAATAGCGAAAAATAGCGAATCGCTATTCAGAAATCGCAAATCCGAATTCATGAATAATTGCGATTAAAAAAAGCGTTTCGCATGCAATCGCAAAATCCGATAGCGATCCGATTGAAATTGCGATTAATCGCAGATTAATCGCTATTTCCGCCTACCCGCGCCTGGACTGCGATCTCGCAAATAGCGATATCGCTATTTGCGATATCGCTATTTGCGAGATCGCAAACTCGCGAGATCGGGAAAACGGGAAGTCGCATTTCGAGCCCAGTGATGACATCACAACCAGGAAGCTGCCGGTTCCCACCACCATTTTGCACATTGAGGCACAGAGACAGGGAGCACATTGGAAAGCTGCAGCACATCTTGGCAAGTAAACTGATCCACAGATCCACAACCCATACCATGGCTGAGGAAGCTGCACCTGGGACCAGCAGCTCGTCTGGGAGAAAGAGAAAACTCAAATTCTCTGAGCAAGAGCTGGAACACCTAATCGAGGGGGTTGTGGCCAACCACGACCAACTGTTTGGCGCTAACTCACGGAGGGTGCCAGAAATGGAGAAGCGGCGTATATGGCAGGGGATAGCCTCAGCAGTGAACTCGGTGGGAGTGGCGGCCAGGTCCCTGGAAGAACTCAAAAAGCGGTGGTACGACCTCCGAGGCCGTGCCAAGGAGAAGGTGGCGGAGCGCCTTGGGGAGTCCTCGGGCACAGGAGGAGGAGGACCAACGGTACCACCAAACACCGCCATGGAGGACCAGGTTGAGAACACCCTGGAGAGGGAGGCCTGTGTGGGTTTCACTACACTGGACTCATCCTGCCCCACACAAGACACACAAGGTAAGTGGCATGCGACTGCGACCCTGCCCCCTATGGATGTCCATGACCAAATAGGCTCCCCCAATGTCCCATAGGCATGCCATAGTTGCACATCAAGGAATGTCCTGAAGCATTGTGGGAGATGTAGTCTGGCCACAATGTTGTAGTACCACAATGCAGCCGGTCAGGTCCCAATGCACACATAGCCACTTCCATTCAGGGAATGTCACCCAGCATGCATGTAGCAACTGCACGTCTGCCAGATGCATGCAACTAATGGTCCACCACTTACCCCCACAGGTGGCGATACCAGTGACAGTGACAGGCTGGAGATCGACGAGGGCGTCCCGGAGGTGGAGGTGCCAACACCTACCCAGGCACCAGCCCCTGCCGCTGCATCTGCACCAGCAGCAACTACCACCAGCAGCGTCCCCCCTGCAACTGGTGCAGCGCCCACATCCGCTGGCATGGCAGCCCCCATTGTGCCTCCTGCCACCACTGCTCCTCCCAGAGCCGCAGCCAGGGCAGTCACTCCTGTGCCCTCTGCATCAACTGCTACTGCCACACCAGCAGGCACACCCCCTGCGACTAGCTCACCTGCAACACCGGCGGCATTACCCCCAGCAGCTGTCGCCTCAACATCCGGGGCTGCGCCACTGTCCACTCAGCGGCCACCCTCACAATCAGGCCAGCAGGGCAGGCGTGGCAGGTCACGCCAGCGCTCCACAGCAGCTACCAGGCAGGCCAATGCTGATGGACTGGCGCGGCTCAGCATCGAGAGACGGATGCTGCGCATACACCAGCGACAGGCTCAGCAGCAGGGAGCTATTCAGCTCCAACTACACAATATTGGCCGCAACGTGGCATCTGTTGCTGCCCACATTGAAGGCATGAGGGCCGACCTGGCCGGTGTGGGAGATGGAATGGCCCGCATTGCTGCAGCCGTGGAGGCCAACACCCGTGCCATGTATAGAATGCGCGGTGGGCAACGCCGGCACCACCGCCAACTGTTGACCCAGCTTGGCACTTACAGCAGGGCAAGCTATGTGTCGGCAAATGCGACATCTCTTTTGGCGCGGCGCTGTCTGACCCAGCAGCACACTATCATCCAGTGCAGTGTGGACATGACGAGGGTGCTGGAGACCCTCACCACGGCCGTCGTGGCTCTTCACCCTCCACCTATTCCATCTGTTGTGGGGGGTGATGATGCGAGTGAGGGGGCGTCCAGCCTGAGCTCACAATCTGCCTCACAGGCCCCACTACCCACCCGCAGCACCAGGACCCCCCCATTGCCTGAAGCCCCGGAGGAGGAAGCCCCTCAGAGGCATTATGGAGGAACACGCACTAGGCACACCTAGAGAACTGTACCTCACCAATGGCACAGGCTGAGGTCAAGCCTGCCATGCACAGCAGTATGGCGTAATACTGTTTGTTGGACTAATTTGGCACAGAACCTTATATTTCATTTTGTGAATTTAACAAGTACTTTTTGTGAGAAGTTGGCCCGATATGCAGCGTTCGCTATTCTAGCGACCGCTATGTATCGTTCCAACGACCCTTATGATGATTGGTTGTAAGTCAACCTATAGACCAGCTATCCTAGTAGCGTGGATACGAGCAGTCTAAGGCTAAAGACTCGAGAGGGCGTGTTAAGCCAGCTGTTTACCACACATGTACCCCTTGAACACCCAGTGAAAGGACACCACACAAGTGTTATGAAAATAAACAGGTTATTTATTAAGATTCACAACAGCCCTGTACTCTTTATGAGGACAGGGTACTAAGCACAAACCAAATCTCTTAGGAAAATACTTTCAAGTGCACAATTAAAACAAGTGTCCGAGGACACGGAAAGTTTAGTGGTCTCGGGCGGACCCGATAAGGCAAGTCGGAAGCGAGGGACTCAGGACCCTAGAGTAAGGAGGCTATGCAGGCACCGAAATGCCGAAGTTACCTAGCCACGAGGGCTGCGGCTGCACAAGTCTTACAGGCGTCGGGGGTCTCCGCTGACGAGCCAGGAGCCGGAAGAAAAGGAGTTGCTGGCCGGCGACCAGTGATGAATAGTTCGTAGAGATCCAAGCCTGGATCAGAGGTCGGTGACACCTGAAAGCAGAGGGGACCAAGTTCGTACTACTGGCCAGTAGTCAGAGGGTACCAGGAGGGCACCGGTTGGCCGTCACCTCGACCAGGTGAGTGGGCGACGCTAGGCTCTGCAGTCTCACGGACCAGGAGGCGTTGTCGGCGACCAGGATGGAGGTGCGAGCTGTCCCACGAAGGATGATGCTGTCGGCGTCGCTGGGCCCAGGATTGGGGCAACAAGCCTTGGCAGATCTCAGGGCCACGTGGTAGGCCTAAGATGGCGTCTTGAATGGACCAGGAGGGTCCGGGTTGCTCCTCTCGGAAAAGGGAGCAAGGGCCGGTCTGGAGCAACCAGACCAGCAGCGTTGGTTGTTGGATGTCGTCAAGGAAGGACACAAGCCAGCGGCTAATGACCAGACAACGTGCTGAGCAGCGAGCAGAAGGGCCCCATGCAGATCGTGGAGATGCTGGGAGACTGCACTTCGGTGCTGGAGCGGCTCATGGTCGGGGCTTCTCGGACCCCAGAGCACTCACCAGAGAATTGCTTCGATGGTCGTGCTGGTTAAGAAAGCGTGCAGGTTTTGCTGATTGCCGGTCCCTTAAGGTCTCGTCGCACCCACAGATCACAGCTGAGCTGATGACGTGGGTAGAGGTCAGAGGTGCCAGGGAAGCCGGTTCTCGTCGAGCTGGGCCGTCGGATCCTTGAGGAAGGACTTACAGCAAACCGCAGAGTTCTTAGATGGTGCCCGCTGATGCAGGGTGACTACTCCTTAGTCACAAGGGAGAAATCTTGAGAAGAGTCTCGAATGTCCTTTCGTAGAAAGTAGTTCTTGATTCAAAGATGATCTAATTTGGAAGGGTCCCCGCTCCTGCCTTTATTCTAAAGAAAGGGGTGGGTACATGACTAGGTCCTGCCCTAAGGGTGGGACCAGGAAGGGGGGTAGTTACACCCCTCTCCTCTGCCGGACTTTCCCCAGGCCAGGGCTGGCGCCCCTGGAACTGGTTCTGACCGGCAGATGCGTAGTGAGCACCGGGGTGCCACTCCGCAGTCACCTTCTCGCAGAAGCCCTACCTACCCAGAATACACAAACCCTGTCTGGGACGGTGCGAACACCGCCCTCGACAGGAAACCCTTTGTCCGAGCGCCCCTCGCTGGAAGGACTCCCAGCAGCAGGAGGTCAGACTCGTGTCTGTGGTGGCAGCATCCATTTTGTGGAGCTGAGGCTTTAGTTAACTTTAACTGGGGTTCACAGTTACGTACATGTCGTGTCCCTCTAGAAGGGCGGAATGCTAACCTCGTTGCCAGAATTGGTGAGAGGGCAGCATCCCGATTCATATGACACCTTACTCGACATGCCTCGATAACGCGATACCGAAGTTACCGATGTGGTACGCGTTATCATGGAACAGCCATTGGGTCTTGATTCCGCAAGCTGCAACCGAGCTCGGCTCGGGCCAGAACCTAGTTCACACGAGCCCACGCACTCTGCCTTCAGGATTGTCAAGGCCTGCCATAGGAGTGACTGATAGGAACTCGGGTGTCCATGTATGGTTAGATATAGAGCTACTATACCTATAGCAAAGGGTGATTACACGACTTTGCCCCAGCTGTCATGCAGCCAGTTGTGTCAAATTTAGGAGGCCAGCCAGGGGTGGCATAATACATGCTGCAGCCCCTGGCGGCCCTGGGTGCACCTATGCCCTGTGTTACGGGGTCTGATAAGGTGGCCCAGCACCGATTGGTAATGCACCTAGGGTACATATCGTAATTTAGAAAGAGAACAGCCAGGCTGTGGGTCTGATTAGCAGGCCCACAGCCAGAGAAAGTCGTAAACCAGTGAAACAAAAGCAAAAAATCTGGGCGATCATCGGATTGCAGACCCTACTCTCCTACACTTTTATTTTGCAATTTGGCACAGAACCTTATATTTCATTTTGTGAATTTAACAAATACATTTATTTTCCTACACACATTAGCGTTGTGTCATCATTACATTTTGCATGCATTGTTGATTTGTGGGGTGATGGAAGTGGTTGTACTAGAAACTGTTCACTGTGATGTGGTTGCGACGTCTGTGCCCTTCTGCTGGGTTCTCCCCTTGTGCATGGCGCGCATGTGCAGGTGGCCGGTTGTCCCCCTCAGATTCACAGCCAGAGATGTCAACAGGTATCCGGCGCTTGGTTGCAATGTTATGTAGTATTGCGCAGACAGCCACTATGCGGCAGCACTTTGCAGGACTGTAATACATGGCCCCACCTGTCTTGTGCAGTATGCGGAACCTGCTCTTGAGCAGGCCAAATGTCCTTTCTATGCAATTCCTTGTCCGTATGTGTGCAATATTGTAGCGCCGTTGCTGGGGTGTTGCAGGGTTGAGGTATGGGGTCAGGAGGTATTCACGGAGGGCGTAGCCACTGTCACCTGAATGAGAGGAGCAGATGGTGATTGCCTGTGCTGCGCTGTTACATCTTTGCAATGTGACTTTTCATTCAAAGTGTACTTACCAAGTAGGTGTCCTTCCCCAAACTCTCCCCTGACCAGTCGTGTGTGGAGTCCGCTGTGCCGGAAAATGAAGGAGTCATGGGTACTCCCTGGGTACCGTGCGACGATGTCAGTGATGTATGTCTTGGCATTGCAGACCATCTGGATGTTGAGGGAGTGGTAGCACTTTCTATTGCGGAACATATACTCCATGCCAGCTGGTGGGCAGATGGCGACGTGGGTACAGTCTATACATCCGAGCACATGCGGAAAATGGGCTACATTGTAGAATTGTAGCTTTGTCATGTCCAATTCCTGTTGGCTGGCGGGGAATTTGATGTGACGGTGTAGCTGGGTGAGCATGGCGTCAACAAAAGGGTTGAGGCAGCGTGACATGGTGGGCTGGGATATTCCCCCAGCAGCCGCTACTACCCCCTGGAAACTTCCGGAGGCCAGGAGGTGCAGGCTACACAATACCTGCACATGTGTAGGCACAGCATTGGTACGGCTTGTTGGGTGCTGCTTCAGGGGGCCAAGGTCCTGTATTAGCTGCATTATCATTTCCCCATTCAGCCTGTATTTGGCATATATCTGCTCCCTGGTTTGGCCCAGCAAGGTGACCCGCTGGCGGAATATCCTGTCCTGGATCCTGCGTCTCCTCCGTGCTAATCGCTGTAGCCTGCGACGCCTCACCACCATGTACATTCCTGGCATTGTGGGACTCCTAATGCTGCTGCTGCTGATGGTCCTTATGTGTGATTGGTCAGGCCAGTACCTGTTGGTGATAGGTCAACGGTTTTTTGAAAGTTTTTTTTCCATGGCTTTCATGGTTACCACCTGCTTTGAGTTGTCCTTATTTTGCACGGTGCAAATTGCGATTTTTGGGTTTTTCGCTAATTGCGATTTTTCTTGAATACCGATAGCGATTATTTTGCGATTTCGCTATTATTATCGCAGAATCCGTGGTGTGTCGCTATTTCGGATTCGCTAATGCTCAGCGGCTGGGATTCTGCGAATTTATTAGCGATTTCGCAAATATGTGTTAGCGAATTCGCTATTTTGTTGTTGAATGCCGATAACGGAAATTGCGCCCGCTTTTGCGATTTCGCAGCGATTGCGGGCGCAATTTCACTTCATGAATCAGGCTGTTTGTTCTTTAAGAAATCTAATGCAGAATATTTTTCTGGTCATCTACATTAGAAAATGTATGCAGATGGCCATCAAGGACTTTGTGTTTTGAGAAAATTATGTGGATGCTGCTGTGCCTAGAAGAGTGTTGGAATCAAACAGGACCGCATGCCAGAGAGCAGCCTACCAACTAACTGATAGAGATGAAAAGCAAAGAGCTAAAGCATTATCTGTAATCAACCACAAAGTGAAAAGAGCTGGGAGAGGTAAATGATTTATCAGACAAGCCACACATTCGCACTCTTGTAGCAGCTGTGCATGAAAGCATGTGGTTGCCTCCCGGCTGGAGACTTTCACGCAGAAAGAAGTGTTCCGACAGTGGTCACGTACAATGTTAATCTTGGGCTAATGCTTGCATTTGGCAGGAGGGCCCGTCTTTGTTGCCAGGCACATTTGTGACAAAATGCAACACTTATTCTATTTCAAGAACCTTGCAGTAGGGTAACCAGATGTCAGTGCTGGGCTTCCAAGGCAAGTATGACGCACCTTAGGGGCGGCCAGACATGCTCATAAGTACTGACTAATTATAGTTTTTTAGTTAACTGTAGTGGTCTGCGAGATTCAGCCTCCCAGAAAATTATGAAGTGAGACCGGTACGTTCTCTATAAGATGCCTATGTTTTGGAATAGGTTTTTCGAGGCGCACTGGGCTCTTTTAAATGGAAGAACACCATTACAAGCAGTCAAAACACTAACAGGGGGGAAAATTCCGTTGTGGTACTCCACTCTGTATACAGTTTCCTACAGAAATCTGAATATTTTCAGTTTCAAAGAAAGCAGAGGATAATGGCAATACATTGCAATGAGACTAGGCACTGGCAAAACAAAATATAATGGCCAAGAAGCTTGAAACAAGGGATTAATGAGAATGCATAGATTGGATGCAGTTACAGTAG
Organism: Lissotriton vulgaris; assembly: GCF_964263255.1. Classification (NCBI taxonomy): domain Eukaryota; kingdom Metazoa; phylum Chordata; class Amphibia; order Caudata; family Salamandridae; genus Lissotriton; species Lissotriton vulgaris. The sequence continues at coordinate 405,700 of NW_028241798.1, forward strand.
ACAATCTGCAATTCAAAGACATGCTTTTCGATAACAGCCAGTGTTGAAAAAGCAAAAAAGCATAATATATCAAAATGGAAGGATTAAAGGCTCAGGGGACCTCGTAATATACAAGCTTCAAAATGTACCTCAACAGCACACATGTTAGACCTCAATTTCATGAGAAAATGTTTCCCCTATGTAAGTCACTTCCCCGTACATCAAACATTTCATAAATACAGTCAATAAAATAAAAGGGTTTCCACAGTAACTGAGTTCAAGATCAGTGAAATAATGAAAGAGCTTTATTACAAATTTCAAAAAGGCAGGCGATGCAGAGTCAGTATCATAAAGGCTCTCAGTAAATAGGGCAATACAGAGCAATGCAAAATCAAAAATGTGCTTAAGTCCCAAATGGGCAGCAAAATTGGAAAGAAGCATCGAGCATCCCTAGTAGAGCAGGAAAGTCTTTGGCTCGCCCCTCAAAAAACTACGGGCCCGGTTCACAAAGGTAAACTGAGACGAAAGTCTAACTCTATGGCTTTTGGTATTCACAAAGGGCACTTCTGAGTAGTAAAAGTTAGACTTTTGCCTCAATGAAACTTAAGTTTTAGTCTTAAGTAAACTGAGACAAAAGTCTAACTTCACAACTTGTAAGTGCCCTTTGTGAATTGCGAAAGTCGTAAAGTTAGACAAAAGTCTAACTTCACAACTTGTAAGTGCCCTTTGTGAATAGTGAAAGTCGTAAAGTTAGACAAAAGTCTAACTTCACAACTTGTAAGTGCCCTTTGTGAATAGTGAAAGTCGTAAAGTTAGACAAAAGTCTAACTTCACAACTTGTAAGTGCCCTTTGTGAACTGTGAAAGTCGTAAAGTTAGACAAAAGTCTAACTTCACAACTTGTAAGTGCCTTTTGTGAATAGCGAGTCGTAAAGTTAGACAAAAGTCTAACTTCACAACTTGTAAGTGCCCTTTGTGAATTGTGAAAGTCGTAAAGTTAGACAAAAGTCTAACTTCACAACTTGTAAGTGCCCTTTGTGAATAGCGAAAGTCGTAAAGTTAGACAAAAGTCTAACTTCACAACTTGTAAGTGCCCTTTGTGAATTGTGAAAGTCGTAAAGTTAGACAAAAGTCTAGCTTCACAACTTGTAAGTGCCCTTTGTGAATTGTGAAAGTCGTAAAGTTAGACAAAAGTCTAACTTCACAACTTGTAAGTGCCCTTTGTGAATAGCGAAAGTCGTAAAGTTAGTTTTGGTCTCAGTTTACCTTTGTGAATCAGGCCTAAGAATCTTTTTTTGTATATGAAATGAACATAACTGAAAAATGACTATGATGTATAATATATTTAGCAAATCAGAGCACGGTTTCATAAAGCATCATATTTCCTTAGTGCCAAGCACTATCCCACTACGATGGATCTGCCCCCTTATTGCTAATGTACTCAGGAGATGCTAGAATGAACTAGATACATAAACAACAGCATGTTATATGAAAGAATAGTGCATAGTGACCCAGCAGAAAGACCTTGAAGAAATAGTTGCAGTTTTGTGACTGAAAAAGTTCATCTAAAAGAGCATGAACAATGGAACTTGAATTAAATAATATTATACTTGGCTACTTGCTGAAATAATGACAGTCAGTAAGATGTGCAGGAGAAAGACAATGGTGACATTCATTTTGAAGATCATGGTGGCTAGGCCCAAATCGACGTCTTCATGACAAGAGTCAATAAAATTAACTTCTACACAGAATAGGAGAAATCGTTTAACAAACAATAGTAACATATTAGTGTGTACTTGTGTAATTAAGTGTTAACATACATCTCCTGATTGGGAGAAATTGGTTTGTGGTTGAGGAAGATGAAACCCTCCTCAAGCAACAGCCACAATCCTTGTCAGGATGACCCATGAAAAGACACTAAATTAACCTGTGCTCAACCATGTGGTAGTTTGGCACAAAAAAGACAGGTTTAACTTATAGGCAATGTGTAAAGTATTTATGCAACACTTCAAATAGCAATAAAGTGATAACACAACACATGAAAAATCCCACAACTATTTAGAAAAATAGACCAAATGTTCATCAATTATTCAATACCAAAATGTCAAAAGTCCAATCAGTTGAACCTGATATATGCAATTTGAAAGATTTAAGCTAAGCATAGCACCAAAAGGCACAAAACACTGCGCGCAGTATTTCTGGTTGAGTGAGACCAGGTGAAAGTCACGCATTCAGACCAACCATAATGGAGCATGGGCTGCATACAGGGACCATGTTAGTCAAATTTAAAAGTTACCTTCTAAAGTCCAGTGCCAATACATCTGTTTGCAGGGGAGGAGACTGTGAGACAGAGGGAGAGCGCTGCAGATGGTCGTCGCTGTAGCACAAAGTGCAGGCCAGGTTTCACGGACAGTCATTGCTGTAGTGAGAAGCAGGGGCAGCATTAGGCATGTGCAAGCTGTGCACCTGCACAGAGCCACCAAACCCCAGGGGCCACCACACCAATATATATCCTTAATATAATAATCCTCTGAGGATGGATACATATTTGCGTGGCGGACCCTGGCAGGAATTTGTCGGCCTCCGGCTCTGTTCCACTTCCAAACACCCTGACCCATCTTCTTCACTGGCCTCCATGCTCCGCCACGCCCAGACCCCCTCTTCCAGGGCCCCCACCTACGCTCCCTGCTCAGGGCCATCATGAGCCTAGAGTCGCCCCTGTGAGAAGATCCTGTTTGGGGTCGCCTACGGTCCTTGCTGGAGATCCACGTTGGTGGTCACAGCAGGCTGTCAATGCTGTAACGGGAAGTAGAAATATTGCATTGCAGGTCCTCGCTGGTGGTCCCTGTAGCTTGATGAGTCCGGTCCACTGGAGCTTCATGTTAACCGTTGGCATGCACCACAAGATCTTGGCGAGAACCGACCTATTCACATTTGTTAATAACATCAGGATTTTCCCTTTTCTTCAAGGACAATGATGCCGCCCCAATGGCCCAGGACCTGTGGGGCACTTCTTGGAGATCAGAAAATCACTCCAGCAGAGGCCAGCAGTCCTCCAGCAGGTCTAGATGCAGGTTCAAGTCCAGGCAGCAGGTCAGCAGGGAGGCCTCTGGAGCTTGTATGTCCCTGTGGCTCTAACAGGAGATCAGTCAGCTGCCCCTTTAAGTCACTTCAGCCTGGTGTAAAGGGCGCAGGTTCAGTCTTTCTTCCCAGCAAACTGGGCAGACCTCAAGCATCGGGGAATCAGGGGGTATTTCTTCTGTAGTATACTGTCAGATCTCACGGCGGGGTCTAGACGCGAACCCTGCCTTGAGGCGCAAATATGTACCTAAAAACTACATTTCCCATGTTTCCAGGGTCCGCGCGCGCGACGCCCGTGGTGATGACGTCACACGCGCAGAGAACATTACCGGCGAAGGAACAGAAGCGCCCGCCGTTGATTCTGGTTGTGTGCGGTAAGACTACGAGAGTTACCAGCGTATCCTTTTGTGATTATCCTCTGAGCCGGCTGGTGAGTACTTTAGAAGCGTTCCGCTTCTGTCTGGGGGTGGCGTCGGTTGGCGCTTCCCATTCCTGTGGAGTCCTCGGCTGAGGCTCTTGTTTTCACTTTCGTGTGGGATGCCGTTGTACTTAGCGGCATCTTCAGTGTTTGCAGTTGTGAGGAATATTCGAGTGAGCACTTTATTTCAGTGAACTGCCATTGTATGCTCAGGTGTTTACCTGGCTTCCTAACTCACATTGCGATTGTTCTTGTCACTCGTATCCACCTTGTCTACATCCTCTTCAAAGGGGAATATCGGAATTACCTGCATTGAGACTCTGTATTCCAAAAAGTGCCTAATTAACTTTGGGGAATACTGGCAAACTGAAGACGTGATTAGTCTTGCTTGGCTTCTGTGTATATCTCGCTTCAGGATCCAGGACTATTGTTTGCTCCTTGTGTGCAGTATCGAGTGTTGCCTGGTGATGTAACCGGGCAATACAAATACGGGGTATAAGACAATAACAATTGTCTTCTTTTCTTTACTTTTGACAACAGGGGCTTATGCGCTTCGCCTGGCAGGCTAACTTCCATACTGACCCCTGTTGAAGCCCTATTTTGACATTCATGTTGGTATGTACTTTATACTGTTGTGTTTAATTTACTAGAACCTTGCTGAGGGAAGAAACTGACCATAGGGTTCTTGTATTCTAGAAATATCTTCAAGTACAACTTTTCTGATTGCCAGGCAAAGCCAACCAATTATTCCTTTCCAGGTATACAGCATTCACTTCACACTAGGGTGGGGATACAGGTTACTACTAAGTGAATTGTATATGAGTCTGTGCTTGTCTCATGGTGCCTTGTTCTCGTTTCAGCTTCCCTTCCCCGCTGCTCCCTTCCTACCCTTCCTGATTATCCCTCGCTCGATCATTCCTGTGTGTCTGTTCACATTCAGACCCAGGGGCTGTCGAGAGGTGGACCCCATAGAGCATCGTGAGATCCTGAGGACCCTTGGACCTGACAGAATCAACGGCCCAAGAAATTTAGTCCTCCCGATTTCACGATACAATGTCCACTATGGATGATATTTTGGCAGCCCTGGCGCTGGTCCAAACAGAGTTGCAAGCATCTAGGACAGAGACTGCTGCATTGCAGGCTCAAGTGGATAGGTTGAGTCGTAACCCTTTCAGTGCTGGTACTCAGCAGGCCTCTTCTGTCGTAGTGGAAGTTCCCGCCCCGATCCCCCTGGCCCCTCCAGAACGTTTCCATGGGGATAGCGGTAAAGTGCAGGTTTTTCTTACGCAAGTGTTATTGCATTTTTCCTGCAAGCCCAAGGTATTTAATACCAATCACGCCAGGGTAGCTTTTCTCATCTCGTACTTAGCGGGAGATGCTGCACAATGGGCAGTACCTTCGGGTTTTAGTTTGCGCGGTACAAGATGCAAAATAAATAAATAAATAAATAAATACCATTAGTGAAAAGAGATGATCCATTGTTAAGGGACTGGGAGGCTTTTCGGGCTGATTTTGAGAAGACTTTCAATCGCAGGTCAGCTACACTAACAGCAGACAGGGAGTTGCTAGGTCTGAAACAGGGTAATAGAGATTTGATAACCTACCTCAACGATTTTAGAAGGCTTATCGCGGAAACGGATTGGCCTGAAGAAAAAAGACATGCCATTTTCTATAATGGTCTCACAGAGGAAATGAAGGATGTACTTGCTCAGATTGATCCTCAGCCCAGTACCTGTGAAGACATGATCAGCCTAGTCTTGAGGCTAGATCATCGCCTGAGTGATCGTAAGGGTGACAACCGAAGAAAGGATCAGGTAACCCCAAGATTTGAGAATCCCAGAGGGCCAGAGGGGGCAAGCCAATCCAAACCTGAACCCATGGAAATAGGAGCCCTGAGGTCTCCGTTAACTACGGAAGAAAGGGAGTATAGACGAAAGAAAGGCTTGTGTCTATATTGTGGTCGGAAGGGACACTTCATTCGGGAATGCCCTAACAGGAACAAAACAAGAACAGAGTACAAGAAGGTGTCTGTGGTGTCAGCGGAACCAGAGTCGGGAAACGAGAAAGCTTGAAGGTGGAGGAAGGGAGTCCTTCAAGTACGTTCATCATCCCTTCATTGGACGGAGTTGAGAGACGAGACGGTCTACATTTTTTTGTGGATGTTCGGTTGGATGTACAAGGGAAGACACTAACGATAAGAGCTATGTTGGATTCGGGAGCAACCGGGTGTTTTATGGATCATGCCAAGGCCATCGGGTTAGGACTAGCTCTAGTAGAAAAAGAGATTCCCGAAGCAGTGTATGCCGTGGATGGCAGAAAATTTGATTCAGGTCCTATCCGACTGCAAACCAGGGAGCTTGGTATGACAATGGTTGCTGAACATCAGGAAATATTGTATTTTAATATCATTCATGCACCTCAGTACGGAATGATTCTGGGTCTTCCATGGTTGCGTAGACACAACCCCACCATAGATTGGGAAAATCAAACCTTACACTTCACGTCGGATTACTGTCAACAAAACTGTTACCCTGTGCAATCAGGACCTGCGTCTGGTTTAGCTAGTATACATCACATAGCTACCGCGGCTGAACAGGATGTAGAACTTCCATTTGAGTATCGAGAATTGGCGGAGGTATTCAGCGAAAGGAAGGCAGAAACATTACCACCACACCGGTCTTACGACTGCCAAATTGATCTGATTCCAGGGGCTAAGATCCCAGCGGGGCGAGTGTATGCACTTACTGAGCCGGAAACCATACATCTCCGTGAATACTTAGATAAGCTCTTGAAAATCGGCTTTATCAGAGAATCCAAATCCCCAGCAGCCTCCCCGTTGTTCTTCATCCCGAAAGCTAATGGAGAACTCCGTGCTTGTGCAGACTATAGGGCTCTAAACGCCATTACAGTCAAGAATAAATATCCCCTTCCCCTCATCAACGTGTTGTTGGAACAAGTTAAAGATGCAGTTGTTGTTACGAGACTGGATCTCAAGGGGGCGTATCACCTGGTTCGGATGCGTTCAGGCGATGAATGGAAGACGGCCATCAAGACCCGTTTTGGGCTTTACGAGTACTTGGTGATGCCCTTCGGGCTCTGTAATGCGCCAGCCGCCTTCCAGTTTTTCCTAGATGATGTACTCAAAAACTATCTAGATCGTTTCGTTGTTGTGTACATTGACGACATCCTGATCTATTCCAACAGCACAGAACAACATGTAGAACATGTGAAGGCTGTATTGAGAACATTATTGGAACACCATCTCTACTGCAAACTCAGCAAGTGTGAGTTTAACTCTACATCGGTGGAGTTCCTAGGGGTGGTGCTCACACCTCATGGTCAGGAAATGTCTGAAAGAAAGATCCTAGCAGTAAAGAACTGGCCCATACCCAAGTCTGTAAGGGACATTCAATGTTTCATCGGGTTTGCGAACTTTTATGGTCGGTTCATTGAAAACTTCTCAGCAATGGCCTCCCCAATGACAAGGTTATTAAGGAAGAAGGTGCCATTTGAATGGACGGATGATGCTCAGAAAGGTTTCGATGACCTAAAGAAGGCTTTTGTTTCTGCTCCTGTGCTGGTGCACGCTGATCCCAGTAGACCTTTTATCGTAGAAGCGGATGCTTCTGACTCTGCGGTAGGAGCTGTATTGTCCCAACGTCATTCTGATACCGGGCAGTTACATCCTGTAGCTTACCTCTCTCGCACCCTGAATTCGGCGGAGCAGAATTACGTAATTGCTGAAAAAGAGTTGTTGGCAATAAGAACCGCTTTTCTGGAATGGAGACATCACTTAATGGGAGCAAGACATGTAGTAACTGTGTTTACCGATCACCGTAATCTGCAATACATGGCTGCTGCACGCCATCTAACACCTAGACAAATGCGTTGGATGATGCATTTTGCGGACTTCGACTTCATTGTCACATACCGACCAGGAAAGGATAACAGAAAGGCGGACGCATTATCAAGGCAATTCGCCAAGACGGAACAGATCGACGCAAGGGAGGAGTCCATAATCGACCCAAAGAAGGTGATCGGCGTCACCTGTACCCAGATGTTCCTAAGAAGTGTTATTAGAAACATCCAGAATGACGAATGGAAGAAATGGTTGGGTGAACACAACGAGTGGAAGATGGTTCAGGGTCTTCCGATGAGACAGAGACAGCTGTTGTTGCCCATTCAAGCCTTAAGAAAGCAAGTGTTTCAGTGGTGCCATAGTGCGCCGTATGCGGGCCATAACGGAATCAGTAAGACTCTGGAACGAATACTAAGACAGTTCTGGTGGCCTAACATTAGGAAAGACGTGGCTGAGTGGGTGGCTGAGTGTCCTATATGTAGTCAAATGAAGGTACAACACTCCAGACAGGCAGGATTGCTACTGCCACTTCCCACTCCTGAGTTGCCTTGGGAAAACATTTCCATGGATTTTGTGGTGGGCATGCCGAAAGATCAGGGGTGCACTGCCATTTTGGTGGTGGTTGACTATTTAACCAAAATGGCTCATTTCATCGCCTGTAAACAGGTTCCTTCAGCTAGCGTGTTAGCCAGACTTATTCTCACCAACATAGTAAGGCTACATGGGTTACCCCGTGTGATAATCTCAGATAGAGGCAGTCAGTTCACCGCCAGGTTTTGGAAGACATGGTGCAAAGCCTTAGGAATAACATCTAGTACCTCTACGAGCTTCCATCCTCAGACCGATGGGCAAACTGAAAGGGTCAATCAAACACTGAAGCAGTACCTGAGATACTATGTTGAGGTCACTAAGGAAGATTGGGTAGACAGATTATGGCTAGCTGAAATAGCCTATAACAGTGCAGTACATGGTTCCACCCAAACCGCTCCGTTTTTTAGCACCTATGGTTTCCATCCTAATTTCCTGCCTTTTCACCATCCTGCATCAGCCACCCCTGTCCCTGAAGTACATGAAAGACTACAAATCATTCGTAAGACATGGCAGCATGTCAAGAGTCAGTTACGCCAGACCAAGGCGAGGTACAAGGCCTATTAGGACAAGCACAGACAAGCAGGGCCAGTATACAAGGTGGGTGATTACGTCTGGTTGTCCACCAAAAACATACGCTTTAAGCGTTATAGTGTGTTCAATCCTAAATATATAGGCCCGTACAAGATTATCAAGCTAATCAATCCTGTGGTGGTTAAGCTGGCTCTGCCATCTTCCTTACGCATTCATCCTGCCTTTCACGTGTCTTTGGTGAAACCCACGCGAATGCACAGAAAACTGGTTCCTGCTGAGGTTGTCGCGGATAACGAAGAAGACTATGAGGTGAGAGGAATTGTGGACTCTAAGATATACCGCACTAGATTGTGGTATTTGGTGGCTTGGAAGGGTTATGGTAATGAAGAAAACTCCTGGGAACCTGCATCCAATGTCCATGCACCCAAGTTTGTGAGGATGTTCCATCAACGCTTCCCGACCAAACCCTGCCTCTGTCAGTGTTCTTCGGGAGAGGGATGTACTGTCAGATCTCACGGCGGGGTCTAGACGCGAACCCTGCCTTGAGGCGCAAATATGTACCTAAAAACTACATTTCCCATGTTTCCAGGGTCCGCGCGCGCGACGCCCGTGGTGATGACGTCACACGCGCAGAGAACATTACCGGCGAAGGAACAGAAGCGCCCGCCGTTGATTCTGGTTGTGTGCGGTAAGACTACGAGAGTTACCAGCGTATCCTTTTGTGATTATCCTCTGAGCCGGCTGGTGAGTACTTTAGAAGCGTTCCGCTTCTGTCTGGGGGTGGCGTCGGTTGGCGCTTCCCATTCCTGTGGAGTCCTCGGCTGAGGCTCTTGTTTTCACTTTCGTGTGGGATGCCGTTGTACTTAGCGGCATCTTCAGTGTTTGCAGTTGTGAGGAATATTCGAGTGAGCACTTTATTTCAGTGAACTGCCATTGTATGCTCAGGTGTTTACCTGGCTTCCTAACTCACATTGCGATTGTTCTTGTCACTCGTATCCACCTTGTCTACATCCTCTTCAAAGGGGAATATCGGAATTACCTGCATTGAGACTCTGTATTCCAAAAAGTGCCTAATTAACTTTGGGGAATACTGGCAAACTGAAGACGTGATTAGTCTTGCTTGGCTTCTGTGTATATCTCGCTTCAGGATCCAGGACTATTGTTTGCTCCTTGTGTGCAGTATCGAGTGTTGCCTGGTGATGTAACCGGGCAATACAAATACGGGGTATAAGACAATAACAATTGTCTTCTTTTCTTTACTTTTGACAACAGGGGCTTATGCGCTTCGCCTGGCAGGCTAACTTCCATACTGACCCCTGTTGAAGCCCTATTTTGACATTCATGTTGGTATGTACTTTATACTGTTGTGTTTAATTTACTAGAACCTTGCTGAGGGAAGAAACTGACCATAGGGTTCTTGTATTCTAGAAATATCTTCAAGTACAACTTTTCTGATTGCCAGGCAAAGCCAACCAATTATTCCTTTCCAGGTATACAGCATTCACTTCACACTAGGGTGGGGATACAGGTTACTACTAAGTGAATTGTATATAAGTCTGTGCTTGTCTCATGGTGCCTTGTTCTCGTTTCAGCTTCCCTTCCCCGCTGCTCCCTTCCTACCCTTCCTGATTATCCCTCGCTCGATCATTCCTGTGTGTCTGTTCACATTCAGACCCAGGGGCTGTCGAGAGGTGGACCCCATAGAGCATTGTGAGATCCTGAGGACCCTTGGACCTGACATATACACAGGTCCAGAAGTGTACCGAAGAGTGGGTTTTCAGGTGCACATTTTTTACTTAGTGCCACTTTGATTGTCTTCCTACAAAGGTGTCTAGAAAGACCTGCCTCCGTGCCAGGTCATAGTCTGTCTAGGGGCACAATAGGCTGGTTGAATTCCTTTCTGTGTGAGCTGTGCCAGTGCCTTTGAAGTGCAAGTGTGATAGTTGGCAGCCCCGCCTCCTAACATGTCATAGATCGCCATTCCTGCCAACACCGAGACCCTCCTTTGTGATACTGTCTGGGAGGAATACACAAAGGTCAACGATCAACTACACCTACCTATGTGAAGCAGGATACAGCCTGCAGGCATCAAAGATGGCCCACTTTGTAAAAGTGAAATTTTCAGAATTGTGACTTAAAAACCAACTTTACTGTTAAAGATCATTGTAAATTACAATTCCTCAAACACCAAATATGATATTCTTACCTGCTCCCACACATTAAATGTAATAAGGTAACCCAATATTATCCTATGAGATAGGTAGGCCTTGCAAAAGTAAAAAACACATTTGAGAGTTTTTCACTACCAGCACATGTAATACCTAAAAGGACATGTCCAGCTTTTAAATACAGCATACCCTGCCCTTTGGTCTGTTTAGGGCCTTCTCTAAGAGTGACTTATATGTATTAAAAAGGAAGGTTTAGGCCTGGCAAATGGATTATTTTTCCAGATTGAAACAGCAGTTTAAAACCGTGCATAGGCTCCAATGGCAGGCCTGAGACATGTTTTAAGTAGCTACTTAATTGGGTGGAATGATACATTCCCCATGCCCACTAGAATAATTATATTTACTGGCACTGGGTATATGGAATACTACTTTACTAGTAAATCAAATATGTCAATCAGGTGTAGGCCAATTTTTCCATGTTTTAGAGAGTGAACGAATGCAATTTAGCCCTGGTTAGCAGTGGTAAAGTCCTAAGGCCAACAAAATCATATTTATAAAAACAGTAAGGGACAGGCAAAATGTTTGGGGGAAGACCACCCTAAGGCTCTCAGAACCAACGCAAAGAATGTCATGAAACTCCTTTGTGACCAAAGCTTTCCAAAGTCCTGGGCCGCTTCAAAAACATATTGGCTGTCTTTATAGAACGTCACATTCAAGTCTTCTGTAAGACAATAAGCTCTCATAAATGCAAACAATTGCACCACTTCTGCTGAGGTTACATTTGACAGATATGATGCTTCAAGATTTCAGAATTGAAACATACTTCATAGGTAGCTTTCAGTGCATCATGATGGTCTCTTGAATATGAACCATCAACAAGCAAAATCAGGTCAGCCATTTCAAGGAGTATATCTTTAATGCTTGGCCCTGCCTTGGAACATACCTCCATTTTGCACATTACCACTGCTGCTGCTATTTTTTATATTGACTGTTAGATTTTAAATTGTGAATTAGCTTAATAAATTTTACTAGATAACGCTCTTGATTTTATTTTAAAACCAATTGAGTTGGGGGACTGACCGGTGACGGTATTGTAGAGGGGGTACTGCCGGTCACGGTCATTTCATAAAAGGTGATACGGGACCGCCATCTTCGGGATCTCGGAAGGCAGCGCTCTAGTTGATGGCCCGGGAAACACTTAAAAGGAGTATTGGTGCGAGGGTGCAGCGGGTGCGCCGCTGGCGCGCCAAAGGCGCGCCCAAGGCAAGCCTGTCTACACCCGTCTGCGTTCAGCCCGCGCCAGGACCCCTGCCCATTCACCATCGGGTAAATCAGCGACACTAACGTATTCCAGAAATAGGTTAGTACAGTTAAATACATTGGGCAGGAAACCAGATTGTGTATGCTTTTCCTTAGATGAAAGAGCACGGATAGAATTTACTAACTGCCCTCAATTTAACATTGCTCTTCCCGTGCCATTGTTCACTAAAAGTACTGGAGGATCACTAGAACGGGCATGTACTATGAGTGATAGTTCGCAAGAAGTAAAAGGGCTTTTACTCAATCCCCGTTCACTAGTTAAACACAGTATCGAATGTGCCACCCTGATAGAGGACCTGGGAGTGAAAGTGGCCTTTATCACTGAAGCCTGGACGGATGCAGCCTTGGGACCAGACATGATCAAGGCCTCGCCCCCAGGTTTTCTCTGTCATACTGTGAATAGGCAGGATAAGAAAGGAGGGGGGCTGGTAGTCATCTATCACGACTCCATTAATGCTACATTTGAAACGGTTAGAAGAGGGGGGGCAAAGCTTTGGCCTTCGCTCTCTCCCTTTCACAACAGGTGAAATTCAGAGGGGTCCTGGTGTATAGACCACCGGGCCCTAGGAAGTCTTTTATAGATTTGATCAGTAACCTTATGGAGGAAGACATAAGCGACAGATCCTTTACCATAATGGGTGATTTTAATTTTCACCTGGAGACTACTTCAGGCTCAGATACTATGGAGCTGTTAGAACTTATGAATGGGTTGGACCTAACACAGTTAGTTGCAGGGGCCACCCATACTGCTGGGCATAGGTTGGCTGGGATTTTTTCAAACTATGCACATATGTCGGTCTTAGAGGTGCGACCTGTAGCCTGGTCAGACCACGCAACAATAATATTTAAGGTTGTTTTGCCCGACAGTCAGAAACATGAAAAGCCTCTAACGAGGATTAGACACATTTGGACGTGGAATAGTATTGACTGTAAAGACTTGTCAGATCTTCTGGAGCCTAGTTTGCCCTCTCTAATCTGTGATGTGGAAGAGGCCACAACTAGATTTATTTCCTGGGTCATTAATGCTTTTGATAAGCTTGCGCCAAAGAAATCCGTATACCCTAGAAGGGTCTACCCTTCCGCCCCAAGGTATACTCCTAAATTAAAAACTCAGAAAGGTATTTGCAAGCATCTCGATCGGGACTGGAGGAAGGAGTATAAGGTGGAGCGTTCAACACTATATCTCATAATATTCTGCTCGAACGGCTTGCTAAAATTAGTCTTGTGAGTACGGCACTGGCCTGGCTAAGAAGTTTCCTATCCAACCGGTTTCAATCGGTTAGTATGGGTACATTTCGTTCGGTGGAAACTGAGATTACTAAGGGGGTGCCACAGGGCTCTTGCTTGAACCCAACTCTTCTTAACATCTATGTGGCCCCCCCTAGCGAAAATCTTGAGAGAGTTCGGTTTCATCTCTGTATCATACGCGGATGATACCCAGCTCCTGTTTCCTTTTAAAACTCTAACCGACGAAGTGAAAACTTCTTTTTCCAAAGGCATGAAGGCGGTAGCAAATTGGATGGCTTCTAATTGCTTACACTGCAATGTGGGCAAAACGGAAGTTGTACTCTTTGGGGAAGCAAAGATCTTATGGACCCCAGACTGGTGGCCGCAAGACCTTGGCCCAGTCCCAGACCCCAAAATGGTTGTGAAAAATCTAGGAGTTCGCTTGGATTGTGAACTCTCTTTTAAGCAACATTGTAACATCATTGTGGGTTCCTGCTTCCATGTCATCGGCATGTTGCGAAAGGTCTTCCCCCTGTTGCTAGATTATACCAGAAAAACTTTGGTGCAAGCTCTGATACTTAGTCGTATCGACTATTGCAATGGCCTCCTGTTATCGGCCAACGATGGAGTACTAGCCAAACTCCAGATGATTCAAAACACCGCGGCTAGGCTAGTTTTAAATGCCCCCCCTAGAACACCATCTAAACCTCTCCTGGAGAAATTGCATTGGCTCTCAGTCCGTAACAGGGTAAAATTCAAGACCTGTTGTTTAATACACAAGAGCTTAAATGGACTAGGGCAATTGCACTGGAGAGATAAATTCATTCCATATAATCAGGCTCGGTCTCTTAGGTCCAGTAACCAACTTCTCTTGAGGGTTCCGGCTGTGAGAAAGACCAGACTGTGTGGTAAGGCCTTATCCGTAGTTGGGCCGACTCTATGGAATAAGTTACCCCTTGAGCTGAGGCAATGTTCGGAACATCTGAGCTTCAGAAAGAAGCTCAAAACATTGTTGTTTCAGAACTAAATTACTATCCATAGACTGTCTGACTATGCTTCTGGTGTTTTTGGGCGCAGAGATACTCTGATAAAGAGTCGATTCAAGCGCGTTATAAACCCGCAAATAAACAAAATAAATAAATAAATGCAAACGGAATCGGACAAGGACAAATTACAGACTCCCATGAAACCTACTAGCAGTGAAATTCATAACACTACACAACAAATTATTTATTTATTTATTTGGGCATTTATTAAGCGCCTGGTTACGCCACTGGCGTGTCCCCGCGCTGTGATAAGTGAAGTGGCTGCCCCCCCCTCCCACAGAAGGCTACCTGCTGAAAAGGTATGTTTTGAGTTTCTTCCTGAACAGGACTTCAGAGGGTTCTAGTCGCAGTTCCAAAGGAAGAGCATTCCAGCGCCTGGGAGTGAGGTATCTAAAGGATCTGCCTCCCATACGCACCTTCGATACTCTAGGGACTTTTAACAACCCAGTCTGCGAGGACCGTAGACTGCGTGTGGGCTCACAGCGAGTTACCAGACTCTGGAGCGGTGCAGGTGTTTTACCGCTCAAGATTCGGTGGCATGTAGCAAGGGCCTTAAACTCCACTCTCCTCTCAATTGGAAGCCAATGGAGGGCCCGCAAAGCTGGTTTGGCAGATGACCTCCTCGGGAGCCTTAGTACAAGCCGCGCTGCAGCATTTTGAAGAACCTGCAGGCGGCCCATGACCTTGCCTGTGGCCCCCAGATAAAGCAGATTCCCATAGTCAAGTCGGGAGGTGACGAGGGCGTGCACCAGCGTCCTTCGAGCAGAAATAGGGAGCAGATCTAACACTTTCCTTAAGGCTCTCAGGACACCAAAGCATACCCCCGCCACCCGACCGACCTGGGGACCAAAGGCAAGGTCCTTGTCCAGCCACACGGCAAGGTTCCTGGCCTCACGGCAGGGAACAGGGACCTCGCCAAAACAGGGCGGCCACCACGCCGACGACCAGGCAGACGGCCCACCCCCCACCACGAGCACCTCACTCTTGCTACCGTTCAGTTTTAAACAGTTTGTGGACATTCAGGCAGCAAGATCTTGCATGCAGTTCCTGAAGATGTCCTCTGCAAGGCCGGGTGCACGCGATAGGGAGATGACCAACTGCGTGTCATCGGCGTAGGACACCAGACGAAGACCGTATCCCTACACGATGGCCGCCAGGGGGGAGACGTAGATATTAAATAGGGTTGGGCTCAGAGACGAGCCCTGAGGCACGCCCTGGCCCAACTCAATCTCCCTCGAGTAGCATTCACCCAATCTGACTCGAAAACACCTGTCAGACAGGAAGGACTTGATCCAGCCAAGCGCCGCTCCTGTAACCCCACCTTCATTCAGACACTGTAGCAAGGTGGAGTGTGCTACAGTGTCGAACGCTGCGCTTAGGTCGAGTAAGATCAAAGCCATAGTTTGGCCCTCGTCCACACCCTGTCGTAGCGCTTCAACCGCCACGAGAAGTGCAGATTCCGTCGAATGACGGGGGCGGAAGCCAAATTGCGAGTCGTGGAGAAGCGAAGCCGCCTCCTCGAACTGCATAAGCTGTACATTGGCTATTTTTTCTGCCACCTTTGCCAAGTAGGGCAAGAGGGAGATAGGGCGGAGGTTGTCCAGTTTTTCAAAACTGACCTTGGCCTTCTTCTGCAGAGGAAGTACCACTGCTTGCTTCCAGGCATTCGGGACAACCTGGGACTTAAAGGAGGTGTCCAATAAGTAGCGAACATAGGGCTCAAGTACTGGCAAGCTGCCCTTCAACCGACTAGGGGTGGTTGGGTCTCTTGGGGAGCCGGATTTTATCGAACCACAGATACGGAGAAGTTCCTCAGTAGGGGGAGTGACGAAAGTGGTTAATCGTTGTTCCCATTTAGTTTTAGTGGCTTCCGGATGTCTTGGACCGTTATCTACCCTCTGGGGAAAGGAATTATAGATGTTAGTAACCTTGTTTGCAAAGAACTCAGCAATGCGGTCACAGCCCTCCGTCGTGCAGAGTTTCTTAGGCACCGCGGCGGGTTTCCCTACCGCAATGGACTTATAGATAGAGAAGAGTTCCTTGGTGGACTGCTCAGCTTCTTCTATCTTATTGCAGTAGTACAATGATTTACCCTTCCTTATCAATTTGTGGTAGTTGCGCCTGCAGTCTGTGTATTCTGTTTTGGCAAGGGTTGAGTAGGCAATCCTCCATTGCCTTTCAGCACGTTTACATGCTGCTTTGGCCGTCCGCATGTCCTCGTTGTACCAAGGAGCCGATCTCTGTGCTCGGCCCCCCATTTTAGCCACACCAAGTGGTGCCACCCGGTCCAGGGCTTCCGTAATTCGTTGGTCTAGATTAGAATTAATTTCATCTACCCCTTCACCTCCAGGATGACCCTTCTCAGTTAGCGATTTACAAAAGGGGGTGGTGATGTTAGTGCCAGATTGAACTCGGCTTGGGAGAACGCTGCCCATCTCCGCCTAGGGTGTTTGTCAGCGGGGGGGTCGCTGGGCCGTGGTCCCTGCATTTCGATGGTGAAAGGGACGAGGAGATGATCAGACCATGGGATGGGGATCGGAATTTGGGCATCCACTTGGTTCCAGTTTGCGAAAACCGGGTCAAGAAGGTGGCCCAGCTTGTGGGTAGGGTGCTGTACCTTCTGTTCAAACTGTAAACTTGCCATTGTATGACCGAAATCGCTCGCCACCCTATCCGTAGGGGTATCTAAATGCAAATTAAGGTCACCTAAGACAAGGTATTTATCCGTGCGTAATGCGGCCTCTGTGACGCCTTCCACTAACTTCTCAATAAAGGTTGCAGTGGAGCCCGGCGGGCGATAAATTAGAAGGCCTTTCAGGGTGAAATAGCCATTTATTGAGATGGAAAACGCACCTGCTTCGCTATCATCAATCAAGATGCGTTCTAGCTGACATTGGTAGTCTTGTCTAGCAACTATGGCTATGCCACCCCCTCTCCCCCGTATTCTGTCTAGTCTTTGCAGACAGTAACCCTCTGGGATGGCTTCAATGATCTCCGGCATGGAGTCCTGGTCTAACCAAGTCTCCGTGAGGAAAAGCAGATCCCATTGCTTTCCACTGAGGAGGTCGTGAATGGCCTCTGATTTGAGCCTTCTCTGTAGTGAAGGTAAAGTTACAGTGGCTACAGCCCACGTTGTTTCCAGCCTCTATACTGTGTGAGCAGGGTCCACAAAGCTCACTGCGGAGGAGAAGAAGTTCATCTCTACTCCAACTAGTACGATGTAAAAAAGGGGCAGGGGGTATGGCCCTGGGCCGCTGTCGGCCGCGGACGGGCGCAGACGGGCTTAACTCAGGCGCAACTCCGGCGCGCCTTCGTCGCGCCCGCTGCGCTCGTCCGCTGCGCTGCCTACAGCACATCCGCCTTATATCCCCCCCAGCGTCCCAACAACTAGAGCGCTGCTGTTTCCTGCCGGAAGTGTCTGGCTCGGACCCTCCACGCCCTCTGCTCAAACGGTGCTAGTCACCGGCGTCAGACCGAGGCGGGAGGGAGGGGCGAGTCCAGCACTCCGTTGCTAGGCAGCAGCACCTGTTTGTCCGCTTTGAGAGGCTCTGCCGAGCAAAATGCGGAAGTCACAGAAATCTCGCTGTGCGAAGCAGCTTACACGAAGCCAGGTGAGGAGAGTAAGGTTGTGAAGGTTTAAAAAGTTTAAAAAGCGCTCACGCGCTATAACAGCATGCGAGTGAATACGCTAGTAAATACGCTAGTGCGCTTCAGTAAAAAGCGGTAGGGACACTGCCACTGCCCACTTACCAAACTGTACAAATAGAACAAAATCCTGACGAATTTCAAATTACAGACCAAGATATAATGATAGGAGAGCAACTTCTTGGGATAATACAGCAAGAAACTCCAAAAGAAATGCAAAATTGCAATACAACATCTGAGACAGAGGTAAAGGCTAATGATGTTCACTCTCCTACAAATAATCCTTACCTAAACTCTCTGGAAATTAATCTACAACACCAGGAACACAGGATGGAACAAACATTACCAAGGATTCCCATTGAAGTCTATGTTGAAATTAATAAAAGGTTGTGCTTAGCCCCTGAGGAAACTGAAAAACAACTGAACCACCATAGGGCTAAACACGAGAGTATCAACAATAAAGATATGGTCAATGGAGATAAGCCGTTTGGGGAAGACGAAGACGGGAATAAAGAAAGTAACGATACAGCTACAAAAATTATTGATAATCACATGGTGGATTATAAAATCACCCGGGACATCAAACATGCTAAGTATGAGGCGGCTCAAAACACAGAATCGGGAACAAAACAGAATGAAGTAGGGATAACATGGGATATTTTTTACCAAACTTCAACCCTCACGCTAGTAGCTCTTCAATACCAATCAAATAAAATGGACATCCAAATTCACCTCCTAAAAATGATGGCAAATACTGTAGTGGGAATCTATAACAAACTTGCCCAACTTAATGGTCTGATAATTGGAGCACAGACAGAAAATGAAAAAACAACTATGGAATGTATCTACGTACCCATTATGGATAAACTAGCAGTACTACCTGAAGTTTTAACTAGCATAATAGAAGATACTAAAAGAGATATCCAAAACAGTAAGGAGAAAGCTATTGTGGATAACACTACTATTAAGGAAAAGAATAAAAACGAAACTAGGAAGGGCTCCGAAAGCTCTATAGGCACAGTAACAAAATCATTAACTAAGCACCAAAAAATAATGAAAGTACATGGCGAAATAGTAAATCTACCAGCCCTGCAACTATCGGAACATCTTGAAGATGAATTAGTAAATCTACCAACGCTGCAAGTATCAGAACATCCTGGAGATGAAACTATATGTAAAGAAATGCAAGGTGATCAGACCCACAATGATAACGATATAGATGGCTTTACTGCGATGTCAAAACGTCAAAGGAAAAAACTACGCAAAGCAATAAAATATAAAAAATAGAAACTAGGGGCAGATTTATGTTAACTGGCGCATCCCCAGGGATGCACCAGTTAACGTGCGCCACAGTGCACCACAGCTCCGTCACCCATGGTGCGCCGCATTTATAATGCGGCGCACCATGGTGCAAAAATGGCACAGATGCGTGACGCATCTGTGCCGGAAATGTGGCGCATTGCTGGAGTTGCGTCGCAAGCGCGATGCAGCTCCAGCAAGGCTCGGGGGTACACCATCTGCACAATGCTGCGTCAAGACCTACGCCTGCTTCAAGTAGGCGCAGGGTTTTGACGCAGCATTGCCCTGAAAGTGACTGAGTGAAATCTCATAGATTTTACTCAGCCACTTTCAGGAGGCATTCCTGCGCAGTAACGCCCCCCCATGCGCAGGAACGCCTCCTTATGGCGCAGTGCTTTACAACGTGACGCATCTCCTAGATGCGTCACGTTGTAAATAGGACGCAATTGCGGCGCAAAGAGGCGCAACGGCCTCATAAATGTGCCCCTAGGTGTCATAATAAAGACAGATGATGACCGGATACCAACAACTATAATTGCCACGCAGAATGGTGGAAACAAGTAATTTCCTATTTTTGAACAAAAACCAACAACTGGGCCAAGCCCAACAAAGTGCCCCAAATTAAATGGAACACAATCTCCAATAAGGAACGCTAGTGGAGTGGTAGAAGGGCGAGTGGCCAATAGGACCACAGATAACCCACCACAGGTAGCCAAACAGGAGGCAAAGCAACAGGAAGAAGAAAGAGTGTTAATTAAATCTAGTCTTAAAAAAACGAATGAAAAAAGCCCTATCAAAATAACCCAAATAACTATTCCTCACCAAAAACAAAGTACTAATGAAGTAATAAAAAAAGACTGGGAACTGACAGCAAGGGAGGTGGGGAATGGGCCTACAAAAATGCCTGAACGGGACCTTCTGCCGATTAAAAGCAGGGAAGGGGTAAAAACAATTAGCTACAAATCTAAGCAAAGCAAAAAAAGTGAGGTCCCTAATTACCAAATTCCTACGATCAATGAAAAACGTATATTCACACCGGAATTTCAGTCTAGAGGCAGGCACGATATACTAAACCGTGGGAACTTAGTCAGATTATTCAAATCAATGGCACCACTAACTAATATTGTAAGTGAGGATATTGTCTCCATTGAGTTTATGGAGGGGAAACACAGCGGTCAGACTCCAACACTAATAACATTAATATCACCAATAGTAGCTGAACAGATTCTGAATGAGCAAATGACATTCAAAACCTGGGGCATAGCAAAAACCAAACAAATCCCAGAGGTATACCCTACTCCTTTTATTGGGGATGAAACAAAATTAAAACACGAAAAAGTAGATACACAGATCGTTTCAGTCCTAAAAAATGCACTTGGCAGATCCCCTACAAAAAAAGTATGGACCCCTCCGCAAATGTTATGTTATGTTATGTTACTGTTTGTTTTATAGAGCGCTCAGCTGCTCCAAAGAGCGTCCCGATGCTAAAGATCATCACACCTAATACCAGCAGCAAACAAACAGCCATAACGGAAAAGCCCTGTAGACAGGAACCTAGAATTAAACGAAAAATGGATAAACATGGCATTACACAGTAACAGAAAACAATGAGATGATAGATCAAAGCAAGTAGCTGTTAAATGTAATGAGAAGGAATTAATAACAATGTGCTCATGGAACCTTAATAGATTGGGAGGTAAGATCGATAACACCCATATAGATTCTATAGTGGGACCATGTCAGATTAATATACTGCAAGAAACATGGAAAAACCAATCCATTTTTGTTACATGGATATGCAGGCTACAATGAAAATGCAAAGAAAAAGCAAAGGTTTGGGCAAGCAAGTGGGGGCCAGGCAATATTTATTTCGAACATCATACAGGCACACCATGAGCAAGTGGAAGTAGGTAGTATGAACATCCTAATAGTTAAACTGAACTATAATATAAATAACCAAAAATCTAAATCTTTATATTTGATTAATGTATATATCCTGCCAACACAAATAAGTAGGGAGAAAACTTGTGCAACTTTGAACAATTTCATAATTAATAAAATGTTGGAGGATCCAATAGCAGATTTTCTGATTACTGGGGATTTTAATCTTAACCTAATGTCTACCCACACAAGAGATGATATAACGCAATCGCTAAACCAACAATGGTTAATTCCCCAGCAGGACTTAGGGGAAGAGACTAATCCCACTACGAACAGAATGGGTATACAATTTGCCAATGACATGGAAGCGATGGGACTTCGAATTCTTAACAGCAGATTTAAAACGGAGGTGCCACCAGCATATAGTTACTTTGGGTATAACGCAAAGTCCAGAATTGATTATACTATGACTTCAATATATATGTTTCATAACATTACCTTGTATCACTTAAAGAAAGTAAAGGAAAGTGATCATGCCCAGCAGATAATTACAATGAATATCAGAACGATTACAAATAAAGCTTACCAGACTATCCAGGGGAGCATTGGAACAACTAACTATAAAAAACTGTTCTGGAATCTTGGAAATAAAGAAGAAATGAATGATCAGGTGGAAATTCTTTTGGAAGCATGCTTTAAAGACACAACATCAGAAACAGTGATAGAGCAATGGGAAAACTTCACTGGGATGCTGATCAAAACGCAAAATCAAACACAAACAAAAAAGAACTCAAAGCGGAAAGAAGCAAATTGGGATGAAGAAAACTACATAAATCTTCCATACACAATAAAGAAAATGAAAAAATGCCGAAATAGGATTATTAGGTTAACAAAGAAACCTGGGGTAAAAGCAGAAACCCTGGGCAAGCTGAAACTATTGAATCAAAATCTGAAGAAATTAATATGGAGCGAAAAAAATCAAGCAAAACAGGCAATTTGGGCAAAAGTATTCCACGCTAGCAAGCAAAAGAATCCAAGAGAATTCTGGAAAATTGTCTACGGACTTGCTAGACCAAGTAGGCATGTGGTCTCATCACCATTAACTGAGCAGGAATGGGAGATTTTTCTGAGGAAACATCTAAACCAGGACAATACACGGTCATGGGTAGCGGAAATGCAACCCACATGCAATAACGATACTTACACGGAAACCTCTTCTCATGGCAATGATACAAATAGACATAGAAGAGATAATAAAATTAATACAAAAACAGAAGGACAGTGCTCTTGGACCAAATGGGATACCGTTTGCACTTTATAAGGAAAATCCAGAACTATGGGCAACTTATTTAGAGAAACTATATGGAGAAGTCTTTCTAAATGGAACCATACCCAAGTCATGGTGAGGATCCTTAATCACCCCAATTTTCAAAAAAGGTAACTGGGCGCTTGCAGAAAACTACAGGTTGATTTCTCTGCAAGACACGGATGCCAAGTTGTTTGCCAGAATTTTGTTGACTAATCTCACCAAATGGGTCGGGGAAAGAAAGATACTGCCTCTGAACCAAACAGGTTTCATACAAGGCTTGGGGTCAGCAACAAAAATACTGGTTCTAGGTTTGCTTATGGATCAATCAATCAGAGCTAAGCAACCCCTGTACCTATGTTTTATAGACTTTAATCTGCATTTGACTGTGTCAAAAGAAATGTACTATGGAAAAAACTTGAGGAAATGAAAATCCCAGCGTCCCTATTGAAGTTGATTTGTCTCTTATACACTAAGACATGGGTTAGGGAGAGGATGGGGGGATGGACAAACGCTATCTAAGGAGATTCCAGCAAACGAAGGCCTAAAACAAGGATGTGATTCAGCCCCCATCCTCTTTAATCTGTTTTTGGCAGACCTAACTGGAATACTGGACGAGGTAAATGCTCCCCCCCCCAAAATTAGCTGATAAGCTCCTCACTAATTTGTTGTATGCAGACTGCTAAGCCACACTAAAGTGGGACTACAGCGCCTAATCAGTCGGACTCACATGTACGCAAAGGATAACGGGACGGTGATAAACGAGACAAAAACTAAGATCATGGTAGTCACCAAAAATAACAAGATAAGATACAAAAGTAAATGGTTCAATGACAAATCCCAACTAGAACAAGTAGAGGTATATAAATACTTGGGTGTGTTATTCGATGGGAAGGGTAATTACCAGCTACAAAAAAAGGACATTCAAAGGAAGACTAATGCATTAACTGCAGTGTTCAGAATTGTACAGAAGTCACTTTCCAGCCTAACGTATGGCCCTCTCCTGAGTATTATAGGAGCAAGACTCCTACCAACTATCACATATGGTAGTGAAGCTGCAATGGGTAAGGATACTGAAACTCTGAACAAAGCTATGACAAGAGCATATCGGGCCCTATTTCATCTCCCAGTGAATGCGTCTTCGGCACAAATAAGGTTGGAGTTCGGACTAACAAATCAACAGTATGCAAGGCAAGGTCACTTCATAAAAATCTGGAATCGAATAAAAAATGACCACGAAAATTAGATATTGCAGCTAATATGGAGGGAAATAAATAACAACACAAACTCAACTGCATGGCACTATCTTAAGGAAGCAATAAGGGAGTTTGCAGTCACGTCCATTTGGGAAAAAAATATAACCAGAGCATCATTTAAGAAAATAATGAATAAAACTGCAAACCAACTATCCATTGTAAACGTTAAAGCTGTTCTTACAAAGAGAAAACATGCCTTGACAATAATAAATGGTTATAAAAAAAGGAAAGTCAACAATATCTAGAAACACCCTGGACGGAAAAAAATAAACAGGTGCTCCTTGAAGCAAGATTTGGAATATTGCCAGGCCTGTGTCACCTTCCACCGTGGGCGAGAGTGGAAACCCAAACGTTATGCAGACTGTGTAATAATGGTGAGGAGAATATTCTCCATCTATTATGTATTTGCCCGGAGCTCATACAGGAGAAAAGAACTTTGCTCAAGCTCCAATTTAAGGTATGCGGCATAAGGACATGCAGGCAGGCCCTGATTAGGTGCCTACATTTGAACTACATAATCTTGACCGCTACCTTTGTAAAGTTTTTATTGACAGTTAAAAGGAAATTAGGAAAATGATTACTTAGAATATGTATTTTACTAAGAAACCAAACGAATTTATATGGTGTAATGTTATTTTAAGTGTTTTATACTTGAACATAGTTTTTTTTACTGTTTTTTCGTTTTAGATGTGTAATATTGTAAGATTTTAAATAATCAACACAATAAATTACTTACTTAGTTACTTACTTACTAAGAAACCCGACTGAGATACAACATCACCACCCTCCACGCACTCAACAACGGCTGACCAGCCGCCTGCTACCAAGCCACTCCCAAGCGCACCCACTGACCCTTCTCCTGCCAAACCTGCAAATTCACCTGCGTCCGAACCTACATCCCACCACCCAGACCAGGCAACAACAACAACCACCTCAAGTGCATCCTACTCAACACCCACTCCGTCCACAAGCACACCGTCGAACTCTGGGACCTCCTCGATACAACAGCACCAGACGTCACCTTCCTCACAGAAACCTGGATGAACGCTTCCTCAGCCCCCGACATCGCCATAGCCATCCCAGATGGATACAAGATTACCGGAAAGGACCGCGTCAACCAAACCGGAGGAGGAATTGCCATCATCTACAGGAAAACCATCAACGTCACGACCAACTCTCCGAAGAAGCCCTCACCACCGCCAAACACCTACACTCCAGATCCACATCGACCCCAAGACCACCTTCAGAGGAACCCTTGTCTACAGACCCTCGTACACAATACAGTGAAGCTATCACCGACTTCATCGGCCTGCATGCCCTCGCCTCATCAGACTACATCCTCCTAGGGGACCTGAACTTCCACCTGGAGAACAACAATGACAACAACATCACCACCCTGCTCGCCAACCTCTCCAACCTCGGACTCAAGCAACTTGTGAACACACCCACCCACTATGCCGGCCACACCGATTTCTAATGAAATTCATAGACTTCATTGGTTGCCAGTGAAGCAACGAGTGCAATTTCAGTCCCTTTGTCTAGTTTTTAAATTGCTTCACAATCAGGGACCACTCTACCTGCGGGAACAATTTCAATGGTACACCCCTACTAGACTGCTACGTTCATCGGCTCAAAAACTGGTTAAAGTTCCACTCGTAAAAAGAGCACGCTGGGGTGAGAAACATTTTGTGGTAGGTGTTGCAAAGGCGTGGAACCAGCTCCCTTTGCATCTGAGGAACAGCACTGACTTGATGTTATTCAGGAAAATGCTCTAGACCTGGTTGTTTTAGTTTTCTTCCTCCATTTTTTTGCATCAGGACAGCAGTTAGCGCCAGGACACCCTTTTAATTAAGATTTTCTTAGCTCTCAATGTGACTTGCTCATGTCTGGTCAGACGACTATTTGTCATGAGCTAAATCCAAGTAGGAGTCAGCAAATCTCAACAGAATTTGTGAACAAACAGAACTCATGTATGTCGTCTTACAATTCCTTTGCTCAATTGCAATGCAAACAGCTGCAATCATTGTCATACAGCCAGAAAGGCTTACAGCTATTAAATCCAGCATAGCTGACATATATACCACGCATCTCATAACTTCTCCATGCTTCTGTGAAAGCACAGAAACAGCACACTCGCCTCTCTCATGGAAATAAAGAAAAACCTTTGTGTTATTATCAGGTATTATGAGGGTGGATGCATTGCACACATGATCCTGCAACACTTGAAGGGCCTCTTAAATGGCACTGGAAATTTAATATCACTGTGGGTTAGTCTTACTCAAGGCTTTACAATCATGGAAACGTTTGGAATCCCCTGATGACAGTAGCTAACAACTCCCAGAAACTTCCTCACCTTCCTCTGGGTAGTAGAAGGACTCTTTATCAAAATTGTAGCACTACAATCTTTTGATACTTTACTTGCTTCTTTTTCAATATGATGTTCAAGATAATTCACTTCTGTTTTGCAGTTCTGCTTCTTTGTTTGGGGAAACCTTGTGACCATTGTAAACTAAATTATTTAAGAGGGCAATTGTGTCAAATTTAGAAAAAATTTTGTCTTCGATGTCACCAATGTGTCATCTATATATTGTACCGGGATTGTGTAACAGAGCAACTGCACATTTTCCAAATCTTTCTATGAAATGTGACTAAAAATGGAAGGACTTACAGTATACAATTCAACAGCAAACAGGGCATTTATTTTGGAATTGGATCACAAAATGATACAGGCTGTCTTTTGCAGAGGAATTAAAAAGAACATTTGGCATAAGTCAATGACTTTATACCATTCTATCAAGCACTTCCCAAAGACATCCATGTTCAATCAGTTTTTCAATGATAGCTTCATTTCTTCATCTGCCACTTTTGAAAGTTTGTACTTTTTGATTCTAGTAAAAACTGCATTTGGATTTACAATTATCCTGAGGGGCTTTGCAGTTTTAAAAAACCCCATCTCTTTACAACATATATCCCATACCCCTTATTTGACAATATGTTTTAAATCCAGATGCAAATCATCTGTAGATAAAACTGAAAACAGCTGAACTCTTGAATCTTGTGCCTTAATTATAAATATATAATCTTTATCTTGGGATTCAACTGTGATACCATCCAGTGTATAATAATCACACAGTTCATTTTTAAATGCAAGTTCCTGCCTAAAAAATTGACAGGACTGAATCACATTTTATGAACTGATGAATATTCTTCATTAATCCTATTTTAACATGGACCGCTGACGTAACCTCGTTAATATTCTGTTTATAACTGAAACCTACAATTTGAACTTCACATCCTGAGAGGGATAGGATTGCAACTTCCACAGAATGAATTGTAGAGGGGGTATGCCTCGTATCTATCGACAAAGCACCAGGGTGGCCATTTACTTCCCTGTCAATGTATGGCCCACTTCACTCTGCCTTTAGGTCTAGAACTGTAGCATGAAACCAAACCTCCTCCCTTCTTCTGCACCGTCATTGAGAAATATATTTTGGAGACAAATTAGGAAAATCATGGCTCAGATTCAATGGATTTTCCAGCTAGACTGCAGCATTTGACATACTCATATGAATTTGCCCTTGAAGTTGCATATTTTGCACAGGAGCTATTTGGGTTGGATCTAATGACTGCGTCTCCACTTGATTCACATATATTTTGCCTACATTCCCTCTTTCAATGGCCAATTCCAGCCCAGAAATGCAAGCAGCGCTCTTTTTTAGCATATCAATATTTACATTAATTGTAGAATTTTTCACAACCCTTCTTCTACGTCCTTGCATCATCTAAATTCCCATCTTCGTACTGTTCCTTGAAGTCCTCATGTTCACTCTGATTTTGTCAGATGGCACAAAACCCAAATCCAACTCCATCAATGTATTCCTGCTGGTTCTCTGAAACTGCTTTGTACGGGTAACCATCAGCTTCCCCTTGATATTATTCTGCTTAGCAACAAACCAATCACTACTGTGCTTAACTTTCTATGGGTATTTAATCTATGCCCTTAGTTTGCCAGCACATCACACTCTGTTGAAATTTAAACTGAGCTCTGGAGGCAAACCTATCTATTGAGAAAGGCTGTTTGATTGTAATCTCATTCACAAAGAAGTTGCTTTGCGATTGGGTATTCAGGTGAAAAGTTGCGCTGTCATTGGCTATTTGCTGGCAAAGCCACACTGTGATTGCTTGACCTTTCATATAGCCGCTCTGGGGTTGGTTGTCCACTAGTGTGTTCTGCGTGGGTTTTGGATTACTTTAAGTGAAAATAATGAGTGCAATGTGGTAAAAGCCTAACAGTACTAACATACCTGCTATGGAGGGATAGAAATTGTTAGAACCGGCTGTCTCTAGTTGGCAGAGGTATGCACTTCTGACAAATAGGGACACTCCTTTTCTAGTCAGGGCAAGGGGATCACACCCTTCGATAACCCCTGCTCACCCCCTTGGTAGCTTGGCAGAGCAGAACAGGCTTATCTCAGAGGCTGTGTGTTAAGCAATTATGACCACATACAGTAATACAGTGAATACGCTACAAATGGACACGACACAGTAGTATTATAAAAATAAGTATTTTTATATAAGGCTTAGCACAAGACCAAATAACGACAAAACTGTACACAATCGGGATAAATACTCTGGGAAGGGAAAAGGGATAGTTCAAAGGTAGTTTTCTTCTTTAGCACAAAAAGTCTTTAGTATCAAGCAATCTTCTTCTTGGCAATACAGTTCTTAGCAACAGGGTAACCCACACGGGGGCTGCACGACGTGCAGGCAAAGTTAATCCAAGGGTGCGGCGTCGACCGCGAGGAGCGCTACGTCGAGCCCGGAGTCACACGGACCCCCAACAACACAGTACCTTGGAAGATGAAGCACACGATGGTCAGCGGCGTCGAACGATCCGGCGTCGCGCCTTCGGTGTCAAGCGGGCCTCAGCAGGCGTCGTCGATGATGCGGTTGCACAGAGTGAGCAGCGCTCACGGCGTCGGTGGGCACACGGTTGATGCGATCAGCAGCGGTGCAGACACGAGGTCCTCTGGAGCTAGAGCCGTACTCCCACTCACTGGCGTTGCTGCTGGCGTCGGTCGGGCCCGGCGTCCGGTCGTCGTGGTTGCTGGTTCTCTCAGAGGCGCTGGATTCACACTTCCAGCAAATAGCACTTTAGCAGATGAAGTCCTTTAGCCGTGTGACTTCAGCAGGAGACTGGCACTCTTCCAGTCCTTGGAGATTTTCTTAGCAAGCGTGAGAGTACACACACAGTTCCTCTCTCCTGGTTCCTTGGCAAAAATAAAGAAGCACTGCAGGATTCCCCCAACAACAGCACACTGGCAGAAGGGGTAGGCAGTCCTTAGATCAGCAGGCCTCTTGTCCTTGGTTACAGGGTTCCTTGTCAGAAGTGATCTGATTTCCTAGTTCAGGGGTCCTTCTCTTATACCCCTTTTCGTCTTTGATCCCTTTGTCTATGCCGGGGATTTCCCAACATCCTGGGTCTGTGGTGGGTGGAGCTAGGCAGTAGCACCTGGCCTATTCATCGAGCAGGCCTGGGTCCTCAGACGCCCAGCAGGAGGTGGAGCCAGCATTGATACTGGCAGGAGCAGAGCTATCGCCCTCCTGGCAGGAGGTGGGGCTAGGATCGTCCATGGCAGGCACAGAGCCATCAGCCGTTTGGCAGGAGGTGGAGCCAGCATTGTATCAGGCAAGGCAGGCTATCAACAACTACTCTCCCCCTACTCTCAACTCAAATGTCCCACTCATCCCATACTGCCTCATCCAGACCTGTGGAGCCACCCAGCTCCTGTCACCCACACGCCAGACCAGCAGAAACCAGATATGATTAGACAAGAAAATAGACACTTTCTAAAAGTACTATTTTCGAACCCAGAGTCCAAAAACCATCCACACCAACGGATGCGTAATTAAACCCCGAGTTCAGGGATACCAAACTCGACATTGCACCATGTTCCCCGAGCCAGCTAGGATCATAGCGTTAACAATCCCGGCGGCCCATTCTATCCAACGGAGAGCAGGCTACCTCGCAATAGTGAAGCACGAAGATGGCGGCACTTCACTATCAGGACATGCCAACTTGGTCAGGCGTGTCCTACCTTAGACGTACAATGCACCCTGCCCGTGGGCTTACCATAGGGGTGACTAACATGAAGTCAAGGGAAGGTTGGAGGGGCTGGCAAGTAGGTATACCTGCGCAGCCTGCGTGACAGTACAAGACTGCACGTGGGTCTCGCAATGACCGACCCGTAGACATTCTTTTACGAGGCCGCTCCTGTGGGTGGCACAACACGTGCTGCAAGCCCATGAGCGGCATTTGTATTTACAAGCCCCGGCACTCCTGGTGCACTAGACTAGGGACTGACAGTAAACCAAAACAGGCCAAACATGGATACAATAGATACATCAATTTAACATCGGGAGCACTTGCGCTATGGCACTGATCAGCAGTGACACGGCGCCCAAAGCATATACCAGCAAAACATTGTAAAACAGTAGAGGCAAACAGAAAAAATGGAGGAGAGACTCAAGCCAATGATGTCAGGTCTAACACGTGTCCCCTCCAGCTGAAATGTGGGGAGAACTACCCTTGACCTAGGGAGTCCTCAGCACTAAGGCGGAAAAATCTGGACAGACCATCAGCATTGGCGTGATCTGTACCAGGGCGGTGTTCCACCGTAAAGTCCATCCCCTGTAGGGAAATGGACCACCTCAACAGTTTTGGATTCTCACCCCTCATCTGCATCAACCATCTGAGGGGCCTGTGGTCTGTCTGAACCCGGAAGTGAGTCCCAAACAGGTAGGGTCTTAGCTTCTTCAGCGCCCAGACCACAGCAAATGCTTCTCTCTCTATCGCACTCCACCTCGTTTCCCTGGGAAGTAACCTCCTACTGATGAAGGCTACAGGCAAGTCTCGGCCCTCTTCATTCACCTGAGCTAGAACAGCCCCCACGCCATGCTCTGAAGCGTCCGTCTGGACAATAAATTCTTTCGAAAAGTCGGGTGCCTGGAGAATGGGTGCTGTACACATTGCAGTTTTCAGGGTGTCAAAGGCCGTTTGACAGGCATCAGTCCAGATCACATTTCGCGGCTGCTTCCTGGAAGTCAGCGCAGTCAAGGGGTGCACAATGTTACCGTAATCCTTGACAAACCTCCTGTAGTAACCCGTGAGACCTAAGAAGGCTCTCACCTGAGTTTGGGTTTTGGGCGGTGCCCAAGCCAGGATGGTATCAATCTTGGGTTGCAGGGGGGCCACCTTACCACTCCCTACTTGGTGCCCCAAGTACACCACAGAACCCTGCCCAATCTGGCACTTACTGGCTTTGATTGTGAGGCCTGCTCCGCGCAGGGCCAACAACACTTCCTGGAGGTGGCGCAAGTGTTCCTCCCAGCTGGCGCTGAACACTGCGATGTCGTCCAGGTAGGCGGCACTGAAATCCTCCAGTCCAGCCAAGACCTGGTTGACCAACCTCTGGAAGGTGGCAGGGGCATTCTTAATCCCAAAGGGCATCACCCGGAACTGGTATAGCCCATCTGGTGTGGAGAATGCTGACCTCTCTTTTGCCCCATCAGTCAAGGCGATCTGCTAGTACCCAGACGTTAAATCGAACGTACTAAGGTACCGGGCAGCCCCCAACCGATCTATGAGCTCATCAGCTCTGGGGATGGGGTGCGCGTCAGTCTTTGTGACCTAATTGAGCCCTCGGTAATCCACGCAGAACCGGAGTTCTGGTGAAGCACCAGGCGCTCCAGCCTTCGGGACCAAGACCACTGGGCTGGCCCAAGGACTGCTAGAGGACTCAATCACCCCTAACGCGAACATTTTGGAGACCTCCTCCTTAATGTACGCTCTGACCTTGTCAGTCACCCTGTAAGCCTTGTGCTTCACAGGAGGGCTGTCTCCGGTGTCAACGTCATGGACACACCAATGAGTGACACCCGGAACCAAGGAAAACAGATCCGGGAATTGGCCCAGCAGCTGGCGACAATCCTGTTTCTGTTCAAGAGTCAGTGTGTCAGAGAGGACCACACCATCCACTGACCCGTCTTGCTCTTTAGCACACAGGAGGTCAGGAAGAGGCTCACTCTCCTCCTCCATTCCAGTACCAGGGCGGTGTTCCACCGTAAAGTCCATCCCCTGTAGGGAAATGGACCACCTCAACAGTTTTGGATTCTCACCCCTCATCTGCATCAACCATCTGAGGGGCCTGTGGTCTGTCTGAACCCGGAAGTGAGTCCCAAACAGGTAGGGTCTTAGCTTCTTCAGCGCCCAGACCACAGCAAATGCTTCTCTCTCTATCGCACTCCACCTCGTTTCCCTGGGAAGTAACCTCCTACTGTTTAAGGCTACAGGCAAGTCTCGGCCCTCTTCATTCACCTGAGCTAGAACAGCCCCCACGCCATGCTCTGAAGCGTCCGTCTGGACAATAAATTCTTTCAAAAAGTCGGGTGCCTGGAGAATGGGTGCTGTACACATTGCAGTTTTCAGGGTGTCAAAGGCCGTTTGACAGGCATCAGTCCAGATCACATTTCGCGGCTGCTTCCTGGAAGTCAGCGCAGTCAAGGGGTGCACAATGTTACCGTAATCCTTGACAAACCTCCTGTAGTAACCCGTGAGACCTAAGAAGGCTCTCACCTGAGTTTGGGTTTTGGGCGGTGCCCAAGCCAGGATGGTATCAATCTTGGGTTGCAGGGGGGCCACCTTACCGCTCCCTACTTGGTGCCCCAAGTACACCACAGAACCCTGCCCAATCTGGCACTTACTGGCTTTGATTGTGAGGCCTGCTCCGCGCAGGGCCAACAACACTTCCTGGAGGTGGCGCAAGTGTTCCTCCCAGCTGGCGCTGAACACTGCGATGTCGTCCAGGTAGGCGGCACTGAAATCCTCCAGTCCAGCCAAGACCTGGTTGACCAACCTCTGGAAGGTGGCAGGGGCATTCTTAATCCCAAAGGGCATCACCCGGAACTGGTATAGCCCATCTGGTGTGGAGAATGCTGACCTCTCTTTTGCCCCATCAGTCAAGGCGATCTGCCAGTACCCAGACGTTAAATCGAACGTACTAAGGTACCGGGCAGCCCCCAACCGATCTATGAGCTCATCAGCTCTGGGGATGGGGTGCGCGTCAGTCTTTGTGACCGAATTGAGCCCTCGGTAATCCACGCAGAACCGGAGTTCTGGTGAAGCACCAGGCGCTGCAGCCTTCGGGACCAAGACCACTGGGCTGGCCCAAGGACTGCTAGAGGACTCAATCACCCCTAACGCGAACATTTTGGAGACCTCCTCCTTAATGTACGCTCTGACCTTGTCAGTCACCCTGTAAGCCTTGTGCTTCACAGGAGGGCTGTCTCCGGTGTCAACGTCATGGACACACCAATGAGTGACACCCGGAACCAAGGAAAACAGATCCGGGAATCGTCCCAGCAGCTGGCGACAATCCTGTTTCTGTTCAAGAGTCAGTGTGTCAGAGAGGACCACACCATCCACTGACCCGTCTTGCTCTTTAGCACACAGGAGGTCAGGAAGAGGCTCACTCTCCTCCTCCATTCCATCATCTGTAGCTAGGAGCATGCCCACTTCGGACCTTTCTAAGTGGGGCTTTAAACGGTTGACATGCAGGACCCGCAATGGGTTCCTGGGAGATTTCAAGTCCACCAGGTAGGTGACATCGCTTTTCTTCTCCACAACCTTAAACGGTCCAGTCCACCTGTCCTTGAGCGCACAAGGTTCCACAGGGGACATGACCCACACTTCCTGACCAGGCTGAAGCTCTACCAGAGTGGCATTCCGGTCGTACCAACGCTTCATCTCCTCCTGGCTGGCCTCCAGATTTGCCTGAGCAAGTTCTCTGAAGCGCCGAGTCTGGTTCCGAAAGGCCAGCATGTAGCTATATACATCCTGGGGAGGTTTCCTGGGAGATTGCTCCCAGCCTTCCTTGACCAGACTCAAAGGTCCTCTTACCGGGTGACCGTATAAGAGCTCAAAGGGGCTGAACCCTAGAGCCTTTTGCGGCACCTCACGGTAAGCAAACAACAGGCATGGCAAGAGGACGTCCCATTTCCGCCTCATTGGTTCTTCAAGACCCATAATCATGCCTTTCAGGGTCCGGTTGAATCTCTCAACCAGCCCGTTTCCTTGAGGGTGGTAAGGAGTGGTGAACTTGTAGGTTACCCCACACTCCTTCCACAGAGACTTCATATAGTTCGAAATGAAGTTGGTGCCTCGGTCCGACACCACCTCTCTGGGGAACCCCATCCGGGAGAAAACACCCATCAGTGCCCGTCCCACCACGGGGGCCGTCACTGTTCTGAGAGGGATGGCTTCCGGGTACCTCGTGGCATGGTCCACCAAGACCAGGATGAACCTGTTGCCCAGGGCTGTCTTGGGGTCCAGGGGCCCGACAATGTCAATACCCACCCGGTCAAAGGGGGTGTTGACCACTGGAAAAGGTTGGAGAGGAGCCTTCTGCTTCCTTCCGCTTTTCCCACTTGCCTGGCAAGTGCGACAAGTCTTACAATGGATGTCTACATCCCTTCGCATCTGAGGCCAATAAAAATGGGTGACAAGCCTGTCATAGGTCTTGTCCTGCCCCAGATGTCCAGCTAACGGTACGTCATGAGCCAGACCCAGTAGGAAGGCTCTGAAGCGCTGGGGTACCACCAGCACACGGGCTGACCCAGGCTCAGCAGCCTTAGGCTCGCTATACAGGAGGTCGTTCTCCCAGTACACAAAATGTGATCCTGACTGATCACCTGAGGATTGGGCTGAGGCCTGCTGCCTCATGCCCACAAGAGAAGGGCACTCCTTCTGTTCCGCACAGAATTCCTCCCTGGAGGGACCACCATCCTGCTGCCAATGGGTCAGCTCGGGCAGATCTCCCAGTTCGGCAATTTGTTCCCCTGTGGGCTCCAGGGCATCCCCCTCAGGGTCTACCTCCTCCTGGACCGCGGGAACTACGGGGCCGGTTTCCCGCGCCTCCTGCCTCTTCTCTTCACAGCTGGGTCCTGGGCCGTACTTTCAGGCTCTGGGACCCCATCAACACCCTTACTCGCTGTCATGGATCGAGTGGTTGCACACACCCACTCTGGCACACCCAACATTTTCAAGTGCGCCGCTCTCTCCACCTTAGCCCAAGGGGAGTCTTCTAAATCATTGCCCAGGAGACAATCGACAGACAGCAACTTGAAGAGTACCTGAAACTCCCCCCCATTCAAAGGAAACCTGAGCCACCTCACACTCTTTCTGGGAGTTATCGGTAGCTATCACGGGGTAGAATGCGTGGGGAACCACCTGCTCTCGGGACACTAAGTGACACTTGACAGCTGTCACACTTGCTCCGGTGTCTCTGAGAGCTTCCACTCTATGGCCATTAATGGTCACCCACTGCCTATATTTACTAGTGTTACTAGGCAGAGGGGATGGAGGGACCATTTGCATGTCTCCTAGCGAGACCAGGGACATTTCTGCGGGACCCCTCCCACCATGGACAACCATTTCCTCCCCTCCCAAGGCTACACTCGCCAACTGACGAGGGGGTGCACGCGGCGGTGCATTCGAATCCTTTTTGGGACACTGGGGGTCATAAAACCGGTGTCCCACCTGCCCACAACCGTAGCAGGTTAGGGGGCCCCTATGAACAGGTTTACCCGTCGGGGCCCCTGGCTTCTGCTCAGGGGGAGGCTGGGAACCTTTCCCTTAGTTCCCTTGGGGATTACTTTGGGGCCCTTTCTGAGACTCCTTCTGTTTACCCTTGTCCCCCCCACTCTTCTGCTGGGGACCCTGCCCACCTTTGGCTGAGTCTCCCACTGGACCCTTGTGGACCCTGGTACTGACCCAGCGGTCCGCCTCCTCAGCAAGTTTTCTAGGGTTAGATATCTTGCTATCAATCAGGTGCTGGCGCAGCTCTGGAAAACAGTTTTTAGACAAGTGCTCCCAAGCAAACAAATCATAAAGAGCTTCATAACTTTCCACTTTGCTGCCCTTTACCCAACCATCCATGGCTCTGCAAAAATAAGACACATATTCCACCCACGTCGTACCAGGCAACTTCTTACATTCTCTAAAAGCTTGTCTGTACTTCTCGGGGGTTAAGCCATATCGCAACATTAAAGCATCTTTCATATGAGCATACGACATCCTATCCGCAACAGGCATGTCTAACAGGGTATCTCTTCCCTCATTCACAAAGCGACCCCACAACCCCGCTCCCCAATTCTTCTCAGGGACCTGGTGGGCCAACAATGCTAACTCATATGCTTTAAACCATTGACCAATATCTTCATTCCTATTGTAATCTTTGATCACATCTTTCGGGAAGTAAAACTTACTTTCTGCAGGCTCGGATGGAATGCTGCCACCAGAGGGATTCAACTCTAACTTCTTAGCTTCGATATCCAGTTCCCTCAACCTGGCTTCACGCTCCAAAGCTAACTTCTCTCGTTCAAATTCTAACTTTTTGATCTCTAAATCAGCTTCCCTTCTACCTCTTGCATTTTCTAACTCCAACTGCCCATTTATTTTTAGCCTTGCCATCTCCATGTTGTAAGCTCGCTCTTTCGCCCTTTCTTCTCTTTCTTCAGGGGAAAGACCTTTGGAGGAAACACTGCTTCCGGGAGAGGGCACAGGTCCATTCACTGGCACCTCCTCATCCCCTTCCTCTGTGGGTACCACCACCACATCAGAGGGATTTCTGGACTCCCACCAGGCCTGTAATGCTTTACGAAAATCATCTTTTCTCGAGAGGCCTGTGGTAGGAACTTTAAACTGGTCGCAAAAGTGTTTCAGCTCATCTTTCTTGTATTTCTTAAGCTTGTTCCTTTCGAACTCCTCCACAACAACGATAGCAGGGGCAGTGACTCCGTTGTCACTCATGGTTAAAACTGGCAGTGTTCAAAAAATCAAGTTTCAGGAAAGCGGAGAACAAAAATAGGACCCTTCCGAATTAGATTGTGACTGCGTTATGGCCTGCTTTCACTACGTAGCGCACACTAATCACTGTACATGGGTCATAAATGCAAGGTCCAAATCCTCACCGCTGCATCCAATGTTAGAACCGGCTGTCTCTAGTTGGCAGAGGTATGCACTTCTGACAAATAGGGACACTCCTTTTCTAGTCAGGGCAAGGGGATCACACCCTTCGATAACCCCTGCTCACCCCCTTGGTAGCTTGGCAGAGCAGAACAGGCTTATCTCAGAGGCTGTGTGTTAAGCAATTATGACCACATACAGTAATACAGTGAATACGCTACAAATGGACACGACACAGTAGTATTATAAAAATAAGTATTTTTATATAAGGCTTAGCACAAGACCAAATAACGACAAAACTGTACACAATCGGGATAAATACTCTGGGAAGGGAAAAGGGATAGTTCAAAGGTAGTTTTCTTCTTTAGCACAAAAAGTCTTTAGTATCAAGCAATCTTCTTCTTGGCAATACAGTTCTTAGCAACAGGGTAACCCACACGGGGGCTACACGACGTGCAGGCAAAGTTAATCCAAGGATGCGGCGTCGACCGCGAGGAGCGCTACGTCGAGCCCGGAGTCACACGGACCCCCAACAACACAGTACCTTGGAAGATGAAGCACACGATGGTCAGCGGCGTCGAACGATCCGGCGTCGCGCCTTCGGTGTCAAGCGGGCCTCAGCAGGCGTCGTCGATGATGCGGTTGCACAGAGTGAGCAGCGCTCACGGCGTCGGTGGGCACACGGTTGATGCGATCAGCAGCGGTGCAGACACGAGGTCCTCTGGAGCTAGAGCCGTACTCCCACTCACTGGCGTTGCTGCTGGCGTCAGTCGGGCCCAGCGTCCGGTCGTCGTGGTTGCTGGTTCTCTCAGAGGCGCTGGATTCACACTTCCAGCAAATAGCACTTTAGCAGATGAAGTCCTTTAGCCCTGTGACTTCAGCAGGAGACTGGCACTCTTCCAGTCCTTGGAGATTTTCTTAGCAAGCGTGAGAGTACACACACAGTTCCTCTCTCCTGGTTCCTTGGCAAAAATAAAGAAGCACTGCAGGATTCCCCCAACAACAGCACACTGGCAGAAGGGGTAGGCAGTCCTTAGATCAGCAGGCCTCTTGTCCTTGGTTACAGGGTTCCTTGTCAGAAGTGATCTGATTTCCTAGTTCAGGGGTCCTTCTCTTATACCCCTTTTCGTCTTTGATCCCTTTGTCTATGCCAGGGATTTCCCAACATCCTGGGTCTGTGGTGGGTGGAGCTAGGCAGTAGCACCTGGCCTATTCATCGAGCAGGGCTGGGTCCTCAGACGCCCAGCAGGAGGTGGAGCCAGCATTGATACTGGCAGGAGCAGAGCTATCGCCCTCCTGGCAGGAGGTGGGGCTAGGATCGTCCATGGCAGGCACAGAGCCATCAGCCGTTTGGCAGGAGGTGGAGCCAGCATTGTATCAGGCAAGGCAGGCTATCAACAACTACTCTCCCCCTACTCTCAACTCAAATGTCCCACTCATCCCATACTGACTCATCCAGACCTGTGGAGCCACCCAGCTCCTGTCACCCACACGCCAGACCAGCAGAAACCAGATATGATTAGACAAGAAAATAGACACTTTCTAAAAGTACTATTTTCGAACCCAGAGTCCAAAAACCATCCACACCAACGGATGCGTAATTAAACCCCGAGTTCAGGGATACCAAACTCGACATTGCACCATGTTCCCCGAGCCAGCTAGGATCATAGCGTTAACAATCCCGGCGGCCCATTCTATCCAACGGAGAGCAGGCTACCTCGCAATAGTGAAGCACGAAGATGGCGGCACTTCACTATCAGGACATGCCAACTTGGTCAGGCGTGTCCTACCTTAGACGTACAATGCACCCTGCCCGTGGGCTTACCATAGGGGTGACTAACATGAAGTCAAGGGAAGGTTGGAG
Organism: Lissotriton vulgaris; assembly: GCF_964263255.1. NCBI lineage: Eukaryota > Metazoa > Chordata > Amphibia > Caudata > Salamandridae > Lissotriton > Lissotriton vulgaris. The sequence continues at coordinate 444,194 of NW_028241798.1, forward strand.
GGGCTGGCAAGTAGGTATACCTGCGCAGCCTGCGTGACAGTACAAGACTGCACGTGGGTCTCGCAATGACCGACCCGTAGACATTCTTTTACGAGGCCGCTCCTGTGGGTGGCACAACACGTGCTGCAAGCCCACGAGCGGCATTTGTATTTACAAGCCCCGGCACTCCTGGTGCACTAGACTAGGGACTGACAGTAAACCAAAACAGGCCAAACATGGATACAATAGATACATCAATTTAACATCGGGAGCACTTGCGCTATGGCACTGATCAGCAGTGACACGGCGCCCAAAGCATATACCAGCAAAACATCGTAAAACAGTAGAGGCAAACAGAAAAAATGGAGGAGAGACTCAAGCCAATGATGTCAGGTCTAACAGAAATTAACTGCTGAGGGTATACCTGCACATGAAATGTTGATGGACATTTGTTTTTTATGTGTACCTGGACTTCTGTAAGGAATGAATATACTTCTTCTGATAAAGGCTAGCACTTTCCCTTAGAGAGTATTTTACATAGTAAATCTAAATTTCATAAGGCAAACTATGGATGATATGAACTTGTCACCTAAACCTACACAATTTGAGACACTAAACAAATGGGATCGGATAGCTACGGGAAAAAGGAGCAAAAGAAAATGAAGAAGTAGGTGAAAGGTTCATTTAGAAAATGGTTAGAAGGTAAGTGGAGTCAACAAAAGAAACTTTAGAGGAAGGATATGATGAAGGGAGAGACAGTTTTCCCTGTGAAGTTTAAGGAGACAACAGACAAAAATAAATCAAATGAGGGAATCAGAGAGAAACAAATGAGATTCAAATGAGATGTATAACTTTTTAACTGATGTTTTGAAATCCAGACCTCCTCCCAAATACAGATAAAACCCAGAGACAGGGGCAGTAATATATAGAACCTGATACTAGTGCATCAGACGTACAGTTACAGAGGTGGACTGTTCTTACAGTTGTGAGTGCATTCGCAAGTGCCCCAACTTTGATAACACTGTCACTTTTTCTGAGTATTAGCAAAGATCCTGTAGTTGTTTTTCTGGTCTCAAATGTCATGCATGTTACTACTGCTGTTATGGAAGAATCTCCTACAGAAAGGAGTATGAATGTTGGAATTTAAAAACTTTCATTTAGCAAACTTTTACAGGAAACAATTGATATGAAGAGATTATTGTAATACAATGTGGATGAAGTAAGATGTTTGATCAAGGAAGGGACAAGATGTGCTAACGAGGCACTGATAAGCTTGAATAATTGAATAATGAATGCAAGTTTAACATCAGTAAAATGAAAATTGTGAAGAGAAATTGCAAAAGAGATTTGACTAATGACAACAACAAAAAATAATTTTAATAACCTTAAGAAAACACATTAAATACCTGATTGAAGAGACAAGGGACTTCAGGGATTTGAAGAAATACAGGGAAGGTGTGTAAGGAAAGGGTAGAAGAAAGCTTCAGAAGTTCTGAAAAAAGTGATGCTGAGGTAGAAGCAGGTTCAGAATTTCCCTCAAGAGAAGTATATGGATGGAATTATATGTGTGTGCCTTTGAGGAAATATGAATTTTATGATCAATTGTGTCCCCTATCTTAGACCCCAACGACTCCGTGTATGCGCTACAAGTACATGTATGTTCCCTCCACTTCTAGCTATGAAGACGCAAATACATTTGCGTCCAACGTTAACATGTCCTCTTTCAGATCCACCATGAATGGGTCGAATTTTCCGTTCCTAAGTATGCCTTGCCAACGTCTTTATGTGGTGTACTTTACACTTTTTTCAGCTCTGGCAAGTTAGGCCCTGAATTCTGCCATCGAGCCTTTTCCTGCCTTCTGCCTCTGAATGCTTCAGCCTGGGCCTGCATCTGTATCCGTGACCTTTGTCTTACTCCCTGCGCGGCTAACGGTGCTTGGCTCAGCCTGTTGCCTGCCAAGACTGTATTCAGCCTTCAAGTTATCTGCTCCACTCCTCGAAAACATACATTCCTGTCTAGTATTTAGGTAAACATCCTTCCAGCTGCAGAGCAAAGGGCCCGGCCTTTCTGTCTCCGTGCAAGTAATTCATTGCTCCTGTTACCATGGTAGACCCATGCCCCCTCGCATCTCATGCAGACACGTAGACGCTTATACACGCACTAACAGTCAGTATAGAATAGCCTCTGCCCGAGAGACCTTTCCTTCCAGATAATACAGTTCCTTAAACATAAGATATTAGATACGATTTGGGATTAGGTTGATCTGACATCCCAGACTTCTGTCTCCTCATGTAGGGCTAAATGTCAAGTCCCCTTCACCCTTCAGTTACACGTCAATCACACGTCATGCTGCCTGCGCGCGCATCTCTGCCATGTATTTCTGCTGACACTGCAGGACTCTCTTATGGATCCACCCATTTGTGACATCCGCTTAATGACGTTTCTAGTACACGCCTTCCTGCACGCCTATTGTAACGCCTTTTCATTACGTATGTGTATTCTTATCTCTCCTCTCAGCTGTTACGCCTTCTGCATCTGCCTTTACTGTAATGCATTGACTATATATATGATTAACTGTCAATAAAGTATGTTCTGTCTGTCCCTTCCCGAACCTTTGTGGTGACGGAATGGTGAGCAACCTGGTTCGAACCAATTCCTTTTTAAGGAATAAAACCCCTTTTAAAACCTCAAATATCACGGATTTTGCCTCTTCTTTTTGACTGAGTTATTCTTATTGAACTTTACCGCATAAATTAAGTATAGGTAATTTAAATTTACCACATAACTGGCGCCCGAACAGGGACCCCTCCCCCACCCCACGCGCCGGAGGTGCGTTGCAGGCCTAGCCCCCTGCCACAGCCGGACGGACAACTACGCGTACCCGCAGGATTTCCTGTACCTCCCTCAGGCCAACGGAGGTGACTGAGGCTGCGATCAACACCCAGACGAGGCGGTGAGGAGTGCGGAGGATCCCAACCAGAGCCTAGCTGAGAGAGCAAGATCCGAGGTATACAGAGGCCCACCAGGTTCCGAAGTTCCGAAGTATCTACGTCACGAGTCGATTCCAGTCTGGTCCAGTCCAGTCCAGAGTTTCCGAAGCCTTCTGTTCCGTGCTTCCCGGTGAGTACCATTGCTGGGGATGCATCTAGACGTGCACATTAACCTGTGCCGGTCAAGACGGGTTTGGGTACACAGACCTGGTCTGCACTGTTTAGCAGTGTATCTGTACTGTTTAGCAGTATATCCTGCCTGCACTGTTTTAGCGGTGTATCCGTACTGTTTAGCAGTACATCCAGTATCATGCAGTTAGCTAGTTTTATTCTAATTATTGTTGTTTCGTTTTAGAATGTTTTCATGTGTTTTCAAAATGTCGTGGTATGAGTGATTGTTCGATTTTCATTATTGTGGTTATTGTATTAATTGTGTTCAAATCTGAGTAAGGATCTAGTAGCCAGATTTTTAAGATGCCGTTATTCTCCAAATTAAGACAGATAAAAACTAGAAAAGGGATACTCGAGGAAGCCGTTCCCATTCCACCTAGGGACACTCCAGGGTACTTTATGTACCACAAACATGGCCTAGATGCCGTTTTATATCTTGATTTATGGGTGGACTACACCAAGGATCTAGCAGAGAATCAGAGATGGCCCGCTGCTGGGACATGGGATGCAGATTGCATCGTGAGAGTAGAAGAAGCATTATGGAAAAAGAAAGCCAGACAGTCACAGAAAGATGCCATTGAATTATGGCGTAAAGAATCGCATAGATGTACAGAAAAAGCACTCAGAAAGGAAGAGAAAAGTAGAGAGGATTCAGACAAGGCCCGAGAAAACGTATTAGTTGAGGAAGGTATCCGAGTAAAAACAGAACAAGTAGATAGACAACGAAACACCCTTATGAATGGGATGTATCCTCCTCTGGCCGAGGGTTTACCTAAGGCCACCCCGGAAGTACCAAAAGATCTGCCACCTCCATTGCTCCCGACTAAAATGCATCACAAGACCGCAAAGGACATTTTCCTTTCTTCCTATCTAGACGATGTAGCCCCCGAATATGTTAATACCGCACCGCCACGCACACCCCCTACTGGCGGCGCTCGACCCCGAGATACTCAACCCCCACCTCCGCTGCAAGCTACTCCTCCTCCCGTTCCAACCCTTCCGTTCTTCCACCTCTTCCTGCACCTATTCCTCCTACTTTACACCCAACGAATCCTTTTGGATCCGGCGCCTCAGGAGGTGCGTCAGGAGGGGCGACCGGTTTCCAAACACCACCACAAGAACTACTCATGAATAAATGGAGAGGTCTAGGTACCGATCTAATTAAAGTAATTCTAGAACACCGGCACAGATATAGTGCCTTCCTATGTCCACAGCCTGATTCAGCACACTCCATGGAAAGAAAAATGTATTACATAGACAGACAGAATCCGTTACGAGAAGTGCACCCAGTTAAGAATGATGATAATACGCTTAGACGCGTGTTTGTGTACACGCCCATAACTAAAATAGAATTATTGGAAATGAAAAAATTAGTACCCAGCCATGACAAAGATCCCGCAGGTTTTCACCGTGAAATAAAAGACATGCTACTCATGGGTGATTACACCTATCCTGACCTTATGAAAATATTGAAAGTATTACTGCCTGCCGGTATTTACGAGAAACTCAAAGGAAAAGAATGGGAAGTGGGAAACGCAAAGATTGATTGGGCTGCATTAGAAAACGAAGAAAATACCCGAATTCCAGGCCTAGGGCTTGGGGACAAAGTTAAAGCGTTACCAGGATTGTTAGTACAAGTATTGCCACGTTTATTAACTACGAAAAAGGAAGACTGGGGTGCAATCTCAGCCTGCAAACAGAAACCCGATGAAGACACTAGTGATTTTTATTCCCGATTTGAAAAATTTTTGGTATTAACAGTGGTCTGAAAGCAAGTAGCAAATCATATCCACATCTTTTTGTAACAAAATTAGTCGAGAATTCCCTGCCCCAGGTTAAGAACAGAGTACTGAAAGTCGAAAGCACTTGGTAAGCTAATACTCCTTCACAAATGTTGCAAATGTTACAGTACCCCCAGAATAGAATTAGAGAAGAACAAGAACACGAACAAAGACGTATGAAAGACACGAAAATGAAAATGTTAGTTGCTCAGTCAGTTCCAGCTGACGGTCACAAAAAGGGTGCGACCCAGCCCAGTAATTCGACGGCTCCTGTTAAAGGGACATGTGACTATTGTAAACAGCCAGGTCATTATATAAACGATTGTGCAGTTCTGAAACACAATATCTCCACGGGTAAGACCAAGGAGAGACCGCGTCCACCTAGACAAGATCAGGCCCAACAACAAGTACCTCAGAATATACAGAATATACCGCCTATTCCAGCTTCACAACAGACCGTAGCAGTACCACAGCCACAGCCTATTGCCGCAACACAAAACACAACACAACAGATGTACCAGTATGCACAAAATGACTACCCCGATTATCAGCGATACACATGAAACAGCCTAGAGAGGGAGGTTGGCTTGCCTCTTATTGAGGTTCCTGTAGATCAAGAGGGTCCTTATGTACACAGTCAAGTATTAGGGAAAGACAGAAAGTTTTTAATTGATACAGGGGCAAGCAGAACAACGATTAGTCACGATGAGGTTCCAGGGGCACCCCTCTCAGGCTCACAGAATGTTTCCCTTGGATTTTCAGGAAAGCCTATTATTAACGAAGTATCGCAACCTCTTCCTCTTGCAGTTGGTCCTTTGACACGGACTACAGATTTACTGCTTACAAAATCATGCCCAGAAAACTTGCTGGGTATAAAGACACTGAAAGCTCTAGGAGCTATAATATGCTGTTCTCCGGAAGGAGTACGATTATTCTTGCGAGATTTTAAAGGTCACTATGTATTGAGAGACATGGATCACCGATTACACAATGTCCCTGCACATTTGTGGGCACAAGGCCCCACTGATGTAGGTTGTATGCACATTACACCATATCGAGTCACACTCAAAGCAGGAGTGGTATTACCACGAATTAGACAATACAAGTTACCTCCAGATGCTGTAGTGGCTTTACTGCAAATCATTGACGAGCTCATTGCACAAGGAGTGGTCGTGGAAACCGACTCCAATGTATGTAATTCTCCTATCATTCCAATTCTTAAACGTACTGATCCAAATGCACCACCAGTTTATCGATTAGTTATTGATCTGCGCGAATTGAATAAATGCATTGTACCACAGTATCCCGTGGTTCCAGATATCTCATCATTACTGACAGCTATTGATTCAGAAGCAACGTTCTTTACTGTAATTGACCTCAAGAACGCCTTCTTTAGCGTCCCAATCGATCCGGAAAGCCAATACTTGTTCGGATTCTGTTTAAATGGACGAAGTTTCAAATTTGCACGCGCACCTCAAGGATTCACAGAAAGCCCCAGCATCTATAGCCAAGCATTGAAAAGACAACTCGACAGTATCCACATGCCTGTTAACACTGCCCTGCTTCAGTATGTCGATGATCTGCTGATCACCGCCCGAAGCGAACCCGAATGTGAAAAAGCATCACTGACGGTTTTACATTTCCTGGCAGAAGCTGCAATTCTGTGTTCAGCAAGTTGTGTACCTTGGTCACTTGCTGTCCAAAGGGGGGAGACAGCTCACACCTGATCGCATCCAGTTAATTGTAAACATGTTACCACCCAAGACACAAAAGGAGGTGCGGGCCTTTATAGGCCTCACTTCGTACTGCAGACAATGGATTCCCCAATATGCATTTCTAGCAAAACCACTCATTCAGTTGACAACCCAGGAGGCAGCGACATCGACTGTCCTTCCTTGGACTCAGGAACATACACAAGCTTTTGAAGACTTAAAGAAAGCCTTATGTCAAGCACCTGTTTTAGCAACACCATGTTACAGTAAGCCTTTTACACTTTTTGTCACAGAACGTGAAGGTACTGCCTTGTCAGTACTCACTCAGGAACAAGCAGGTTCACACAAACCGTGTGCTTACTTTTCTAGCACATTAGATCCAGTAGCCCAGGCTCTGCCTGCATGCTTGAAATCAGTTGCAGCGACAGCTTTAGCAATCAGACAAAGCGATTCCATAGTATTAGGACATCAATTGACAGTGCAAGTTCCACATTCCGTGGAAGTTCTTTTAAACCGTACACAGACCCAACACTTGACTATAGCAAGACTGACAGGTTATGAATTGACATTGTTTCAGCCACACATAGAAATCAGACGCTGTAGTACATTAAATCCTGCCACACTTTTGCCATTAAGTGGAACAGACCCATTGGCACATGATTGTATTGAAGTCATTACTATCACGACGAAACCCAGACAAGACTTGACAGACGTTCCATTACCAGATCCAGACCTGACACTTTATGTGGATGGTTCATGTATGAGAATAAGTACAGGTGAATTAGTGGCCGCTTACGCAGTCACGACAGACACCGAAGTTATTGAAACCAATTGTATTGACACCTTGTCAGCTCAAGCAGCAGAGCTCATTGCTCTGACACAAGCCTGTATTCAAGCCAAAAATAAGAAAGTTAACATACACACTGATTCACGTTATGCATTTGGAGTTTTCACGACTTCGGAGTCCTCTGGCGAGAGAGAGGCTACTTAACTTCTCACGGTGCCAATATCCAACACGGTCCCCTCATTCAAGCTCTGTTAGATGCAATACATCTGCCTACTGCGATATCTATCATGAAGTGTAAGTCACATACAAAGGTCACCGATACCATCTCCCAGGGTAACGACCTGGCAGACCGAACAGCTAAGCAAACTGCCCAGAATCGAACTCATGCAACTGACTTGACAAAGACAATAGTTCCGACATCGACACACTGCATGACAGTTAGGGATCCCGCCCATGATGTAATTGACATACAGACACATGCTGCACCAGACAAAATCAAGAAATGGACTGAACTAGGAGGGATCCAAACAGATCAGGGATGGATGACGAAGGGAAAATCTACATGGTTTCTCCCCGACTCTATGGTTCAAGTCATCTTTAACACGATACATAGTCCGGCACACCTAGGAGAAAAAGCCATGCTAGACAGTATTCAAAACATATGGTTCAATAAAAACTTACGAGCAGCAGCCAAACAGAAAGTGCGTACTTGCATGATTTGTTGTCAGTTCAACCCAGGTAAAAGCATTCCCGTAGAGCAAGGTGGATTTCAACCTCCCGATCATCCTTTTGAAGTCCTCCAGATGGATTATATCCAGATGGAACATTGTCGAGGATTCAAATATGTCCTTGTAGTTGTATGTGCACTTTCCCGATGGACAGAAGCATATCCAGTCCCAGATTACACTGCTCCGACCACTGCCAAGCAGCTGGTTCGCAAATTCTTCCCACGGTATGGTTTGCCCCGTATCGTGTACTCAGATAACGGTCAGCCATTCTCATCCGAGCTTGTAAAACACATTACACTCCTGTTAGGCTATCAGTGGAAATTCCACTGTGTCCGGCATCCCGAGGCAGCAGGTCTCGTGGAGCGCCATAATCAGACTCTGAAAATCCGACTTTCAAAAATCTGCAGAGAGAAAGGCGTTGACTGGATAGTAGCTTTGCCAGTTGCGCTCTTCTATATGAGGATGATAGCGCATTCTCGAACAGGGCTATCCCCGTATGAGGTGGTCTTCGGTAGGCCACCAAATATGTGGGGGACGCCCATACCTCGTAAAATAACGGATGTTGACTGTATTATGCTGACAGATTACCTTGCTTCCTTGATGTCTGCACTACAATCTTGTCGTTCACAGGTAGCTGCAGCCTTTCCCGACAACACCGAGGTGAAGCCCCATGAAGTGGTCCCTGGGGATTTTGTTTTTGTGCGTAATTTCGACCGGAGAAGTCCGCTGGAGCCCCGCTGGCAAACCCCGAAGTTGGTTCTTCTGACGACGAGGACCGCCGTGAAAGTTGAGGGCAGGAAAGGATGGCTGCACTCGAGCCACATTAAAAAGTTTCATGGACTTCCTTCTGATCTGAACTCTCAGCCCTGCCCTCCTCCACAGACTGACTCAAAACTCCCCCTGGTTGAGAAAACCGCATCCCAAGAATATAAACTGAAACTACGGTCTAGCAAGTCAGACAGTTTAATTGTTTAAGTCCTCCCCTAGGTGAATCGGTTAAATTAGTTTCTGACATGTATCCCCTAGACCGAGATAGAGAGAGAGATAGACCGAGACAGCTCAAGAAACATGCATATTGTAAATCACTTCGTAGTCACTGTATAGTGACATTATTGATTATGTTTTTTCTAAGTCTTCTGATTATTGCTGCAAGTATATTATTGCATATCTATTACCCTATTTTCAAGCATGCACATCCTACTTTCAACGTCACTGCCGAACATTCTTTTAGCGAATTACCTCTGCATGAATTGTCTTACAGACTTGCGCTGCGCAACAACACATTCATTAGTATGTTACACCACTCCCATCTGACCAACAACGCTACAAATTGTTGGATATGTGGCCGACTCCCTCCCTACCAGAAATACAAGGGAGTTCTGCCCCTCTTTCCGTACCCGTTCACACACAATGGTTCATGTGGTGCATGGTTTAGTTTGATTAATTCTTTAGATTCTGATACTGTAGTTTATGAGGGAAATTGGGTTTGGGGAAACCTGAACTTAGTTTTGCTTAAAGCCTGTTACCCTAACAAGGAGGGACTTCCCACAAGGACAGGAACTGATCTAGAAAACGAAGTATATGGATTAGGTAACTTTACACTGAACCTCATGATTTTGAATGTTGAATCCGAAGCTGCACCAGTCTTGCCTGCCATGTCAGTATTACCAGTCACGGGTGAATTATGCGTTAGAAAGAATGGTTCAATACACTTAGGTCATAGTAAATGTACTACTGTGGTCGAATTCAGTGATCAAGGCAAGTCTACATTTAGAGCTACCCGTCATTCCTACTTCATTTGTGGTCATACCGCATATATACGCTTACCTTTAGATTGGGATGGTACCTGTTACATTGCATTCCTTCTGCCACCTGTTTTCCTAGCCCCTCCTGATTATCATAGAAATACCCATCTAGTAAACCATAGACTCCGGAGAGATCTCCCGATTGTCGATTACACTGAAACGGCATGGGAGCAATACACAGACTTCAATAAAGGTTTCTTTCCCTACTTAGGTGCTGTCTTTAATAGTAAACTGATACGCAAATTAACTAGAACCCTCAAAGCAGTAGTGAATGAGACTACTTCTGCCCTAGGCAACTTAACAGAGGAGCAGTCTGCGATGCGGATTGTTGTTCTTCAAAATCGTCTTGTCCTTGACGTCATCCTAGCCGATAGGGGCGGAGCCTGTAGAGTCATCGGATCGAGCTGCTGTGTTTTCATTCCAGAAAACGCGCCATCAGTATACAAAGCTATAACCCGTCTTCATAAGATTGCAAGTTTGATACACCAGAATCCAAGCACCTGGACTTGGTCCGGTTGGTTCTGGACCACATTGACTGCCTGGGGATGGAAGGTCCTATCCTTCCTAGGCATTGCCCTTCTCATAGTATTCAGTTGCTGCCTATGTCTGCAATGTGGGCCAGCGATTTGCGGCCTGTGTGCCACATCATGTATTCCACATTCAAGTTCCCATTCAAAACGCCATAAGAAGAAAGAAGAGCAAATGATGTTACGTGAACAGATTGATCGATTCATGAGGATCGATATATCATGAAGGGTCCGTAGGGGACAAGGAGGGAATGAGGAAATATGAATTTTATGATCAATTGTGTCCCCTATCTTAGACCCCAACGACTCCGTGTACGCGCTACAAGTACATGTATGTTCCCTCCACTTCTAGCTATGAAGACGCAAATACATTTGCGTCCAACGTTAACATGTCCTCTTTCAGATCCACCATGAATGGGTCGAATTTTCCGTTCCTAAGTATGCCTTGCCAATGTCTTTATGTGGTGTACTTTACACTTTTTTCAGCTCTGGCAAGTTAGGCCCTGAATTCTGCCATCGAGCCTTTTCCTGCCTTCTGCCTCTGAATGCTTCAGCCTGGGCCTGCATCTGTATCCGTGACCTTTGTCTTACTCCCTGCGCGGCTAACGGTGCTTGGCTCAGCCTGTTGCCTGCCAAGACTGTATTCAGCCTTCAAGTTATCTGCTCCGCTCCTCGAAAACATACATTCCTGTCTAGTATTTAGGTAAACATCCTTCCAGCTGCAGAGCAAAGGGCCCGGCCTTTCTGTCTCCGTGCAAGTAATTCATAGCTCCTGTTACCATGGTAGGCCCATGCCCCCTCGCATCTCATGCAGACACGTAGACGCTTATACATGCACTAACAGTCAGTATAGAATAGCCTCTGCCCGAGAGACCTTTCCTTCCAGATAATACAGTTCCTTAAACATAAGATATTAGATACGATTTGGGATTAGGTTGATCTGACATCCCAGACTTCTGTCTCCTCATGTAGGGCTAAATGTCAAGTCCCCTTCACCCTTCAGTTACACGTCAATCACACGTCATGCTGCCTGCGCGCGCATCTCTGCCATGTATTTCTGCTGACTCTGCAGGACTCTCTTATGGATCCACCCATTTGTGACATCCGCTTAATGACGTTTCTAGTACACGCCTTCCTGCACGCCTATTGTAACGCCTTTTCATTACGTATGTGTATTCTTATCTCTCCTCTCAGCTGTTACGCCTTCTGCATCTGCCTTTACTGTAATGCATTGACTATATATATGATTAACTGTCAATAAAGTATGTTCTGTCTGTCCCTTCCCGAACCTTCGTGGTGACGGAATGGTGAGCAACCTGGTTCGAACCAATTCCTTTTTAAGGAATAAAACCCCTTTTAAAACCTCAAATATCACGGATTTTGCCTCTTCTTTTTGACTGAGTTATTCTTATTGAACTTTACAGCATAAATTAAGTATAGGTAATTTAAATTTACCACATAACTGGCGCCCGAACAGGGACCCCTCCCCCACCCCAGGCGCCGGAGGTGCATTGCAGGCCTAGCCCACTGCCACAGCCGGACGGACAACTACGCGTACCCGCAGGATTTCCTGTACCTCCCTCAGGCCAACGGAGGTGACTGAGGCTGCGATCAACACCCAGACGAGGCGGTGAGGAGTGCGGAGGATCCCGACCAGAGCCTAGCTGAGAGAGCAAGATCCGAGGTATACAGAGGCCCACCAGGTTCCGAAGTTCCGAAGTATCTACGTCACGAGTCGAGTCCAGTCTGGTCCAGTCCAGTCCAGAGTTTCCGAGGCCTTCCGTTCCGTGCTTCCCGGTGAGTACCATTGCTGGGGACGCATCTAGACGTGCGCATTAACCTGTGCCGGTCAAGACGGGTTTGGGTACACAGACCTGGTCTGCACTGTTTAGCAGTGTATCTGTACTGTTTAGCAGTATATCCTGCCTGCACTGTTTTAGCGGTGTATCTGCTATGGAGGGATAGAAATTAACTGCTGAGGGTATACCTGCACATGAAATGTTGATGGACATTTGTTTTTTATGTGTACCTGGACTTCTGTAAGGAATGAATATACTTCTTCTGATAAAGGCTAGCACTTTCCCTTAGAGAGTATTTTACATAGTAAATCTAAATTTCATAAGGCAAACTATGGATGATATGAACTTGTCACCTAAACCTACACAATTTGAGACACTAAACAAATGGGATCGGATAGCTACGGGAAAAAGGAGAAAAAAAAAATGAAGAAGTAGGTGAAAGGTTCATTTAGAAAATGGTTAGAAGGTAAGTGGAGTCAACAAAAGAAACTTTAGAGGAAGGATATGATGAAGGGAGAGACAGTTTTCCCTGTGAAGTTTAAGGAGACAACAGACAAAAATAAATCAATTGAGGGTATCAGAGAGAAACAAATGAGATTCAAATGAGGTGTATAACTTTTTAACTGATGTTTTGAAATCCAGACCTCCTCCCAAATACAGATAAAACCCAGAGACAGGGGCAGTAATATATAGAACCTGATACTAGTGCATCAGACGTACAGTTACAGAGGTGGACTGTTCTTACAGTTGTGAGTGCATTCGCAAGTGCCCCAACTTTGATAACACTGTCACTTTTTCTGAGTATTAGCAAAGATCCTGTAGTTGTTTTTCTGATCTCAAATGTCATGCATGTTACTACTGCTGTTATGGAAGAATCTCCTACAGAAAGGAGTATGAATGTTGGAATTTAAAAACTTTCATTTAGCAAACTTTTACAGGAAACAATTGATATGAAGAGATTATTGTAATACAATGTGGTTGAAGTAAGATGTTTGATCAAGGAAGGGACAAGATGTGCTAACGAGGCACTGATAAGCTTGAATAATTGAATAATGAATGCAAGTTTAACATCAGTAAAATGAAAATTGTGAAGAGAAATTGCAAAAGAGATTTGACTAATGACAACAACAAAAAATAATTTTAATAACCTTAAGAAAACACATTAAATACCTGATTGAAGAGACAAGGGACTTCAGGGATTTGAAGAAATACAGGGAAGGTGTGTACGGAAAGGGTAGAAGAAAGCTTCAGAAGTTCTGAAAAAAGTGATGCTGAGGTAGAAGCAGGTTCAGAATTTCCCTTAAGAGAAGTATATGGACGGAATTATATGTGTGTGCCTTGGACAATAGGTGATCGTTATGCTTTTATAATAAATTTTACAAAATTGCGGGAGGAACCAGAGAAGTGGCACAAAGAGGTTGAGAGGTGAGTTCAAAAATTATTTGGACTGATTTCAAAGCAATCTTTGAGATTGTTGTTCTTACTTTTGTGTGGTCTGAGTGTAAAGTTGCCATTTCTTGGCGTTCTGAGGAAACAGCTAGAAGTTCCCCTAATGATTCTCCTTCTGAAGTGGTTGCTGAGAAATGCAGAGAAGTGATAGAATATTTGAAAAATAAGGTTTGCAGAAGGAAATAACTGGTCCAAGATTCTGAGATCCACACAAGAGGTGAAAGAGTCAGTAAATGCCTATTATGTGAGCCTCACACAGCTTTTTAAGAAATACATTTGGAGGTGATCATTCTGAGAAAGATGGTGCTAGTGGTTTCATGTTTAGTTTCACACACTAAGTAAACCAAAAATAATAGTGTTTGCCAAATCTAAATAGAAGGAAAATCAGCAGTTTAGAATAAGACAATTTCCACAAACAAGAGAGACAAGCACTTTTGCAGAACTTGTCAATCGTAATTCACACCAAGCAGATGTCCATCATGTGGTAATCCACCTTTGGCTAATGTATTCACTCATATGCACCAAGGAGCAAAAACCACCAACCTAGATTAAACACGCAAATTCCTAGGAAGTGAAACTCTTTAATTCAGACACCCTAACAGTGTACACATGGTACTTCACAGAGCACACTGCCTTTGTACAGACAAGTTAAATAACAAAAATATCTTGAGATTTTGCATCTACAAATGCAATAATCACACTTACCAATAATGAAAATCAAAACACTTTCGATAACAGTGATATAACCACTAATTCAACCCAAAGTCAACATCCCATAACTGAAAACCTTTCACACAGCATAATAATCCATCACGTAGCACAAGACTTCAATCAATCAATCAGAACATTTGTAAAGCGCACTACTTACCTGTGAGGGTCGAAAGGCGCGGGGGGGATGCTGCTACTGCTCGAATAGCCTGGTCTTGAGGCATCTTCTGAAGGTTAGCAGGTCCTGGGTCTGCCGTAGGAGGATGGGGAGGGTGTTCCAGGTCTTGGTAGCGAGGTGGGAGAATGATCTGCCACCAGATGTTGCTCTTCAGAAGTGGGGGACTGTGGCGAGGGTGAGGTCGGTGGAGCGGAGCTGCGGTTGGGGGGTGTAGAAGTTGAGTCGTCTGTTGAGGTACGCTGGTACGGTATTGTGGAGTGCCTTGTGTGCGTGGGTGAAGAGCTTGAAGGTGATGCTCTTGTTGACGGGGAGCCAATGCAGGCCTCTAAGGTGGGGTGTGATGTGGTTGCGTTGAGGGATGTCGAGGATCAGACGTGCAGAGGCATTTTGAATGCGTTGGAGTCGTTGCAGGAGTTTGGTCGAGGCTCCTGCATAGAGGGCGTTTCCGTAATCCAACCTGCTGCTGATGAGGGCCTGGGTGACCGTTCTTCTTGTTTCATTGGGGATCCACCTGTAGATCTTGCGAAGCATGCCAATGGTGTTGGGGCAGGAGGACGAGACGGCGTTGACCTGCTTAGTCATAGAGAGAGTAGATTCGAAGATGAACCCTAGGTTGGGTGCATGTTCGGTGGGTGTTGGAGCTGTTCCCAGTATGGTCGGCCACCACGAGTCTTCCCAGACCAAGGGGGGAGCCAAGGATGAGGACTTCCGTCTTTTCTGAGTTTAGCTTCAGTCGGCTGTTCTTCATCCACTCGGCGACGGCTTTCATTCCTTTGTGGAAGTTGGTTTTGGTGGTGAGGGGGTCCTTGGTGAGGGAGATGATCAGCTAGGTGTCGACGGCGTAGGAGATGATGTTGAGGTCATGCAGTCTGGCGACATAGGCTAGTGGTGCCAGGTAGATGTTAAACAGTGTTGGGCTGAGGAATGAGCCATGGGGTACGCTGCAGATGATCTCGGTGGCTTCGGAGCGGAAAGGGGGGGCGGACGCTCTGAGTTCTGCCGGAAAGGAAAGAGGTAGTCCAGTCCAGAGCCTTGTCATGGATCCAAGCGTCGTGGAGGCGTGTGCATAGGGTGTTGTGGCAGACAGTGTTGAAGGCGGCTGACAGGTCCAGGAGGATGAGGGCTGCAGTTTCTCTGTTGTCTAGCAGGGCCCTGAGGTCGTCAGTGGCGGTGATGAGGGCAGTTTCGGTGCTGTGGTTGCTGCGGAACCTGGACTGGGATGGGTCCAGGATGCTGTTCTCCTTGAGGTAGCCGGTCAGTTATTTGTTGATGGTCTTCTTGATGACCTTCGCCGGGAACGGGAGCAGAGAAATGGGCCAGAAGTTCTTGAGGTCCTGGGGTCAGCCTTGGGTTTTTTGAGTAAGACGTTGATCTCGGCGTACTTCCAGCTCTCCGGGAAGGTCGCTGTCTTGAAGGGGATGTTGATGGCTTTCCGGAGATGGGGTGCAATGGTGGTGCTGGCTTTGTTGAAGATGTGGTGTCTGACGGAGATCCGGAGTGGATGGTGTTCATGATTTTGATGGTGTCGTCGTTGTTCATGTTGGCCCAGGAGAGCAGGGGGTCAGCGTGGATGGTGGCCGTGGGGATGAATTTCTCAGTGGTTGTTGGGGTGGTTGTGATCTTGAAGCTGTTGTGGATGTCTGCGATCTTGTGATGGAAGAAGGTGGAAAGGGATTCATTTGCACAGGTCTTGTGAAGGTGGGATGTCGTTGGTGTTGGAGCTGGGGCTGGAGAGTTCCTTCACGATGCTGAAGAGCTCTTTGCTGTTGTGTGCATTGTTGTCTAGGCGGTCTTTGAAGAAGGCCCTTTTGGTGGATCAGATGAGGTGGTGGTGTTTGCGGGTGGCGTTCTTGTGGGCTGCGTAGTTGTCCGGTGTCTGTTTACGGTGCCATTTCTTCTCCATTTTTCGGCAGGTTTGCTTGGCGGCCTGGAGGTCTTCAGTGAACCAGCTGTCTTTCTTGCTGGTATGTCTGTTGGCGGGTTTCTTGATCGGGCAAGGGTGTTGGCACAGTCATTGACCATTGTCTGAGGTTGTGGGCAGCAGTGTTGGGGTCAGTGGGGTCTGGGGGTAGGTTTTGGGTGAGGGTGGTGGTTAGCTGGTCTTCTGTGACTTGCTCCAGCAGCAGCAGGGTGTGTGGTGGGTTTCTGGAAGGTGAAGTGGATGCAGCGATGGTCGGTCCAGTGGAGTTCGGTGGTGTGGTTGAAGGAGATTTGGGAGCTTGTGGAGAAGATGGGGTGAAGAGTGTGGCCGGCAGAGTGGGTGGGCATTGTGACGAGTTGTCTGAGTCAGAGGTTGTCAATCAGGGTGGTGGAGTTGCAGTCATTGCTGTTCTCAAGGTGGAAGTTCAGGTCCCTGAAAAGTATATAGTCTGTGGAGGCGAGGGCGTGTGTACTGACAAATTGGCGATGGAGTCGCGGTGGCGGGGTCCGGAGTCCGGGGGGTCTGTGGACAAGGGTTCTTCTGAGGTGTTGGGATCGGTGTGGACCTGGAAGTGCAGTTGTTCAGAGGTTCTGAGGGTGTCGTCGATGTTGGTCCAGACTCTGAGAGTGTTCCTGTGGACGATGGCGTTCCTCCTCCTACTCCGTTAGTGCAGTCCCTGCGGGTGATCTTGTAGCCGTCCGGGATGGTTTTGGTGATGTCGGTGCCGAGGAGGGGGTTCAGCCAGGTCTCTGTCAGGAGGGCGACGTCTGGGGAGGTTGAGTCGAGTATGTCCCAGAGTTCCACAGCGTGTATGGCCGGAGCGGGTGTTGAGAAGGACACATCTGAGGTGGTTGGGTTCTTTCCCGGTGGGTGGATTTGCGGGTCGGATGCTGGTAAAGTTGCAGTTCCCACAGGAGAAGGGTCCTTGTGTGTGTTTGGGGGCGGCCAAGAAGCAGGTGTGTGATCGTCTGATGTTGATTGCAAAGGGGGGTGCTGGCATTGTAGTGGAGACGGGTGTCGTGGCGTTTGCGGGGGCCAGGATTTCTGGGGCGGTCCAGTCGCGGATGGGCGCAGTCCGGCTTGCCTTAGACAGCGGTCGCCATATAAGGAGAGGTGGAAGGGAGGAGCAGCTGGGAGGCGGGTGCGGGGCGGTGAATGGGCAATCAGGAGGGCAGGGCCACAGAGGATGCAGCAGCGGGAAAAAAAGGGGCAATAAGGAACAAAAAGGAACAAAAAACAAGGGGCACACAATAACATAGTCAGGAAATAAATTAAGGCAAGCAGTGAACAAAAAAAGGCACTGAGGAGGAGTGAACTCGAGCCTGCGGCGGCGGTGACAGGCAGCAGGGATAGACAGCAGCACTGATGGAGCTGTGCGGCGAGGGGCAGCAACCGCCTGAAGACTTGGCACTTGAAAAACACAATAGAACACTCTTAGGCTCCATGATCATTCTGTCCTACATTACTTAGAGTCCAAATCTTTTAGGAACAGCAAGTCAGGACGCAGCAACATTCACAAAGGAGATCCACAGTGGAAAATTAACACTACGGACTAGGCAGAAAGGGAAATCTTAAAAGCAGAAAGGAGGTGCTCCTAACACACACCCATCCTCTGCTACCACAATGTGTGGGTGTCAGGATACCTAGGAATTTAGACACCACAAACTTTACCTCAACAGGACATCCATGTCTTCAATAAATCAGAAATGGTGTTAAACCTCAATTTCATGAGGCAATGTGTCTCTGGGTATGGCAACTTTCCACATATCAAAAATACCAGAACTACAGTCAATAAAATAAGAGGACCCAGTGAGTAATGAGTTCTAGATCAGCAGCATATTTAAAGGGTTTTATTACAAAATGTTGTTGCCAGAGGCATTATCAGCCAGATTCATGAAGCCAAATTGCGATCGCAATAGCTGCGAAATAGCAATTGCGATCACAAATTTAGTAAAAGCAATTCATGACAGTGAAAGTAGCTAAATACAAATAGCGATTTCACTAATAAAATCGCAGAATCCTGAAACCAGCCCATGTGCGAATTAGAAATAGCAAGAAACCATGGATTCTGCTAAATCAATTGCAAACTCGCTAAATAATCGCAAATGCCATTCATGAAAAATCGCAGATTGCGAAAAACACAAAAATCGCTATTTGCGAGGCGCTATTTAAGGAGAACCCAAACCAGGTGGTAACCAGCAAAGAAAAAAAAAAAGTTGATTAAAGTTAACTGCAATCAGTGCAGGCCTGACCGAACACACTAAAGGACATGCAGCTGGAGACTGGGGACTCTCACAATGCCAGGACTCTACATGGTGGTCAGGCGGCGTAGGCTACAGCGAGCAGCACAGAACAGGCGTAGGATCCAGGAGCGGATATTCCGTCAGCGGGTCACCCTTCTGGGCCAAACCAGGGAGCAAATCTATGCTTAGTACCGCCTAAATGGCCCAATGATCATTAAGCTGATCCAGGACCTAGACCCCCTGCTGCAGCATCCAACAAGGAGAACCAATGCCGTTCCCACCCATGTGCAGGTATTGTGCAGCCTGCACCTACTGGCCTCCGGAAGCTTCCAGGGGATAGTTGCCATTACAGGGGGGATATCCCAGCCCACCATGTCCCGCTGCCTAAGGATTTTCCTGGATGCAATGCTGACCAGGCTACACCACTACATTTTATTCCCCACCACCCAACAGGACAAAAATGACACCAAGCTCCTCCTTATTCTGGCCCCCCTCCTTCGGCCCACCCCTCACCCCCTCTCATTCCGTTAAGACCCTTGGCATCACACTTAATCATCACTTGACTCTGCACTCCCACATTAGTTCTGTAGTATCTTCCTGTTTTTTTACCCTTTGCATCATTAGGAAAGTATCTTGGTTTTTCTCCCCTTCTGCACTTAAACTAATCGTAATGGCCATGGTCTTATCCAAAATCGACTACGGGAACATTATTTATAATGGTGCTCCTTCCTATGCACTCCAACGCCTCCAGCTAGTGCAGAACCAGGCAGCCCACCTGGTACACGGCCTTTCTAATTTTCATCACTCGTCACCCCTCCTCATTGCTCTCCATTGGCTTCCCATCAAACAATGGGCCCTTTTCAAACTTTGCTGCCGTACTTTTCAAGCCCAGATGGGCACGGCTCCTGCGTTTATCAATTCTGCCATCACCAACTACTGCCCTTCTAGAGATCTTCGCTCATCTACCAAATCCTTACTAGTCATCCCCGTTTCAAGAAATCAAGATCAGGAGGCCAGAAATTCACGGTTCTTGCACCCATCCTTCTGGAACACCCTTCCTCCCCACATCAGACTCTCTCCCTCCTACATGGAGTTCCGTAAAGCCTTCAAAACGTTCCTGTTCCAGCAGGCGTTCAGCCTATAACCCTCTCTTTTCTTCATGCCCAGGAACCCCTCTAGCTTCATGAAACTGCATTGTGAACGCGCGCTTTACAAAATCTTAAAAATTCAAATTCAAATTCAAGCTGAAATTCTACAACATTGCACATTTTCCGCATGCAATTGGATGCATTGACTGTACCCATATCCACATCTGCCCACCAGCACAAACGGAATACATGTACCGCAACCGCAATATCCAGATGGTGTGCAACGCAAAGAATTACATCACGGACATAGTGGCACAATATCCGGGCAGCACACATGACTCCTTCATCTTCCGGCACAGCGGCATTCACACACGACTGGCAAGGGGAGACTTTAACGAAGGACACCTACTAGGTAAGTACACATGTCCCCAAATACTATACTTTGAGCATGTATCTGCACAGAATAGGCACTCACCGTGTGCTTATTACCTTCAGGTGACAGCGCCTACGGTCTACGTGAGTACCTCCTCACCCCATACCTCAACACTGCCACACCACAGCAACGGCGTTACAATGCTGCACACATATGAACAAGAAATTGCATAGAGAGGACATTTGGCCTATTAAAGAGCCGTTTCCGCATACTGCACAAGACTGGTGGGGCCATCAAATTCACACCTGAGGTCTGCTGCTGCATCGTAGCCATGTGTGCAATACTCCACAACATTGCTACCAAGTGCAGGATACCAGTGGAGATATCTAGCAGTGAGTCTGAAGGTGACAACCGGCCGTCTCCACATGTACGTCATGCACGCGGAGAAAATCCTGCTGAAGGACACAAGCACCGCAACCACATCACTATTAACTGTTTCTAGTGCACCCATTCCCCCCTCAAAACACAGCACCCATGCATGGCCTTTACTTATTCTACTGTCTCATGAAGAGAGTATTGCTCCATACCTCCTCATACTGGAGTAGTGGGTTTGCAGGGGTTTACTGCATGGCATCCCTCAGAGTGTCTGAGTCCTCACTGTCGGTTACGATGAGACGCCCCAAGTCGTCTCTCTGTATCCTGAGGGACGGTGTTGGCCCTAGTTGCTGCTGTTGGCCTGCTGCTGCGGCGACGTGCAGGCATCGGTTGCAAGGATGCACTGCTGTTGGTTGACGCAGCCTCACTTGCGTCGTCATCCTCCTCTGCTTCTCCATGGGCAGTGGCATGGCTGCCGAGCACTGCTGCGGTAAGTAGATATAGTGACCTGGCCACATCCTGGCAACACTGCACCATCTGGCCCTGCATGGCGAGTGACCTGCGTGCCAGCTGTGATATAACATTCCCAACTACATGATTGGATCTTGTGTAGGCCGATAGGCGGGCCAGTAGTTGGTGGTGGCGTCGGCGGGTCATGTCCTGCTGGGCTACCAGCAGCTGGTTGTTCTCCCGGACTGCAGCGGTCATCTGGGCTATGTTTTGGCTTGTCGCCTACATCTGGGTGAGCATTGCTGCCATGTGACGCGCCTGTGTGCGATGCACCGCCAGCATGCGGCGTTCGATGGGAAGGCCTGGATCAGGTATTTGAAGTGCCCTGCCGGTGCCTGCTGGGCCCTGATACTGCTGGCGCCTCAGTGCGCTGGTGTGTGATTTGGCACCAGCTGTGTGCCTCGTCTTCCTCCTAGGCGCTGGTGGTGGAGCCTATACCACTGCTGTGGCTGTTTGCTGGGGTGTTGGCTGAACGGCTGTGGCTGCAGGGGTGGCCCTGTCCGCACGGGGTGGTGGTGGTGGGAGCACTGCTGGTGGCTGTGATGGGCCGGGTCGTTGGGAGGACTGGCCCTCACCCTCAGTGTCCTCCTGGCTCTCGGTGATGTGCAGGGCCTCGCTGTCTGTGCTGGCTTGTTCACCTGTAACTGTAATGTGAAAGGGTGCATGATTAATGTTATGTATCTTGTGCAAGCAATGTTGATACATGCATGCAGCCTTGCTTTCCCTGACTGGCTTTTGGATTTACTTTGCATTAACTGCTCTGGCAGTGTTGGGCTAACTGGGGGTACATGATTACACTACAACTACCACAATGCAATGGGGCTTTTTTGGTGTGCATGGGCTGCATTGTTGGGGATGTCATATTGCTAGCTCAGAAGTTAAGGGCATTTTTGGGGGACAGGGTCGCAGTCGCATGGCACTTACCTTCAGATTGTTGGCTGGGTCGAGACGAGTCCAGCTGAAGGACCCCCACACAGGCTTCTGGCGCAATGGTGTCCTCTATCAGGTCCTCCAATGGGGTGTTCGGTTTGGCTACAGGTTCCCCTCCACCGGTGGCCAGTCGCTCCCCAAGCCTCTCCGCAATACGCTCCTTAGAACGACCTCTCAGGTCATACCAGCGTTTTTTTAGGTCATCAATTGACCGCTGGGTCACACCAACCGAATTGACCTTAGTGCAGATGCACTGCCAGATCATGCGCCTATCTAACTCTGGCACCCTCCGGGAGTCTTTTCCGAAGAGCCGGTATGATCCTTGCAGACCCCCTCAATTAGATGCTCCAGTTCAAGTTCAGAAAACTTAATTTTCCGCTTTCTCTCCTGCCCACTGCTCCCTGCTGCATCCTGGGACATCTTGGAAAACTTTCTTCAAGCTGGGGTGCTGCACAGTGTAAGGTTTGGTGCTCCTCAGTATCCTGCTGCCACTCCCTGGCTCTATGTTCTGTTTCTGGGTGTGGTGAGCCTACTTCCTGGTTGTGATGTCATTAGTGGGCTCGAAATGCGACTTCCAGTTTTTGCGATCTCTCAGTTAGCGAGATCGCAAATATCGATTTCGCTATTTGCGAGGTCGCAATTTCTACATTGAAAATTGCTGAGTCTGCGATTGAAATGCGATTGCGGCAAGATCGCAATCGGCAATTGCGATCGATTGCGATTCGCTTTCTTTCAAAGCATTTCTACATGAATGCCATTCTGTGATTCTCAAACTGCGATTCGCAATTTTTCGCAATTTGCTAATCGCAGAATGGTACCTTCATGAATCTGGCTGTAAGTCACAAAACCTGATAAAATGTTTAAAAAGTGCAAAACTACCCATAACAATATCTCCTCAGTACACGTCTACCTTTCTAATAATATTTACCCCCCTTACTCTGCAATACATCTACCATAAGTTTAACAAAAAAGGAAAAACATTATGTTTCTTACCTCAGTGCAGAAGCTGCACCTGGCCTATCGCGACTGCGATGCTCCGCAGACTGAAGAAACAGATGAAAAACCAGCGATGTAAGGAAAATGGTGGCAAAAAAAGCTAAAATAATACCAGTACTTTCCAATCACTTGAAAATTTTGGAAATGTTTAAAATATTTCTCATTCTTTAAAAATACATACTAATGTATTCATACAGTGCTAAAAATTAAAACACATTGGGGCCGATTCACAGAACTAATCTGAGATAAAATCCTAAACTTATTACTTTTGGTATTCACATAAGGCATTAAGTAGTATTAAAGTTAGGACTCCTAACTTTACTACTATTAAATGCCTTCTGTGAATACCAAAAGTAGTAAGTTTAGGATTTTATCTCAGATTAGTTATGTGTATCGGTCTCAGAGTGTTTTTTTTTTTTAATTAAAATCCAATTGTGGCCTAATTTCTATGTACAACATTTTTTTCATCTGTTTATTTAGTAGCTTTATATTACATTAATAAAGACATATTAACTTGTTTAACAAAGTGCATTTAAACAATTGTAAGTGAATTCATATTTTTATTTTATTGGTTTTTTCAAGCTAATAACATTACCAGCTAAATGCATCAAGCGAAATACCATTTGCAAAGGGGCAGATTCTAAGAATCTGCCCCTCTGCGACCGGTATTTATGCATTTGGGATGCATCATCCCAAATGCATAAATCGCTATTTGCGATTGCATTTAAGGAATCTCAAATTGATATTCCTTAAATGCAATGCATGAATGTAAAATAGCTAGCGATTTCGCTGAAAGGGGTCTCTATTTACCGTGAAGTCAAACTTCATGGTAAATAGCGAAAACTGTGAAAAATGCACTAAAGTGCATCTTTCAAAGTTGTATGTTACACACACACATGTCCTTGGGACATGTGTGTGCGCAATACCAGTGTCCAGGTCAATTTAAGGGGTGCAACAGGGTGTCCTTTGGACACCTGTCACCCTTGAGATTGCATTCTCAAATTGCGATTAGCTAATTGCTAATCGCAAATTGAGAATTCCTCCCCATTCATTTCTTAGGGCCTCTTGGCCCATAGGAATCAATGAGATGTCATTCCTTATTTGCGAATCGCACTTTGCGAGTCGCAGATAAGGAACATTTAGGAATTGGTAATATTTTAGCAAATCCTACATGCATCTGATTTTCGAGTCCCTAAATGCGAACACTTAAACTTCGCAATTAAGGACTCGCAAAATCGAACGTTGATGCATCTAGCAGCATATCTCTTACAAGTCATCTCAATCCATCAATAGGAAATTAATCAAATGTGATGACCTTTATGTTTAAAATGTCAATTAGACTTCTCATTTTTTCAGTAGTACATTACACAGGGCCAGATTCACAAAAGTAATCTGAGGCGAAATCCGAACTTTATGACTTTTGGTATTCACAAAAGGCATTTAAGATTAGTAAAGTTAGGATTCATAACTTTACTACTCCTAAACTGACACCAAATCCTAACTTTATAACTTTCAGTATTTACAAAAGGCATTTAGGAGTAGTGATGGTAGGATTCCTAACTTGACTACTCCTAAAAGCCCTTTGTGAATACCGAAAGTTGTAAAGTTAGGATTTTGTCTCAGATTACTTTTGAGAATCTGGCCCAATGTTTTAATATCACATCTTGGGTGTTCTTTGTGGAGATTCTTATTTTTCCCTGAGTCTATCTACTGTTGTACTTGGTCTGTCTGATCATCGGTTTGTACCAGGTCAATCAAAATAATTTCCCAGGTCTTGGCACCTGACGACTCTTTGCTGTGGTCCTGCAAATGAAATGTCTCCTCAGATCATATTCTTGTGTCATCCATCTATTCCTGTCTTCATACTTATAAACAATGTGTATGTATAATTTAAATGTACTTATTTTATGTTGTGAAGTAATGACTCCAAATGTATTGAATCCCAATGTAATGACTCCCAATGTAAAATTGATCCCAATGTAAAGGAAACACTGTAATTGTATTCAGATGGAATGACGGAGTTGCAAATGTACCACACTGAGATCACTTGTTGGCAAATGGAGTATCCATAATAACTGTTAAGTTTAGTTTTCTCAATCTGAGGCTGAGTGGTGGCAAGTATTTAGTAATCATTTTCAATAGAGATACAGATTGCAGTCAATTTATGGGTTTATAAACTAGTGTTTGCAGTTTGTATGATGCTCTGTTTTTTGTAATGATCCATTGACATTGGGACTAAGATGTTGGCTGTCTGAAATTGTGGTTTCAGCACTGTGTGAATATGGAGAAAGATGATAATATGTGTGTTTTATCAACAGAGACAGTAAGAAAAACCAAAGGGATAGACAACATCCCCAAAATATGTAGGGCAGACGAAAAAGAAGCCGGACATTGATCAAAAGAGTGGTTATGACGAGTCTGATACACACCATAAGACTGAAAAGGGAGGATCAAAGTGTTCAGATGAGTGCCAGAGAAGACATAACTCGAGCAGTGAGTGTGGACAGCAGAGGGGAGTGATCTGCCATTGTAAATGCGACTGAGAGGCCCAGGAGTATTAGCATGGAAGATGGATGGTTAAGATGGGTGGACGTGATGAAATTAGGTACATGACAGTGCGTTGTTCTGTGGAATGAAGGAATCTAAAAACAGATGGAAAGGGTTTTAATTAGGTTGCTGGTGCTGAGAACAGATGTTATCTTTCACCAAATACTTTTCAAGTTCCATTGGCACTGACACAGCCAAGGATTAATTTTTTAATAATCTTTGTGTAGGAACAGGCAGTAGCAATAAAATGCAGCCACATTTCTATTTTGCCATTGAGAGTAATTATGGACCACAACAGAAGCTATGGTAGTTAGTGCTCCTTAAGCTTGGGCAAAAATTGATCTCATGCAAACATTGATCTCATGTAAATTAATGCCAATGAAGCTGTGAGATGGTGTATAACAAATACAGCTCAGAAATCAATAACGCATTCTAGGAACATTTCTACTATTTTGAGGGAGTCACAGAATCCTAGTAAGTATGCCTTTGAAATGTAGGTTACCTTTAATACTCATGATATGATATGAGCACTGGATATAAAATGTTCATCGTGGAAAACCACTTCCCTTGTCCCATCAGTCCGACACTGATATATGGGGTGGTCTCATCCCTTTCAAGTCTAGGAAATTGACTGTATATGTGTTATCACAGTGTGTTGTGAAATCGGCCGACTTACAACTCTGTGATGATGGATTCATTCCAGATCCTTGACTGAGGGCGAGTGTCTTGAAAGTTTCAGCCCTCCATCCATCATCTCGGTGTGTTTGCTTTGTTTGCCCTAATTTAGCAGAGAATGCCCAGACGGGGGTCCCTTGATCACTTTGCTAATTGATTCAAGCTAGCCTGGCTGATGAGGGGTGTTACCCCGAAACCGGTCCCAGGATGCTTGTTTGTGGTTCAGGGAAGACCTGGGTTGGCAGTTCAGCATAGGCAGTTCCCATAAGGCACTGGGTCAAGACTGATTTGCATATAGCTGGGCCTGAACTGAGGTGGTAAAGTGAGTTAAAAAACGATGATGGATTCAACCCAGATCAATGACTGGGAATGAGTGTCTGAAAAGTTTCAGCACTCCGTCCATCATCTTGTGTTTGCTTCAACTTACAACTCTGCCAATTCAAAGAACTGCCGAGAAGTAACTATGGGCCTGATCCAGAGTTTGGCAGGAATGTAATCCATCACGTGTGGCCTCTATCCCTCCCACCCTATTACAAGTACCAAAAGATATAATGCACTCTTAGAGAAAACATCAGCCAAGCTGTTAATTAGAAATTATATCTGCCTGCCACTCTCGCAACCTCTAATGAAGGTGTTTTTGGATTGTTTTACATTGCTTATGTCTCGGGTGAATATACTAAAGCAATTTATGATACTAAGCGTGTCATATTTTGTGGGACTCCATTACAGTACTATTCCAATTTGTGCATCTCAAAATAGGAGATAATGTGCTAATCCCTTGTGTTTTCTCCTCTTCCTATTTGTCAACAAAATTGTCATCACAATATACCAGGGAAAAACTTTTGTGGCTAAACAATAATTGTGGCAATAGCAGTACAACTTAGAAAGACTAATTGAGTACAAACTCACCTTTACACCTGATTTAAGACTTGGGCATCCCTTGGCTTGATTTAGAGTTTGGCAGCCAGGATAGTACTTTGCAAACACTGACAGAGAACCCAGTCTACTAGACTGATGGTGTGTACACCTCTTCTACAGTTGAATTGACTGTAAGCGTTAGATATTGGGCTTCTGGTTGGCAGAGATTTGCACCCTGTCCAAGCATGAACCACAATCCTAGTCAGGGTAAGACAGGTATTCACTATAAATTACTCTTTGCTCACCCTCTGGTAGCTCGGGACAGAACAGGCAGGCTTAACTTAAGAGGCAATGTTAAAAGTATGTGTGCAACACTTCAAACAGTAAGACAGTGAAAGCACCACATGAAGACACCACACCAGTCTAGAAAAATAGATTATGATTTTATAAATTAAACAAGACCAAAGTGACAAACATCCAATAAGTAGAATTCAAGATATGAATGTTAAAGAATAAAAGAGAAAATAGCACTTGGAAGCAATAAGCGCATGTAGGAAGCCGACTCTGTATATGATACTGCCACTAGGTGGCAATAATGTGCACAGAGTCCAGGGTTTCCCCAAAAGTGTACAGGACTCAAAGTGCTCTATTTGTGGTAGTGCGGTCGAGCAGCCTTAGGACTAATACGGAAGAGTGTGAGACATTTATTGCAACACAGTGATCAATAATGGACACACAACTCAAGGAGATCCAGACCAATTTATGAAAAATATACCTTGACTTGTGTTTATATTTTTATTTTAAGACCAAGGTCTTCACAATTTGGTTACTACATTTTCAATTAAAAATACTGTTCACGGTCTAAAGTTGACAGTGGAATATTCAAACTGTTCAAGATTATCCTGTGTAAATTGAGGGATATATCAAGCTAGCATACAACTTAGAGTACCAATCCCCGGGCAGTCAGATCAACACTGAGTGCAGAGTTGGTTGTGGGGTACTCTGGCTCCCTGTACGGCAAAGATTTTAGTATCTTTGCATGGTGCTTGATACTGGCAGTGATGGTTTCCCTCCAGGTCGATGGGGGCAATTGGCGGGATCAGCCGGTGGCCAACACAATTATCGTTGCAGGTTGGTGGCTGTAGATCAGGTGGGGTCTGCAGTTGTTGGATCGTCCTGGTGAGATCGCAGTTGGGCAGTTAGTGCAGGAGACGACCTACAGGGCCACTAGCAGGAGGGTAAAGGTTCTTGGGCATGGAGCTGTGGCCAGCTTGGGTCAGAAGCTGAAAAGATCCCTTGTGGTTGTGGAAGTCATCCTGTTGCAATGCTTTCTTCAGGCAGGGTAGAGTTGCAACAACACAGGTGTCCGTCGGCTACCACTGAGGTCTTTGGTAACAGTGAGTTGGGTCGACAACAGTGTCAGTTCTCCACTGCAGTGGTACTTGGAGTTCGTTTGTCCAAGGAGTAGCATCGAAAATTGTTGGTCCATCCTGTGGCCGTTCTTGGAGTTTATTTCTTTTTGAACAGGACTGTTGTCGAAGGCAGCAGTCCTCCTGGGGTTTCAGAGGTCGCTGACTGCAAGACAGGTCATAGGTTTGCAGAAGCTGGAGACAGACTGGTAGGGCTGGGGCTAAGGCAGTCGTCATCTTCAATCTTCTCTGCAGGGTCATCTTCTTATTTCTTAGGTCACCAAATCTGAAGAAGAGGTCTGAGAGAGCCACCTAAATACGACATTTAGGGGTTGTTTTTAGGGGAGTAGCAGGTAGGGCCAAATGGACCTCCCCCCTAGGGTGACTACATCCTCTCTTATGCAATCCTTCTATGAGAGGGGGCATAGACCTAGCCCTGAATGGAGTGGTTACCTCATCTGAATGATGGCAGTGACTGAAAGTTGTGCTTCACCTCCCTTCCCCTCACCTTAGGGGTGTGGTTGGCAGAGATGGGCACGCCTCCTATCGTTTTACATTTTCCTGCCAGTTTACCCACCCAAAGTAGGGTTGTAAACAAGGGGCTGCCATCTACTGTTGGCAGTAGAGGCTGGAGGTCGCATCACAAAGTTGGTAGGCCCTTGAAGCGCCCCTCTTCAAGCACAGGCCCATACTGGGGGAGGAGGTATGACACCTCTGCCCAGGATGTGCATTGTTTCTCATCCCAGAGAGCAGTTTCTCTCTACCCAGGAGTCCAGAAACAAGTCTGGTGGTGGCTGGATGCCTACAGCTGGTAAGAGACATCACCAGGTTTTGTTAGGATTCAGGGGGCACCCCTGAGGAACCCTCTGGGAATGTGGCACAATAAATCTCACACTAGCATTAGTGTGGGTTAATTGAAAGGAGTAGTTTAGTACACTCCTGCATTCAATGGAGCCATCATGCTGCTGCAGAAGCTGAGTTGTCAAGTTCCCAGCCCATGTACTCTCCATGGCTTCACTGGCTTTACAATATTAGAAAATGGTGCCCAATATCGTAGGGGCACATCTCCTCATGCAGGCATGCCCTCACCTGGAGTACAGAGCACCCATTCTTAGGGCTGTGAGGCTTGCTAGCGGGTGACCTACCTATACTGTCAGGCATTGCTAGCTGGCATGGCCTCCAGACCAGATTCCAACTTTGTCATTTTTTCCTTTCCAGGGGCATGTGGATTGCAGGGGCAGGCTGCAAGGGCAGTGGCATTGTCTCCATGAAAGGGGGTCTCAAGGGACCCTCTTTGGCTTCCAGGTACTAGGTACCCAGGGTGTTATTATCTCCTGCCATCCCAATGAAGTTAACTCCACTAAACTCTTAATCAGGCCCTGAGCTTTTAGGTGTCTCTTAATTTTTGTTCGTCCTTCAGTCATCATGTACTTGATCCAAGTTTTTAGAAAACCACTAATGTGTTTCAATAAGTGACTGTCAACCATAATCATGTTAATAAGAACCAATTTGCAAAATAACAGGGACTGCTGTAGTTTTCAAATCAGGAGGAACTCTCCTTTTTGCATGTTTACCCCCTACCTTTTTGCTTATAACTGATGGCAACCTGATTGAAGAGTGTGCTGGGGTCCTGATAACCAGGCTGATAACCATGCTCCAGCACTTGTGTTCTTTCCCAAAACTGTACCTTTGCATCCTCAATTGGCACAACCTCTGGCCCACCTGTAAGTCCCTTGTGAAAGGACCAGATACCAAGGGCCTTGAGACCAGAGAGAGCCTCTGAGGGCTGCAGCATGTATTATGCCACCCTAAGGCACCCCTCACCTGACACACACACCCTGCCATTGCAGGGGGTGTGTCAAAGTGAGACCCTGGATCCATGCCTAATAAACACAGCCTGTGACATAGGCAAGTCACACACTATACCACAGGTGAGGGCGCAGTGGCATGAGCACTGTGCCTCTATGGTGTCTGTACAAATAAGTGGGGAACATGCATATGCTCCGCTCCCAGTCGCACTGCTTTGAAGGATGATTCATCCTGCTTCTAGAATCCATATGCAATTAACTCCATTTTACTCCATTTTAATCCAGGTTTATCAGTTATATTTACCAAGTATTCCTATAATATTCCACATACATAATTTGTCTCTTGTGTTTTGAATGCTTCACATATTCAGAATGTGCCCATCCGGACCTCTTTAAAGAATACTATCGGAACACAAGATTCATCCAGAGCAGCATAACTTTATTGGCACCCAATGTATTTCGGGTTAAACAGAGCCCTTCGTCAGGGGTATCTGCAATTTAAACATTAAAAACAACATTACTGCATAATGCTTGTCCAGTTTTTCTTTTTACAATTCTTATATTTCTTGAAACATTAGAATCAATTCCCCGTGCTTTTTATCAAAAATAAAATGACAACAACATCATAGTGGATTTTTCCTCAATACTTTATGACTCCATAAGCTTTACAGTGTTTCACACGTTCTCACATACTATTGGGTGTCAAGCCCTCTCACCATTCCTCACCTCACTAACCCCGCCTGCAATTTGCCTCACTAATATGGTTGTTTCACCTCTGTTTTTAAACTAATCCCTTATTTCCCGCGTGTCTATACTCTCCTCTGCTTCCTTACATCTCTTTTTTCTTTCATACACTCCATATTTTCCCGAGTTCACTATTCGCTGCGCACTTATGTATAAACTCATCTTTCTCTGTGTTTCTCAATTTCAACCGGCAAATGCTTACGCGCCCGCTTTGTCCCAACTCGTACCTGCCAACAACCGCCTAGTTCTTCATGTCCATCTATCAACAGCTCTGATCTCGCCCTCATGAACCTTTCATTTAAAGTCAACCCTCCACCCCATTACGTGACGCAACTTAATAAGTGACTAAAACCACTCCCTCCCGACCTCCTGAACTTCAACTCCCATAATCCACCCTCACATATTATCATTACCGTGAAAAAAAAAGAAACTAAAACAAAACAACAACTGAATGACACAAATGTTTCACATGTCTTGACAGCTCATGCATTTCCTTGAAAATTGTAGTCCCCATTCGAAATTCAGCTAGTATTCATTTAAAATATGCTGTATAAATATGTATGCAGTCAGTCAAATTAACTTTATTCGATTCGGTTAAAATCATACAAAGGACATAAAAAGACATTATTATATATATATATATAAATATGTATGCAATATTTTCTTCTTCCGAGTTTCCAATTCGTTTGGGTGAACTGCCAACAGTAGGGCAATCAATATTAATCACCAAAAGGGGTGGTATGCACACCATTCATTTTTCACTTCAATCCTACGTTTATACATTCATCAGTTGATTGCGTGCGTCCTGGGTGTATGCCTTGCCCTTTTGGCATCAAAGTTTGAACAAATAAGTGGGGAACATGCATATGCTCCGCTCCCAGTCGCACTGCTTTGAAGGATGATTCATCCTGCTTCTAGAATCCATATGCAATTAACTCCATTTTTATTCCAGGTTTATCAGTTATGGTGTCAGTGCCATTACAGTGCAATGAAGCCATGTTGAGTTCACGGGCTGAGAGGTTGTCATCACGAACTCCACAGCTCCATGATGGCTTTACCGAAGACTGAGAAGTTTGGTATCAAACTTCTGAGTGCATTAAACCTGTACTAATGCCAGTGTTGGATGTAATGTAAAAATTCACTCAAAGGGCATCTTAGAGATTCCCCCTAAAGCACAACCAACCCTGTTGTGGTTCCTGACTGGATACCAGCCATCTGCCACCACCAGGCATGTTTCTGGACCCCTGGGTAGAAAGCCCTTCCTTTTCTGGTTCTGGAAACAAAGCTCATCCTGGGCCGCAGTGTCATGCCTCCTCCCTCAGGATGAGCAGGGTCCACAAAGAGGGAGCTTCAAAAGCCTGCTGCCTTTGTTAGCTATCCCCAGCCTTTTTCTGCTATCAGCAACTGGCTCCCACCAGTTCTGACCCCGATTCGGGCATGAGGACTGGCCGGGAAATCAAAGCCAGGAAGAGAGGTGTTCCCATTTTTGCCAACTCCAACCCTCAGGTGGGGGGGGCTAGGTGAAGCATACATCTCAATCCCCTCCATCTTGAATATGAAGGGACTTAGCCAATTAGGAAAAGGATTATGCCCCCTTCCCACTGGAGTATGTCATTGTAGGGGGTGTTGACACCTCAAGGAAAGGACCAATTGGTCCTGACCAACACACTCCTCTAACACCCCTAAATCTAGTATTTAGGGGTATCACATTACCTTTTTTCTTCAGATTCGAAGGACCAAAGAATAAGATGGAAGACGACCGCCGCCAGGCCATGACCTGAAACACTGCAGAAAAAATAGGGTAAGAACGTTGCCATCTGCAGCCGGTTTGACCACTGGACCTGATGTTCTTCTAGAAATTCTGCGAGGCTTCCAAGAAACCCTGGAGACCTTTCAACCTTTGCCAAAGTGCCAATAACCTTCCTCCAGACTACCGGCTCTAGTCCCCGGTGTCCGCCGGTACAAGAACCGCCACAGTGAGGACAAGCCTTGCGTCGACTTGGCTCAGTGCTACAAAAAGAACTACCCGACCGCAGTGTTAGAGGACTGACACTTGTGTTGACGTTACTCTGTCCTGCCAGAAGACCAGTATCCCAGCCGGAAGGCCTCCTTGACCACGAGGGATCCTCTCGGCTCCACAACCCCAGCTGTGCCCGGCTCCGTGCCCGAGAGCCTGTACCCTCCTGCAGCACACCCTGTCAGCCTCCTCTGGCACCTGTGGTCCTACCACCCAACCGCAACCTCCCTGAGATGGTTCGATGATGGCGGAACTCCTACAGCGGAACTAAA
This sequence comes from Lissotriton vulgaris, assembly GCF_964263255.1. Classification (NCBI taxonomy): domain Eukaryota; kingdom Metazoa; phylum Chordata; class Amphibia; order Caudata; family Salamandridae; genus Lissotriton; species Lissotriton vulgaris. The sequence continues at coordinate 477,575 of NW_028241798.1, forward strand.
GCAGCTTGCCACCAGCGACCATGATGGTAATCATGTTGGCAGTCTACTGAAAACCAATGCTCTTCATTACTCTCTATTGACCGCAAGGGTACACATCACCACCTGTATTGACCACCTCAGCGTAAATGTTGGAGTAAGGTTTGATACATAAAGAAACTTGCTCGGATGCAATCCTCTGAATAACATGTAATACTGCAAGACAAAATTCTCATAAATAGTCATTGTTTCTATGTGAAATGCGGATGGGAATGAAGCTTGGGAAAGTAAAATTGAGGGACTGTAATATTAAATAATGAACTAAAAAAAAACCTTACATTAGTATGGTGTGATGACGTCTCCCCATCTCCTTGTCCAATCAGAAGTAGGGGTTTTCACAATATTGAAACATTGGGGAGTGGTACACACACATAGAATAGTATAACTAAGGTAGGCTTAGTTAGATGTCAATGATGACACTGATGGCGCAGTCACTCACAGACCTATCACCGATGCAGATGACGGCGGATCCCACGGAGGTCAGAGACGCTGTTCAAGCACTCTGAAAGAAGAATCGAGACAGAAGAGATGGAGAGAGAGAGAAGTGTCGCAGAAATTGCTGTAGAAGACGGACCTGTCCATCTAGAAGGGAGAAGAATTGAGGAGAACAGTACCAGATAGGGGTGGGACGCTGGCGTTGCACTTAGAAGAGGTCACCTATCCTGTCCTGAACCTGTCCTAATTCCAGGTCCTTGGACAGGGGTTGGTCCTCACACCGTTCTAGATAAATATAACTCTGTGTAGTATGTGCTTGTGCTGCCCTCTTCTCCCACCCTTTCCAGGCACTGTCATCATGAAAATGTATTACTGACACCCGCACCTTCTGTGTGCCTCTGGTCCCGCACTACCGACATTGCCACAGTTTCGGCCTGAGACACCTGAAGACTGAAACTGTAAGCCAGGTACTTACTTGTAAGTCGATCAGCTGTCTTTCCCTCCCACAGAATTACATAGCGTTCTCTCTGTATTGCACTAACTGTTTATCCCGAATACTAAGTATTTTCTTTGTGACTGAAAACTATTGCTTGAAACTCTGCAAACCTGTTTACCTGAAAACCCTTGACTTTGAAAGAATTAAAACTTACCTGCATTTAATAACCCTTGATTCATAAATAAAATAAAATTATAACTTTTATGCTTACCAATTGGTTTGGATTCAGTCTTTGAGGGTGTGACATAATTTCTTGCCTGAGTGTGGACAATAAATGCTTAACACTACCCTTTGATAAGCCGAAGTGCTTGACCACACTACCACAAATAGAGATCTTAGTAATATCTATTTTAGCCTCTACTATACCTTTGGGGATCCCTGTGACTCTGTGCCCATTATATCTTGCTTTGGTAAAGTATATACAGAGCCAGCTTCCTACTGAGACTATCACCAGAATGACTGCAATGAAAACTGACACAGATGTTTCTGTGTATAAATGCATTGCAGAATGGCGGTTTGTTGCCTCTTATTCAGTGAGAAATGCAAATGGTTGTTGTTATGGGGTCACAAAAAAATATGGTCCTGCAGAAATCACGTACTATGGGTTTTCAACTAAGGTAATTGGTGAATGATCATTAAATATTCTTGCAACATTGTGCTTATCAGTTATGTTTTACCTTTGGGAAATTAACTATGATGTGTGATAATCCCAGATCACCCTACATAGGCTGTCAACCATGAGAGGAAATCTATTGAACATCATCAGCTGTGGCTCATGAATGCTTTAATGAACACCACTACTGAGCATGCAAAGAGTGACTATCCCAGCATACAAAACACATTGACCGATTCTAGGTTGAGCTAAATAAGCTTCTTTGTGGTTAATTTTTGTTTGTGTTTAATTACAGTTATATAGCCAAGGTGGGTAAAAGTAACCATTCATCTAGGAAGAATTTTCAACAAAGACATAGTACCTGAAAAGACAACACAGTTTGTTCAAAAAGCATTGTCCAGGTCTACCCATACAGAAAGAAAATCCTTCATGGGATCAACAAGGAATTCAATGACGAGCAGGAAGAGTATAAACAAAAACACTGATCTACAGGAAAAGATGGATCGGTCATGGCGGGCATGGTTCACGGGTGGGGGTGGACACAGTGGGGAGGTGATCCGAGGGAAGGGGGGGGGTCACACGGAGGGTTTAAATAACAAAAAAATATTCTATATAAAACGTACCTTTCCCGGGCACCGCGTGTTCACTGGTAGGTCTGCTCCTGCTTTCCTCCCTCACAGGAACAGGAAGAGGGCAGCCTCCATCCCCTCCCCTAAGCCAATCACAAAGCTGCGATGGCAGCATTGTTATTGGTGGGGACGGCGTCCAGCCAGGCCCCTATGGAAAAGCCATTTTCTCCTTATAGGCTGCATGCAGCCTACATGGAGAAAAGGGAGAGAGCGCATCGCTGGTTTGGTCGGCCAGAGGGCTGACCAAACAGTCAAGACCCACAGCATTGGACTAGCCACTCCTCCCTTGCTCTATTGCAGGATCACTTACCCGCCTGCCCCCAACCAAACCCTTCTGCTTTCTCGCAGTGCGAGAAGCAGAAACATAAAATTGTATTTAGAATACCATTTTATGTTTCAGCTTCTCGCACTGGGAGAAAGCAGTGGGGCGACATTCCTCTGCCCACATGGAGGAGCCGCCCTTGTGATGGATACACAATAAAGTGTATGTTTACAGAGAAAAAAGCCAGTGGCAGAAAACATAAACAGGAGGACATGACAATCCATGTGAGGACCTATTCCACATGGAGATACAGCTGTAACTGCCCCACAACCAGACTCTCGAGTTAGCCATCAAAAGCTAAGAAAGCACATTGTCAAACAGGTAAAAACACAGCAGAATTGCGTGCACTTGGAAAACATATTGGTATATGTTTTAAATAAAGACCTTTTGCAGACTATAGAAGATATGAACAAAGCTACAATAAACTTAAACATAAAATAGAGAACAAGTAATCATGACTGTTGAGACTAGGGGGCACATTTATCACACAGCAAGCTAGCTTGTTGCACTACGCTGTGTGAAAGGGCAAAAATATGCTGTATTTAGCATCATAGGGCGCAGTTCTCTCCTTTCCTTGCGCTGGCTCACTTGTGACTGCCTCATGCAGATGCAGGCACCCTTGCTCCAAGGGGCCTGTGTTATAAGCAGGATTGATATTGTGCAAAAAGGGACACCTCCCTGCACAAAAACAATCTTCTGAGGCATTTTTCTCTGCAGCACCCATACAAAAAGAAAGAACTATGAGAAATAAAGATATTTAACCTCACATGTGGAGGCGCGGCATTTTGAGGCATTCCGAGGTCTACCACTAATGGGGAATCTGGGAATGCACCAAAATCCATGGGTGGATGCGTGGAAATGCCCACACGCCACTCATGGAATGCATCTCTGGGGCAGAGTACAAGGCAGTGATTTGTGTTGTGTTGTGTTGCATTAATCTAGATTTATCAAGACCAGGTGGTCTTGCGTGGCTTGATAAATCTGACTTTGTTGTGGCATTGCACTTGCGCCCCCTTGTACTGGTGCAAGGGCAACACCAAAACAATGGTAAATATGCCCCCAAATGCATTGTCAAACTAGAAATACAAAAGTATAACAAGAGGAGGGAGGGAGAGGGAAAGTGGATTCGGTCTCCCCTGGCAATTTACATAAACAAAATGGAATCCACTCTGGTAGTGGTAGTGGTCCCTATAATGGTGGGAAGCACACAGTGTTGTTTTGAATACCCCTCACACACCAACAGGCCCCTTGGTGTCATGAAATGAAATGAAATGAAATAAGGTATTTATAGAGCGCACGGTGGCCAAACGGCTTCATGGCGCTGAGAGCTCTACTGTACAGAACAGGCAGGGCCGAGGAAGTTAGCAGGGGTAGGCCTGGGCAAAAAAGAATGTTTTGAGCGCTTTACGGAAGTGTGAAAAGATGGGAATAGAACGCATGGAGAGAGGGAGAGAGTTCCAGAACCGGGGGGCAAGGACAGAGAATCTGGTTCCACCAGTGCGGGATTTACGAAAGCGGGGAACAGTGAGGAGGGCAGAGGTAGATGAGCGGAGGGTACGGGCAGGGGTGTGAGTGGAGATCAAAGAATTGATGAACGCCGGAGCAGAGCGATCAACAGCCCGATAGACTAGACACCCTAGTTTAAACAGGGATCTCTGTAGAACGGGGAGCCAGTGAAGAGATTTGAGGACGGGAGTGATATAGTGAGTTTTGGGAAAATGAAAAATAAGTCGGGCAGCCTGATTTTGGATTGCTTGGAGATGACGGGTTTCGTAGGCAGGAATGCCCACGAACAAGCTGTTTCCATAATCAAGGCGGGAAGTGATGAGGGCCGAGATGATAATTTTAAGGGAATCAAGGGAAAAAAAAACTGGAAATTTTACGAATCAGACGGAGGGAAAGAAAGCAGGAAGACACTACAGAACTGACCTGGCCGTGCATTGACAGGTCATGGCTGACCCTAATGCCAAGCGTTTTGACGGAAGGAACAGGGGTAGGAGGGGGACCAAAAATAGGGGTCCAGAAAGCAGAGGACCAGGGGCTGGATGAGCCACCCGTCAAGACAAGCTCAGTCTTGTCTGGATTGAGCTTGAGGTGATTGGCGCTCATCCACCCAGAAATGAAAACCAGAGTGGAGCGAAAAAAAGATAAGGAGTGAGAGGAGGAAGAAAGATCAAAGACTAGCTGGAGGTCCTCTGCGTAATTGTACACAGAGACCCCCAGATCGAGAAGAGAAACAATAAGGGGGCGAATATAAAGATTGAAAAGAAGAGGGGAGAGAGAGGAACCTTGGGGAACCCCACAGGACACCGGGTTCCCCAATGCTTCATCATTGGGGTCTTCGCACCCCTCTACGGGATGCGGCGTGCTACGACTCACGACTACGTAGGAGCACTGAAAGTGTACTATGTGTTGGTGTGTGTGAGGAAAATAAGTGTGAGTGGTGAGGTGGTGAAATGTGGTGGAAAAATAAAATGTATTAAGCCCTCGGTAAAAGGGGTGCAGGATGAGGTTGTTTACTGTATATTAGGGTACATCAACCTTCGAAAGTGCGTCGACATGTTTCGGAGTGTGAAAACTCCTTCTTCAGGATGAGGATATGCACAACTATCCTCACCCTACTGACATGCAATGTAGATGTAAAAGTGAACTCTACAAAAAATATATAAAATTAGGTGTAATGTACCTAATCGTGTTTTAGAAATGTAGTCTGTTGCGCCCAATTGGCGTTTATAGAACAAGACCTGTAAAGAGACAAAACAGACTAAATCGTACCATCACAATAGGACGTGGATTTTCACCAGGGAAAATGACCTGTTCAAGATAAAGAAGGGTAGTATAGAACCAATTGAGGTCTAAAACCCTGAAAAGAAAAAGAATAAGGATCATGCCCAAAGAAGAAGTGTGTCCTTCAATTGATTTTCCGGTACTGCGCGGAGGTTTTTGGGCGTTACCCTTCTTGTGCGCATGCGCTTGGGGGATGTGAACTCCACGGAGCCACTGTCCCGGTTTTTCGGCGTATGTGTGATGATACGCTATCTAGCCGCGCAAGGGCACTGTGGAGAAGCCCACAGTAGTTATACATATTCAGGGAGCCGGCGAAAATACGAGCACATGCTAAGTTCGGAGTTTTTAAAAAAAGACCTTGCATAGGTCTATAATCGCCACAGAAGTACCATAAGGATATGTGGATATTACGTAGTATGAATTTTACAAATTATGGGCTGATTCAATTTAAAAAAGCAGTTTGTCAAGCTCTACCATATATCGATGTTATTAGGGCAAAATCAAGGATATCACTTCTAGATGGATTGAGTGAGTAATGTAATAATGGGGCTGATATACTAGTTGAATCAGGGTGAGCTAGTGCAAACAATAAGGGTTCTTGGTTTGAAAAGTGAGCCCATAAGTCATCGCAACTGGCCCCATGGGATTGAGTCATTGAGTCCAGTGGTGTCCGTGCCAAGACGGAAAACCCACCTCTGCTCCTTCTCAAATAGGCCAACATCTGTCGGTAGCTGTTCAATGACAGTCCAGTGTAATTCGTTGACACAGTGTTGTGCCTCCAAAAAATGTGCTGTCATTTTTGTGGTTGATTTTATGCACCTTATGTTGCTCTTATGCTCATTTATTCTGGTCTTCACAGCTCGTGTAGTCATGCCCACGTACTCCATGTTGCATGGGCAGGTGATGAGGTAGACAACATTCCTGCTGTTACAGTTGGTGAACACTCGTTGTTCCCACCTTGTACCATTTTTGGAAGTAAGGATCGGACTTTTCTTAGTTAAGTGGCAACTGTTGCAGTTTCCGCATGAATGATGTCCACGTAACCCTTGTAACCGAGGTTTTTGGATAACTGGGGTTTGAGGTCTCGTATGTACAAGGATATATTTGAGATTCTTTCCTCTCCTGTGGGCAAACAGAGGTTTTTCCAACTCTAGTGTGCCACTCGTTAGTATGTGCCAGTGTGTGTTCACCTGTTTAGAAACCTGGTTGGAGACTGAACTGTATGTTGTTACACAAACAGGTCTGTTTGCTGCGTTGTCTCTAGGAGCTCTGTCTTCCAGGAGCGCCTCTCGGTTGTTGTTCCGTGCCCTTTTCATTGCACTGTTTATCACCCTGTCCGGGTATTGTCTTTGTTTCAGTTATCTGCTCAAGTCTTGGGCTTGGGACTTGTACCTTGCTATGTCGCTACAGTTGCGGCGTAGACGAAGGAACTGTCCGTATGGCAGATTCTCTCTTAGGTGACGAGGGTGGAAGCTGTCAAAACAGAGAAAACAGTTCCTCGCCGTTGGTTTGAATTAAGTCTCTGTCTTTAAGAAACCTGACTCATGATAGATGTTTAGGTCCAAGAACACCATCGACTCTCTGGACATAGAGTGAATGAATTTGAGGAATGCGTTCTGTGTGTTCAGCCAGGTCATGAAATCTATGATTGATTGGCTGTCACCTTCCCAGATGACCAAGACATCGTCTATGTAACGTCGCCAGGTGCGGATTTTGTCCCTGAATGGATTACTGGGATGGAGGATCTTGGTGGATTCCAGCTGGTGCACATACAATCCTGCCAGGCTCGGCGCGAAAGTGCTCCCCATGCTGGTTCCATGTTGTTGCAAGTACAGGGTGCCTTCATATTCAAAAACGTTTTTGGTCAGTGCTGTGGAAATGCACTCCATCACCACTCCCTGTGGGGTTTGATATTTCCATGAGTTGGAATGTAGCACCTCCTTAATAATAAGGAGGGTTTCATCATGGGGAAGGCTGGTGTAGAGGCTTTCTACGTCCAGACTCAGCAACATCTGTGAGTCCTGGTCAAATGGGTAGTTTTGTAGTAGTTGCAGTACTGCTTTCGTATCTCTCAGATATGTGTCTGTTGCCTGTACCAAAGGCCTCAAAAAGGCGTCTGCGAACTTGGACAGTGGTTCTAGTATTGATACAATGCCTGACACAATAGAACGACCTGGTGGATTTATCAGACTTTTATGAACCTTCGGTATAGTGTAAAAATATGGTGTGCGAGGGTTCTTTTGTGTCAGAAATTCTGACTTCTTCTTTGTAAGCCAATTGTGGGCCAAGGCTTCTTCAATCATTGCCCCTATCTGTATACGTAAGGACTCGGTGGGGTCATTCAGCAGGACCTGGTAATTTCTCCTATCAGATAGGAGTCTCCTACATCCTTGGTCATAGGCGGTAGTAGTTTGGATCACCACTGCCCCGCCTTTGTCTGCCGATTTTATAGTCAGTTCTTTATTCTGAGAGAGTTCCCTTATTGCCTCGTTCTCCAGTCTGCTCATATTTTGAAAAACGTTCTGGTTGGTGTTAAGTTGACTGAGTTAAAGCATAATAGCCTTCTCAAATGCCAGGACTTCAATTGGAAGTTGGTTGTCTGGTGGCGTGAAAGTGGATTTTGGCCTTAAACCCGTGTCTGAAGGATATGGGGTAGGCTCTTGGTTTTTGAAGAATGCTTTCAACTAGATAGTTCTTACAAAGTCTTGGATCTCCTTGTGTAGGCGGAAAGGGTCAGGTTTGTTGGTAGGAACACACCCAAGCCCTTTATTGAGTACCTGGTTCTGTAATTCTGTCAAGGGCCAGGGGGATATGTTGATCACTAAGTTCCCCTCTTGCTTGTGGAGGCGTGATTCTCTGTCATGCTCCTGGTGTGGACCACTACCAGAGTGGATTTCATTTTGTTTATGCAAACTAGAAATACTACACCTGTTCCTTCCAGAAAGTCATTCATGACACATTTGGCGTAACACAGCAGCACATTTGGCGTAACAAAGCATCAATGCACAGAAATAATCATACCAATTGATACAAGAGGAGGTAAGATAAGCCACTAAATTTGAATGGTTCTTCCCGTCCTATCCACATTAGATGTACACATTCCTCTATTAAGGTGCTTATTATGAGTGTCCTGGATGGTTAAAAAATAATCATCCCACCCAATAAAATCCAATAACCTGGGATTTGGAATTCTTAAAATACTGATCATATGAGTTTGCCCTTTTGCCAATATAAGTTCATCTTTTTCCCCCCTTTGGAGAATAATGTGGATTTTGTTACACACCACATCAAAATATGCATATCCAAGTATTAACTAGGGAGCATTTTTAAGAAATAGTGGTGCAGCGCAGCACAACAAGTCACGTTGCTGTGCTGCATTATGTCACTGGGAAAGGACAGGGTTGTGCTGTATTTAAGGAATAACTGCCTTTTCCCCCTGAGTGGCAAACAATGGCAAGCCCAGCACCAAGGCAGGCATCCTTGCACCATGGTGCAAGGGTGCCTGTGTTGCATTCAGGATTGTTTATGTGTAGGAGGGGACGCCTTCCTTCATAAAACAATCCCTAGAGGCATATTCTTCGGTGGAATGCATATATTTCGTCTTGCTACCCCTCTCCTGGAGAGGCGTATCTTTTTGGCCAGTTTCCCAGTTTACAAGATCTTGAAAATCTGGGTATGCGTTGAATACAATGGAACACCCACCCAGCATCAATAAAACGTCTCCCCAAGGCAGAGCAACACATTGCAGCGATTTGCACTATGTTGTGTTACTCCATATTTTTGGAGACACTCAAAGTAGCTTTGCATAGCTTCAAAAATTTGACTTAAGATTTGCTTCGCTCTTGTACCACATTGCATGGTGCAAGAGTTATACTAAACGGGTCATAAATATGGCCTAAGGTCTTTTTTCCCCTGTTAAATTTCATCCAGTTAGTGCTGCCAATGTTAATCAGGGAATACAGACTTACTGCACCAAGGGGCATATTATCAACGGCCAGCGATAATTATTGCTGGTTGTGCTTAGCTATAATTTTATTATCGCAGGCTATCTCTGGAATGTATCACCCTGGTAGCGCATTATTAACAACGCGTTACTCCAGGGCAATCAAAATTCCAGGGATAGAAAGGTTATCCCCGTTTTGCAGGGAACATGGCTGGTTTTCCAGGAATGTTCCCTGCAAAACGGCTATAACCTTGCTGATACCACCCACAGGGTTGTATCAGTATAATCCACCCCAATTGTTAGGGATAGGTAAGTCTGCATTTTAGCAGACGTTAGCTTTTGGAGAAAACAGCAGTTTTCTCCAGAAACTAACGTGTGCTAAAATGCTGGGGCGCCCTTGTAAATATTGCGATGTGAAAACAGCGATATTTGCAAGGTTGTCCATCAGGGGTACGCCCAGTGATGCCCACTTTGCATCTCATTAGAGATGCAAAGGGAGGCGTTGGGGAAAAGGGTGCTAACATGAGATTATGCATGTTAGCACCCTCTTGTAAATAGGGTGATAGTTTTATCTCCGCTTTTTTGGCTTTTTAAGCCAAAAAAGCGGAGATAAAGCCCTTGTAAATATCTCCCTAAGTTATTGCAAGGTAGGATAAACTCTGCCCAGTTTCCTATTGTGAAGCCTGTAGACATAGCTGTAAATGGATTGTTAAAAAAGAGCCTCTATTAATCGAGCCTTAAACGGTTGCAAACCTCCCCAGGAGCCCAAAAGGTAAAGCCTTGATTAAAGGAAGAGGCTGAGATATTAAAGATGGATTTAGATTCATGAACTGTATCATACAAAATGAAGAGACACACAGCAGAATTCTGTACAACCAGGCAGTACTTCATCTTAAGGGGTGATAGTGGATATCCAATGAAACTATGTTTAATAATATCTGACTCAAAGCCATCCTGCCAGCAGGGAAAAAAGACACTATTCATAAAAGCTCAACCATCAAGGCGCAAGGCTTTGGTAAAGAGGTTGTGGTAGTCAAACAAGACTTTTGATGTGTAAATACCAAAGGGATGTTCTTGTTGATTGAATTATACGATGCTCTTCTTTGTGAAAGCTTTGATCTACACATATGGCCCATTTAACTCTTAAAACACCACAGTGCTCCCCTAGGGCCTCATTTATGAGAAATGACGCATTGCTGCATGAAAGCAGCGATGCGTCACTTCTCAGTGCGCACTCCTTGCGACATTCCTGATGCGTAATATTTAATGTATGACGCATCATGTCGCAAGGAGTAACAGATACGTCAGTATTTCTGACGTATCTATAAGCGCAAAAGTGACGCATTGCTGGAGTGTGTCAGAAAAGTGACGCAACTCCAGCAATGCGTCCTTTCACATGGGGCAAGATCCATGTGAAAGGGCCTGCGTCAGCCTTACACCTGCTGTGAGGTAGGCGCAAGATTTTGACGCAATGGTGGGGGGGCCGGATTTTTGATCTCTAATTTACCACTCCAGATCTAAACCCCGTTCAGGTCGACTGAATCTTTATTGCCTGCCATTGAGGAAAGAAAGTGCATCCAATACCAGGTTAGTTTGACTAATAATGGGCTCGACTCTGAAAAACCACATACTACTTCTAAGTTTCGAAGTTTTATTATAGAGTCACAGATAACTGCAAATACAGGCATCTCAAAACGAGATTCAAAAGATATAGAGGCACTAATACAAACATATGTTCTCTAAAGATTCTTAGGCGACCAAAGAATAACACTATAATTAATTCCAAAATCATCAGGGTTGCAATGATAGACACAAATTGTAATCTATCCGTCATTTACAAAGGAAGGAAGGAATCAGGTTAGGCTGTCCCTACTCTGTACTGGATGGTATCCCTACTTAACAAAGTCCCAACCTATCAAAGGTGTCAGCTGTGAATGACTTCCTAAGAAGTTCACCCACTCTTAGTCTTAGGTGAAACCCTATGATCTCCAGTCATGACCCCTCTCTGCCTACCCATCCGTTCTCTGAAGGGTCCTCAGGCATCTGCTCTAACTCCACCCAGGGGTGCTGTCCCTAATACAAATCATAATTACAGTTGAAACGCCCCTCAAGAGACGCCCCTCACGTGGTGTCGGTTCTGGCTTTTTCCATGATGATCTTCCTTTGGGCCTCGTGTTTAGCGTTGACCTTGCTTCCCAGGCTTCTTCTCCAGCTCGCTGATACCCTCTAAACATTCCTGAATCCTCCTCCATGTCTGTACCAGTCTCTTCGAACAGAGCTCTATTCATCAACTTTTGATTGGAACCCCCCTCGCACCTGCAGACAGACATCCGCAACTTGGATCCCATTTCTCATAGACTTCTAACAGAAGTTTGCAACTTAATTCTCGACACAACTCGACATGTACCAGCACGTGCAAATTAGAAAAACCTTTTTCTCTCTTCAAGCCTACAACCCTTCTCGCAGAGGTTCTATTCTCTTCAAATCCTTTCGAGAACTAAAATAACATGTTAACACCTTATTCTTTAATTATGAGAAACACTTCTATGGAATATAAATCTAACGAATAAACAGAATTACTAAGTAACATAGTGCAATCCATGTCATGTATAAGTGTACATTTCCAATCTTCTTTGCCCTGGCAATGAGGCCTGTTCCCTTCTATGCTTTGCAGCATGACATTCCTCCTTTAGCAGCTACATAACATGGATTCTGATTAATCACGTCTAATGTTTCTAAGCATTTCCACACATGTCTATTATAGCCCATACTCTATAGGGGCTTTCTATCTCTACTAAAACACTCTTGAGTAAGTACGGATACATTTTCTCATTTCTCAAGTTTCATTAGCTAACTTTACGCCATGGGCTTGTACATATGGCGTATACGTACGTTTCATTCAAATTGCGCTCTCTCAGTTCCCCCCTTTGATGACCTCTAGGGGTCATCACTAGTACATCAATTTGAATGTTTCATACAGAGCTTGTTGCAAGGCTCCCTCGTTTCAGCATTTCTAAAGCCCTCAGACTCCTGTACTGATTATCCTGCATTGCAGCCAATCTCCGTTCCTGTTCTCTCCTGGATCTCTCCAACCTATTTGATCTGTACCATTGGTACGACCTCACCAATCCCCACAATATGATCACACAGATCACTATTATGATGATAGGCTTCAGTATATACCATACAAAGCTCTTCCCTATGTTGGCGAACCAACCTCCAACCTCACCCATTCCATGACCCACTTTTTCCCAAACATTTACTTTAGTTAGGTCTTCGATCTCTTTGTGGATGTTAGTTATGTTCATAATGACTTTCTCAAGGGGTTTTGAATTGTCTGGAATGTAAGTACAGCATTCCTGGACCTTCAAAGCCTTACAGACTCCGCCTTCCTTGGCTAGCAGGACGTCTAACGCAAGACGGTTCTGAAGCACCATGGCCCTTATCGACTGCATCTCTCCTTCCACCAGCATTAAAGATCTAGCAGTACTGGCAGACAATCGGTCTACGACTGTTGCCAGTCTCCTAATTTTGACATCATTGAGGATCAGTCCTAAGATAGGAAATGCAGCGCCAAATACATCTCCAACTAGTTCCGCATCCCCTAGGTCTCTTCTTCCTCTTGTTGAGACCTTGCCCTCAATGATCTCTAAGTCTTGGGCATGATATATTTTGGGGAAGACAATTGCCAAATAACATGATCCGTACCAGTTATCAGGTAGTCTCACGTGGGCATTTCTTCCACATACAAAATACACATTTGGAATCACTTGCATTCCTTTCAAGAAGTCCTTTGTGTAATATTCTAATCTAAACGCATGTTCACAACTGACCTCCCCTACGAATACGTTTTCGTAGTACGTTTGGCTTCTGTGAAGGCATAACTTCCCTTTCTGTGTTCTATCCAAAGCTATTGGACCACTACTACCCTTCCTTTTGTGTGCTTTCTCCTCCTCGGTCCAATCTGTCTTCCACTGTCCTGATTTTTTCAGAATCTTTTGCCTTCTGTAACGATCATCCACTTGCCCTATAAACTTCTTCTCGACTTCTGACACTTTGCAAGTCAGGTTATTTCTGCGGGCATGTGAAGTATTCGTCTGGTACCCTTGCCTCACTCTCGTGTCCCATCACATATGATACAGTAACTACTAAAGCTATAAGAAATATCACTCCCACTATTAGTGTGCCTATTATACATTTGGCTCTGCGGTTCTGATTACCGGCCTCCATGTTCTTCAGACAGTATGATTCCTTTCTTCTTTTCAACACAAAGTTCTTTCTCTTTGAGTTCCTTTACAGTCTCTCTTGATCCTTCAGTCTTTAGAACCACACAATCGGAAGCTGGCAATCTCTTTTTGCAAAAGTCTTTTTGAACTTTAACACAGACAACCCTAGCCCTTCTCCGTCAACTTAAAGGAAACCCCTAAGTTTTCTCTGCTTCCACTAGGCGCTAGGTTATCTTCTCACTCTCGTTTATTTACAAAGTCTTTAAGCATCTACAATGAGGCTTGAACCTGCGGCTTGGATAGCGTAGTTCAATATTTCCAAACGAAGAATGTGCTCTTCATGACTGGTTATCGTTGTTCCGAAGTCGGGGAATTGTAATTTGGTGAAGAACATGTGCTTTAACTTGCTTAGGTAGGGAGGGTTGTGGATTTTGAACGTTAGTGACCCTTCTGTTTCGACTCCAGGCACCAACAGCTGTACTTCTACTGTGATGATGGGTTCAGTGCTGGTCACTATCACCGCCCTTATTCTCCCTGTAGCTCGTTCCCAAGACATCTGTCGCCAGGTATGTCCACTCAGGAGTGGCGTATCTTATGCTAGGCACACGTATTCTCCTCGACCTTCTTGGCTCTGCCGCTTCAGAGCCCAGAGCGCCTTCGTCCAGGTCTGAGTCTTCGGATATTGCAGCAAGGGGTCTCTCTGGAGTTGACCTCAGGCTTGACCTTGTCCTTTGCGGCCAGCTGGCCTCTCCACGCCTTGCCCTCCTGCTCCTTGACCTGCTGCTTTGTTCGTGCTCACTTTCAGCTTGGCCAGCGTCTGATTCACACTCCCAGCTACTTCCTCCTTCTGTAGCGTCGTCGGTTTCACTGTTGTACTGACCGTCCTCGGCCTGGTCAGACACGCTCCCAGCTTCTTCTGGCACCTCTACAGCTTGGCTGGCCCCCTCTATGGCTTCTCTGTCCACAGCTGGACTCACATCCGAGAGAGGAGCTGTTTCTTCCAGAGGTGCTGGAACTCTCCGCGTATGGGATGCGTGGATCCAGTTGGGCAGACCTCCCACTTTCACAGCAGTATTCGATGTTAGGATGATCTGGTAGGGCCCATGCCACCGGACATCTAGGCAGCTTCTTCTGACGTGCTTTTTGACCAGTACCCAGTCTCCAGGGCACAGGTCATCACACAAGTCCTGGCACGACAGGACCTCGGCAGCCTGCACCTGAAGGGACACAGAATGGATGGCATCAGACAGACCCTTACAATAGTCCAGGATCATATCATCTGTGATATTCAACAATGCTGCAGTTGGTACTGATGGCAATCTCATTGCCCTCCCCATTAACACCTCGTGTGGTGATAGTCCTGTTCTTCTGTCTGGGGTACTACGGATGCTCATAAGAACTAGTGGCAGGGCATCAGGCCAACTCAGAGACGTTGATGAACACATTTTGGCAATTCAGGACTTTATGGTGCCATTTATCTGCTCCACAATTCCCGAAGCTTCTGGTCGATAGCTACAATGCAATTTCTGGTCTATGTTCAGGGCTGCACATATCATCTTCACAAGTTCGCTGTTAAAATGTGTTCCCCTATCTGATTCCAAAGAGGCCGGTACCCCGAAGCGCGGGATGAGTTCCCTAAGCAATAACTTGGCTACTGTGAGGGTGTCACACCTGCGTGTAGGGTATGCCTCGACCCATCTGGAAAATATGCAAACAACCACCAGGACGTATCGAAGGCGGTTGCATCTTGGCATTTCAATGAAGTCCAGTTGCATCCGATTGAACGGACCCCCAGACCTCCCTATGTGACTCAATGCAACTGGTGTTCTTTTCCCTATGTTCAGCTGCTGACAGGTCACACAACGCTGGCACACTGCTTCTGCGGCTACTCTAAACTTGGAGTTGTACCACGTTTGTCTGAATACCCTCAACATAGCGTCTCTCCCTAGGTGTACTGGACCATGTATCTGTCTTGCCATTGGGCTCACCAACTCATTTGGCAACACTGCCCTTCCATCGGCTGAAACCCAAAAGTTCGCTTCGCCCATCACACATCCGGCAATTTCCCATGTTCTTTTCTCAAAATCGGGTGCATTTTCTTGTATACATTTTAACTCGTCCCAAGTATCTACGGTTTCCAATATCATAGCTAATTCAGTCCTTACATTTATTCCACCCACTTCCACCTCCGTGAAAGAGTACCCTTGTTCTGCACAATAGCGTGCAACTTCATCAGCGTATCTATTGCCCTGTGACACAAAGTCTGTGTTTCTGGTATGTGCTCTACATTTCACAACGGCAATAGCTGCCGGACATTGCAAGGCTTCCAACAATAAGCGTACAAACTCCCCATTCCGAATGGGTGAACCTGAAGAGGTCATGTAACCCCTTTGAGACCACAATTGCCCGTAATCATGAACTACCCCGAAACCATATTGGCTATCGGTGTATATGGTAACTCTAATTTGGTTGCTTGCCAGGCAGGCACGCGTCAATGCAACAATTTCAGCTACCTGAGCGGAGTGTACTCCTTCCAGGCATGCGGCTTCCACAACTCCAGTAATTGTACAAACAGCATATGCTGCTCTCAACTGACCAACATCGTCTCTTACACATGAGCCATCAACAAAGAAAACTTCATCAGGGTCAGTCAGTGGCTCATCCATGATGTCGGGTCTCGGTTTGGTGCATAGTTCAGTCACATCAAGGCAATCGTGATCTGTACATTCATCATCCTCAATGTCACTTGGGAGTAGCATCAATGTAGCAGGGTTCAAAACAGAGCATCTCTTGAGGGTCACGTTCTCTGCAGCAAGAATGACTTGCTCATTGCGCGTGAGCCTGCTATTGGTCAGGTGCTGAGTTTTGGTCCTGGTCATCAACAGTTCAACAGAATGTGGCACATACACCTCTAACTGGTGTCCCATGACTATGTTTTCGCACCTTTCAATGCTGACATCCGTTGCAGCAACGGATTTGAGACATCCGGGCAACGCTGCGGCTACTGGGTCTAAGGTAGCCGAAAAATAGGCGACTGGTCTACGGGCGTTCCCATGGATTCGGACCAGGACTGACAAAGCACAACCCTCTCTTTCACAACAGTAAAGCAAGAATGTTTTGTCGTAATCTGGCATTCCCAGAGCAGGAGCACGACACAGGTCCTCTCTCAGCTGCAGGAACGCCATCAAACAATCTTTGTCCCATGGCACCGGATCACTCACCTCCTTGTGCGTCAGTTTTTGCAAGGGTTTTGCTTTCAGTGAAAAGTTCGCTATCCACTGTCGGCAATAACCCACCATCCCTAGGAACATCCTGACCTCTCTCTGTGTTTTAGGTGCGTTCATTTTCATGATCGCCTCTATTCTGTCTGGTGACACCTTCCTTTTTCCTTTTTCAATTCTGTGCCCCAAATACTGCACTTCCGTCAGGCAGTACTGCAATTTGCTCGGAGACACCTTGTGCCCGTTTGCAGCTAGGTGATTTAGCAAAGCAATGGAGTCCTCCTTGCAAGCTTCTTCAGTTACTGACGCAACAAGTAGGTCGTCTATGTACTGGACCAGAACCGAATTCTGGGGCAGCACCAGACTTTCAAGATTTTTCTTCAAAAGCTGGTTAAAAATTGATGGGCTCTCTGCATACCCCTGTGGGATACGACACCATGTTAATACGCGACCTTCCAGCTTAAAAGCGAAAAGAAAGTGGCTATCCTCGTCCAAAGGGATCGAAAAGAAAGCCTGGCAAAGGTCTATCACTGTGAACCATTCGGCTTGGAACGGTATCTGAAACAATATCACTGATGGATTCGGTACCACTGGACAACATGAGACAACTATGTTATTGATTTTTCGAAGGTCCTGCACTATTCTGAATTTCCCACTTGGTTTCTGCAAACCCATAATCGGGGAGTTACATGGACTACCCACGATTTCTTTCAGTATTCCCTGCTTAATCATGGACTCGATCACGGGTTTTATACCTGCAATCGTTTCTGGGGTCAATTTATATTGGGGTGTTCTTGGAAACTCAGCATTCGGTTTTACTATGATTTTCACTGGGTCCACTCCCTTGACTAGTCCAATCTCTTCCCCAGTGAAATCCCACACTTCTGGTGTCACGGTCTCCCTTAGATCCCAAGGGAGCTCATCCACTGTCAAAGTGGGATACAGCTCCACGCACGTTCTTGAGTTTGCAACCTTAAAGTCAGCGTCATCATCATTAGTCAGTACCTCCACTCCCTGCGGTGTGCAGTATATTGTACAATTTAACTTGCACAATAAATCCCTTCCCAATAGACATACAGGGCTAGAATCACAAACCACAAACTGATGCTCATCGCTGTATTTCCCTATTTTCACTAGCACTGGTTCGGTCAATGGGCTTGTTATTCTCCTGTTTGCGACCCCCACCACTTGAATCGTTTCTCCTGACATGGGCAGGCCTGGAACTACGGCTGATCTCAACGTGGATCGCGTGGCCCCTGTGTCTACTAAGAAAGTCGTGGGACACCCTGCCACTTCGGCCTCCACTTATGGTCCCCTTTGGTCCACCTCTAAGACTGCCCCGAGGGTACAGTCTTCTCTCTCCACTCTCTGTCCCGTTAGGGGATCAACGTAGTAACACTCTTCTCCTCCTACGAAAAGAGGCATCTGTCTATAGGTCTTTCCCCCTGTCCCTATTCGGGGTGGTTGAGGGAACTGGGCTCGTGGAGCTGGGGTCCCCCCTTTGACCACCTTTCCTTGGTATGCCATTGCCCCTTTTCCTGGAGTGTTTTGAACCTCTTCCTCCTCTATCTCTAGTTCTCCAATTTCAACGTTGTAGGGACACTCGCGTTTCCAATGTCCCACCTCGTTACATTGATGGCACCGGGTCGTCTTTTTCAATGTCGCAATGTCTACCCTAGGTCTTGAGTTGGAGTTCTCCTCATTACCTTTGTTCTGGTTATTCTGTCTCCTGCCCACGGTCCCTGTTCCCTGTTGCTGTTGTCCACCCTTACCAGCTGACTGCATCTGTACCACCATCAGTTTTTCTTTTAGCTTTTTGGCTTTTGAATCTATCTCATCACTGCAGTATCTAGCATATCTCAGAATTTCGTCCAAAGGTTTATTTTGCCAACAAATCAAGTGTTGCTGAATCATTAAACAAATATCCGGTCTTAAGCCCAAAACAAATTTAGACACAAACTGCCCTATGTTTTTAGGATCCATTACGTCCAACCCGCTATATTGTTTAAACGCCTTCAGCAACCTCTCATAATATTCATGAACTGTCTCCTTGGGTTCCTGCCTAGTTCGATCTATTTTGACCCAATCTATGTCCTGCATTGGCACCTTGTCCTTCAGCCAAGTCATCACTCTCTCATATTTTGTCATTACTGTCTCGGACGGTCCATTAGTCCGTGCATCTCTCTCTGGTTCTGATGTGGGCCATTCAGCACTAACCTTACATGCTGACCACAAGTCTCCTGGTACCACAATGTCAAACAGGGTGTTCAGGTCAATCCAGAGTACTTTGGAGATTTTTACGAACCTCTCTACCTGCTTGTACCATTCCACTGGATTCTCCCTCAATTTGGGGAAGGAATTGGTAAAGGCAGCTAATTCCCCCCTACTCCAGGGCACATGCACATAGCTCCCGTTTGCAACCTCACGCAAAGGGTATGCCTCTATCTTCTGCAGCCCTCCCTCTGGGGACATCCCAAGTGTGCTTCTCCTGACGGTCCCTTTCTTGGACCATCTTTCTTCCCATTTATCCAGCGCTCTCCATGTCCTTATTCCAGCGATCAATTCCCTTATGTGTGTTTTTAATCCTATTGTTCTTCTCTCATCTAGGTCCTGATCTGAATAATGTAGCCTGTGATTACCCTGTAATGCTTTGGTCCTTGACAAGTCTACCATGTATTTTCCTGCCAGTTCGGCTAATTTCTCATGTGCTGCTCTCGCTTTCCGAGTGATGTCCTTTGCCATGAACAGTTCTTCATCCTGCTCGTACATGTCCATTCTCTCCAAAGGCAAAGTACCATCTACCATGTCATCCAGATCTGATTTTAAACTGGCGACATCAAGTCTCTTTGCTTTTATCTCGGCTCGCAACATGTCTTTCTTAGGATGTTCATTGGTATCTCTCCCATCCCAGCTCCGAGTCCTACGCCTAGGCTCAGGGGTGTTCAGGAGAGTCCTCCCTTGTTCCCATCTTTCTAAGTCCCATGCTCGGCCATCTTCCCTTGGAGGGTGGTGAAACACCGTCCTGTTTCCCCCATTTTCATTTTGTCCATTCTCTCTGTTTTCCCTAGCCCCATGATAGGATTCTCTGCTATTCTCCACCCTGTCGCTATTCCCTCGTTGCCTAGTGTAACTCAGTACCTGGTAAGCTCCTTCTCGACTCCCCATGTCCCCGGTATTCCGTTCATGTTCTTGATTACAGGGGTCATGGCGAGACCTCTCGCAACTCTCGTTTTGTCCACTATTGCCAGACGCATAGTGGGTGCACTTAAAGCTGTCCCTGTACTCCTGCATTCTCCTTTCACCTTCGCTGTGAACGGGGCGGGACACCCCTCCACACTCAGGGCTCCTGTTTTCCAATACTGGTCTACCTCCACTCCTGGTATGACGAGTATCTCCTCTACTTTCCTGACCCTTCCCGTCCCACTCCGTACTGCTTTCGTCAGCCCCACAGTGAGTCCGGATCCTGCTATCTTGGCTTTCCCTTTCAGCTTCCGCTGCTATCAGGCTCTTGTGAGCCTCTACTGCCGCATCCCATTCCTTCAGGTACTCTCTTAACTCCTGGAAGGATTTCGGCTCTGATCCCCTCAGATCTACCGGCCATCTCGGGCCCCCCTGATCTCTTGTGGGACCTACTGCTGTATGTACTGGGGTGCTCCAGTCTCTTGGTCCTGGCAGCTGTCTTGGGGAATTGATTGTATCGTTCCTCCTCACCATTTCTGCTCTCTCCCTGTCCAATCGTACCTGTTCCTCCCCTATGGCTCTCTCTGGGTCATGAATCGATACTATAGGACCTATCGTAACAGGTACTTGCAGGGCGTCTGGTAGTGTATAGGATGTGGCACGCTCCGTTTCTGACACCTTTTGTACCACAAACCTTCCGACTACCTTCTGCACCGGTCTAGGTTGAGGCAATTCTTTACTTGCAGTGGGATCCCAATCCGTGCTAGGAAGCGGTCTATACTCCCCTATGCCAGCCCCACCTTCCCTGCTGGGCTCGGCATTTTCTGTCTCTCTATTGTACGGGGGTGGCCTATCTGTTAGCAACCTATTTATCAGGCTGTCCTCTGTCTCGCTCTCATCATCTTCCTCTAATGGGCTCCTGTTTTCCGCCACCTCTATCACTGGGTACAGTTTGTTTACTTCAAGGTTATGCACTCTCCATCTTTTAGCATCTGCATCCCACTTGGCGTCCTGCACTGCTCTTACCGATCGTTTCACCCTTTCTTGTCGCCTGTTCTGGTTCCTATCGTGCGCCGCCCTAATCCATGCATTAAGGGCTTCAAACTGGGTCGGTCTAGGCAGAGGTCTCATTGAGGTCATAACTGCTTTTAACTGATGTAATATCTCCAATCTAAACGTCCCATACTTTGGAAACGTCAGTTCCTCATTCCCTTCCGTAATCTTACACCAATTTGAAATCCACAATATAGTATGCAACCCAACATTCGTCGCCAAATAGTTAGCCGGCCTACCCTCCGGCGGGGCCTCTTCCCCATCATAAGATCTCCGCCTCTCTCTCTTAAACATCGCTCTTAACCATTTAAAACACTTCATGATCAAATGTACAATTTCCTGCTTCGCTATTCTGTTTACTTCCTGGTGACAATCCGCCAATCCTAGCGCGGCTTTGCTAGCTGGCCTATCACAGCGCGGTCTCACCCTACCGGCCAATCCCAGCGCGGCACTTTCTGACGTCACTCGTCTCCCCTTCGCAGCAGTTCCCCTCCTTTCTCAGCTCGTCTCTCGGTCACGCATGCGTCCCATTCATACACTGAAAGGTGATTACTTCCGACCAAGCGATCACTTCTCTTGCCTGTGCGTCCACAGTTTATATCTGTAATTGTCACCTCAACTGACGAAATGCCTTTCCAGGCAATCGTCTCTCTGATAGGTTGCTTACACACAGTAACTTCCGACCAGCGTCCGTTACTCACACACTCACTCTTACGTTCCCCCTATCACGGTCCTGCGGGCGATCAATGGTACCTCATGACCCCCTTCACTCTGGTTGACAATTACTCTGGATGTCCGATACACCCGAACCACTTAAGCTCCCTTCTGAACTTAAGATTTGCACCGGTTGCGCGCGCTCACAACCTGTTCCACAGTCACTCTACAGGCATTCAACTCCGCAAGACATTACGACATAGATACAACACAAAAACACCGCAATCTAACACGCATGACCTTTATACTCACTCTCGACCGATACTGCTGCTTTTCTTTCTCACGCCGTCAGCACCCTCTTCGGCGGGCGGTTCTTCTGATCATCGATCTCTAGGGGCCTTGGGGTAATCTAACCTGGCCTAGATCACCTTCCTCAAGAAGGCAACCATTCTCTATAGCTACAAACTGGGGGGGCGGGATTTTTGATCTCTAGTTTACCACTCCAGATCTAAACCCCGTTCAGGTCGACTGAATCTTTATTGCCTGCCATTAAGGAAAGAAAGTGCATCCAATACCAGGTTAGTTTGACTAATAATGGGCTCGACTCTGAAAAACCACATACTACTTCTAAGTTTCAAAGTTTTATTATAGAGTCACAGATAACTGCAAATACAGGCATCTCAAAACGAGATTCAAAAGATATAGAGGCACTAATACAAACATATGTTCTCTAAAGATTCTTAGGCGACCAAAGAATAACACTATAATTAATTCCAAAATCATCAGGGTTGCAATGATAGACACAAATTTTAATCTATCCGTCATTTACAAAGGAAGGAAGGAATCAGGTTAGGCTGTCCCTACTCTGTACTGGATCGTATCCCTACTTAACAAAGTCCCAACCTATCAAAGGTGTCAACTGTGAATGACTTCCTAAGAAGTTCACCCACTCTTAGTCTTAGGTGAAAACCTATGATCTCCAGTCATGACCCCTCTCTGCCTACCCATCCGCTCTCTGAAAGGTCCCCAGGCATCTGCTCTAACTCCACCCAGGGGTGCTGTCCCTAATACAAATCATAATTACAGTTGAAACGCCCCTCAAGAGACGCCCCTCACGTGGTGTCGGTTCTGGCTTTTTCCATGATGATCTTCCTTTGGGCCTCGTGTTTAGCGTTGACCTTGCTTCCCAGGCTTCTTCTCCAGCTCGCCGATACCCCCTAAACATTCCAGAATCCTCCTCCATGTCTGTACCAGTCTCTTCGAACAGAGCTCTATTCATTAACTTTTGATTGGAACCCCCCTCGCACCTGCAGACAGACATCCGCAACTTGGATCCCATTTCTCATAGACTTCTAACAGAAGTTTGCAACTTAATTCTCGACACAACTCGCCATGTACCAGCACGTGCAAATTAGAAAAACCTTTTTCTCTCTTCAGGCCTACAACCCTTCTCGCAGAGGTTCTATTCTCTTCAAATCCTTTCGAGAACTAAAATAACATGTTAACACCTTATTCTTTAATTATGAGAAACACTTCTATGGAATATAAATCTAACGAATAAACAGAATTACTAAGTAACATAGTGCAATCCATGTCATGTATAAGTGTACATTTCCAATCTTCTTTGCCCTGGCCATGAGGCCTGTTCCCTTCTATGCTTTGCAGCATGACATTCCTCCTTTAGCAGCTACATAACATGGATTCTGATTAATCACGTCTAATGTTTCTAAGCATTTCCACACATTTCTATTATAGCCCATACTCTATAGGGGCTTTCTATCTCTACTAAAACACTCTTGAGTAAGTACGGATACATTTTCTCATTTCTCAAGTTACATTAGCTAACTTTACGCCATGGGCTTGTACATATGGCGTATACGTACGTTTCATTCAAATTGCGCTCTCTCAATGGCGTCCTAAAAGAGACGCAGTGAAATCTCATAGATTTCACTCCGTCACTTCTACGACCCTTCCTAACGTCAATATGCCCCCCTTGCATACATTATACCTGGCACAGGTATAATGTGGCGTAGGGGTTTCCAAAGTGACGCATCTACCTAGATGCGTCACTTTGTAAATATGGTGCAACAATGCGCATTTTTTACGCCACTGGTGCCTCACAAAAAGTGGCAGCGGCATAAAAGTGACGCACAACCTCATAATGAGGCCCCAAGTACCTCCAGATGTTGCCTGTTGATTCCACATTACATTGCTATGGAATGTGCCACTTATCAATGGAATCAAGCTGTGCCTGATTGATGAGACCGAAAGAGCCGATACAGGTCTGTGATGGCATGTGTTACTGTCTACAGGGGACCTGACTCGACAGATGGGTCTATACTGTTCCCAATGATTTGCAAATGGTAACTCTCTGGAGTGATGTGACTAAGTGAAAAACAAAGTGACTGACTTGAATGCAGTAATGAGTGCCTACCAGTGGTTGAGATTATTTCAACCATTCAACCTATTGCATTTATGTTTTTCTTAAAGCAGAGGCTAGTAGTGCCACTGATGTGGTCAGAGACACATTTCCCAATGCTTACCGTGCCATTGGATTCAAGCTCCACCTTACCTAGGGCCAATGACATGTATTGTAATGTGACAGGTCTAGTGGAATTGAAGGGACTCAGGGGCATATTATCAAGGGGGTTTATCTCCGCTTTTTTGGCTTTAAAAGCCAAGAAAGCGGAGATAAAATTATCTCCCTATTACCTAGCTGTCGCTAACACCAGTTAGCGACAGCTAGTAGGAGATAGCGACCCTCTTGGGCCCCACTTTGCATGTCAGTGATATTTATCGCTAATGACATGCAAAGTGGGCGTGCCAAGATGTTAGCGACTGGAAAGAGTCGCTAACATCGCTATCTCATATTACCAACTTTTGGAGATATTAGTGCTAAGCGCGAATATCTCCAAAAGCTAACACCTGCCCTGAGCAGTTCTTAGCCATGTTATCCAATGGGAGGTGGATAACATGGCTAAAAGCATTAGCTCGCTAATGCATGAATATCGCTGACTTTTCAGCGATATTCATGCATAGCGGCCGATTTTTATCGCATTTGCGATAATCGCCGCAGCTCTGCGGTAAATTTTTGTCTCTAACCAAGCAATAGCGATAATTATCGCTATTGCTTGGTAATATGCCCCTCAGTCCTAATGGCCAGCACTGGTTTGTGGTTGCTTGTGCTCCCATCTAGCGGGTATGTAGCTGGGATGGACTGTTCCTATTGGATTAGAGCACTCTCTGATTTGCATATGGCAAATTCCCATCATGAGAAATCAATGATTGAGTGAAATGTGATCCAAGTAATTATCAGTAGCTGAGATTTTACGAAGCATTTTCCCCAACACTTTGTTGTTGTAATTCTGGCCTCTGATGTCAGCAGTGTGCACTTAGCTCACTGAGTGTTCTTTCTGGTCCCTCAAAATGTTGTCAACTATTATCCGTCTGATGCGTCTGTCGCAGTTTTCACCCCAATGTCTTGTTATTGTCAAGTAATCAGATGCTTTATCAAAACATAAATCCTTGATCAACAAAGGACAGTATTTCACACCAAATGCCGCTCACACTGAATTGACCCTTTTCCCTGTTTCAAGAGATCTCTTCTGTTTGACTGTTTACCATTGTTTCCACAGGTTTCATGTTTTCTTTTTCTATCCTAACAACAGATATGTGTTCAAAGTGGTCACAAATTGATCACACAAAAGATGAAATGGTTATTTCGGTGCCTTGGGGCACAGGTTTTATCAAAAGTTTCAATCGCATTTTAGTCCTTTTATCTTCGTACAAGGACATGACAATGTGGGGTGTTGCATGGATCCTTCTAAACTATTTTCACAATAGTACACAGTGCCTGTTTGTCTCCTTCTCTTCTATTCTTCCCGGTTTGGGAGAGTGTTTGATCTTACCATGCCGAGGACCACCTTGTACTTTTACCAGAAGATAGAAACATTTTCTCTTAATTGCCCTTTGATACTTCTAACACGTTCTCCAGCATTTCTTTCAATCATGATTTTAAGAGCAGGACGAGGTCGCAGAAGAAGATAATTGATTTCATGTACAGCTTTAAACTATTTGTTATAATGTCAACAACAGCTTACCTTTAGAGAATATTGCTAACTGATCATGATTGTATATGTGTTTCACAAAGTTCTAACAAGCCTGTAACAATGATGATGGTAAGGGATCCAGAGGTCTATAGTATTCATGGAGAGGCTGCTTGTAATGTGTGGTTTTCAAAATGGCAGAAGATCGGAGGCAGGTGCACATTTGTGTCCTTAAATTTGATGGTGGGGTGCATGAGAGGCAATCTCGCCTCTATGTGCACTGAACCATATAATTTATATATATATATATATATATACAAACATTAATATAGATAGCTAGAATATAGATAGATAGATAGATAGATAGATAGATAGATAGATAGATAGATAGATAGATAGATAGATAGATAGATAGATAGATAGATAGATAGATAGATAGATAGATAGATAGATAGATAGATAGATAGATGGATGGATGGATGGATGGATGGATGGATGGATGGATGGATGGATGGATGGATGGATGGATGGATGGATGGATGGATGGATGGATGGATGGATGGATGGATGGACGGACGGACGGACGGACGGACGGACGGACGGACAGACAGACAAACATCTCTCACACTGTGTTGTTCTGGTTAGGGCTGATGATACATAGGAAAAGTGTTTATTGTTTTACTTGTAACTTTGGCACCATTTGACGAATCTTCACAAGTCTTTCCTCCCCAAAAATGTATCCACCTCAGCTCCTTCTTGGAAAGTTTTAGGATGATACATCAAGCAGGGGCCGAAAAAAGGGAGCTCTCACAACGCAAATTCTGCATGCAATTTGCAGTGCTCAGTTTATGAACCCAAAGATTGCATTACTCATGATATGTTCAATGGCATCATTGATAACATCCCTAAAAACATTTAAAAGGACATCGTTCATGACAACACTGAATACGATGGGAGCAGAAGGTCTAGGTAGCTTACTAGACTATTACTGGTGAATGACCATGTTTTTAAAACTGTAATGTTTTAACTGATAGTTCACCTAAATATTATTTAATTTTCACCTTTGTTTTTTTCAATGAAATTTTCAGTGAAAGTTTTTTTAATGTAAATTAAAGTATTGTTCCTACACCTAACTATGACATAACTTTAATGTTTGGTATTTTTAGTGAACATTTGTGTGCATATGTGTGAGGATTACACATTAGCAGCAGTCACTGTGCAATTATTAGGATTGTGCGTAACTTTCAGCAACAAGCAGCCTCTTGCACTCTCAAAGTTAGTTGTTTCTGTGCTCCTGTGCCAGGATTTTTGCCCTAACCTTCTCTTAATTATGCAAGCGGGAGTAGAGAGTAACACAGAACTACGAAATCTTGCCCAGTAGTTATAGTTGGGTCTGAGTTTTCCATAGGAGAGTGCCCATTTCAGAAAAAAGGGGCTGATGGGAATTATGCCAAATTTGACAAAAACTTAGTACCAAGTTGTTAGAACTGGGGCTCTCTAGTTGGCAGAGGTAGGTACCACTGTCCAAATAGGGACCCTTGCTTCTAGTCAGGGTAAGAAGGATACACTCTTTAGATAACCCCTGCTCACCCCTTTGGTAGCTTGGCACGAGCAGTCAGGCTTATCAAAGGCAATGTGTAAAGTATTTGTACCAACACTCACAGTAACACAGTGAAAACACCACCAACTGACTCCAGAACAGTTTAAAAAAATAAAGGTATTTAATCTAAACTACAAAAGACCAAAACAACATAAATCCAACATACACAGTTCAAGAATATGGTTTCAAAAGAGTTCTTAAGGTTGCGTTAAAATAATTTATAGTTGCATCACGTTTTAACCAACAGTACCCTTAGATGCAACAAAAGTTCCAGGTGAAAGCTGCAGCATTGAAAAGGAAGAAATGCGTCACTCCTGAGACCCTGGGGAGGTAATGTGACAAAACCGCTGAACACAGCAGGCGTGTTGCGATGACTCCGGTCTGTATAGGGAGGGATGCGATACCTTGCGTAGATTCCGGTGCGCAGGTTTCGGTGGAAGCGCTTTGCAAAAAGGTACGATGTGACGATCTTCGGGACAGTGACGACCTCACGTGCGGTGGCAATGCGCGGCACAGCGTCGATCTTCTCCTCTCATGGCCCCTCGATGTGATGGCTTGGAGAAGACTCTTGTAGCGACGTAAAGCGGTCCGCAAGCAGGCAGTACGACGATCTCACACAATGACAACAGGCTCTGCGATGATGTTCTCAGCGAAGGTACTTTTCCTGCACTGGAGCGATGCGTTCCACAAGCGAAGGATGCATCGATTCTTGCAGCGGCAACAGGCGCTGCGATGATCTTGATCTTGGCGGCGGCAGGAATTTCCTCGCACTGACAGGGATGCGCTTCGCAAGCGAGCGATGCGTGAAACTGCAGAAAGTCTTTAGTATCTTGGTTTCCAGCTTCCACAGCACAGGTATAACTTCTAGAGGCACCGCAGCTGGCCCAAGCACTCTGGGAAGGACAGATCTCTCTCAGTAAAGTTCAGGGAGGGTGGGGGTGATGTCCTTTTGTTCCTGGGACTTCTTAATAGGGAGCCAGCTCTTCTCAGGCCCTTGGAGATTCCTTGAAGCAAGGGGACACAGGACTAAGCAAAGTCCTTCCCCTCTCCTTGGCAGCAAAGCAACTGCAGGTCAGTCCACAAGCACACAGCAGGGCAGTATTCCTTCTTCAGTCTTCCAGCTTTCTCCTTGGCAGAGGTTCCTTCTTGATTCCAGGATGATCTAATTTTCTGTAGTCTGGGGTCCTATACTTATACCCCTAAAAGTCTTTGTTCCCTTTGTGCAGGAGGGCTCTGAGCTCGGTCTGAAACAGTTCTGGGTCTTCCTTGAGCACTTAGTTTTCCTGGCCTCTCCTTTACTTTCAGAGAGGGGGCAGAGTTGTCAGCCGCCCAGGTGCTACCCCCTCCCACCACTCTAGATGCAGATGGAGCTATTCAGCCCAGGGATGGCCCACTCAGCCTCTGGGAGCCACCCAGCCCCTGTCACTCACAAACCAGACAGTCAATTCACAAACAGACCAAGGCACACAGAAAGGTCAGACAAGAGAACAGCCACTTTTTTAAAGTGTTGTTCTCAAACACAGGATTTAAAAAACACCTTTCCTTAAAAATGTGTTATTAAATTCTGAGTTCAGGGATACCAGACTTTTATGTCATATCTTGCTCCTATGGGAAGATATGCAGTTAGCCACTGTAGCAAGCATTCCCATGAAAGCCTATGAGCAAGATAGCCTTACACTAGTGAAAAACGAAAATGGCTGTAATTCACTACCAGAGCATGTCACCTGCACTAGTACATGCTCTACCTTTCACATACACTGCACCCTGCCCAAGGGGGTACCTTGGGCCTTCCATAGGGGTGACCAATGTATACAGAAAGGGAAGGGTTAGGCCTGGTCAGTGGGGACACTGACCAGGTTGACATGGCAGTTCACAGACTGCACACAGGCACTGCGGTGGCAGTCCTGAGACACCATTTTAGGGCTACTAATGTGGGTGGCACAATCAGTACTGCAAGCCCACTAGCAGCATTTGTATCAGCAGCCCTGGCACACTTAGTGCATTTTACTAGGGACTTCTTGGTGATACAAATATGCCAATCATGGATAACCAATCACAATAACAATTTACACAGGGAGCACTTACACTTTGACACTGATCCGCAGTGGCAATGTTCCCAAAGCATATAAACCAGCAAAAACGAAATCCAGCTCAGCATCAAAAATACAAGGATGTAGAGGCAAAAAGACAGGGGAAACCACGCCAAAGATACCAGGTCTAACACGTGTCCCCTCCAGCTGAAAGTGCGAAGTACTGCCCACCCTCTTGGAAGTTCTCTTCACTAAGGCGGAAGAATCTGGACAGATCATTAGCATTGGTGTGTTCTGTACCAGGGTGGTGTTCCACTGTAAAGTCCTTTCCCTGTAGGGAGATGGACCACCTGAACAGTTTTGGGTTCTCACCCCTCATCTGCATTAACCATCTGAGGGGCCTGTGGTCTGTCTGAACCTGAAAGTGAGTCCTAAACACGTAGGGCCTCAACTTCTTTAGAGCCCAGACCACAGCAAAAGTTCCCTTTCAATTGCACTCTACCTATGTTCCCTGGGTAATAGCCTCCTGATAATGAAAGTTAAAGGTTGGTCCCAGCCCTCGTCGTTGATCTGTGAGAGTTCTGCTCCCACCCCATGCTCTGAAGCATCTGTCTGCACTACAAACTCACTGGAGAAATCAGGTGCCCTGAGCACCAGTGCTGTACACATGGCAGTTTTCAGGGCATCAAAAGCAGTTTGACAGCTTCGATCCAATTCACTCTCCTGGGCTGCTTCCTTGAAGTCAGCTCTGTCAAGGGGGCAATGATGGTGCCATATACCTTGACAAACCTTCGGTTATACCCGGTGAGGCCTAAAGAGGTTCTCACCTCTGTCTGGGTCTTGGGGGGCTCACAAGCGAGAATGGTATCAATCTTCACCTGTAGGGGCACCACCTGGCTGCTCCTCACCTGGTGTCCCAAATACACCACAGATCCCTGCCCGATCTGGCACTTACTGGCCTTAATAGTTAGGCCTGCCCAGTGCAGAGCCTTCAACACTTCACAGAGGTGTTGCAAGTGTTCAGCCCAAGTGGACCTGAACACAGCATTGTCATCCAGGTATGCAGTGCTGAATTCCTCCAGCCCAGTCAGTACCTGGCTGACCAGTCTCTGGAACGTGGCAGGGGCGTTCTTCAACATAAGGGGCATGGCTCGGAACTGTAAGTGCCCCTCTGGCATTGAGCACACACACCTCTCTTTCACCCCCTCAGTTAAGGCAATCTGCCGGTACCCAGAAGTCAAAATAAACGTACTGAGGTACTGGGCAGCTCCCAACCGATCCACAAGCTTATCAGCTCTGGGGTTGGGATGTGCGTCAGTCTTGGTGACCGCATCGCATTGAGCCCACGGTAGTCCACACAAAACCGGGAGTTCTGGAGTGGCACCGGGCGCAGCAGCTTTTGGCCCTAAGACCACTGGGCTAGCCCAGGGGCTGCTGGAGTGCTCAATTACTCCTAGCGCCAACATCTTGGAAACCTCTTCCTTTATGCTGGCCCTGACCTTGTCAGATACCCTGTAACATTTCTGTTTCACAGGAAAATTATCCCCAGTGTCCACATCATGGACGCACCAATTGGTGACACCAGGGGTCAGGGAGAACAAGGAAGCAAACTGACCCAATGCTTGGTGACAGTCCTTCTGCTGCTCTGGGGTCAGGGTGGGCGAGAGGACCACACCATCAACTGACCCGTCTTGCTACTTGGCAGCCAGGAGGTAAGGAAGAGGGTCACTTTCCGCTTCCATTCCAGCATCTGTGGCCAGGAGCATTGTCACTTCAGACCTCTCAAAGTGGGGTTTGAGGTGGTTCACATGCAAGACCCTCAGGGGCTGCCTGGGAGTCTTCATGTTAACCAGGTAGGTCACCTCGCTCTTGCGCTCTACCACCTCATATGGCCCAGCCCACTTGTCTTGGAGTGCACAATGCTCCACTGGCGCCATCACCCACATGTTCTGCCCAGGTTGAAATTCGACCAGAGTGGTATTCTGGTCGTACCATCTTTTCATTTCTTCCTGGCTGGCTTCTAGGTTCTCCTGAGTGAGTTTCCTGAAGCTTTGTGTCTGGTTGCGGAAGGCCAGCACATAGCTGAACACATCCTGGGGGGTTTTCCCGCTGGATTTCTCCCACCTCTCCTTCACCAGAGTGAGCGGTCCTCTAACAGGGTGGCAATACAGGAGTTCAAAGGGACTGAATCCTAAGGTCTTCTGAGGCACCTCCCTGTAGGCAAACAACAGTCATGGTAGAAAGACATCCCACTTCCATCTCATGGGCTCCGCTAAGTCCATAATCATACCTTTCGGGGTGCGGTTGAACCTTTTAACCAACCCATTTCCTTGAGGGTGGTAAGGAGTGGTGAACTTATAAGTTAGTTACGAAATCAAAGGAGGACCCCGCACAGACTAATAGGGGACTGGGGGGATAACAGATTAAAAAGGACCAGGGCGTCTCCACAAACAAAGACAATGTAGGACTGTGTCTCACTTCTATTGGGTGTACTCTAAAGTGAGTGTTGTATTCCAAAAAATAGCATGCCGACAATACGGCGGGAAAGGTAAAGTTACAAGGAATTTAAATCTCAATTTCTACAAGCGTATATTGATTATAGAGGAGAATTCTGTGTGTTAATTTTATTATAACTCTGCAAATGCCAAATCTTAAGAGAAAAGCCTATTTCTTACTACATAGTCAGCTCAAACATTAGCAACAAAAATCTACAATATTTCATGAATAACACAATATATAAGTAATGAAAAAGGATTTTTTTTAAAATAAAAGATGTTTTCCACACCATGAGTTACGTAAGTCTCTGTTGTATATTTATTACACTTCAAATATAAAAATTAAATATTACACAAATACAATTTTTTAAGAAAACATGTTATACATTTGTATAAAAATCATTTAAAAACACAAAGAATCACAAGTCGACGCGGCGTTTCGGTATTCTGTTTGTCTACCTTCTTCAGGACTGATTCTGGATGGATTTAAATTTTTTTTTTAAAAACACAGAGTTACTCTTCTTTCATTGGTGTGGATTGCTCTTAGTTCACAATTATAACTAGTCACGACTTTAGTAGCTATAACATCGTTTTTAGGCCTCTCTTGTACAAAGGACATCACTTTTTAGCACAAAATTTTGGTTTTACATTCCTAGTAATTCTTCACACTCATATAGATTTCCAATACTCCTTCCAATTTGGTAACATATTGACCAATTTATCTATGTGTCCCTACACTTGAACAAAACTAATGGTGTTTACCTTTCCCTTGGACTATATAGTCCAATGCTCATGAGACTCAATGTGAGACCTCTATCTGTATATATAGTGAAAGAATTGACAGTCTAACGCATACCTTAAAACAGGCGGAGTGAATTTCACCACCGGACATTATTCGCTTCGGTTTAGAACCCTGTTGCCATCAAGTTCGTGGGCCTATTTTCGGATTCTGTGTGTGCGTTGTGGTAACACTAAATAGGATAAGTATAAGGATAATATGTTTTCAGTTTGTCTCAACATTATACATATGCCGCGACAAACATTCCTACAAACTAAGATAGAAATAGAAAATAAGAGTATTATTTCTATATACCTGTTTTTTAATATATAAATACGCTTGGTCTTGGACTACCAGGAGGAGCCACCGTATTTTCTGTTGTGGGTATCTTCAATGAGTTACCCCACACTCCTCCCACAAAGACTTCATGTACCTAGAGATGAAGTTGATACCCCGGTCGGAGACCACCTCTCTGGGGATCCCCACACGGGAAAAGATCCCCATCTATGCACGGCCCACCACAGGGGCTCTGATTGTCCTGACAGGGACAGCTTCCAGGTACCGGGTGGCATGGTCCACCAAGACCAGGATAAACCTGTTACCTAAGGCTGTCTTGGGAGTCCAGTGGCCCCACAATATGGATGCCCACCCGCTCGAAAGGGGTGCTCACTACAGGAAAGGGTTCGAGGGGTGCCTTGCACTTCCCTCCGCTCTTGCCTCTCGCCTGACATGTCTGGCAAGACCGACAGAATGTCCCGACGTGCTTCTTTATCTGGGGCCAGAAGAAGTGAGTGACAAGCCTTTGGAAGGTCTTGTCTTGCCTTATATGTCCTGTGAGAGGCACGTCATGAGCCAGACCCATTAGGAAGTTCCTGAAGCACTCGGCTCCACCAGCACACAGGCTGCACCGGGCTCAGTGAACTTAGGCTCACTATATAGCAATT
Source organism: Lissotriton vulgaris (assembly GCF_964263255.1). Lineage (NCBI taxonomy): Eukaryota > Metazoa > Chordata > Amphibia > Caudata > Salamandridae > Lissotriton > Lissotriton vulgaris. The sequence continues at coordinate 511,063 of NW_028241798.1, forward strand.
CATCCTCCCAGTAAATAAGATGATCCTTGGACGTTCCACCTGCTGCCTGGTCTGCAGCACACCAATGAGGGAAGGGCACTCCTTCTGCAGCTTGCAGAATTCCTGCCTGGAGGGGCCACCTTCTTAGTGATAATGGGTCAGTTCAGGTAGGTACCCCAGTTCGGCCACCTGTTCCCCGGTAGGCTCCAGGATATCCCCCCAGGTTCTGCTCCTTCCTGGTCCGTGGGAACAGCTGGGGCGGGTTTCCCGCATCCCCTGCCTCTTCCACTCCTGGCAGGTTCCTGGGCCACTGTTTCAGGGACCAGTTGTGCTGAATCACCCTTACTGGCTGCCATAGCCTGCATGGTCACGCAGATCCACGCAGGCAAACCCAACATCTCCAGATGAGCATGGTGATCCGCCTCCTTCTATGGAGAACTCTCCAGGTCATTACCTAGCAGACAGTCTACAGGCAAGGCTTGACTTACAATGACCTCCAAGAGACCAGAGACCCCCTCCACTCAAAGGGAACCCGTACCACTTTGCAGAGGCGCACTGAGCTCTCAGCTGCAACTACTGCGTGGAGTACATTGGGAATGACCTGCTCTTCAGACACCCACTGACACATCACGGATGTCACACTGACTCCTGTGTCTCTCAGAGCCTCTACCTCCCTCCCATTGATGGCCACCTTCTGCCCGTATTTCTTAGTGTTATTGGGCTGATAGGTATCCTGGGCCATCTCCTGGTCTCCTAGAGAGACAAGGATCATGACTGCTAATCCCTCCTCCCCATTGGAAATTAACTCCCCTTCCAAAGCTACACTTCCTAACCCTGGGGCTGGAGCACCAGTGGGTGCTGGCTGTTTCTTAGGGCACCTATTGATAACATGTCCCACCTCATTGCAGTGATAGCAGGTAGGGGGACCTCTGTTATCCCTTCTAACCCTAGGGGGCCATGGCTGCTTGTGTTTGGGGGTTGGGATTTACTTCCCTGGAAACTATTTTGGGGCCCTTGAGAGAACTCCTTTTGGTTACCTTTGTCACCCCCACTCTTCTGCTGGGGACCATGCCCACCTTTGGCTGTGGTACCCACAATTCCTCAGTGGACCCTGGTACTGGTCCAGCGGACCGCCTCCTTATCAAGCTCAATGGGTCTGTCAGCTTGCTGTCTAAAAGATGCTGGCGCAGCTCTGGAACACAAAGACTACTCAAGTGCTCCCAACTAATTAAATGCAACAACCCCTTATAATCAGTCACTTTGCTGCCCTTCATCCAACCTTCCAGTGCAGGTGAGTACAAATTCACGCACTCCATCCAAGTCTCAGACTCTTTCTTCTTAGAGTTTCTACACTTCAGTCTGTACTGCTCTGGAATAAGTCCATACCTGAGTCGTAGGGCCTCCTTCATATTGGGGTAGATCACGGTGCATGCTAACCCTAAGGGATTGAGAGCACTCCTCCCAGAAGACTCAAAATGCTTCCACAGGCCCACCCCCCCAATGCTGTTCAGCCAAACACACAAGATGATGGACAGAATGTTGCACAATGGCAAAACATTCACCCCCAGTCACTGATCTGGGTTTAATCCATTGGTCTTTTGCTCACCAAGCCACCCCAGTTCAGACATGGCTATATGCAAATCAGTCTTGACCCTGTGCCTCATGGGAACAGTCCAGGCCGAACTGCAAAGCCATGTCTTCCCTGGTCCAGAATCAAGTATCCTAGGACCGCATTCTGGCTATCAGCCGTCTTCAGCCAGGATTGCTTGACTCCAGTGGCTTAGTGAGCACGGGACCGACGTCTGGGCATACCCTTCCCACATAGGGTACACAGCAAAACACACAAGATAATGGACGTAATGTTGCACAATGGCAAAACATTCACACCCAGTCACATTTCTGGGTTTAATCCATCGTTCTTTTGCTCACCAAGCCACACCAGTTCAGACATGGCTATATGCAAATCAGTCTTGACCCTGTGCCTCATGGGAACAGTCCAGCCCGAACTGCCAAGCCATGTCTTCCCTGGACCAGAATCTAGCATCCTAGGACCAGTTTCTGGCTATCAGCCGTCTTCAGCCAAGATAGCTTGACTCCAGTGGCTTACTTAGCACGGGACCCACGTCTGGGCATACCCTTCCCACATAGGATGAACACCAAAACACACAAGATGATGGATGGAATGTTGCACAATGGCAAAACAGTCACCCCTAGTCACAGATCTGGGTTTAATCCATCGTTCTTCTGCTCACCAAGCCACTCCAGTTCAGACATGGCTATATGCAAATCAGTCTCGACCCTGTGCCTCATGGGAACAGTCCAGCCCGAACTGCCAAGCCATGTCTTCCCTGGACCAGAATCTAGCATCCTAGGACCAGTTTCTGGCTATCAGCCGTCTTCAGCCTGGATAGCTTGACTCCAGTGGCTTAGTGAGCACGGGACCCACGTCTGGGCATACCCTTCCCACATAGGGTGAACAGCAAAACACACAAGATGATGGACGGAATGTTGCACAATGGCAAAACATTCACCCCTAGTCACAGATCTGGGTTTAATCCATCGTTCTTCTGCTCACCAAGCCACTCCAGTTCAGACATGGCTATATGCAAATCAGTCTTGACCCTGTGCCTAATGGGAACAGTCCCACCTGAACTGCCAAGCCGTGTCTTCCCTGAACCAGAATCAAGCATCCTAGGACCGGTTTCTGGCTATCAGCCGTCTTCAGCCAGGATATCTTGACTCCAGTGGCTTAGTGAGCACGGGACCGACGGCTGGGCATATTGGGGTGAATGTATGACATTGTTCTGCATTCTGTCCATCAACTGTTGTTTTTGCATTTTTTACCCAGATTGGGACGGGTATGCTCAGACGTGAGTACCGTGCTCTCCATACCCCTGGAAACAAGCTATCCTGGCTGATGAGGGCTGAAAGCCCGAAACCAGTCCTAGGTTGCTTGTTTCCAGTCCAGGGAGGACCTGGCTTGGCAGTTCGGGCTGGACTGTTCCCACGGGGCACAGGGTCAAGAATGATTTGCTAAAACAAGGCAGACGGTGGAACCTTCTTTGTAGAAGCACCTAACCAAGATAACCCCAAGAGTAATTTCCCCTTATGTTCTAGACTGGGGCTTGTGTGCACACGGAATAACCACCCACCATCACAGTGATAGTTCTAAATAGAACCTAACATAATTTCATTCATAAGCACAGGTGCACCACAATAGAAATTGTGAAATCTATATCACAAACGTCTTACAAAGACAATGCGAATAATGTGAAAGTTTTTTAGAAAAATCCACTTTATTGTTCCATTTGTAAGCAAGAACAGCCGACGCGTTTCGCCCCAGATGGCACTTTTTCAGGGCTGTATTATGATACGACAAAACATATAAACATACAGTTAAAATCATGACCAATTGATATGCTCAGCCGAGCAATAACAGTCACAAATTGAAAACAGGGCTACTGGTGTTACAATATTCAAATATGTCTGAATATGCATTTGGCGCCTCTGATACCAGGCCATCGAACCACGGCCTGCCCAAATTCAGTACAATATCATATTAACAATACATACAGTTAAATAACTCTCATTACATTCCTAATAAGGACATGAAAAAGGATAGATCATACCAGGAAAAAAGGCATTTGTATGAAACTCATTAAAGATGAATCACAATCAGAAATATCATCTGCCTACACCATTATCATTAAATAGAAGAATAGTGAGAGCTAGAAAACATTTCAAGGCAGTACCGCGTACCGAGAGAATTACATGGATAACAATGGGACCTACCGTGATTGATCCTTGTGGGCAATTCAGCCGGTAGTGTCGTGGCGAATAGGTGTTGGAATAGCTGCTGCTTGTTGCACTGTCCGTGTTAATCTATACCAAGACAAAGGAATATCTAAGAAACCAACCGGAGCCTAGCATCTCTCCTCAGTAGCCTGGTAAATCTCCCCTCCCATTGCTAAAATAACCAGGATAGAAAGTTGTCCAAAGGAGGCATGAGACGTCACTCACATTTCAATATATGTAGTGAAGTTTATGTATTCAAGGGGGTACATTGGGCTTTCCATAGGGGTGACCAATGTGTACAGTAAGGAAAGGGTTAGGCCTGATCAGTGGGGACACTGACAAGGTTGACATGGCAGTTCACAGACTGCACACAGACACTGCGGATGGTGTCATCAACTGAGATGCCTGAAGGCACAGAGAAGGCAGAGCAAGAGGATGTCTTACTTAAGCATCATGAACTTACTGAATCACATATTCATGCCCTTCAAGTTATTGTTGAATCTCTCCATAAGACCATTGTGTTGGGAGTAGTAGAGTGTGGTGAACTTGTAAATTGCACTACACTAATCCCACATGGACTTTATTTATGGATACATAAAGTAAGTGCCCCTGTCAGACACTACTTCCTTGGGGAACACAAAATGGGTAAATATCCCCATCAATGCTCTTGCCACCCGTAACCCACAGAAAAATGTTTCATCCACCATTACAGGCCTCAGAGACTTAAATGGCTTGCCGTGTGTTAGATAAAGACATTTAAATGACAACTGGTGCATTTGGTAGATTTTTCAGATTGAGTATGGAGCAGATACTGTTTTTGTTTTCATGTGTTCTGCATCCATCTCATTGAGAAATGTTGAGATGTAGGCTCAATTTTCTATGACAGTTTTAGAAATTGGGTTGTTGATTGACAAGGGTATGATCACAGGTCAGTCAGCAATCACAATCCCAGTAAGGGTAAGAAGGAGACAAACCTAATAAATCATGTGCTCACCATCTGGTAGCCTGGCACAGAGGAGTCAGTCTTAATTTAGAGGTAATTGTAAAGTATTTATGGAACACTTTAAGTAGTACAAGAGTGAGCACACCACCCAAACATATTCTTCACCAGGTTACACAAATATAACTTAATATAATAAATAGAACAAGATCAAAAACACAAAAGTCCAATAAGTAGAACTTGAGAGTTTTTAAATAATAAACTGTAAAATAGCAATAAGAATTTACTTGGAATATCTAGTTTCACCGGACAGCGACAAAGTCAAAAGATTAGGCTGACTGCGATGGATAGTGGGCTGGATACAGGGACCCAGTAAGGCCTGCTAAACAAAAGTACCTTTATCCCGGCTGCATCGAAGAGCATGTGAGATGCAGCTGAAGCGATGTGTCAATCCTCCCAATGACAGTGATGCGCTGGTCCTAGTATGTACAACAGTGGTGGTGCATCGGCTCTGATGAGCGAAGGGGCTGTGATGCGGAGTTCTCATCATTGAGGCTGTCCTCAATGGAGATACCTGTAGGCACAGAGAAGGCACAGCAAGAGGATGTCTCACTAAAGCAACATGGACTCAGTGAGTCCCATAATCATTCCCTTCAAGTTCTTGTTAAATCTCTCCCCAAGACCATTGTTTTGGGGGTGGTAGGGTGTGATGAACTTGTACATTGCACCACACTAATCCCACATGGACTTTATGTATGGAGACATGAGGTTAGTGCCCCTGTCAGAACCTACTTCATTTGAGAACACAACATGGGTAAAGATCCCCATCAATGCTCTAGCCACTACTGGTAAAGTCACTGACCTCAGAGGAAAGCCTCTGGGTCCAGGTGGCATGGTCCACCAACACCAGTACAAAACTGTTGTCTAAGACTGTCTTGGGTTTCAAGAGTCCAATGATACTGATGCCCGCCCTTTAAAAGGGGGTGCCAGTGACTGGTAATGGGACAAGTGAAGCTTTTTGCTTTTTCCCTGATTTCCCTTGGGCCTGGCAGAAGGGACAGGGCTTGCAGAATGCATCTGAATCTGCCTTGGCTTGGCCTAAATGTCCACGGAGGATGTATTGAGCCAGTAGGAAGGTCCTATAACACTGGGGGACAACCAGTACATGGCCTGCCCCGACACAACAAGCCTTGGTCTCACTATAAAGGAGATCATTCTCCCAGGAGATCTGGTGCTGCCCAGAGGCTTCACCTGCTTCATGGACTGAGGCCTGTTGTCTCATGCACTCAAGAGTGGGGCACTCCTTCTGCACTCTGCAGGCCCACTCTGAACTTGCCATCAAGCAAGCTGAGGTAGGTCAATTTCTTCCCTGGTTGGCTCGGGGTTTTCCTCCTCAGGTTCCTCGTCAACCTCCAACAGAGGAAATGTAGGGGCTCATTTCCCATGTCCCTTGCCTCTCTTCTTGACAGTTGCCTGGGTCATTGTTCTAGGCTCAGTTGCCCATGACTCCCTTACCCGGTACCCATGGACCAAATAGCTATACAGACCCACTCAGGCAATCCCACCATCTACAAGTGTAACCTGAGACTTACCTCCCTTCCGGCAGTGTGTTCCAGGTTGTTGCCTAGCAAACAATCAACGGACATGGCAGGGCTCACTGCAATTTTCAGAGAACATGAGCCCCCCACCCTCCCCCCCACTCAGAGGAAACCAGAGCCATCAGTAGATGGCTTTCTCGATTGCCGACAACTACGACTTAGTGGGAACTGTTCGGTCGGACCTGCTCTGCAGACACCAGTTGACACTTGAAAGTAGTCATGCTGGATCCTGTGTGTCAGAGAGCCTCCACCCATTGCCCATTAATGGCGACTAACTGCCTATACTTTGAAAGTATTTTCCGACATATGACCTTTTGGCACCTTCTCTTTATTCCCCCAGGGAAACTATGGTCTCCTATGTCTATCCCCCATAGTTAACTGGGACCACCTTCTCCCTACCCTTGCCAGCCCTGGTGACTGCCCATCAGTGGGGGGCTGTGCTCTCTTGGGACATTTGGAGTCTCATTTGGAGTGCCCATACTTGTAGTACTTAATGGAGTGCAAACCTCCCTGTCTTGTGATCAAAGAACCCCTTCTTCTTAGGATCAGACTAGAACTGGTTACCACTACTCCTTGAAAATTATTTTGAGGGCCTTGTGAGAACTCCTTATTTTTAAGGGTTTCTCTCTCCTCTTTCTTCTGGGTGGAACCTTGACATCGTTGTGGGAGTGCATTTAAATCACTAAACATGTTGCCCCTCAACCTGCCATTCAGTGCCTTACTGATCTGGCCAGGGTAATCCATCAGCTCCGATGAGTGCAGGGGATGTGATGCATAGTTCTTTTTATCGTTGTTGAGACTGGTGCCGAGGGAGATGTATAGCCCTTGAATTAAGCATCACGCTTTGCTGGTTCAGAAGGCAATGCTTCTGGTTGATTCACGCAGCAGAGGCCATGCACCGGTTCTGGCCCTGTAACAGGGGGAGAATCACCAGTTCCGATTCATGCAATGGTGCTGATGCACTGGTTCGAGAGAGGTTGTGTAGGTTTCACTGGAACAAGCCCCTTAGGCTTCACTTTCAAGGGTCTAGGACTGAAGTGGCACCACTTGGCAAGTCGGACTCGCAGGTGGCAGAGTCCAGATGCAACTGCAGAAGAGGTGAAAGTCTGTTAAGTCCTTGAGATGTCAGATCAGGAAGCAAGCCAGCTAACCCATGAGTTACTCAGGGTTCCTGTGAAGGCGGTCCAATCCTTCTCACCCAGGCAGTGGAACAGAAGGTAGCAGGGTACCACAGCAAGTCAGGAGTCCAGCAAAGCAGCAGTATAGCAGAGGGACAGTCTTTCAGCAACACAGCAGTCCTTTTTCCTTCCAGATACTTCACAGGTCCGGAAGTGTCCTGATGTGGTTGTGCCTTTGAAGTGGGGGAGACCTCAAAGACAGGTCTTTGAAGTGCACCAAGGTGCTCTCTACCGTCCCTGACTCCAAACTCATTACGGGGGTTTGCAGCCATTTGTGTGGGGACAGAATACAGTTGATTAAAGTGCAAATTTGAGGCTGTGCCCAGCTCCTACCTCTCATCCTCCCAGGATGGCCCACCAAGTCACACATAAGCTTCCATTGTGTGTGACTGTCTAGGAGGAATACACAGAGCCCGGCTATCACCCTTCCCCAGACATGTATCAGAAGCAGGCAGCAGGCACCAAATGGCTAAAGTAGTGCAATTTACCTGGGACTTTCAAGTAAATTATTAATTGCATTTGGGGATGAGTCAATATTACGGTGTTTAGTGGAAAGAGCACATGCACCTTTGCATTGGTTAGCAGTCGTAAAGTGAACAGAGTCCTAAAGAAAGCAAAAGCAATGTCAGAAAAGTGAAGGAGGTAGCCAAAAAGTTGGGGGGATAGACCACCCTAAGGTGTCAGGTCTAGGAAAGAGGTTTCTCAAACCTACAGAACCATTGTATTATCTGCAGGCTAATGATTTGTCTTATTTACGACAACCCTACTTTATAGTTGACAAAATCTTACATAGGACCTAATTCAGATTATTTTTTTTGCATTATGTATTTAATTGAATGAATGCCATTACAAATGAAAGCATATTTAAGTAAATCTTTCCTATGGTTATATCAGTTCAAATACGCCTGGCAAAGTAGATATTCTAACATTCATTAACCTTGGATGGTATGTGACAAAATCGGATATGAATGAAGATTTAATCTACTTAAACACTGTAGAATATAGAGTGAGAATAGGTAGGCAACAACAAACAAAATAATTTGGAGTGTAGGTAAGAGTGATCCACTAAAAAAATTAATTTGGACAAAAAAACAAAGGTTAAAAAATGCATATGAAGAATTATTCTTCATTAACAAATACAGACAGAATTGCAGTTATTTCATATTCAAAGTATGAATTGCAACATTTCATTGTCATAGGTTCCCTTACTATTCATGACATTTCTAGGGAGTTGTAGAACAGTAGCCATTTGCACAAATGGTAAACGTATGCTTTCAGTAATAAATAACCAGTTTCAAGCACAAACAATTGCGAAGATAGTTTTTAACATGCTTACACTCCTTTGAGTTGCCCATTGTCCCTTTTCCAGAATTGAGTCTCAGTCATGCATTATGCCTGGGAATTAAAAAGGAGTGGACAGGGTTAAAAATTGAAGTTACACATATCTCATGCTCAACAGTCCTCAAAAAATCTACCCATCCACTCGCTGTGGCAAGATAATTTTAATCAGGGAAAACTATTTTTAGGGACTACGGGTCAGTTCTGGCATTAGCTCGGGCTGACAAAGAACAGGTGTTTTGTTCACAGAAAATGTGAATGAGAACTTTTATCTTGTCAGATTTGCTGTGTGTTCAGAGACAGAGATCAAATTTCAGATTATGAACCTCAAAAAAAATTGTTGCTTATTTTACCATTGAAATTGGTGTTTACTTTTTTTCTCTGACTGCAAAGTTAGATGAATTTGTCAACTGAACTGTGCGCCAATTGTGCTGGGGTTCATGGCGTGTGAAAGGAAAGGCTGTAGGATGCTAAATGTTTTCTGACATAACATTTAAATACTTTGTAAATGAACTGTACAAATATTTCAAAATATATTAGCAGTCAGGAAAGCACATTGTTTGTAATTGTATAGTGTGATTGAAACAAAGATTTGAATAGAATTAAAACAAATCTTAATACTTGGTGATGTGCAAATGACACATGTTTGCTGAAACACGATTTCTGCAAATTATCATTTGCACGCTATGTAGTTGTATTACTAAAAATGCATGTCAGAAAGAAATGGTGTGGCCATTCCAATGGAGAATGTGTTGTCTGTAAATGACAGTGTGCTACCACATCATGCTCTAGTATTATGCTTGTGGCAGTGTGCTCCACATTGTGTCACCAGCTACATACCACACCCTTACCACTCTCCTGCTGCACTGTTGCAGCATATTTGCTATACTTGTTCTTAGGGTGACGCTTGGATTTTTGATAACACCTATGACTTCAGTGATGCAACATTAATGGCAGGGCTCCCCACTCGGGAAATTGTGACCAGCACCACTGGTGCTGTTACCTGATTGCAATCCGGGCTCAGACTGCAGAGTCCGAGTTGCAGTCAGCCAATCAAATCACAGATCACAGTTTTGCAGTCAGTGATAATAGTGTGCTTCTCATTGGCTGATTACAAGGCTGGATATACAGCCCTGATTACAAGGCTGGATATACAGCCCTCGACCCATGCACACTACTACTTTTGCCTGGCCTTCATGTCGAGCCTCAGCACTTTGTCCAAGCCTGAATAACACGCAGAGATCTACAGGGAGCTTGTCTCCACACTTCCTACTTTAGTGTCCAAGGTTGTCTCCCTTCAGTCTCAAGCATATTAGCATTACACTTCCACTATCTGCAAGGGTATCCTTACCTCCATCCTGTCCACTTAAATTGGGCAGGAGCTTCCAAACTGCAAACTACAGTTTTCTATTACTTTAGTTCACTCAGACATGCACAATGTCTGTAATATGCAGGCCACACACACACATAAACACACTCATGTGATTGGGATATCAGTGAAGGGATCTGGGTTCATCTGTAGTAGCAAAACTTTATATGTGTGGGTGAATAAGCCACCACTCCTGTGACAGAGATAAAAGGGTCTGGTCACATTATCATTATTTATAAAAACGGTATGCTCTACTACCACGCTGCAATTCTGAAACGTTGACAGGGCCAGTAATCCTCTCTGTCACTACAAAGAGCACACTTGGTGCGACCCAGCCGGACCAAGACAGGCTCTGGGACAGGTCTAAGACTTTTCACACATGCTAGATTAGCATGATGTCAGGCCAAAAATCGAAAAACAAGGATACCAGAGATTCGCAGTTGGGCACCCAAAGCAGGGTCACAACTGTATACTGTGCTGAGACATTCCTGTCCCAGCAGCAACCCAATACCACATTTTTCTTTTCAGCAATCAAAAGATTTTTCTTCTTGGTATGCTATTCTCTGGGAGGCTACAGATTTGACCCAATTCCAGATGTACAATTTTTAGTAATTCTGGAATTTTGTCAAATCCATGGGGGGGGGGGTGCCCAGGAATGCCCATGATCCAGCCCTGGAACTCCTCCCGGCACGAAATGTAAAATAATCCAGCTTAGGAAGCTGTGCTGCAAAATATTTCTTTAAAAAGTCTTCAAGGCGGCACAAATCTACCCTTGCATTGCTTTGATAATCTGAATTAAGGAATTGCTCTGCCAGGCATCACCTTGTGTGACACAAGAATAATACAAATCCTTAATATAACTGACCTTCAGTCTCTATCACTGTCAATGTCACCACAATCGCCCATCTATCATCCTCTCTCACATTCAATCTCCTGTGTTTCTCTGTTTCCTTCACTGCCATCCACCGCCTATCACTTCAAATGTTTTCATTGTTTCAATTTTATTAAATTTCACCGACAAACTGCTGTTTGATCCCTGCTTCTCGTAATCACTCTTTGCAATATTCTCATTGCTCTAAATTCATGCTCTTTCATCATTCACTTTCCATCTTATTTTTTTTCTCATTGGTCTGTTTTACAACTGTGTTGCTCCTCCTTCTCTACATATCTCCACTCCTTCAGTGTTGTCTCAATACATTCGTTTCACCTCTGTGACTGCATTTATATCAACCTTAATTTATTTTATTTTCTACCTCATTTTCTTTTATATTCTTATCCCTGCTTGCTATTTGTTTCTTCCTTTTATGATTCGCTCAGTCTTACTTCATATATTTTCCTTTTCTTAACTTTCTTTTATTTCTTTTCTCACTTTTTCTTCCTATCACTACTTCTCCATTTCTTTTTTCTTTCTAGTCGTTTATTTGCATTTGTTTATTATTCTCAAATGTTCCTTGCTTGTGTGTTTGTTTGTTTCATTGTCTCATTTTCTTTTATATTCTTATCCCTGCTGGCTATTTGTTTCTTCCTTTTATGATTCGCTCAGTCTTTCTTCATATATTTTCTTTTTTTTAACTTTCTTTTTATTTCTTTTCTCACTTTTTCTTCCTATCACCACTTCTCCATTTCTTTTTTCTTTCTAGTCTTTTATTTGCATTTGTTTATTATTCTCAAATGTTCCTTGCTTGTTTGTTTCTTATAAACAGCAACATCTGTTATGTTTTAAGTTGGTCTAAATGCCGAAAGCATTAATATGAAATACACTATCACTAATAGAACTAATGACGTTTTTTGCGGATTATAGGGCCAGATGTAGGTAAGTAACATTTACCGAATCTTAATTACCGAAAATTACCGAATTTTACCGATTCGGTAATTAAGATTCGGTAAATGTGAGGGGTTGGTATGTAGGGAATCCAGATGTTCCCTTTTACCGAATCGGTAAAATTCGGTATTTACCGATTCGGTAAATACCGACCGGTAAAGCTCCATTCATTCCTATGGGCTTTGAAGCCCATAGGAATGAATGGGGCATTACCGGTCGGTATTTACCGAATCGGTAAATACCGATTTTGACAAGGGTGCAGGGGGTGTCACTTTGACACCCTCTAGCACCCCCAAAAAAGGTTCGGGTGCCATGTGGCAGGCATACCTGCCCTAAGGGCAGGTCTGCCTGTCATATGGCACAGGTGTGCATGCACACATGTGCATGCACACCGGAATCGGTATTTTACCATCAAATAGAATTTGATGGTAAAATACCGATTCTGTAATGCTTGTGGGACTCAGAAGAGTCCCACCTACATATCAATTTTACCGAATCTGATAAAATACCGATTCGGTATTTTACAGAATCGGTAAATTTACCGATCGGTAAATTTACCGATTCTGTAAAATACAGGGCCCTACATCTCAATTTGTATTTACCGGTCGGTAACGGCCGAAATCGGCCGTTACCGGCCGGTAAATGGCCACCTACATCTGGCCCATAGTGTTTCAATGAATATTCCAAGGGTGACCTGAGGCATGTTCGACTTATTCAATTTTGCAGCAGGTGTTGTGCGACTACACAGATCAAGATGTGGGAATAGTGTGGCATTGCAGTGTGTTTTTTCGATCTTTCTTTCATGTTATAATAAACAGTTGTTGGACTGGCATCGATGCACTGAAAATCATTTTTATTTGGGTGAAATAGATGATGATGCAATCAATTGCAGCCCTTCCTTCCTGCAGTAGAGAAGCCATCCTTTAAACTGGCTGCCTGGTATCCGCGGTCCTCACATGAAAAATGAAGTCACAGAAAAGCTCAATCAATAGCTTTTCAACGTGATACGTAGACTGCGGGGAAAGTTGTTCTGACATTGACAGTGAAGGACACTTCAACATCCGGGGTCCTGAGGAGGTTGGTGTCAGCAGCAGCCTAGGGTGGCTTTGATTAGGTACCTAAGATGGCGCTGAGGCCATTGTGCTGCTTGTGTACACATCAGCTCGGGATTGGTAGGTTATGATCACTAAAGGCATTTCTTAAAGAGACAGCGTCGTAACCAATATTTTGTGATCAATTCTGTCTGACCGACGACAAAAGGATGTCACGTTTGTCAAATAAAGGATTTTCTAAAATACAACGATAAACAGATGTTTGGGTGCATAACAGTGTTTTATGCCGGCGCCTTTCACTTATACTTGCAGACGGCCGGCTTCTCACCGGACCATGGTCCTATTTCTAGAATGATCAGCAAATTTGCAAATATGGACTTTGAATTGAATGGCATCTATTTTATAAATTTCAAGTAATAATAGTGTTTCCTTCATGACAATGACCCACCTCAGGCCTGACAGCTCAGAATCGTTATTGCGCCACAGAATGAGGCTCTGGGCCAGATTTATCACTTTGATAACTTTATTTTGGTCAATGACCATAAAAGTGCAATAAAATATATACAAGCACAATATTAAAACATAAATGCATCAGAATTAAAAAGTTATTAAACAATGGTTATCAAAGGAGTAGTAAAAGATAAAAGCAGTAGTCCCTTATTCCTTATGGATTATTGCATTTCTTCTTCTCCACATGCCAAATAGAAACCGGGAGACGGCAAAGACAATAAGAGGGGCAGTGTCATAAGTTAGGACTCTACAGGCATGAGCACAGTGTCTAAAGCCCACGTTTTTGCATAATGGGATAATCCAGCACTTCCGGATTTCATTATATGTTGGGCAGAAAAAGAGGATATGTATAATGTCTTTCCTGGCGTGATTACAGGCGGGGCAGTTAGCCTTCATCGATTTTGCCCATCTGGATGTAAATGCCCCAACCGGTAAAGAGCCGTGCCTCAATTGAATGTATAGCTTTCTTGCCAGTGGAGGCTGCACCAGGTCCAAAAACGCCTCCATCCTGAATTCAGTTTTTGTTATGAAGAACTCATTGGACAATCTGCCCAGGGAAGTAGAGCAGTGTAGCAGTTTGAGGTTATGCGATTTTACAGCTGCCACCAGAACAGTCCTTTGCATCCTCATACAGCTATCCTCCGGTGTATCCCAAAGTTGGGGAAGGCCAATTTGGTAAAAGAGAGACGTAACATGTGCCAGCCATGGTATGTTCTTGTTCTTAAGCTGCCCCCAGATAGTTTTGAATTCTGCTCTAAACGGTTCCAGCTCCGGCACAGACCAGAGCCTTCTCCAATAGATCAGAGGTCGAGCTGCCACCAAGTCAGTAATAGGTTCCAGGCCCAAGTCCAAGCGTAATGGGAGCAGGGGCGTGCTTTGCGGAAGACCAAACAAATGACGCATAAAAGAATGCTCAACTTTCATTAGATTACATGTATTAGTGTGTCCCCAGAGTTCAGCAGCGTATAAGGCTGCGGACCTGACCTGTGTTTTATATATCTCTAGGGCAGGGGTAGCCGGTTTAATGGTTGAGGCGCTATGGAATCTGCCTACGCCACCCATTATCTGTGCAAGTCTCAGGGAAGTTTTCGAGACTTGCTGGTCCCATGTAAAGTGTTCAGTTAAAGTCACTCCCAAATATATGAAGGTCTTGACTCGCTCAAGAGGGGTTCCATTCAATGTGGGGTTCGGGCGGGTGTGCCTCGGGGTGTTGAAGATCATAAACTTGGTTTTCTCCAAGTTGATCTCCAGACCCCGCGAGGCGCAGAAGGAAACAAACCCGTCCAGAACCCTCTGGATGCCCGTTGATGTCCACGACAACAGCAGAGTGTCATCCGCGAACATCAGAGCGGGCACCCTACCAGTGGCCAGGCGTGGAGCATCATTATCCCTGACACAATTAAGTCTATCTATCAGGCCATTGACATACAAGCTAAAGAGGGTAGGGGCTAGTACGCAACCCTGGCGTACTCCTCAAGTAACAGGGAAACGATCGGATAATTCCCCGTTTTTCCCACACCTCACCTGGGCGTAATTCCCAGTGTGAAGCCGGGTTATGACATCTAGTAAGTAAGGGCGGAGACCAAGTTCCTCCAACACCGACCAGAGCCTCTCCCGCGGGACCAAATCGAATGCGGCCTGCAGGTCCACAAAAACAAGGTAGAGGCTGCCACCCTCTACTCTTGCAGTTTTCCAGTATAGGACCTGGAGTCGGAAGATCTGGTCCAGAGTCGAGACCCCTGATCTAAAACCGGCTTGGAGAGTGGTCAAAATTTTGTTTTCCTCCATCCAACCTAATAACCTCTCCAGCAGAATTCGGCCCATCAACTTCTGGGTGGTATCGAGTAGACTGATTGGTCTATAATTTGATGGAGCGAGCGGACAACCCTTTTTAAAAATTGGAACAATCTCAGCCCCCAACCAGGTCTCAGGTACTGGGGAGCCCCGTAGGACAGCATTGAACAGAACCATCAGATATGGGGTCCAGATCTTTGGCTGGGATCGGAAGAGATCTCCAGGGAGCTTATCCAGACCCGGGGCCTTATTCGGGAGTAGTTTCTCAATTGCCAGTTCAACATCCCTAAGTGTGATATTAACTGAGCTATAAATGGGAATTCCAGTAGGGGCATCATTTCTCACTATTACGGGACAGGGTCCGAGTCCAGGGCCCAAGGCCTCCGGCAGTCTACACTCATGCGGGGGGTCTGGGGCCATGGGAAACTCAGAAGCTCGGTTGGAGCAATGGTTTCTACAGGGGGAAATCCCTGATCCCGGGGCCTCCAGCAGTCGACACTCGTGCAGGGGGTCCCGGGCTATGCTAGTACAGGAGGCCGAGATCCCGGCTCCCAAGGCCCCCGGCAGTCGACTCTCATGCAGGGGGTCTGGGGCATACGAAATCTCGGAGGCCTGATCAGAGCTAAGATTTTGACAAGGGAAAGGCCCAGCGCCCGGGGCCCCCAGCAATCGACGCTCATGCGTGAGGTCCCGGGCCGTACGGGCGCGTAGAACCAAACTCCCAGGCTGCGGGGCCCCCGGCAGTCGACTCTCGTGCCGGAGGTCCCGTGGCACACCATCCCGTGGTTCCAAAGCCAGTTCTGGCAGTTCCTCCTGGGGCTGGCACCCAGAATCCTCCAGCTCAGGGCTTGTATAGAGTGACTTAAAGTGTGCCTCCCACACTATAGGGGCGATATTCGAGACCCCAGTGTCTCTCTCACCTATCACTGAGGAAGTGACAATTAGCCAAAAGGTCTTAGAATCTTTTAGAAGTAGTGCCTGTCTCAACTCTTCCCACCTAGATTCCTCCCACTCACTCTTTGCTCTAATGAGCACATTCTTGTACAACAGTCTAGTTGTTCTAATTTTTGAAATATCCTTGGATTTGCTTGCCCTAGGTCTTTCTTTAAGTTTTTGGATGCATGGTTGTGCCAGGGATGTGTTTTATTCCGGCGCAACTTAGACCCATTAACCGGATAGAATACATCCCCTAGATTCTCAACGAATTTTTTGTGGGTCTCTATAGTCTGCCCATGGGAGATGGAATTTCCCATATCGCTTATTAATGGAACAGCTATCTGGTAGATTTTTGCGAGACGGGTAGGAGAGTCTAGGCAAGAAGGCCATTTGACTCTTCTCCTGTTGTTAGATATAATATATGGTGGTGTTGACAGGGTGGAGTTAGAGACAGGGTTAGTCAATCCAAATGCACCAGGTTTAAGCAATAAGACCAACGCATTGTGGTCACTATCGTGCCTTACGACAACCTCGAAGTCTTTGAACTTGCCCCAATCTCCAGCATAAGATAGTCAATGGTGGAAGTTCGATTTGTCCTATTATATGTGGGCAGGCCGGAACTTTCATTATTGCCCCTTCCATTGCATGTCCGCAGAGACATTGCAAGGGTCAAGGCCTTAATTTGTAGTACTAACGGGGTCCAGGCCTTAACTGGGGCAATTCTTGGGGCTGGAATTTGCCAGAGCAAGTCGACCTCATCCTCCTCACACAACTCGGATGCACCCAATGGTTCGACCTGGCAATTCAGATCGCCGCCAAGAATGATCGAGGTTGCGGGGTCAAGTGACTGAAGGAAATGGTCGAGCGCTTGAATAGCACTCGATTCTTTTCCGTTCATGGTAGGCCTAGAGTAGATATTATTGATAGCCAGTGTGGATCTGCCAACAGATGTTAGCAAAACACATTGGATATCAGGCGAGTTAGTATCCACCTGTACACCCTGCATGCCTAAGTGTAAGCCTACCCATATGGCAAGGCCACCTGAAGGGCGGCCTTTCCCGCCTGAGACTGCAGGGATGTCATAGGTAGCAAAACCGGGACTTTCACTTGTCTCGAGGGTCCAGGTTTCTTGCATCAAGCATATGTCATAAGTGGACATAAAGGAGGACCAGTCTGGTGTAAGTAGCTTACTCTTCAGGCCTGCGACATTCCATGAGAGTATTTTCATACTACCTTCCCTGGCCTTAACTTTATCCTTTTCTCCCCCTTGTTCACTAAGTAATACCTTGTTCAGGCTCTGTTCAACCCTTGACTCCTCCCTCTTTGGGACGTAGGGACAGAGGATCACAGAACTAGCAGGGGGTAGTGACTTTTCCTGAGTTGCAACACCTTCCTCTGGGTTACCCTCATTATGTTCTCTTGGAGGTGTACTTGACTCCATGAGTCAGTCCACCTCCTCGAGGACGCTAAACCTATTCCAATGGGGTTGTATCGGGTAGAGAGGGGTGTGTGGAAGGAAACCCTCCGCAAATGGCTGCCAGAAGGGAATCCCGTTCGGATGGGGGACAGGATCTCTGATGTGCTTTGGTCTCCTTTTGTGGGGCAGTTTGTGGCTTGGAATAGGATAGAAATAGGACAAGTGCAAAGGGAATATTTGCGACTCTCTGTAGGAAGGGGTTCTACAAATGTGAGCAACAGCTGAGGAGTCCCTAAAATTAATTGTAACAACATCCCCTGCCACTGTTTTAGGGCCCCTTCCAATCCAGTCTACTCTTCTCACTGCCAAAATGTGGCCTGAAATGTTAGGAGGTAAAGGTCTATTTAGGTTCAGCCACTGTATGCATTTATTATGTAGGTCAACCTCCTGCTCTCTCTTCCCCTCACCAAGGGGTGGAACTCCCACTAGGGCCACAACATATGGTTGTGCTTCTGGAGGCAGATTTATTGTCAGCAGTTGTTTAGAGGTTGCTTTAGGTGGGGGGGGTTCTTGATGTAGGTGTTACTTTTTTTGGTGCAATGTTTTTGCCCTCCTTAGGATGTTGACTAGATTTAGCAGTCTGATCCACAGCGAGAGGAATGGTAGGACCTGGTGGTTTTGCTGCAGGTGTAGGAGGGGATACGAGATTTGAAGATTTAGCAGCAGTAGTTGCTGGTCCTGGTTTTCTATTTGAAACTGCTGAAACAGTGGATTTAGCTACCTCGGGACAGGGTACCTTTGAAGAGTCACCGACTGGAGCAGTGGATAACGAGTTACCTTGGAAATTATGTCGTTTAGTTGTCCCCATAGTCTTATTATTTAACATGGAAGATAATCTATCAAGTTTTGAGACCAGGGGTTTAATGTGGGAGGCAATTATTTGCTCTAAACTGTTCTGGAGATCCGTCACCATGTTGGTGACCCAGCAAGGTATATCTGTAGATAGGTGCCGGGGGTGGTCAAATGGGGTTACCAAATTATGATTAGGCTGTTTCTTTGTACCTGGATTTTTATGGACACTATCCTTTTTTGTCTTAGAGCCCACCCTGCCAGGTTTTGATTTGGCCACAGGGGGAGAAGAAGGCAGGATGCAAGGTTGGTCGTCATTGTTGATGGAAGACTCAGCTAAAGCCAAAGATGAGTCGTCCGCTGCTGTGGTCTCAGTCGGGATCTGTGCACAAGGGAGCTCGGCAAAGGTGGATGTTAAGTAAGAGTCCAGGATCGTGGGGTCCATGGGAATAGCCGAGCAATCTACGCCTTGGTCTCTAGAACTTATTGTGGGTGGGAAGGATAATCTTCTTTCAGTATTTTCTATTGCATTAGCAACCACCCCTATGGTCTGTTGAAGCATTTTATCAATTGCCGTCAGTGTTGGAAGGGACTGCGGCATTGTGGCCTTGTATTTGGAAATGAGGCAGATGGTTTAGCTTTCTTGCCCTGGATACTCATATTTACTGTGGGTTGCCTCATTAATTAACAGTAAGATATGAGGGGAAGTATGAAGGACACAGTTAATCCAGCGCAGGAGTGGAATATCGCTCGCACTCTTAAGAGGGGCAACTAACACAATAGGACGCAAATGAAGGAAAAGGCGGTGAACAGTACCTTATGGGTGAATGTCGGGTCCTTCCTGGAATATATGCTACTGACAAGGGGGGTGGCCCGTGCCGCCCCCAGTCGCCCACGACGGCCACAGACGGCCCGCCCTTTGCCCGGGCTTCGCCCGGCGTCCCGCTCGCGTCCCGCGAGGCTGGGCTGACGCTGAACTTATGCGCCTCCTGGCGCGGTCGTTTGCTGGGTGGGGATGCTAGGGCTTCTGGGGGTTGGAGTCCCCTGGCCCGCTCTCCGCTCAGCGGCCGCGCTCCAAGATGGAGGAGGAGCGAGGCAGCGGGAGGCAGGCAGGCGGGAAGCAGGCGGATGGCTGGCAAAATGCTCCTCAAGTGGGAGCAGCTCTCTCCCCACAAGGCTCCAGGTGACTTTTGGCCGGTTCCCCCGCTCTGCCGCGCTGACGCTGAACTTATGCGCCTCCTGGTGCGGTCGTTTGCTGGGTGGGGACGCTAGGGCTTCTGGGGGTTGGAGTCCCCTGGCCTGCTCTCCGCTCGGCGGCCACGCTCCAAGATGGAGGAGGAGCGAGGCAGCGGGAGGCAGGCAGGCAGGAAGCAGGCGGATGGCTCTCTCCCCACAAGACTCCAGGTGACTTTTGGGCGGTTCCCCGCGCTGACGCTGAACTTATGCGCCTCCTGGCACGGTCGTTTGCTGGGTGGGGACGCTAGGGCTTCTGGGGGTTGGAGTCCCCTGGCCCGCTCTCCGCTCGGCGGCCGCGCTACAAGATGGAGGAGGAGCAAGGCGGCGGGAGGCGGGAAGTAGGCGGATGGCTGGCAAAATGCTCCTCAAGTGGGAGCAGCTCTCTCCCCACAAGGCTCCAGGTGACTTTTGTCCGGTTTATCAGATTTATAAATATATAACGCAGTGCAGCAAGTCACCTTGCTGCACTGCATGATGGGGAAAGGGCAGAAATGCTCTGTGCTATACATTTTATAGCGCATTCCTGTCTTTCCCCAGTGGTGGGGCAAAGTGTGCTGCCTACCGTCAATGCAGGCACCCTTGCACCATGATGCAAGCAGTGCTGGCTCACATAGGGCATGCAGCGGGGCAAGGTAAACTCGGACATACGACGGAATGGGGGAACGTAATAATTATGTTCCTCCGTTCCATCGTATGTCTGAGTTTACTACCCCCTCCCCCGATCCGCCCCACAGCACGCCCTATGCGAGCCGCCACTGGATGCATGGGTGCCAACATTGTAAGCAGGATTGTTTTTGCACAGGAAGGGGCACAAAGGCAAATGCTCCTTACTAATCCTCCTAGACCTTTCAGCATCCTTCGATACTGTCGACCGTCGATAACTCATTAAGGTCCTCCAAGAAAGGCTAGGGGCTGAAGAGGTGGTGTTACGTCGGTTTGGCTCCTTTCTCCAGAATCACTCTCAAAGAGTCAAAATCTAAAACTTCTCATCAGAACTTCATCCTGTCAACAGAGGCGTCACCCAAGGATCACTCCTCTCCCCGCAACTTTTCAACATATACATGGAACCCTTCACCACTATACTCAAAACATCCAATATCCCCTTCCACCTTTATGAGGAGGACACGCAGATTTATCTTGGAACCTTCTCCATCGAAGACATCCAGAGACTCAATGACACTCTTAGAGAAGTTTAACACTGGCTCTCTCTAAATCACCTGAAATTGACAAAAAGGAAATCCTCCTCATTTCCAACAAAATGGAGAACCCCAAGTCGCAAAATCGCTAAAAGTAATTAATCATCTCAACAATAATCTCTCCCTGGCCGACTCAGTCAAATCAGTGGGAATCACACTGGACTCTAAACTAAGCATGGACAAACACATCAAGAACACTGCTAAGAGCACTTTCCTCAACCTGAAACTACTCAATAAGGTAAAACCCTTCATCCCGACCAACGACCTCAAACAAGCAACTCAATCCCTGGTACTTTCCAGATTAGACTACGGGAATGCTACCCTCACAGGCACAGCTAAATCTCACCTGCTCCACTCCGATCAACTCTTAAGGCAGCTGCAAGAATGGTCACCGGAGTAAAAAAATACGACCATATCTCGCCCGCACTTAGAGAGTTGCAATGGCTGCCAGTTAAATTAAGAGCCAGTTTCAGAACTGCCTGACTCACGCACAAATCCCTCCACACAGGGAAACCCATCTACCTGGCCTCCAAACTCACCAGGGCCAGTCAGACAGGGAGCTTCAGGAGCTCCAATACTCTACTACTAATCCCGCCAAAAACCCACAAACAAAAAACTGGAGCCAGATCCTTCTCTGGAAATGCCCCCAAAATATGTAACTCCATCCCAGTCCATATCAGGACGATCCCTTCCTTTCTAAAATTTAAAAGGCAGCTCAAAGACCTCGACCTCAATCGTTCCTTCCCAAATGGATAGATCGAAACCCAAACTCACAATCGTGCACATCACTGCACTATGACACTTACAAAACTCCTTATAAATAAATAAATAAATAATAAATAAATAAATCTTTAGGCACAAAAACAATCCTCTGAGGCATTTTTCTCTTTCTATGGGTGCTGCAGAATGCAGCACACATAGAGAAAGGAAAAGCAAGGAGGAATAAACATATATCTTCTTGTTACGCTTCACCTGGGGAGGCAAAGCAGTTTTCGGGCATTCCCAGGACTCCCACTTATGGTAAATCGGGAAATGCATCAAAATCCATGGGTTTTGTATAGGAACATTCATGCACCACCCATGGAACACTTCCCTGGGGCAGGGCAACTCAACACAGCGTGTTGTGCTAAGTTGCATTACCCTAGATTTATCAAGCAACTCAGGTCACCTTAAGGGGGCCTTGCGTGGTTTGATAAATCACATTTCAAGGGTTTGCTTCACTCTAGTATCCCATTTCATGTGCAAAAGCAAAGCAACCCTTGATATATATGTCCCTCAATGTGGCTCAGTGTAGCCAGATTTAGCATGAATACCTCTGGTGCTATCACTGTCAGGCAACTCTTACTGAACCTGGTGATCTGTTGTTGTCCGTGCAAGAGAGCACTGCAGTTTTGCAGACAGTGCTCCCTTACATTACCCAAATTAAATCTGGGCCTATATGTTATGCTTCATGTTTAGGGCAATGCCAGGGAATAGGAGGTATTAAATGCAACCTGTAACTAACACACACTGAAAGTATCAATATTTAGCAGCTGCAGCAAGTACCTCATCTCAGGGGCCCACTTATGATCAGAAAGTGCCATCTTAAGGTGTTTGCTGTCCCTGAGCAGGAAATATCGGGGGGGCCCTATTTGAAACATCTTTGAATGTTATTAACCATTTGTTACTAATTCAAACCCTATGTTGCATAAAAATAATGAATTATATAGTAAAGATTAAGATACAGAAATTCACTGTAGCGCGTTCCAGAGAAAGTTCACTTTGCCAGGGCCCCCTTTGAAGGTGGAGGTCCCAGCAATTCCCTACTTTGCCTGTACTTAAAATGTCTCTGTGATCAGACACTATTTGTAAATTACTTTCATGAACACAATCATACTTCCAAAGTTGGTACCTATGACTCAGTTTGACACTGTTCTCAATGCAAGATTTTCTATGAATGGATCTGCCATATTCTCCCCAAAGTCACTGTGTCCTGTACTCGGAGCAAGGTATAGGAGAGACTGTGCAACATGTCTTTGAGTATAGTTTCAGAAGAAGATTGGTCTAAGTCTGAGTGTGAAGATGTCTCTCTGAATATGATGTGGGAATATGTTTATTTTTAAACAAGTAATAAGCTTGCGCCATTACCTTCTCTTTGAACAGGAGAACCTATCAAAAATATATTTTCTCTAAATGATTTGACCATTAAAAATGAATGGGGTAACCCAGTTCTCACAGAACCTAGGGCACTAGAACACTATTTACTAATGGTTGGTTTTGTCGAGCAAGGCAGAAATACTTTTAAACTTTTACTTTCCGTCGGCTCCCGGTGCCTTAATCCAGTATAATGGGTCCCAGTGTACTGGATTGAGGCAGCGGGATCAAGCAAATGCAGACCTGCCGTCTTTGAAGTAAAACGAGGTTGCATGGAACACTGTAGGTGCATTTTTCCTAGCATTGCAAGTTAGACAAGGAATCGCTGGCCCCCGAAGTTACCCTCAGTTGAGGCCCAACAGGAAAGTTTCACCCATTTTGGAATGACACACAGATATCAAAGGAGAATTTACCAAATCGTTTATGATCAATCAACTAGCTTTTAGAACCACAAAGCGGCCACACAGGCAACCTTGAAGTATATTCTTAGTCCTGTAGAAGACCCCTTGAGATATTTTTCACGTACACTCTTTGAATAGGGGTCGAAACGTCGACGCACAGATAAGATATTCCGTACTAGCACTTTACATATTGGTGCTCAATAATAAGGCTGCATGTGTTAATTTATATGCTAAGTTATTACAGATGCCTAATGGAAAAAAAAATCTTTCATTTTCAATGTGTGTTGTAAATATTAAATGCTAGTTCATATTGACTACATGGTACTTGTTAGAACTGGGGGTCTCTAGTTGGCAGAGGTATGTACCACTGTCCAAATAGGGACCCTTGCTTCTAGTCAGGGTAAGAAGGATGCACTCTTTAGATAACCCCTGCTTACCCCCTTGGTAGCTTGGCATGAGCAGTCAGGCTTATCAAAGGAATTGTGCTAAGTATTTGTACCAACACTCACAGTAACACAGTGAAAACACCACAAACTGACTCCACAACAGTTTAGAAACTACACAAGACCAAAATAACAAAAATCCAACATACACAGTTCAAGAATATGGGTTAAAAAGAGTTCTTAACGTTGCGTTAAAATAATCCACAGTTGTGTCACGTTTTAGCCAACAGTACCTTCAGATGAGACAAAAGTTTCAAGTGAAAGCTGTAGTGGTGAAAAGCAAGCGATGCGTCACTCCTGAGCCCCTGGGGAGACAATGAGACAACCCCGCTGGACGCAGCGGGCGTGTTGCGGTGACTCCGGTCTGTATGGCAAGTGATGCGATACCAGGCGTGGATTGTGGTGCACAGGTTTTGGTGGAAGCGGCTCGCAAAAGGTACGATGCAACGATCTTCGGGGCGGCAACGATCTCTGGTGCGGCGACGATGCGCGGCTCAGCGTTGATCTTCTACTCTAACGGCCACCTCGATGCGATGGCTCCTCAACGACTCTCGCAGCGATGTGATGCAGTCCACAAGCAAGCGGTCCAACGATCTCACCCAGTGACAACAGGCTCTGCGACGATACTCGCAGCGATGGTAATATTCCTGCACCACGCTGGTGCGTCCCGAAAAAAAAGGATGCAACGACTCTGGCAGCGGCAACAGGTGCTGCGATGATCTCGACCATGGTAGCGGCGGGAATTTCCTCTCACTGACGGGGATGCGCTCCGCAAGCAAGCGATGTGTTAAAACTTGCAGAAAGTCTTTAAAATCTTGGTTTCCAGCTTCCCAACACAGGTACAACTTCCAGAGGCACCACAACTGGCCCGAGCACTCTAGGAAGGACAGAACTCTCTCATCAGAGTGCAGGGAAGCTGGGGGTGAATTCCTTTTAATCTTGGGACTTCTTAATAGGGAGCCAGCTCTTCTTCAGGCCCTTGGAGATTCCTTCAAGCAAGGGGACACAGCACAAAGCAAAGTCCTTCCCCTCTCCTTGGCAGCAAAGCAACTGCAGGACAGTCTTCCTTCTTCAGTCTTCCAGCTTTCTCCTTGGCTGAGGTTCCTTCTTGATTCCAAGATGATCTAACTTTCTGTGGTCAGTTGTCCTGTACTTATACCCCTAAAGGTCTTTGTTCCCTTTGTGCAGGAGGGCTCTGAACCCGGTCTGAACCAGTTCTGGGTGTTCCTTGAGCACTTTGTTTTCCTGGCCTCTCCTTTCCTTTCAGAGAGAGGAGAAGGGTTGTCAGCCACCCAGCCGGAGGTGGAGCCAGCATTGTGGAAGACAGGCACAGCCCTATTAAGCCCAGGTGCTACCCCCTCCCACCTCTCTAGATGCAGATGGAGCTATTCAGCCCAGGGATGGCTCACTCAGCCTCTGGAAGCCACCCACCCCATGCCATTCACAAACCAGACAGTCAATTCACAAACAGACCAAGGTATACAGGAAGGTCAGACAAGAGAACAGCAACTTTCTAAAAGTGCTGTTCTCAAACACAGGATTTAAAAACCACATTTCCTAAAAGATGTTTTATTAAATACTAAGTTCAGGGATACCAGACTGTTATGTCTTACCTTGCTCCTATGGGAAGATATGCTGATAGCCGCTGTAGCCAGCATTCCACATGATGGCTTAAGGGCAAGGTAGCCTTACAATAGTGAAAAACAAAAAGGGCTGTCATTCACTACCAGGGCATATCACCTGCACTAGTACATGCTCTACCTTTCACATACACTGCACCCTGCCCAAGGGGGTACCTTGGACCTTCCATTGGGGTGACCAATGTGCACAGAAAGGGAAGGGTTAGGCCTGGTCAGTGGGGACACTGACCAGGAGGACATGGCAGTTTACAGACTGCACACAGGCACTGCGGTGGCAGGCCTGAGACACCATTTAAAGGCTACTCATGTGGGTGGCACAATCAGTGCGACAGGCCCACTAGTAACATTTGTATCACCAGCCCTGGCACACTCAGTGTACTTTACTAGGGACTTCTTGGTGATACAAATATGCCAATCATGGATAACCAATTACAATAATAATTTACACAGGGAGCACTTGCACTTTGACACTGATCAGCAGTGACAAAGTGCCCAAAACATCTAAACCAACAAAAACGAAATCCAGCACAGCGTCAAAAATACAGGAGGCAGAGGCAAAAAGACAGGGGAAACCATGCCAAAGATGACAGGTCTAACAGTACTTATCTATGTATGTACCGATATATGATATTGAACTCTCTTGTGCTTTTACATATTTGTATATGTAGTGGGCTACACATTACATGACTGATAATAAATCGTTCATTTTTTGAGTCTTCAGCATCAGTATGTGTTTTTGTGTCTCTGTGGTATACAGTGTGGGCTATATACCATTTATTGGTTTTTCCTAGTGATCAGGACAAAGGAAAAGTTTGATAGTAATTCTGCCTTGCTCGACATAACCAACCCTAAATTATTTGCAGCCACTACATTGAAACACTGATAATGCTCACTGTCTGCATCATGGAACAATGATTCCCCTTTTTTTAGATCTTGATGTGAAAATATCTTAGAGGTTAAAATGTCATTGTTTCACAATAGACATTGAGCGGCATAGGTTTGGGGGTGGGATGGCTTGTGGTGTGACACCCCAAATAAGCCAAAAATGAAAGACAAAACAGTGACCTTTGATACAAATAAGAGAGACAATGATACCCTTCTGGTGACTGAATTTCCAAATGTGACATCAGATAACCTGGAATAAATACTGGCTTCTGTGCTTGTCCAGATTGTGGAATCCTACGTAAATATTTTATTTCACAGATCCTCCTTTTTCTGTATCAAATATGAGTGCACTATTACCTACTTTACTTCAGGATGTGCAGTCTAGAAGCACCTCCTGTTTTATTTAATACACCAAAATGTTGCTCCAGCTATAATAAGAATCTTGGCCAAGGTTAGGGTGTGCATGACATGCCTCTTACTATTATCATGGGAGGGAAGAGGAATTCACGTCCATTCAGTTCCCCTGAATAGGTACCGTAATAATCACAAAAGGGAATGGACAGTTGTATCTACAATAACCAATGGTTATTTATTGACAACCCTCAGTAGCCGGACTGTATGTAAGTCAATTTGAACAGAAATACGTTCTAAACAATGATAATCCCTACGTTTCCAGTATATTATACTGGAAACGTTACATCGAGGATATTTTGTTAATCTGGGATACAAACAAAAATTTGACAACGTTCATGGACTGGCTAAATGGTAGAGACCGCTGGTTCAAGTTCACTTTAACTGCCAACAAGGAGAAAATTGACTTTTTGGATCTGACAATTTTTTCTGAAAATGGGAAATTAGAGACTAAGACTTATACCAAGCCAACAGCCAAGAACAGTCTCTTATCATATTCCAGTTTTCACCCCCGACCACTCAGAGACAATCTTCCTTACAGCCAATTCCTCCGACACAAACGCAATTGTAGCAAAGAAAGTGACTATAGACAACAAGCTACAATTTTGAGTGAAAAACTACGAGCAAGGAATTACACTCCCCAGACAATCTCCAAGTGCAAAAAAAGAGCTAAGAATCAGCCTAGGGAGTGCTTACTACAGATCCACCAAAAGGAACCGATAAAGGATCTTGTTACATGTGTCACTACTTATTGCCCTGCTACCTCTCAAGTACAGAAACTAATATGAAAAAATTGGCAAATAATCACTTCAGGGACTTTCAATTGGCCTAAGCCAAGATTCGCAAACAGGAGCACCAAGAACTTAAAAGATGTGTTAGTTCATACTCGCCCGAAAAAAAGACCCATTACAACCACCATCACAAACATCAATATGGCCCCAGTAACTGGTCACTTCCCATGTGGCACCTGTGGAGTCTGCAGATTTACTAACACAACTAAAACTTTCCAACTCACGGAAGACTTGGTCTGGACACAAAGGCAACATACGAATTGCAACTCCACCCATGTGGTGTACCTTGTAACTTGTCCCTGCCAGCAGAAATACGTAGGATAATGCATTTACGATAACTTGCATTGCCGTTATTTTGCTGCATAACTTGCCCTATTTGAACATGTTTGCAATTCTTATTCTTAGAATATCATCGTCCGTGTTTACACCAACAGCAACTGCTTCCATGCGGTTTTATTAACCCTTTGCAGATCAGCCAATGCACGTGAACTGTAAAATACCGCATTTCATGCTGTCACTACCGGCTGATTATTCCGCTTGCACTTCCGATAAGGCTGCTTTGTAATAAGATCTGAGCGACCATTTGGTGCCCCTGCTTACCCTTATACACAGTGAACTGACCTACTCCCCAGTTCTCCTCTTTTTAGCTCTGGTCTCATTTCAGTGCCCTCAGTGTGGTGCACACAGTATAGAAATGATTGTATGTGAATAAACTCATTTATTTCTTGATTTAACTACAGAGACGATCTGTATGTACGCTATATGCTGTTAATTAATTTGACATCTTGAATTCAAATGTTAATCGTATTTTGTTTCCACAATACAGGAATCTCAGTATGAGAATCTCATACCCCCCATTGAACACTACACTAATTGTGTGAGTATTAAGTTTTACTTTGTCCTGACGAAAGCTCTAAAGACCCTTGCGGGCCCAATAGAGCTGAAACATGTTGACCTATTGATAGAGTTATATGGTAATCCTGTAACTCGATTACCGAATATACCACTATTTCCCTTTTTAATTCACAGTGTGCACCTTCTTATAATAAATTTTTGGTTTTGGTGTAACACTGTTTTATACCTATTTTTTGGCACTGCACATTATCCCTCTGGACCAGTCCCCACTATTTCTGGACACTTCTACACTTACCAGAGGTTGCCTCGGGTGAGGCAGGCATATAGCACGTCACTTGACACCCCGATGACTATGCCATGACGCTAGAGAAGGGGCGGATAAAAGATACACCGCAACAATAAAATCACAGCGTCTATGAGGGTTGTCAATAAATAACCATTGGTTATTGTAGATACATGTGTCCATTCCCTTTTGTGATTATTACCATGACATGCCTCTTAGTCAGGCCTCGAAAAATCTACTTATTCACTTGCTAAGGTGCAATAATTTTTATCAGGGTGAGCTATTTCTAGGGCCTCTGGTCCGTTCTGGTGAGAGCTCAGGCTGGGGAAAAAAACAGGTGTCCTGTTCATTTAGAAAGTGAATGTCAGAGCTTGGGGCTTGATTTGAAGTAGTGAAGTAGTGTGGCTCACTGGTTGAAGGCGGCAGACCCGAGAGCAGAGGACGACCCGGGACCAGGGTTCGATTCCCGGCGCGGCAGGTTTTGGACCAGGGTCAGCGGACTCGATAATTCTCTTGCCTCGGTGCCCACTCTGATCAGCGATCACACTCGGCAACTCTGGGCATTAACTTGCCTCATCTTCACTAACGGCCCCACCAGACCGCCGGGGATGCCTGGTCTCACCCTGGAGATACCCATTAAGGGACCATCTCTCAGGGAAGCCAGGAAGGGTTTCGCAGCGGTCGAAGCGCCTTGGGACCCTCCGGGTAAGTAGTGCGCTATATAAATGCCTATACATTTACATTTACATTTACATTTACAAGGCCCTAAGCAGCATATTTGCAATGCCGGGGCATCACTATTTTGAAGCTCCGGTGGAACAATGTGCCACAGCACATTTACAAGGCCATGCAAAACCACTTTGCGTGGCTTTTCATGTCCTTGTAAATGTGTGCCCCTTTTACGCACAATACTGCATGAAAGAGGCTTTTCATGGGTGTTGCTGTGTGTTTTCCCATATAACACCTGGGAATGCGTCTGACTCTAACGACATCTTAGAGGTGGCGTTAAGGAGGCACAATAGGGCAAATATCCTTATTTCCTTCTTTTGTCCATCTTTTTATGTGTGCTGCATTCTACAGCACTTATGAGAAGAGGAAAACATCTCTCATGATTGTTTTTGTGCACAAAAACAATCTCCCCCTACAGCGCAGATACACTTGCACCATGGCGCAAGGGTGCCTGCATTGGCGCATGTCAGCCCATTGTGCGCAAGCACAAGGGAAAAGGACATGAATGTGCTTTATCTCATGGATGCGGACATTCCTGCGCTTTTCTTTTGACGCAGGGCAGTGATGCTATATTCCTTGCAGTGCTGCGTTGCACCAAACCATCGTAAATGAGGCCCTCAGTGTTTACTTTTCTTTATATGAGTCCAAAGTTAGTGCAAAGTTAGAGAGATTGTAAAGTGAACTGTCTGACAATTGTGCTGGGTTTGATTATGTGAGAAAGGAAAGCTGTAGAATGGCAGTTATTTTTCTAACACACATTTAGATACCTTACGGCAGATCTACAAGGCCCCTGCACCACCAGCATGTCACTTTTTGTGACGTACTGGAGGCGCAATTCACTTCTCCATATTTACAAGGAGAGGAAAAGCCACCCTGTGTGACTTTTCCTCTCCTTGTAAATAAGGCCCCTTTACACGCAGCACTTTCCGTGAAAGGGGCGTGTCATGGGTGTTGCTGTGGGTGTTCAAACACAACACCCATGGAACAAGACACATTTCCAGATTTACGAGGAATGGTAAATCTGGAAATGCGTGTCAATGCTACGCCTCCCCAGGGGAGGCGTAGCAAGATGCAACAAGGAGAAATGGTTTCACTTCTCCTCCTTTTTTACTCATTCGAAGCGTACTACATTCTACAGCATGCATTGAAATAGGAAATTGCCTATAGTGGTTGTTTTTGTGCAGGAAGGTACCCCTTGATGCACAAAAGCAATATCCGCATGATGCAGGCATCCTTGCACCATGGTGCAAGGGTGCCTGCGCTGGCGCATGGCTGCAGGATGTGTGCCAGCCCATGGAGAGAGCACAGGAATGCAACATATTATTGTATATATGTGCTTCGGAAGTGCTGCATTGTGGCGCAGCCACAGGGCTTGTGTTGCCGCGCTGTGGCACTGCCTTATAGATCTGCCCCCTTGTGAATGAACTACAAAATACATTCTAAATATATCAGCAGTCAGGAAAGCATATATTTTTGTAAGTTTGAAGTGTGATGGAAACAGAGGTTTTAATAGGATCAAATCAAATTATAACACTTTGCTTGTTAATATGCAAATGATAAACATTTGATTAAACACAATTCCCACATATATTGTTTGCATGCTATATAGTTTACTCAGTAAAACTGCTTGTTAGTGGGAAAGTTTGTGGCCATTTCAATGGAAAATGTGCTGTTCGTAAATGACAGTGCTCTACCACATCAGTTCCAGTAATAGTAAGCTATACTTGCTCTTTGAGTAATGTTTGGATTTTTCATCTTACCTATCATTTCAGTAATGTAACATTGATGGCATGATACCCCACTCTGATCTGTTGTGATTGGCTGATTACAATGTGGGCTCAGGCTGAGTTGCCCAAGTTGCAATAAGCCAATGAGATTGGAGCTGACACTTGTGTTTTCAGTCACTGATATAGTGTGCTTTTCATTGACTGATTACAAGGCAGGATATACAGGCCGAGACACATGCATGCTGCTTTTGTCAGACTTTGAATGCGGTGCGTCAGTGCTCTGTCCAGGATTGAGAGTCAACAAGGAGATCATGCACCAGACAAATGTAGCTTAGGGTGAGATACTGCCCTGATCACTGACAAAGATGGCACCAGAACCCTTCTGGACACAGGATACTCAGCCAGCCTAATCATCCTTGCCCTCTCGGTGGCTTTCGTCACCATCTCGCACCACACTGTGATCAAAATGCTCCATCAAATTGGCATCCAAGAAGTCACACTCAAATGGATTACATCCTTCCTCTCTGGAAGGACTCAAAGGGTCCACATCCCTCCTTTCACTTCAGAACCAAAGAACACCATTGGTGGCATCCCTGAAGGCTCATCTCTCAACCCCACCATTTTCAACACCTACAATGACCCCCCTGGCCAACATTGTCAGAAACCAAAGGCTTAATATCATCTCCTATGCGGATGACACCCACCTTGTCATATTACTCTCCAAGGACCCCTCCTTCACGCAGACAAACGTACATCTCTACATGACCAGCTTTGTCAACTGAATTCAAGATAACTGCCTCAAACTCAACTCAGACAAGACGGAAGTGCTACTCTTTTGAAGCACCACCTCTCTGTGGGATGACTCCTGGTGGTCTGCCGACCTGGGATCTGCTCCAACACACACAGACCAGGTCCAGACCCCAGGATTCATCAAGTACAGTACACTCACCATGAAGAATCAGATCAACACCATTTCCTGTGCCTGCTACCTCACCCTCTGCATGATCGGAAAGATCTTCAAATGGCTCTCTGTACCCACCAGACGTACCATCACCCATCCCTCATCACCTGCTGCCTAGACTATGACAACACTCTCTATGCTGGAATAAGATCACAACTCTTGAGGAGACTTCAGGCCATCCAGATCTTGGCGGCCAGACTAATTTTCCACCACACCAAATAAATGGACCCACATCACCCCCCACCTGACGAAGCTCCACTGGCTCCCTGTACACAAGAGATGCCAATTCAAGATGCTGATGCACGTCTACAAAGCACTGCACAACCAAGGACCAGCATACCTCAACCACCACCTAAACTTCCACCAACCCTCTGGACACCTGTGCGCCATCTCTATACCTTGCCCACACCCCCCACTCACCGCAGCTACGGCGGTGGTGGTTCCTCATCCTACCTTGCCACAAAAGCCATCCACCTGAGAACATCTAAATCTCGTATGGACTTCAGAAAGGGACGCAAGACATGGCTCTTTGACTGAGACCCTGAGCAGTTTGGACTGAACTCCTAGATACCCTCTGGGTGATTAGTACACTCTACAATTCCAGATTGATTTATTGAGACCACAGTATACAAAAAGTGATGAATGAAATGCTTGAAATAATCTCAGTCAGTGATATTTACTGGGGCAGCAGGCAAACTTGTGGCATTTAATTTGCCATCTCTGGTTATATGGTATGCCACTTGATTAGGGGCTTATAAGTAAACTAAATATGTTACTTATATTTAAACTACTTTTATCCTGTTTTAGGGATAAGCATTTTAGCACTGATAAGGAGTGGTAAAGCTCACAGAGTCCAAAAAAATAAATTCAGAAAATAATATAAGAATAAAGGCAAAAGGTTTGGGGGTGGCACTGTAGAGAGGGTAAAGTCCAACATGGCCACCCTCCTGCCTAAAGCAAGGGTAGACTAATCAATCCTTTGATGGGCTTCCCGGCTCAGGCAACAGAATGTGAGTAATGGCCTTCTACTACAGAGGCACTTGTCAGTTCCATGTCGTTCTGAACACAGTTGTATCCCTCTGTCTACACTCTCTTGGGCCACTGGACTGATCCATGGGGAATCCTTCATCTCACCTGAGGACCCCATCTGTGCCGCATCTAACCCTAATTTGCTCACAATGCATACCAGTAGGCAGACAATACCACCATGGCCAACAAAGTCATGTGGCCCATCACACCCCTTGGATCAGTCTTCTGTATCCAGCCCATGGAATGCTCTGCCCATTAGGACAGCACCCAACAAAGGATGCAGACAGATGTTAGTGTGCAGAGGGTGTTTGCTGGTGTTTTTTGGGCGCTGGACTTTGCTGTTTCCCTTTTCGCGGCCAGGCTTTGCTCCGCCCCCCGCCTTCATCGACCGGCCGGGCTTGGCTCTGCCGGTCCACCACTCCTGTTACCATCGCCTACAAGCCCCAGGATCCTCAGGGGCAGGACGCGCATTTCCCATGCACCAGGAGGCGCATAAAGACTCGCCTGCTGCAGAGTCCCTTGGTGTTTGCTGGTGTTTGTTGGGCGCTGGACTTTGCTGTTTCCCTTTTTGCGGCTGGGCTTTGCTCCGCCGCCCGCCTTCATCGAACGTCCGGGCTTGGCTCCGCCGGTCCACCGCTCCTGTTATCATCGCCTACAAGCCCCAGGATCCTCAGGAGCAGGACGTGCATTTCCCACGCGCCAGGAGGCGCATAAAGACTCGCCTGGTCCTTCGTCCCGCGAGGACGCGCGCGGGACGTGCCGGGAGAAGCCCGGGACAAGGGCGGGACCGTTTTTGGCCGTTAGTGGCCGGAAGAGGCCAGGTCGGGCCACCTCTCTTGGCCCTACGGACTGGACTGAAGTTGGGCAAAAGGACGAAAGGACATCTCATATACTCAGTAAGCCTTTACCCCGATCTGGCTATTGCTATTTGCTAACTCTGGTGAACTAGAACATAATGCAATATTAAGTTCATCCGCATTTAGTTTGGACTATTAGATGTGGCAATCTTACACAGCTATACACTAGTATTTGACACGGTAGGACACTTAGTTTCGTTTTCTGATGCCTCCCCCAGAAACAAAGAAACAGATGGCCACAAAACCCCCATTGCCGAGCCTGACAGCGATCGATCGTATGCTCCAGAAAACAATTGGGGTAGTGGCTAATGCCATTGAGCACACTGAACGGCGCCTATTATTTCCTGCAGGATCTGTCCCATTTTTCCCACCTACCAACACACCGTCGACTACAATTAACTCCTTGGATTCAATTTTGGCCCCATCCTTTGTCTCCCTCCCTGGTACCCATCATGTTGCAAACATTCATATCAGTCCTCCCACTATGGACAACGCATTGCCAGAGTCTCTGCCTGCGCTGTCCAGACTATCTCTGACTCCAACCATCTTTACTAATGAGTCATTAACTAATCCACCATTCCGGGTTGAGGACCCTATAGCCATTGGGTCAGGGGATGTTTCTACAAGCCCAATCCTTATCCCCACCTCCCCTTTAAATAAAAGGAATGTTACTCTGAGAGTTACAACCAGAGGGCAATCAGCCAAACTTAATACAAAGAACTCTAACCCCGAACATCTAGTTACTAATGATAATCTAAACGCGGGAGGGCTAATACAGAAACATAAGAAGGCACCCGCAACAGTAGCCAAAACACGGGGTCCAAACACTAAAAAAGGCGCCCCTGTTGTAACACCTGCTCCAAGCATAGACAGCAGTCCTAAGGACAGAAACAATGATAATCCACCCATCTCCTTACTCTTCCCTTCACATAATGAGGGCCTATTTAATAAAATAGAGCATTTAATGAAATCTCTAAAGGCTCCACTTTTGGAAAGAGTAAAGCGTATAGGAGATAAAGTAGACAATCTGGAGAAAGTTTTGCTCAGCAGCCAGATCACACTAGGGCAACCATCTGGTGTAGCGAATCCAAAGCCCACTATTAAACAATCTCGCCTCACTACACAGAACACACCTACAAGTAATAGGGCTCAGCCTTTATCCGAGCGCAGCACCATAGCTAAATATACAACGACCACTGCGGACATCACGAGCAGACCCCCACATAAAACATTAGGGGCAGTAGATTCTAAGGAGCTGGAAAATGTAGAGGGCACCTTAGACCAGGGCACGAATCGGGAGGGACATTTAAAAGAGAATCGAAGAGCAGTAAAGGACCCTTCCCCGATCAGAAAACCAAGCAGGACTTTCCCACGCATTGACCTTCCCCCGCAATCATTACCCTATACGGTAGTACTAGTAGGCTTCCCGGAACTACCCCAAGGAAAACCCGAGTCATTCCCCGAGCTTCGAAACAAAGTGGCCCACTGGCTTAACAAGAACAGGCCCCTTCCTCCTGATTTGACAGGGCCCATATTATTTGCAAGGAGAATCAGCTGGTTGGGCCACAGAAAAAAAGATTTCCCGGGGGATTGCGTCGTGGTAAACTTCAGGGACAAACTGGTCATAGAATATATCTCCAACTGGCCTTCCCAGTTTAGCGATGGCAAGATATTCACCAGGGACTTGAGCTTTTTCTACCCCCAACTACATTCATTCCAATCTATCAACCACAATAAGGGACACGCTAACAGACCATACCCAGAGGTTGGGGGAAAAGATATTATATTCCAACCTTTTTGATGAGCTCTTGGATCTGGAGCAGGTGGATTGACTTGCTGTAAGGGCTCTGACTGAACCAATAGGCCCTAGTGCTTCTGTTAATTTTTTACCCTTAGATAACTTAGAGCAAAGTGGTGAAACAATTAACGAAGCACTATCGAATTCTGCACAGGCCAGTTCCCGTGTGGAACATGTGAAAGTAGCCCATAAACCGGGAACAACACGGGGTGACCACTCACTGGGCATTCTGTTTTGGAATGTCGCGGGACTCCGCTTAAAGGCTGGGAACAATATTTGGTTAGATATCATCAACAACTATAGTGTCTTGTGTTTACAGGAAACCTGGGCTACGGTGGAGCTTCATATCCAGGGCTATAGAACTTTCTCTTCTCTAGCTTTACCATCTCCCTCTGGAAGGGCAAAGGGGGGATTGGCCATATATGTATCCAACACCCTATTACTCCAAAGAATTGATTCAGTAAAGTTGGAACCAAACTACCAAATACTTATTTTGCACCAAACTAGTGCTAACGCCCTGGTAATAGTGAATTTTTATAATAATCTACCCACGGCTGACCTAATAAGTGTAATAAAGGAAATAGGCCTCTGTCTCCACAAACTAACCACTAAGGCCCGCAAGGAGCTGACCATAGTTTGGGGTGGGGGCTTTAACCAGACCTTGTGCAAGCATAGCGCCAACCTACTATATGGTATAGTGGACGAAGACAACGATCCAATAACCACTTTCCTCATACTGCAGCTGGTACCATCTTGAATGAAACCCTGTGTGGCTTATATCTTGCCATCGCTAATAATGTAGTAAGCCCTCCTGTACCTGTTGTTCCTACCTACAACGGTAGAGGAAGGCTTAGTATAATAGACTTCATATTTATATCTGGGACAGTGGGAACGGCCCTCCTAAACTGCAAAACACATGAAATCGCTGTCATCGACCACTACCCGAACATCATCACCTTAAAGTCTCCCAAGAATTATCAGAAGCCCAATATAGAAACCCTCCTGACCCAGAATAACCTTATAATGGACAGAGTAAATGGCTACTCATTAAGATGGGAGAAAGTGGATCAGCTGGCTATCACAAGAACGTTGGTTACAAGTTTTAGGCAGGAGTTCACAAATTGTTTAGACCCAGCAACCACAAGTGAGGGAATACTGGGTAATTTTTCCAAATTGCTGACAGCTATTAGGGACAACCTTTTCATTAAAACGAAAGCTGGTAAAATTAGTGCTAAGGGGTGGTTTGATAGTTCCTGCACAAAAGCACACCGGAACCTGAAACTAGCCCTAAGTAGTAAAGACAGAACGTCAAAGGAAATCGCAGTTCTTAGAAAGACTTATAATCAGGCATTAAAAATCAGAAAGAATACTCTCAAACAAGAACTCTGGTCACAACTCCATAGTTCCTGTACTTTAAGAGATAGTACCGCGTTTTGGAGAGTTGTAAAGTCCCCTTTCCTAACAGTTAATTTGGATAACCCCAGTATTGAAGCTGTGGTTGATGAGCAGGCGTGGGTTGAGTATTTTGAGCGGATATTCAGCCTCCCTCTAACTGCAAATCGACCGGCTTCAACTGGGTCTGAAGAAAGGCACTTCCCATTGCCTATTTATATCACATACGAGGAGGTAGAACTCGCCCTAAAAGCCAGTAAGAACAGTAAAGCGCCAGGCCCTGATCGGGTCCCAATTGATCTTTTTAAGTACAGCATGGATCTGTGGTCCCCAATCTTAACCAGGTTCCTTCAAGCAACATGTGACCTTGGGCTTATTGAATCATGGTCCCAGTCAATTCTCGTGCCTATTTTTAAGAAGGGGGACTGCCAACTCCCATCTTGCTATCGTCCAATATCCCTCTTGGACTCATTGCGGAAAGTGGCCGGTCGTGTTATCTTAGAGCGCCTCCAATCGTGGGCTTCAGATAGCAAAGTTCTTTCTGACCTGCAATTCGGGTTCCGGGAGGGATTGGGAACCATTGAGCAAGCATTTAATTTGTCCTTATTGATAGGGAAATACGTAAGCGCTAAGGGAGAGGCCTTTACATGGCATATGTTGACCTCTCTGCAGCATTTGACTGTGTCTACCACAATAGGCTGTAGACTATTTTAGCTGACATGGGTATAGAGTCCCCTCTTTTAACATTCTTGCGGGAACTATACTCAGATGCCACAGCCAAAGTCAGATACGGTATGGGGGGGTGAACTAACAAAGTTGTTCAAAGTAGAGCAAGGGGTAAGGCAGGGTTGCGTCCTGGCCCCGTTTCCATTTAACTTGTATACTAATGGCTTGGAAAAAGCCATGCTGACGGGTAGCCAGGACCTCCCCAAAATGAACAAGCGCCTGATCCCAGTTTTAATGTATGCGGACGCCGCCATAATTTTGGCCCGCACCCCCATGGAGTTACAGCGTGCTCTTACAAGTTACCACACATTTATGGCTACTCTCGATCTAAAGGTGAACATTAAGAAAACCTTTGTGATGTTAGCAGGGTCGAGAATTATTAACATCAAGCCTATGTACCTCGACTCACAAAAAGTAGAGACGACCCTTACGTATCCTTACTTGGGTATCACATTTGACCATAAATGCTCTTGGAATTCCGCCATAGATTCTAGAAAACTGTCCCTTATTAGAACAACTGCTGCATTATGTAAGTTTGCGAATAAACTGGGCAGGCGTCCCACTGTAGAACTATTAGAAATATACAGAGCCAAAAGCACATCAAGTGCACTTTATGGGGCGGGGCTTTGTGGACACGCCAAGGTCGAGGAGCTGCAAAAAGTGGAAAACACTTTTCTACGTTTCCTCCTGGCAGTGCCTAAGGGCACATCAACTTATGCTTGTCATTTGGAAGTAGGCATATCCTATGTGGTAGACCTGATTCGGATCCAGCCTCTTCTTTTGTGGCACCGCATTTGGACGGCACTTGAGACCACTCTTTGCTCATAGAGGACTGTCTTTCCCTAGATATGGCTTTAAAGATTGGCTAGATTGCTTATGTTAAAAAATTCTTTACCGACCTTGACATGATTCAGTCCTATCTTTCACCCACCTCAATAGCTTTCATCCCGAGAAAGAAGTTCAAAAAGATCTGCCTGGCCCACTTAGAATCTCTTCGACTTGTTAGTGAGGTCTCAAAAGTTACAGTCCAGCACTCACTTCAGATACAAACATCTTTTAAGGTCCAGCCCTATCTAACCTATTATTTTACGGGCTATGAGAGATTCTTGTTAACGAGGTTAAGACTGGACATCTTTCACCATCTCGTCACTTTTCCTAAGACCAACATTTGGAAAAAACCTCTTCAGCCTTGTCCCTGTGATGACAGCTCACCCCAAACGACAATTCACATCATACTGTTCTGTAAGTTTTACAAGGAACTGAGACATTATTGGCTTTTGCCTATCCTTAAAATCATGGGCTTACGTAGATGCCGCCCAGCTTATTTGGCATTACAATTTTTAGACGTTGAACTTTTTGCCAGACTGGTAGCAATATTTCTGAAACTAGTTATTAAACACATGCAGAACTTGGACTGAATTGTTTATGCCAACACACGCTGCGGTATGCCAGCCTTCACAAATATGGATCCGGGTGTTAGACTCTTGGATTTTAGATTGTGCTATCTTAATATTGCTTTTACCTTTTTGAGTTCTTTTGTCTAGCATCTTGTATACGGGTAGAATCGTACAACGTGTAAAGATTTAATATACAATGTGAACGTGTCATTTGTTTTTAGCTTGGTTTTATCTGTTTTAGTCATTATCCTTTTATTTTAACTGCAACCTTTTTACTTGTATTATAATGTGCTTTTATGGTTGTTCACTATGCACCCGAATAAAGCTTGAAATTGAAATTGAAATTGAAATAGTGTGCAGAGCCGGACCAGACCAACCAGAGGTTTCTGATCTCTGAGATTTCTCGGTGTGTTGGGCAACAGCCCCAATTGTTAGGCACCCTAAATCCACTCAGTTCCCTACCAGTCCAGGCGTGATAGCCTGAGACTGGTTCTCCAGCATAGTTTCTGTACCCTGGGGCTGAACAGGGGTCGGTGGTGAGCCTTCCCCACCACCTCCATCTGGGCCTTTGTACCCTCCCTGTGGGAGTAGGACCCCCAGAAACCGGAGCTTTCAGGGCACCCTGGGTGGACCACCCTTTGACCTACTTTAACACCTGTGGCAACCCTTTTCCCAGAATGCAGTCAATGGGCATCTCAGGGACAAAGATCCAATAACACTGCTCAATGCAGAATATAGGATCTTAATGAAATATTGGCAGCTAGGGTGGCAGAGGCTATACCCTTTTTAATCGGGCAAGATAAGACTGGGTTTATTCTTCGGTGGCCACTGTACTAAAGTACACATTATCTGACCAAAGTAATTGATGACTTCAATCTTAGCAAGACTCTTGAAAACGACCTTTTTCATAGATGCTGTGAAAGCTTTTGACCTTGTGAACTGTGATTATTTGTTTCAAGTAATGAAGGTAATGGGATTTCCAACACAGTTCTCAAGGTCAATAGCAGCCATATACGAGAGGGCAGCTACCACAATATCTCTAAATGGTATGGTTTTCAGATTTCCAGGGGCACAAGGCAGAGCTGCCCTTTGTCACCAATTATCTTTGCCCTGTTTATTGAGCCCCTGGCCTGGGTTCCATGCCAGAGTAGGAGGGTGAAAGCTGCAGGCCCTGGGATATCAAAATTTAAACTATATGGGGATGACTAACTGTGATATGTGGCACCTCAGAGGAGGGTGTTTAAAGAAAAATTGGTATTTTTTCTAAATTCTCAAGGTCTTCTGGCTATCAGGTCAATAACTCCAAAACCTAGATTCTTCTTTTTAACATGGATGCTACAGTTATACCACAAGACTTGCCGAATATGTATCTGCAAAAGCCTGTTAGGTACTTGGGTATAAGAGTCTCTGAGAGATTCAAAGATATATATGATTTAAACTATCTTTCCTTTGTTGCTAAGATTCAGAAAATGCTGCATCGGTGGGGGTGGGTACAGATCTCCATAATCGGAAGAGTGGCATTACTTATAATGCATATTCTGCTTCTGATAAAAAAAAAATGTTTACTTCAATCCCCTGTGTATTATACAATAACGTTTTTTAGCGACTGAATGCACAGATCAGCCCTTTTATTTTGAAAAAGAGCAACCCAGAATCAGCATGAAGAAGTTGATGCTGACAGCTGAACAAGGGGGGTTACCCCCCCCCCTAGATTGGAGAGTGTGGTGTTTTGCGGTCCATTTCATAAATGGTGCTAGGTACTTCGATTTGGCTAAAAATAGGACTTTTGATAACGCTTGTCTTCTGGCCATGTGCGACTAAGTTTTATTTCATCCATACCCTATTCTTACCTGAGAAAGTAATCTAAAAAATATAAGATATCGTATGGTTCTATGTTTTAAAATGAAACACAATGACAGTGAATCCCAAGTATTAATGTTGAAACTCCTCTTAAAAGTTTGTGTCCTGATGAATTGGCTGCTAGATTAGAGAAATTCAACCTCGGG
Source organism: Lissotriton vulgaris (assembly GCF_964263255.1). Lineage (NCBI taxonomy): Eukaryota > Metazoa > Chordata > Amphibia > Caudata > Salamandridae > Lissotriton > Lissotriton vulgaris. Next base: position 552,536 of record NW_028241798.1, read on the forward strand.
TGAATCGGGGACTGGAGAGATAACAAAGCCTTGATGTCTTGGGGAGCAGTCAAGTCCTGCTCTCCTGTTTATCCATACCCTGGGAACAAAACAGTTTAGTATATGTTCAAATTACCTCCATTTTGAGGAAATGCCAACCTTTGCAAATTGAATCAATGAAGGGGATACTTCGAGTACTTTTTCAATCTATGGGAGGTTATAGAAAATAGAGACAATGGGTAAAGTGGCTGAGTTCAGGAGGGTCTAATTTTGAGGACCATTTTCGAGTCATACAAACTAAATGGGCGCAAGAAAATAAGGTGAATGTAACTCATGAACAATGGCTGGAAACGTCTGTTCTTAACTTTGGAAACTGCAGTTGTATGCTCAATGGACAGTGTAGTTTACCCCGTTATTGCTAAACAAGTGGAACTTGAATATCCCAGGACAATGGCCTAGTGTTCAGAACCCGGCAGATGGAATCATATTATTTGGGAGAGTAACAGGGTGAAAACATTTTGAGAGGGGATTTGAGCTGCATATATGTGTTAGACTTAAGTGCAGTTTTATTAGATGTACTGAGCATTTGGGCTTTGGTCCTGCTCGGGTACCCTGATGGTGGTTCATCGCAAGGTCAGTGGCAAGATCAATAATTACTGCAGTTTGGAAATCATCCATACCGCCTAAGCTGCAAGCATGAGTGGAGAAAATTAATAATGTTTACTCAAAGGAGTTGATGTATGCAAAACTTGTAGGGAAAGGAAGAAGATTTTTTTTAAGTTTGGAAGTGTTCCTTCCTATTTATTATCAGCTGAAGTGGTGGGGAAATATCACTCTGGAGGTTGAGATCCGAGTGTTTGAAGTAGATCTCTGTCACACTTTGCCGAAATAATGCACTTTTTAAAAAAGATTTTGTTTATAAGCTTGATTAATAAAAACAATTGCAAATCTTTTATAAAACAAAAGCACAGAGCACTCTACTACAACATTAAAATATTTTCAAAAGCAATACAATTTAAAGTATATAATAAAAAACAAGGAGAAAAAACAGCTAATATACCTCTCCATGCACAATAGCAGCACTCCTTCATCCATATCTATACTACTATTATAAAGAGAGAACACAAACCTTTGAGCCAGGTAAACTCAAAAAGTACACCACCAATCAAAACACCTAAGACATCTTTGCAAACCTCAGGGCAAGCAGAAGGACATAGGCTATTAAAAATAAAAAATATACGTCGTTTAAAAAATTTTGAAATAAAAATAAAGTAGTCCCCTGCAAGTAGCGCCGGCCGCGACGGTTGCGTGATGACTATCATTTGCGTTTGCGATCCCTGGCAACACTTCCGGAAATGGCGCCGAAGATCGCTTGCTGCTGGGCGAAGTGGCGGCCTGTGCGTGCGGGGCGCATGGAGAGTGGCAAAATGTGCGGGCGGGGCGCCTCGAGAGTGGCGGCCTGTGCGGGCGGGGCGCCTCGAGAGTGGCGGCCTGTGCGGGCGGGGCGCCTGGAGCGGGACCGGCGGCTGAGGTTAGGATCAGGCGGGAGGGGGGCCGGGAAGTGAGTGGCCCGGGACGGGTCAGGCCGGGAGGGGGCCGGGGGCAGAAATGCACGCAAGCCTCAAATGCTGCCCCCAGCCCCTTTCTGCCCCAGGCAACGCTGGGGCGGGCTGCTGGTTAATATAATAAAGAGAGAACGCACACCTTTGAGGCGGGTAATCTCAGGAACCACAGCACCAATCACAACACCCAATACAGCGTTGGAAAGGGCAGTTGCAGCAGAAGGACATAGGCTATGCGGACGCCCACCATATACATTTAAAAGGTAAAAGAACCGTGCCAGCAAAATATTCCCTTGTGGGCGTGTCTGCGTTGTGCCGTGGGCGTGTGCTGGGGGCATGACAAACGCTGGGGGCGTGTGGTATGTTCCGCCCTTCATGCCATGTCTCATATCATGTGCTAATCCCACCCTGCTACCTTTAAATACCCCTGCACCCCATAATCATAACCCACCCTTACTCCTTAAAATACCCTAACACCCTTAAACACTAACCCATTTTAACCCTATAAATATACCCTGTACCCCAAAACCCAAACCGATCCCTAAACCCTAAAAATACCCCTGTACCCCAAAACCCAAACCTAGCCCTGAACCCTATAAATACCCCTGTACCTCAAAACCCAAACCTACCCCTGAACCCTGAAAATGCCTCTGTACCCCCAAACCCAAACCTTGCCCTGAACCCTAAATATACCATCATACCCCAAAACCCAAACCTACCCCTGAACCCTAAAATACCCCTGTGCCCCAAAACCCAAACCTAGCCCTGATCCCATAAAATACCCCTGTACCCCAAAACCCAAACCTACCCCTGAACCCTAAAAATACCCCTTTACCCCAAAACCCAAACCTAGTCCTGAACCCTAAAAATAACCCTGTACCCCAAAACCCAAACCTACCCCTGAACCCTAAAATACCCCTGTACCCCAAAACCCAAACCTACCCCTGAACCCTAAAAATACCCCTGTACCCCAAAACCCAAACCTAGCCCTGATCCCTATAAATACCCCTGTACCTCAAAACCCAAACCTACCCCGGAACCCTGAAAATACCTCTGTACCCCAAAACCCAAACCTTGCCATGAACCCTAAAAATACCACCATACCCCAAAACCCAAACCTACCCCTGAACCCTAAAATACCCCTGTTCCCATAAAACCCAAACCTATCCCTGATCCCTTAAAATACCCCTGTACCCCAAAACCCAAACCTACCCCTGAACCCTAAAAATACCCCTTTACCCCAAAACCCAAACCTAGTCCTGAACCCAAAAAATAACCCTGTACCCCAACACCCAAACCTACCCCTGAACCCTAAAATACCCCTGTACCCCAAAACCCAAACCTAGCGCTGAACCCTAAAAAATACCCCTGTACCCCAAAACCCAAACCTAGCCCTGAACCCTTAAAATACCCCTGTACCCTAAAACCCAAACCTACCCCTGAACCCTAAAAATACCCCTATACCCCAAAACCCAAACCTACCCCTGAACCCTAAAAATACCCCTTTACCCCAAAACCCAAACCTAGTCCTGAACCCTAAAAATAACCCTGTACCCCAAAACCCAAACCACCCCTGAACCCTAAAATACCCCTGTACCCCAAAACCCAAACCTAGCCCTGAACCCTAAAAATACCCCTGTACCCCAAAACCCAAACCTAGCCCTGAACCCTTAAAATACCCCTGTATCCCAAAACCCAAACCTACCCCTGAACCCTAAAAATACCCCTGTACCCCAAAACCCAAACCTAGCCCTGATCCCTATAAATACCCCTGTACCTCAAAACCCAAACCTACCCCGGAACCCTGAAAATACCTCTGTACCCCAAAACCCAAACCTTGCCCTGAACCCTAAAAATACCACCATATCCCAAAACCCAAACCTACCCCTGAACTCTAAAATACCACCATATCCCAAAACCCAAACCTACCCCTGAACTCTAAAATACCCCTGTTCCCATAAAACCCAAACCTATCCCTGATCCCTTAAAATACCCCTGTACCCCAAAACCCAAATCTACCCCTGAACCCTAAAAATACCCCTTTACCCCAAAACCCAACCCTAGTCCTGAACCCAAAAAATAACCCTGAACCCCAACACCCAAACCTACCCCTGAACCCTAAAATACCCCTGTACCCCAAAACCCAAACCTAGCCCTGAACCCTAAAAATACCCCTGTACCCCAAAACCCAAACCTAGCCCTGAACCCTTAAAATACCCCTGTACCCCAAAACCCAAACCTACCTCTGAACCCTAAAAATACTTCTATACCCCAAAACCCAAACCTAGCCCTGAACCCTAAAAATACCCCTGTGCCCCAAAACCCATACCTATCCCTAAAACCGAAAACTACCCCTGTACCACATAACCCAAAACTATATCTGAACCCTTAAAATACCCAAACACCCCAAAACATATACCCCTACACCCATACTTACCTTATCCAAACATTTTAAAAAAACATGCTTTTATCATTCATGCATTTACAACGAATTTCGTTGTAAATGTATGCGTGGTAAAAGCATATAAAATGTAACGGCATGCGTTATAATGGCATTGCGGAGTCATGGTACTTTCGTAATGAAAGTATGCGGAGTGATGGTATGTAGAAAGAAAGTTGCGGAATAATGGGTGTTTACCCTCCCCCGGTAAGTACATTGGTGGCACGGCGGCCCACATCTCCAGCAACATACTCATATTTTTTCACCACCCATTTGAAAAATGCACAGGTCTCTCTCATTGATGGCCAGCACCGACATACACTTTTAGACACACCTCCCGCCACAAGTTCTAGAATTGCAAACTTTAGAGCTGGGGAGCTATGTTCGAATCTCGGCATCAGCTCAACATCCTGTGATTCCAGGCAAATCGCTTTGTCTCCCCATGCCTACCACAAATGAATGTGTTCGTCGGTAATGTAAATTGTGCTCATGCCATTTTGTCGAGTTTGCGCTATATAATATTGCAAGGAAAAATAAAGTAAGGAAACTCGAGTTCACACACTACTGAATGCGCACTCTTAAGTGCATCAGCAGTGCACTGCGAATCGGAGCGTTTCACAGGCCTGTCACAGATAAGAAATGCTATCAAAACGAAATCCTACAAAACAATATACTACTGGCCGGCAACAATTCATACCCAGACAACGTCGGGACGGGCTGCTAGTCTAGGATAAAGGAACAAAAATTGTATCTAGGTTCTTTTCAGAAGCAATATCACTGGCAACCTACTATTCAATGAGCATAACATGTGTTAATCCATAATGTCCATTTCTGGTACATTCCCAGTTACAGAACTCATGATCTCCAAGAAGTCCTATGCCTTCAGAAAGAATGATCATGCAATTTGAAATTTAAAGTGCCATTGCACCTGAGTTTATATCAGAAGGCTGATACAAAAAAGTGCAGTGTGCCTTTTGCTAACCTCCCAATTTGTTTCCACTTTAGATTTCACGTTAATTTCCCTTGTTTATGGCGTTTCCCTATGAGATGAAAACATAAAAAGCTTAGTCCATTATATCCATCCGAGCATAATATAACCACTGTTTACCCTAGGTCGAAACAACCTAGCCTCTGACTTTGGCCTGCCCTATTTCCATAATAGATTTCAAATTAATTTCCCTTATTTATGGCGTTTCCCTGTGAGATGAAAAAATAAAAAGCTTAGGGCGCAGTCCATCATACCCCTCTGATCATAAAAAACCCATTGCTTACCCTAGTTTGAAACAGTAAAATAATATCTCATATTTGTTCTTAGCAATAGTAACGCTGGCAACTTTCAGTTCGATGAAAATAAAGTGATGTAGGACATGATATTTGGCAAGCACTGTTCAAATAGCATACAGTGTTCCTGTCCTCGTACCCACCTGGCACAGCACATGCGGATGTCTGCTCAGCTGTGGGTTGATAACCTTGTAATATCTGTGTAGAAATATATTGCATCTAGTCGTTTCCTCCATTAGTGTCAGTAGACAGATTCTGAAAGTGCTTTGTGCATCGTGCTAGTACCCCAGATCCGACCTTCCCTACCTCAAGGGTAGGAAACTAGTAAACAAGTACTCTATTCCAGCCTTTGCCACTATGATTGTAGAGTGGACAACTTTTCCTCTACCTTCTGGAGATATGTTACCATTGCATAGTTCAGCCCGGCATCTTCCAGGTTAAGAGAAGCGACCGCCGACTCTCTGCGGGCCCTTATCCCCTGTTCCTTGAATTTCCAGCACTACCAGTCATCTTCCAGAGCAGCTTTACACAGACACAACTCGTGGACAATGTCTTCAGTCCCCTGAGCACAAACCCTACAATGAACTTGCCCTTCTGTTCTTCTCCATGGAGGAGCAAGGTCCAGTACAAGCATGACACCCAGTCTATGTTTTAAGAAATGTTCTGTCCTCGAGTTCTAATGGAGCAGACCTAAAGGACATTGAGGCTTGAGCGTTGTGTAGTTATCTAGAGTAAGCTATCCCTAGCTGCACCTGCCCAGAGCACTTTTATCCTCCAACGGGGAAAGTGTTTGAGTGCATTGTTACTTTTTTTAATTCAGCTCTGCTCAATGACTGATCCCATGCTAGTGAGAGGCCCTGATTAGCAAGGGCTGCATTCAAGTAGTGCCAGTGTGTCGTAATTGGCCCGTTCGGATTAGCGATTAGCTGAACCTACACGTTGTCCTCCTTAACTTGGCTATATACGATAAACGCCATTTTGAATGTTGCAGCGGCCATCTTAGACCATGAGCGGCCTCGTGGCCGGCGTGCCCTTTAGTCCTTTGTCCGTTCCACTGACCACTCTCATCTGCCCAGCAACAGGCTATTTTTAGTACTGGTCAAGCCACACATGCGCAGTTCCCACTGACCCGTAAACCTTCAGGAATGTGCCGCTAACTGACCAGTGGGTTTGAAACTCTCCAATGAGCTGGCAGTATTCCAAAACATGACCATATATGTCTCTAAAACTGTGTCTTAACTTGTGCCGCCTAAACTTTTATTGCCCCAAAACTGTATATAAACGGGGTCACACCGGTGTTCGGTGTGATACCTCTTGCATTACCGAAGGGTGCTGTTTGAGTGTACCACCACCCCATGGGGTTTTAATAAACTTGTTCTTTGCATTTTACAGTTTCCGTGCCAACAGTTCTTGTGTAAGGGGGTAATCTCTGGAGCGTGTAGGCCTTGGGAACCCCGAAATACTTCAATTGGCGACCACGAAGGGACTCATCGGCGACTCGGATGCCCGAAGGAGAGGTCGTGACGAAGGCTTGGAAATCCGCCATGGGCGCGCGCTGCCACGAGTGACCCGAGTCTTGGCTGCCACGGTGTTTTTTTTCCTTTCCTTCCGATCTGACCTTCCAGGTGGCGCCGGTCTCCGACTGAGTTTTCGAAGTGTCCGCATTGCTGAGAAAGTGCCGTTTGGCTGATTTGGCTTACAAGACCTTGGCAGTTGGAACCTGGATCTTTGGGAATTTGGTAAGCTTTGTGTTCGGTAAGGTAGTCTTCGGACGCTTACTGAAGTGATTTGTGTTCGGTAAGGTAGTCTTTGGACGCTTACTGAAAATCTGTGCTTTGTGATCGGTGAGGACGCTTGCCGAATTCTATGAACTTTGATTTGAGTTAGCTAACATTGTGAATTTGTGATCTTTGAACTTATATGTGTAGTGCACTTCACATAGGCAGGCATGTAGAGATGTTTCTCTAACTTTGTTTTTTCCCTTTGAGCGGCACAATCGTGAGAAGAACTGTAAGTGCCATTTTGCCTGGTGTCACGCTTTCGTGATACTTTTTGAACATGCCTGTTTTTAGCACACTCCGGGGAATGTGTTGTTTTGGAGACGGTACCTCAATTAGGTTAGCGGAATCACAGCCGGCTCCCCCAGAGGGGACACCAAATAGGGAAATGTATATCAAATTCGGCCTTCCACCTATTATGTACAGTAAATTATGGCATAAGTACACTAAGGCCGATCCCGAATTGCAATGGCCCCTACACGGGTCGTACGATTTGAGTAAAATCCAATTTGTAGAGCAATGTATGTTTCAACGCAGGTCTAGACAAAACATGTTTGATTGCGTGCGAATGTGGGAGAAAGCGGCGCGTGAGCGAATGAAGCGTGAGGTTGCCTTGGCGGACAAGGAGCAGCGTAAGGCTGCTCGGGATAAGGCTTTACAGCTTGAGGAAAAGGAGGCTCAGGAGAAGAAAGAAAGGGAGGAACGGGAGCGTAATTTGCAAACGACTGGTCAGTTTCCTATTCGCCGACCACTCTATCCTGTCCTTAATAATGAAATTGATGATTTTTCTTTGTTAGATCGGTCACCACCTCCGTACGTTCTGCCGACGGCTCCGGCTGCGGATTCCGAGGATGATGGACAGGATAAGTCGAACCAAAAGGGTGTATCTGCTCTCAGGTTTACTGCGGATAGGTCCGCTCATTTACGTAGTTGGGCTCGTAAAGTGAATAAGCATTGTGTTACTCAGGAGCAGTTGTTAACAGAGAAGAAAGGGTGGTCGGATCTTGAATTAATGTATTTTCTGTCCAGTTTGGCGGATGAAGTTGTAAACGCATATCGTGAACTTTCTGATACGCTTGAGCCTAAAGTGTTGTCGGTGTATCGTGAGAATTTAGCTAAAGGTGATTTTGATCTTACAGATGTTGACGACCTGTTCAAGCAATTGATCAAGCTGCGGGATGAGACAACCCAATTGCGACAGGAACGAAAACGGAGGCAAAAGGAGTCCGAGCCGGGAAATAGCGGGGAGGCTAAGGAGTGTTCTCTTCGTGGTTCAGATAAGAATTCTGCGTTGCATGTTATGCCTATGCGTGAAGCTGCGCCTTTGTATGTTCCACCAAAAGGGGAAGGTACGGATGATGATAAGTTGTCGAAGGATGCGAAAGGGTATTTTGTGTATAATTGGGTATATACGCCATGGAATAGAGCAGATGTGATGGCCTTGAAAAATTCTTTACCTGATCTTCGGAAGAATCCGGCGGCATTTTATGAAGGGGTGGAGGGGGCTATATCGTCTTGTGTGATGACTCTTGTAGATATAGATTTGTTTTTTGGGCTAATTTTACCACCTGATATGTGGAGGCAAATTCATAAAACTAATGACGAAACGATTTTGGGGGGGACATGGAAAGAGATAAATGCTGCAGATTTAGATAGAGAACCAGCATGTAAGCCTTGTCAGCTAATTCTAGATCTCCCGGCAGCTATCTTGCATAAATTAAAAACGCTTGTTCCCTCCAAAAAGATTGATTGGACCATGTTAACGTCGTGCAAGAAGAAACCCGATGAAACGGTCTCAGATTTCTTTACACGCTTCGAGGAGGCATTTCATGATTACAGTGGTCAATCTTTAACTGACGATACGGGTCGGCATTTGTTTGTAGATAAGTATGTGGCTAATCTCCTACCAGAGATTGCAAAGCGATTGAAGTCGAGTGAGAGTTCCTGGGCCACGGCGACCCCTGCGTCCTTGTTAACTATGGCTCAGTATTATGAGCGGCAGGAAGTGGAGGCTAAAGAAAGTGTAGAGAAAAAGACGAAGGAATTGAAAACGAAGGTGATGTTGGCGCAGGTTCGGGGAACACAGGGTAGAGGGAATGAGAGAGGTAGACGAGGTGGAGGTAACGCATCGTATGGTCGTACGGACATTGCGGAGGATCAGTGTGCTTATTGTAAGGAGTTTGGGCATTGGGCCGAAGATTGTCCGGTACTTCGTGAACAGCGTAGTCAGCGTGGTCGAGGCAGTGGAAGGTCAAGAGGAGGTTATACGGGAACAAGAGGTGGCGGAGGAGATCGTAGACAGGTTGAGGAGAGGGGCCGTGGCCAGGACGAACGAAATACGTTTGATAGACGGAATCAATATCAGATTTTGGAAGGAGAGAATGTGGAACATCAGGATTATGTGCATGCATAGGATTGCGTAGGATGGGGTAAGGAATCAGTTGAAGTGCCAGTAGATCAGCAAGGTCCATATGTAACAGCGGGTATTTTGGGTTCTACTGATCAGTTTCTAGTCGACACAGGAGCTACTCGTAGCGCTCTGTCGAAAAACTTGGTTCCGAGGGCTCCCCTGTCTGGCGAAATGATTACGTGTGTAGGGTTTGATGGCACACCCTCCCCCAGCCCATTGTCCAAGCCCCTTGCACTATGCATTGACAAATACTTTAGTTTTGGCCAATTTTTGTTATCGCCCCATACCCCAGATAATATCTTGGGCATTGACTTGCTTAAATATTTTCGAGCAACAATACGCTGCGCTCCAGAGGGAGTGCGGGTTATTCTGAATGACAACTACCCTGACCCTGATGATTGCCCTGACCCTGACAGATTTTGTGTCATTTTAGATATTCCCGCTTTGGCCTCTCTGCCGCACACGTTGTGGGCGACATCAGATACGGATGTGGGAGAGATGCGCATTCCACCAATACACATTACTGTTAAGGAGGGGGCCCCTCTACCACGAGTGCCACAGTATAAGATCTCGAAGGAAGGTGAAATTGCACTGACGCATATTGTTCAGGATTTGATTTCTGCAGGGGTGGTGGAGGAGGTCCCTTATAATGTTTGTAACAGCCCTATTCTACCGATTCTTAAGAGAGACTCAGATGGCAAGATCTATCGATTTATTATTGATTTGCGTGAAATAAATAAAATTGTCATTCCCCAATACCCAGTGGTGTCTGATATCACGACTTTGCTTACTTTGGTTCCACCGACAGCCACCACTTTTAGCGTTATTGACCTAAAGAATGCGTTCTTTTCTATCCCTGTTCACCCAGATAGCAGATATCTGTTTGGTTTTACGCTCAATAATAAATCGTATAGATTTTGTCGTGTTCCCCAAGGATATACTGAGAGCCCTAGCATCTACAGCCAGGCTTTGAAACGTCAACTAGATTCCTTTAAATTGCAGTCTGGTGTGGCGCTCATCCAGTACGTGGATGACCTTCTGCTCGCCGCCGACTCCTATGCATAATGTGAACAGAGTACGCTTGCGTTGCTTTCCTTTTTGGCACAAAACAATCACAAGGTTTCCAAGAAAAAGCTTCAATACTGTAGACCCCAGGTGACCTACCTCGGTCATCTGTTGTCTAAGGAGGGGCGGGCATTAACATCTGATCGAATTCAGGCAATTTTAGACACACCAGTCCCCCGCACGCAGAGAGATGTGCGTGCCTTCATAGGGTTGACATCTTTTTGTAGACAATGGATCATGGGTTTTTCACATATCATAAAACCTTTGCTAGCATTATTGTCCAAAACTACACCGATGCCTCTTGAGTGGACAGATGAATGTCAGAAAGCCTTTGAGCAGTTGAGACAGGCCCTTTGTTCTGCACCCGTGCTAGGAACACCAGATTACACGAAACTTTTCACATTGTACGTGCACGAGAATGATGGGTGCGCGTTGTCAGTGTTAGTGCAGTTACACGGGGATAAGCAGAGACCATGTGCATACTTCTCTGCCATTTTGGATCCTGTAGCACGAGGGTTGCCTGGGTGTTTTCGAGCGGTAGCGGCAACAGCAGTAGCCATACGACAGAGTGAGGGCATAGTGTTATCACACAAACTGTTGGTGTTAGTTCCTCACGCAGTAGATGCCCTGTTAAACCAAACAAAGACCCAATACCTCACGAGTGCACGACTTACAGGATATGAGCTGACACTTTTAGCGCCACACATAACATTGAAAAGATGCGCTACTTTGAACCCCGCGACTTTATTGCCCTATCCGGCCGAGGAGGGTCAGGAAGAAAAACATCATGACTGTGTTTTCCTGACTGAGGAACAGACAAAGGGTCGTGTTGACTTACAGGATGTGCCACTTCCTGATGTGGATGGGGAACTGTGGGTTGATGGATCGTGTTTGAGGCTACCAGATGGTACGACTTCCGCAGCATATGCGATCACGACTCTTAAGACGGTGGTTGAAACAGCTAGGATACCACAAAAATCGGCTCAGGCAGCAGAGCTGATAGCTTTAACAAGAGCCTGCGAATTGAGTGCTGGCCTATGTGTGAACATATACACAGACAGCCGGTATGCCTTTGGAGTGGCCCATGACTTCGGACTTCTCTGGAGGGAACGCGGGTTCTTGACGTCACACGGGGAGCACATTATGCACGGAGAGCTAGTGCGTGATCTCCTGAATGCGTTGCTTAGTCCTAAAAAAGTAGCGATAGTGAAGTGTAGTGCCCATAAGAAGATTACGGATAAAGTGGGTCAAGGAAATGCCTTTGCAGACAGCATAGCAAGGCAGACGGCTATGTCCCGAACTAGCTCCCCTATGTACGTGGTACAATCACAGGCTGAGAGATGGAGTGATGCTAGAGCAGAGATACGGGATATTCAAAAATCAGCTACAGAATCTGAGCTTGCGGCTTGGGCAGCAGATGGGGTACTAGATGATGAGGGTTGTTGGAGAAGTAAAGACATGGAGAAGTGGAAACTGCCTGCGGCTTACTTACAGGCGATGGTCCAGATGACACATGGACTGACCCATGTCGGGGCTCTTGCAATAACTCGGCTTTTAACACGAGTTTGGGAACACCCTGAGATTGCGAATACTGCAAAGAGAGTAGTGCAGACCTGCCTGGTATGTTTGCAACACAATCCTGGGAAGGGGACCTATACTCCGAAAGGAGGGTTCGTTCCACCTTCTGCACCGTTTGAAGTGCTTCAAATGGATTACATCCAACTCGAGCGCTGCAATAACCTGAAGTATGTCCTAGTGGTGGTGTGTGCTTTTAGCAAATGGGTTGAGGCCTACCCCACGAAAGACAATACGGCTTTGACAACAGCTAAGGTGTTGCTTAAGGAATTCTTTCCTCGCTTTGGAGTTTGCAGATTTTTGTGGAGCGATAATGGGCCCCATTTTGTTGGAAAGATTGTGGAATATGTACTGAAGGGGTTAGGGATTCAGCAAAAGTTCCACGCTGTATTCCACCCTCAGTCAGCAGGTTTGGTCGAGCGGTACAATGCCACGTTGAAGCTTAAGCTGGCCAAAATTGTGGCGTCTACATCTTTGAAGTGGCCAGACGCTTTGCCGCTAGCGCTGCTCTCTCTTAGATCAGTACCCCACTCACGAACTGGCCTTACGCCCTATGAGGTGGTGTTTGGCCGCCCTATGAATATCTGGGGGGTGCCCAAGCCGCGATTAATACATGATGTGCCTTGTGTTATGATGAATGATTATTTGGCACGATTAACAAATGATTTTCTCTCTATTCAACAACAGGTTCGAGAAGCGCTTCCTGATAACTCCACTGGAGAAGGCCACGATCTTCGTCCTGGGGACCACGTGATGATCCGCTCGTTTGAGAGAGCAAGCAGTTTGGAGCCCAGGTGGAAAGGCCCCGAGCAGGTCCTCTTGGCGACCCGCACCGCAGTACGAGTGACGAACAGGAAGCGGTGGGTGCATTCGACCCATTGTCGCCATGTCTCTCCGGACCTGGTGACTCCTGCTGTGCTGACTGACTATAAGGAGATCTTGGAGAAAGAAAAGAGCCCAGCTGTGACGTCGGCCGAAGTGGAGGGAGCCTTCCCGGACCAATCTGCTACCGGAAGAGAGCGCTACAATCTACGCCCGCGATAAGAAGATTTTTGTTCCTTTTTTTTTATGACTGGTTGGTTACCGCTCCAGGTTTGTGAAACGGAAACCGGGAATTCCAAGGGGGGGGGATCAGTTCTGCCAGAGTAGCGACACCCGTCTTGGCCCGGAGAAAAAAACAACGGCTACCTCGGAGTTCAGCACCGCATTTTTTCCTTTTTTTTTAGGTATACACGCACGTGTATCTGGGACAATTTGTGAACAGTTTGTGAACAATTCGTGCTACTTGAGACTCTGTACAAACTTTCTTGAACTATGGCATCAACGGCATCTCGTGACAAGAAAATATTGGGTGCCTTTCTCTTTGTTCTAACCATTGTGGTGATAGCTGTTATAGCCTGGGTAGTCGAACTTGTGGTGCCTGTACGAGAACATTTGTTGCCGACTACCCCGGCACCGTCTGAACATTTCCATTTTACATTGCCATTCCATGAAGAACGCCATCGCCAAACGTACTTAAATAACAGCTTCATTCAGATTCTTCACCACACGCATAATATGACCAATACCTCTAACTGCTGGGTGTGTGGAATGTTGCCTGGGCACCAGAAGAGAGGGGGCACCCCACTTATTCCACTCCCGTTTTCGCACAATGGGTCATGCAATGCCTGGTACACCCTCCTCTTTACTTTGAGATGGCCAACCAAAGGGGGAGTGCTTTTCCGTTTGAATAAAGTATGTTCCCATGATAAGGATGGGTTTCCCCGGGCTGAGGGTATACGTTTTGAGTGGGAAGAATACAGGCCTGATAATGTATCTGCTCCACGAATATATAGCAATCAGCGAAATGTGAATGTATCCAGTGCTCATGTCATAAATGTCATTGCCACAAAAGCCGATTTATGTATCCGAAACAAGGGCACGATTGCAGTGGGGAAAAGCGAATGTAATATTACTCTCACGTTTGATAGCCCGAATGGCATTTCATTTGTTGCATCTCGAAACACCTACTTCATCTGTGGAACGAAGGGGTACCATCAGCTTCCAGTGGGGTGGTTGGGCACATGTTATGTATCGTTTGTGCTACCTCCTGTATTCATTGCCCCTCCGATGTACCACAACGACTACACTCTGTACCACGATTTTGTTTTGAACAGAGTTAAGCGAACTGTTGCTCTAGAGGACATTGATCAAACGGACACTGCATTACAACAGTATGTGGATTTCAATCTGGGACTATTCTCCTTTGTGGGGGCTGCATTGAACAGCCGGAAAATCAGACGGCTGACTCGCGTTGTCGAGGCTGTTGCGAATGACACTGCTATTGCCCTGGGGAATATTACCGAAGAACTGCAGATTTCCAGAATTGTCACCCTCCAAAACCGGATGGTGCTGGACGTTGTTTTGGCTGATCGTGGGGGGGCATGTAGAATCATCGGAAGCAGCTGTTGTGTTTATGTCCCTGATAATTCTCCATCTGTGTATGATGCGATTTCCAAGCTGCATAAAATAGCTGCCGAAATACACCCGGACAATGGAACTTGGACACTTTCTGGATGGTTTTGGTCCATGATTGTAACTTGGGGCTGGAAACTGTTGACAATTCTCTGTATACTTGTGGGAGCAATGTTCTTTATATGCTTGTGTATCCAATGTGGCCCTGCCTTATGTTCAATGTGTCTATCAGCTTGCTTACCATCGAGGCGAGCTCTTGCCCATGACAAAATGATGCTACACAAAGAGGTGACACAAATTATGTTAATAGACATCGAGGACGAACATCCAGACTATGTTCATTATGAGGTAGATTCAGCTAAACGCTAAAAGGGTCGTCTGTCGTAATTGGCCCGTTCGGATTAGCGATTAGCTGAACCTACACGTTGTCCTCCTTAACTTGGCTATATACGATAAACGCCATTTTGAATGTTGCAGCGGCCATCTTAGACCATGAGCGGCCTCGTGGCCGACGTGCCCTTTAGTCCTTTGTCCGTTCCACTGACCACTCTCATCTGCCCAGCAACAGGCTATTTTTAGTACTGGTCAAGCCACACATGCGCAGTTCCCACTGACCCGTAAACCTTCAGGAATGTGCCGCTAACTGACCAGTGGGTTTGAAACTCTCCAATGAGCTGGCAGTATTCCAAAACATGACCATATATGTCTCTAAAACTGTGTCTTAACTTGTGCCGCCTAAACTTTTATTGCCCCAAAACTGTATATAAACGGGGTCACACCGGTGTTCGGTGTGATACCTCTTGCATTACCGAAGGGTGCTGTTTGAGTGTACCACCACCCCATGGGGTTTTAATAAACTTGTTCTTTGCATTTTACAGTTTCCGTGCCAACAGTTCTTGTGTAAGGGGGTAATCTCTGGAGCGTGTAGGCCTTGGGAACCCCGAAATACTTCAAGTGGAGATCAAGCCCTGACTTCTATTTCAAGCCAGAGGTGATGACTTAAGGTACCATTGCTTGCTGCTTTGGAATGACAGCAGCAGTTCACATAAGCTGCCTGCTGGGCCAGGGATTGCTTCACAAGACCAAAGTTCAATCTGATGTGAGCAGGAGACGTATATGTCAGTAGTCTGAAAAAGCACCTAAACATTTCCATTACTGATTTTCCAGGGTGATGTTATCGTGACCTCTCATTGTCTCACTCCCGTAGGTTAGGCTGGGAAGATTCTTTGCTTCGACGACTTGAAGCATTCGAGTTAGAGTAGGGTCTTCCGGTTTTGTATGCAGGGCAACCAAATCTACTACAAGGACATTGCTCCTGCTTTTGACATCCTACAATTGATTGTTGAACCTTCCATTGGTGTTGAAGAGCAATCCTAGGTACTTGTCGACATTGGCAGATTCTAGCTTTTCTCTCCCCTGGTGCCAAGTATGGTCTTTCAGCCCTTTTATGGCAATGGTTTGGGATCCGGTCTTTTTCACATTTATTGTCAATCCATTTGACTCAGAATAGGCTAAAGTTGAGTCCAGAAGACATTATAAGACCACCTTCGTCCTGCTGACTAATGATAGGTCGTACGCATACAGTACATTTGTGAGTTGGATCTCTCCTAGTTTTGGGGCATGACTGTTAATCTTCTAATTGGAAGATCAGAAAGGGTTTGAGCAGCAACACACCCCTGCTACAGACCTTGCATTGTTTCTATTTCTCTCAACATATGTGAGCCATCCCCCAACTTGACCCGGATCCACGTGTAGGAATAAAGTATATGTATTTCCTTTGGCAAGCCGGGTGGGATATCCTATATTGCTAGTTTATTACATAATTTCCTACGATCCACCCTGTTGAATGTGGCTTTATAATTTATAATTTATGATGCTTGATTCCGTTCAGGGCAGACATGGGTTCCCAGGAGGCACAGGGTCAAGACTGATTTGCATATGGCCCTGTCTGAACTTGGGTGGCGTGGGGAGCAAAATAACGATGGATTAAACTCATATCTGTGACTGGGGGTGAATGTTTTGCCAATGTGCAACATTCGGGCCATCACCTTGTGTGTTTTGCTGTTCACCCTATGTGGGAAGGGTATGCCCAGACGTGGGTCCTGTGCTCACTACGCCACTGGAGTCAAGCTATCCTGTCTGAAGACGGCTGATAGCCAGAAACTGGTCCTTGGATGCTTGATTCCGTTCCAGGGAAGACATGGATTGGCAGTTCGGTGTGGACTGTTCCCATGAGGCACAGGGTCAAGACTGATTTGCATATGGCCATGTCTGAACTGGGGTGGCATGGTGAGCAAAATAACGATGGATTAAACCCAGATCTGTGACTGGGGGCGCATGTTTTGCCAATGTGAAACATTCTGTCCATCACCTTGTGTGTTTTATAATTTATGAAGCATAGATGAACGACTTGCTTGGGTGTCACTGTGTAGTTGGACAGCAGGGAGAGGACCGTGATGTAGGTTATTATTCCCATGTTCTTAGTAAAGCCCATTTGGTTTAGTGGGATTATGGTATTGTCTTCCGGGGTCTGGAGAAATATTTGCCGTCATTGTCTATTATAGCTATCAGTTGGTAATTTGTAGGTTTGCTTTTATTTTCCCTTCAGATATTGGTGAGATTTTAGACCCATTCCATGAAGTTGGTGTTCTGATACTACCTAAGATGTAATTAAAGAGGGGAGATATTTTTTCCACCCAGAAAGCAGGATCTTCCTTGAAGATTTCAGATTGAACCACATTTCTTCCCAGCGCCCCTTCTCACCCCTCCCTTGGATATTTGCCTTTGAATGAACCCCGAGTTAAAGGTCATCTTCCTATTACTGGAGTCTTCCGGGCTGGGGGATGTTTTTTAGCAGAAGCTGTCTGATTTGCTCTCTTTAAGCTGGTTTACTGTAAGGGGGTCCATTTCTTTAACAAGTTTACTTAGGCAATCCTCAGAATGGATTTTTCACTTCTACATTCCCCTGATTGTCTGTATAAAATAGGGGTTAATTTTCCTGATGCTGTGAATAATCCCCAAGTTGAAGTGTCCCGATAGATATTGTATCCATATGGTTTCCAGGATGTTTCAATGTATTCCTCTGGGCATGGTGTAATTGATGTTGTTGACTGTCCTTCAAAAAACAGTTGAGTTCTTTCTGTTGAGGACCCATTGCAACTTTGCCTGGAAGGTGTCATTTCGATTTCTTGCCAGTTTCCACTTCTGTTTTTGTAAGGCATTCTTTGCTTTTCTGAGTTCTGCAAATATAGTTCAATCACTTGAAGCTCTCCTCAGTGCCCTCCGAAGTTTATTTATTTACTTTTATGTTTCATAGTTCATTTGTTTTCATTCCCATTTGCCTGATGGAATCTGGTGCTGGCGGTGGCCTGCATTAAAAAATGTACTGAATTATTTAATTGTGGGATTTTGACCCTCTTTTTCACTCTCCTTGGCTATTTTCTGGGCATTGTCGGATAAGACTTGCAAGTAGCAAGTGAGCACTTTATCCATTTGTTATCAATGGTGTACATTGAGATTGCATGTTCAATGGAGATATCATGATCACTAGACCAAACCAACAGTTCTACCTCCTGGGGCAAGTGGTCTCTGTCTGATCTGTCTCTTACCTTGAATGAGTGTACATGTTGCATTAGAGGAAATCTCACCAAGGTATAATGTCTCAGCGAGGCACCTATCCCAGAATGAAAAGTATAATTAGGTGGTTTATCTGGGCAGAAGTGGCCGTTTAGCACTAAGAAGCCCAAATGCTTTAGATTTCTGAGTAATGACGGATCACTGACAGAATATAAAATGCCAAAATATCGACCTGCCAAAATATTGTGGACAAAATATAGAATGTCAAAATATCAAATTCATATCTAGAAACAGGTCAGTACAAAAATATTGAATCCACAATATTGTTGTGAATATTATAGTTTGTTAACATTTTGATTTGTTTAAATGTCTTAAAAGTACTGTAAAATTAATAAAATAATAAATATAATTAACTAAAACATACTTAACAATACTTCAGAAAATCTTGAAATTAATAAATAATTAATGTAAGTTAAAAAACATGCATTTTCATTTTTTTATACATATATATTAACTTAATATTTGTTTAAAAAAATGAATATTTTTGTGTAGGATAGCGGGAGGGTCAAATTTACTATTCCCACTCCAGTGAGTGCATCAGTAGAGAAAGTGTTTCATAGCGGGATGGTAAAAATTACTGTTCCCACTCCAGTGAGTGCAACAGTAGGGAAAGCGTTGGATAGCATAAGGGTAACAATTACTATTCCCACTCCAGAGAGGGCAACAGTAGGGAAATTATTGGATAGTGTAGGGGTAAAAATGTATATTCCCACTCGAGTGAGTGCAACAGTAGGGAAAGTGTTGGATAGCATAGGGGTAACAATTACTATTCTCACTCCAGAGAGTGCAACAGTAGGGAAATTGTTGGATAGCGTAGGGCTAAAAATTACTATTCCCACTCCAGTGAGTGCAAAAGTAGGGAAAGCGTTGGATAGCGTAGGGGTAAAAATTACTTTTCCCACTCCAGAGAGTGCAACTGTAGGGAAATTGTTGGATAGCGTAGGGCTAAAAATTAATATTCCCACTCCAGTGAGTGCAAAAATAGGGAAAGCGTTGGATAGCGTAGGGGTAAAAATTACTTTTCCCACTCCAGAGAGTGCAACAGTAGGGAAATTGTTGGATAGTGTAGGGCTAAAAATTACTATTCCCACTCCAGTGAGTGCAAAAGTAGGGAAAGCATTGGATAGCGTAGGGGTAAAAATTACTTTTCCCACTCCAGAGAGTGCAACAGTAGGGAAAGCGTTAGATAGCGTAGGGGTAAAAATTACTATTCCCACTCCAGAGAGTGCAACAGTAGGGAAAGGGTTGGATAGCGTAGGGGTAAAAATGACAATTCCCACACCAGAGAGTGCAACAGTAGGGAAAGCGTTGCATACTGGAAGGGTAAACATTTTTATTCCCACTCCAGAGAGTGCAACAGTAGGGAAAGCGTTGCATACTGGAAGGGTAAAAATTTCTATTCCCACGCCAGAGAGTGCAACATTAGGGAAAGCGTTGGATAGCGTAGGGGTAAAAATTACTATTCCCACTCCAGTGAGTGCAACAGTAGGGAAAACATTGTATAGCGGGAGGGTAAAAATTACTGTTCCCACTCCAGAGAGTGCAACAGTAAGGAAAGAGTTGGATATCATAGGGGTAAAAGTTACTATTCCCACTCCAGAGAGTGCAACAGTAGGGAAAGCGTAGGATAGCGGGAGGGTATACATTTACTATTCACACTCCAGAGAGTGCAACAGTAGGGAAAGCGTTGGATAGCGTAGAGGTAAAAAGTACTATTCTTACTCCAGAGAGTGCAATAGTAGGGAAAGCGTTAGATAGCGTAGGGGTAAAAAATACTATTCCCACTCCAGTGAGTGAAACAGTAGGGAAAGTAATGATTTAATATAAGATTAAAAATAAATTAATTATCAATACCAATAAAAAAAGTCCATTAAAAATAATTACCAATTACAAAATATGTAAAAAATAATTAATTATAAATACCAATAAGTATTATGTATTAAAAATAATTACCTATTAATAATTAATTAACAACCAATTAATATTCAATACCAAAAATGTTAAAAGTAATACAAAAATTACCAGTGAATAATTAACAATAAATTAATTATCAATACACAAAATTAGTTTCAATAATTACTTAATTGCAATTAAATTACTTCCCACCCTATTCCCCTATAAACCCACAACACGCTCTGAATAATAAATTAATACAATTAACATAATTATCAATTACTCAATTAATAAAAATGAATTACCAATTAATAAAAATTAATTACCAATTAATAATTAATTAACAATAAATTAATTATCAATACGCAAAAATAGTTTCAATATTTACTTAATTACAACTAACTTACTTCCCACCCTATTCCCAACAACACGCTACAGAACTAAAACGCAAAATTAAGTTAAAAATAATTAATAATTCCTAAAAATGTATATTTAATTTACTATAATTAAATTACTTCCCGGCCTATTTCCCTATAAACCCACAACACGCTACTGAATTAAATTACACAAAAATTAAACAACATAAAATGAATTACTTAAAAAAAAGTAGACATAGATAACAAAAATTACATACACTTCTAACACATATACTAACATACAAAACACTTAAAAAAATTGTATTATTAAAAATTCGATATATTTTAATGTCTATAATATGTACTTCGATATTTTAACAATCAATATTACTTACCTGAATTTCGATATTATTAACCACTATATTATGTCCATTCGATATTATGTCTATTCTATTTTTTGCATTCGATATTTTGTCCATTCTATATCTTTTTTTCGATATTTTTTTTAGTTACCTCTTGGGATATCAGTATCATATCCAGACCAGGTCAATATGGTCGTCGCAATATCGCCGGTATGTGGGGTTAACTCAAAAGGAATTGCTTATAATCATCGTTCATTCAAAGGAGGTTATAGTGGTCCAGTAGTGCAAGGGGGCCTTCGTATATTTTATGGGGCTCTCATTTGGACCTTTTTTGACTTGTTATGTATTTATTTTCTTGCAAGTTACCAATATAGAAAATGTTGTCTATGTTTTTCTATCAAAACATAGCCCTTATCAATAACTTTTATACAGGAAGACCCTGCTTTTTGGCGGGGTTATATGCCTTCTTTTCGTTAGATATAAATGGCATGTTTCACACTTTAAGATGGCCGCCGGTTTTTCGTTGATAGTCACATGATTTCAAAACATAACATAACTGGTGTATTTGTAAAGCGCACGATTACCCATAGGTGTCTTGGCACTGAATAACATATGTTTATTGTTACCCAACTCAATGGTACTCATTTTATCGACCTCAGATGGATGAAAGGCTGAGTGGACCAGCTGGGATTTGAACCTGTGACCATGAGGTCGAACACAGGCCCCCTGCAATGGATGCATTAGTCCACTGGCCACCAGAACCGGCTGGAATGCCTAGTGCTTGCAGTTCACAGGTGTTTCTGATTCCCCCAGCCGCCCCGCGGAATTTAAAACGGGGAATGGAAACAGAGGTCATCTTTTGTTGGAGGGAGCCCGTTGATGCGACGCTTCGGGAGGCTTTATTGGATCGCTTTTATTAGATTGAGGTATTGGGATATGAGGATCAAGCTCTTGAAGTATGGTCTCGGGTGGGGTGCTTTACAGGTGGCCCACCTGTCTTAGTCTGTTACTCTATGTTCCTACTCTTCGGACTTGACCTGTTGTGTGGTGTATACTCTGAGTAACCATGGGGAGAGGGGGAGACTAGTACAAGACCCTCATCACACTTTTGCACATATTAGACCTATTGTGTGGTATATTTTTGTCACATTGGGGTAAGCGGGTTATGAGGTTCACATTCTTAAAGTATGGATTCGGGTCGGGCGCTTCATAGGTGGCCCATTTGTCTTAGTCTATTACCCGGTGTTTATACTAGCTACGGACTTGACCTACTGTGTGGTGTATTCTTTAAGCAATCAAGGGGGGGAAGACTAGCACAGGACCCCCAGTACAGTTTTGCATATATTAGGTCTATCGTGTGGTATATTCTTGAATTACCATGTCTCAAGAAGGGGATAGTTTATATATTTTTTTTAAATCAAACTACCGATGTAGAAGTTTTATAATAGCCCCCTTCTATCTTCCACTTTCTTCTTTTAATTTAATCTTGTATAAGGAGTTTCGCCGGCTGCATGTTCTCTGCTTATCCCCCCTTTTTTTTGGCTGGCCTGAGGTGTCAATCTCTATCCCATTTACCATCTGGGAGGGACGTGGGGTTATATTGTTGAAGCTTTTGATGGGAGAGAAAGGGTCTTTATAGCATTTTACTGGGGATGCAGCATGATTTAGACACACATATTTTTCTCTTTTAGACCCTGTCCCCTATACCCTATTGGGCTACTTATGGCAAAGCTGCCTGCTGTTCTAATGCACCCTCCTCTTAATAAGGATGGAGGTAAGAATACAGCACATATAGAAAGTTGAGGGAGCTTGGAGACCGCTAGATTAGTAGTGTCATGTGTATTTTTAAACTCGCTCAATATGCATAGTGAGGCACTGTGTTTGAATAGATTAAGGTGTTAAATCTTACTCTCTCTTTAGATACAGCATTTGTATTCAGTTCAAATAGGATCGCTTTATCAAATTGATGACTACTCCAAGGCTGACACTTGCCAATGATCCTTTTGAAGGTATGGAATACCATGTATTTGTATTTAGTTTACAGAATACCGTATTTTACTGTAGTACCATATCAATAACTGACTAGATGTATGGCAGGTAATTTGATGCAATCTGATGGGCTCTACTACAAGGGTGACTATATTGCCTGAGATCTGAGTTGTGGCAGTTTAAGATATATTGGAATAGTTAATATTGTGGGCTGTCTGACATACTTTGTTGGGGCATAGATAATGGTTTACAATCGTGTTTACAGATTAGTTTCTAACTACAATCAATACCTAGACGACGGTGTTTCCGGACCACTATCTTTGAGCTTCTAACCGTCTCTGAACAGTTGTGCCTCACATGTGGACAGATTTTTAAATCGCCACTCATATATAAGTAAGCGGGAGATATGAGGTCTTGCATGTCTCACCCCATACGCCCTTTATTTTTGATGAACGTGGGAGGATAATTGAATGCATCTGTTGTTATCTGTCTCCTAGCTCACGTTGGAGGAGATATAGCACTTTGATTGATCATCTTTTCCTGTGGATACTCTATAGATACTGTAATCATTGGTAGGTACAACTTTGAAAAAGGGATCAACAGAGGTTGGTAGAATATGGCAAAAGATATGAAATAGAATTTGGCGTGAATGGGATTGTGTGGTTCTTCTTTTTTGGCCCTCTTTTCCGCTTTGGACTCTTCAATCTGACTGAAAGATTGGGTTTTCTTAAAAATTTAGGGGCACATGCATCAAAGGAAATTGCATTCGCAAATGGTGCGAATCTCAAAATTCGGCCGTTTGCGAATGCAATTCCCATTTTTGGGATGCATTAACATTTTTGTAATTTTCGCAATTTAAGAAATTGCAAAATTGCGATTTCTTAAATTGCGATTGTATTTAAGGAATCTCAAATTGAGATTCCTTAAATGCAATGCATCAAACTCTAAAAATTAGCAAATTCCCAAATAAGGGGAGCAAATTACCATGAAGTTGACCTTCATGGTAATTTGCGAAAACTTTGAAAAATGCACTAAAGTGTATATTTCAAGTTCCATTTTACACATGAGTGTGCAAAATGTACTTCTAAGCAGATTTCAGGGGTGCAACAGGGTGTCCTTTGAACACACCCGGCACCCTTGAAATTGCATTCTTAATTTGCGAATTTCTAATGGTGAATTGCAAATTAAGAATGTCTTTCCATTCATTCCTATGGGCCTCTAGGCCTCTTGGCCTCTAGGCCCATAGGAATGGAGGGCGAGGTATTAGAGAATCGCAATTAAGGAATTTTAGGAAATCGCTATTTTTATAGCGATTTCTTGATGCATTGCAGTTTGCAATTCCTTAATTACGATTCCTTATTTTTCCCAATTAAGGAATCACAAAATGCAATATTGATGCATGTGCCTCTTAGCTCATCTCCTTCTTACTGGTCATTTCCCGCCCCTTCTCTTCCTATCTTCTTCTTCCTTTTTCTTTTTTTTTCTGTAGTTACAACTTTTGGAGTCACTGGCTATAAGAAATAACAAGGTTGAATATACATGGATACAAAACTGAATTAATGAATAACAATAGTCATTAGTGGGATACCACCATTATTATACTTTGCCATCTTATAATACCTTGGATAATTGACCCTCTGGACTCGTTAAACCATAATCTGGGCCCAAATTCTATCAAATTAAAAAATGTAACAGTCTCAAACACTTTGAAAAGCCATAACTGTTCGTCTGTCTTTCTGTGTATTAATGTAATGTATTAAGTTTTTAAACGTTTAAAAAAAATGTCTGTATGTAAGTTTGTAATAAGTGTATATCTGTTGTAAATATCTTCTTATATATATATATATATATATATATATTTATATATTCGGTAAGCACAAACGTCAAAAACAAATCGATGTCTTGAATGACGAGGCAGGACCCATAGATAGTGCAGGTTTTTCAATTTATTGTGCGACCCAACACCAGTCCGACATGACGCGTTTCGGCTTTTACAAGCTTTGATCACATGACACATACAGGTGGCTGATGACCCTTATTTAAAGTGCACAGTGCTCATTTGCATAATGAAAAGTGAAGACATACTTTGACATTAGCAACATAATGCTGTTTAAATACGATTTGCGCAATTTTTCAGTATAAACAACAATTAGTAGTAATTATTGTATGTACAGTCAATAACCAGATAATATTGTACTTTGGATTAATATGAGTCCAGAATCACAAAATAGCCAGTAATGGGGATACAGAGATAAAAACCATCATTTTAAATATTATATCTTTAAAACAATAAATATTTACTTTTATCACCCAAAAACTGTTTGAAGTGCATTTAGCTATACTGTATGCAGGATTTAGCTGCAACAATATATATAAGCCATAATGCAATGTCTTGTTTCGAAAAACAACTCATAGGAAATGATTTTCAAAATGGACAGAAATAAAGCCCAAGTGGGCTAAGCCATACTTATTCTGTATAGGGTCAATCGTACATATTGGTGTAAAATACACAACAACAGACAATACCGCCCCTGTGGGCAAAACCCTTTAGTGCAAAATAAGCAATTATAAATTGACAAGTGGTATGCCTTCATTATGTAAATCTTAAAAGTGCTAACAGTGAATTTTAAAAACCATGTAATCGATGTTAAAATTCATGAAATAATAGGTGTGTGGAGGACTTATACAGAGGGGCACAAACAACCTAAAGTTAATTAACTCATTTGTATACAGTTTTTATATATATCAACTAGGTATATAACCATCTCATACAGTAACGATCACAGTTCTTGGAGAATGGAAACCTATAGATACGTATAACAATCATCACTTGTATTTAGCCCATTTGGCATCTTTATGTCTAGTAAAATTATATGTCTGGTCTCCAATTTTCTCAATAGAGCCTCCCTATCGCCACCTCTCCGTTGTGGGGGATACACAGTCTATTACAAAATAAGTTAATAGAGAGGCATTTTTCGTGTGTACCTGATTGAAATGTCTAGCGACCGGGTACGCAGGATCAGCATTAGTGATGGCCCTTAAATGCTGTAGAATTCTTTTGTGTACCGGCGGTCTGGTACTGCCCACGTACCGCAGACCGCACGGGCATTCCAATACATATACTGCGTACTCTGACCGACAGTTCAATTTTTCTTTGATCTTAAATGGCGTAGGAAAGAGAGGAGACAGGTATTCTGATTTACTGACACCATTCTTGCAGGCCTTACATGTGGAACACCGCAGAAAGCCTTTACTTCCTGTTATATTTACAACAAGGGGTGGTGAGGGACAGAGTTTCTGAATTAAGCAGAAAGCTCTCACCCAGTCAAGAGATCAGGGCTAGATCCAACACCGTTTTTTAGCTCACTGCACCATCCCAGTTTCAGAACCTGGCTGTATGCAAATTAGTCTGTTCCTGTCCCAGTAAACAAATGAGGAAGTTTACCCCAAACCAAACTCAAAGAAAGTACTGAGACGCTTAAAAGAGGGAGAAAAGAGGGAAATCAATCCTTTCTTAAAAAGACCCCTCACTCGCCAACCTAGTTGGTGACATGCTTCATCATTGGGGTCCCACCCGAGCAGCCCAATGCCACTCGGGTGTGCTTCAACGCCTGATTACAGTGGAGCAGGTTTTTAGATGACAGTAGTGCAGGTGACTAGAGAGTGGAATAGTGAATTAAAATCGTCTTTATTGTTCTCCAAATTTTAATATCAAACAATAAGACGAGGTTAAAAACAAAGTGTGATACCTGTCCTCGGGTCTCCGTGTGGCAATTCCCTAGATAGGAAGACGCGCTGTACGGTTTCATGACTGTTTGACTATACCTGACATCCCCCCACAGTTTCCATGGGGCATGAGGTAATTTAGTCTCATGTTCTCTTTACCTTTCACAAAAGGCTGAAAGGCAATCATATCGTTAGTATAAGGCATGTTTCACATTTGACTCACAGACGCGTACACCTTAGCGTGTGCATACCCCTCAGGTCATTATTTAGGTCCTGAAGAAGTGGGACAAAAAAAAGCATGTGGTTTAAACCTGCATGAGGGGTGTTACATGGCCAGCAATTTGGGGAAAATGTGGAATTTAATTTATGTAAGGAAAGTGGAGTAAACATAAGTCAATTGTAGATAAAGAAAAGTGTTTGAGTTGTACTTGCCAATCTTGAAATCTTAAAGATGTTTTGACCATACTTTATCCCAAAAAGCAGTGGACTATAATGTGTGCAAATCAAGTTCCCATTGGAGTTCTATGTTAGTTTTAGTTCTGTGTTTGGCAATTGTGTTGAGAAATGTATATATAGATGAGGCACTAGATTGGCCACTTAAAATGGGGAGTATATTACAGTAAGATCATAAGGAAAGTAGTACAGAAGGTATTGAAGATAAGGAAAAAGATTGACTTTGAGTCAATATCTTAAATTTAGAAGAGAATGATGTTGGTAGTTTATAAAGAGATTGTGCTTCAGAGAAAGTAAGGAGGGTATGTGCTGTATTTTATATCCTTCTATTATTTTCCCCTTTCAATATTGCTTTATCTCCTGCATTGGTACCTCCCTTTTTCCTTCCTTCCTTCCCTCTCTCTCTCTCCCCTTTCCTTCTTTTTCCATGGTTGGTACAACCCTACTGTGTGAGGCTACCTTAGAATGTTGGTGACAGGACTTGTTCATGGCCCAGCAGCTGCTGGATGTGGAATTGTGGAGGTAGAAGTAAAGACGTAACTTACCTGTACCTGGCGTCTTCATCCTTGTAACACTGGCGACAGAGTCTGCAAGTCCTCCATGGCCCATCAAGTTAGTTGGATTCTTCAGTTTTTCACGGATTTACTAAACATCAGATTGGTGACGTATTTTTAGAGATTGGCATTCCTGGAGCTTACTGTTACACCATCTGACAGCAGCATTCGTGGCGCAGCTTCAAGCAGCTAGACTTTTCCTGCTCTGCCCTGCAGTGGCTAACTTTCGTCAAGTGCGCAGGTGACATTTATGAAGAGAATTTTTTTTGAGGAAACAATTTGGTGCTTACTTTTGTATCAAGTCTTCGATTCATTCACGATGATTGAGAACCAGAGGTTGTAGTGCGTTTCCGTGTCCGGAGTTTCTCCCACAGTCATGCCTGCTGTCACGCCTTCAGTCGTAGCGACATCCCGCCTCTGACTCGTCTTCAGCTCAGCAGCCTTTGCTGTGTTAGTGGAGACACAACTTCATAGTGAGGAGGAGGTACGCACAGCTCACACACTTATCCTTCTCTTCAACTCCTCATCTGAGAATCAGCTCTTTCAGTTCATTTTCTTACCAACGCTTACAAACTGAGAAGAAAGAAAAACGTTCTCCATTTTTTTTCAAATATACTTTATCCTAACTAAAGTAATTTTCCCAGTCAATCTCCTTCATTTCTTTTCCTGCAATTCTTTGAAACAATGGTGATAGGCCCACCCCTGACTTTCCAACTCTTCCTGTTGCATTTCTTGCGGAGGCATCCTCTATAAAAATCCATTATCCTGAGCTATTAATGCCTGTCACATCTTCAGAATTTCCCAGTGACAGTCACACTTATCCTATCATTTTCAGCATTTGTTACAGCAAGACTGTCACTCTTACTTCAGTGATAGGCACACTCCTTACGAAGGAGCAGAACATCAGACAATTATTGTACTTGTCAAAGCGAGAGATTAACCAAAAACTTAATGCCAATACGTTGGTACAATACAACAGATCACAACGCATACCCAGAGGCCTATGCATAGCTCTAAAACCATAATTATGCAAGAGTTCAAAACGATTCCAGGAACGATGGTATGCCATTCTCAATAAGTGCAGCTTAGACCTCATCTTGCTCATCACCGAAGAGTTATCCAGCATATTGAATTATCTAACAAAAGAAATTGTGGAAGTCACTAATGAGTTAACAAACATGATGTCAGCAGAAGACTGGTCCAAAACATTGGAAGATATCAATGAACAACTGGCCAAACATTCACAGGACATCAATGAGAGGAAAATCAGGAAGTTCTGAAGGGACACACTAGACTACAAATTAGGAGAGGTATATACCTGGGCCGAAGGATATGCCCAAAGAAGAAGGAACCGTCTATACAACCAACACACTGACACTTCTTCGTCTGGCAGTGATACCACAAGTAGATCACACAGTCATGGTCCCCAAATTCCAGTAAGAACACAAGATACAACATCAAGTGAGATTCAACCAACTACTTCTGCACAAACCACTGCGGTTCCTTTTTTAGATCAAGGCCACGAAAAAGAATACCTCGGAGGGGCAAAAGAAAAAGATCATCCCAGTACCAGGAGTACGACACAATCAAAGAAGGACAAAAAGAAGACAACCCCCAAAAGACAGCTAGTATTTAATATCTCAGATTATACACTCAAACCCAATGAGATTAAACTATTACAAAAAGGTACCTCTTTCGTACCAACCACCAAAACTGATCAACTGGAACTAGAGGTTTGCACCTTCAAATTAATGAGGAAACTAAGACTAAGGCATTTCTTTGAGAATGTCCTACCAGAATAGGACATACATGAACCAGACCAACTTATTGGCCTCAAAACCACTGGCACTTATCAGGCACCTATTAGTCGCAAGACTTTAGACCTATTTGAAAATGTGATCAAACAAGACATATCAAAATAAAATTTCAACAAAACCATACAAAAGAATATTACACCGAAAGATCATGATGCTCTAAAAACTATAGCGAATAAAAAATCGATCACATTTGTAAAGGCGGACAAAGAAGGAGCAATCGTTATCATGAACACTGTCATGTATGATCAAAAATTGAATGAACACATCGCTGCCAGCACCACTTATATGAAATTGGATGGCAACCCCACCAAACAATTTGCTAACATTCTAAAAAACATAGTGGAGAAAGCTCACCTAACTGGAACCATCAAAGAAAGAACAAAGAACTTCTTAATCAAACAGAACCCAAGAAGTCCATCAATTTACATTGTTACGAAGATCCATAAAATCCCACGGATCCACCACCAAGACCCATAGTGTTCACATGTGGAAGCCTCCATGAACCCGTAGGCCAATTTTCAGACAAATATCTTCAACCAGCAGTTCAAAAAATGAGAACTTACATGAAAGATACCACTGATATTTTACTTAAACTTCAGCAAGTGCAGATCAAGGAGGATGAGACTCTACTACTGTGTACAGCAGATGTCAAAGCTCTTTACACCTATATTCCACATCAACAAGGAATCAAAGCCATGGAATAAGCCATTTTAAACCTAGACATTGACCATCCAATGCAACTATTCCTTATGGAACTGGTATATTTCACCCTTTACCAAAGTTACTTCAAATACAAAAACAATAGGTATCTCCAACTAGTAGGTACCTCTATGGGAAATTGCGCTGCGCCTGTATATGCAAACCTATTTATGAAACACTATTAAATGTAAATGTATGTAAATGTATTGGCATTTATATAGCGCACTACTTACCCGTAGGGTCCCAAGGCGCTTCGACCGCTGCGAAACCCTTCCTGGCTTCCCTGAGAGATGGTCCCTTAATGGGTATCTCCAGGGTGAGACCAGGCATCCCCAGCGGTCTGGTGGGGCCGTTAGTGAAGATGAGGCAAGCTAATGCCCAGAGTTGCCGAGTGTGATCGCTGATCAGAGTGGGCACCGAGGCGGGAGAATTATCAAGAAGAACACCAGAGAAAAATTACAAGAAGCGCTTCTAACTCTAAATCAAATCGATCAACGCATACAG
This sequence comes from Lissotriton vulgaris, assembly GCF_964263255.1. Lineage (NCBI taxonomy): Eukaryota > Metazoa > Chordata > Amphibia > Caudata > Salamandridae > Lissotriton > Lissotriton vulgaris. Next base: position 583,069 of record NW_028241798.1, read on the forward strand.
TTCACGCGGGAAATCAATACTGAAAAAAACACTGTCTTAGACGTGGAAATCAGACTCGACTCTAGGCAATTATTAACAGACGTTTACAGAAAACCAACAGACCGGAACAACACGTTACACTTTACCAGCTTTCAGCAGATGCCGTTAAAGCATCATCTTCCAGTCTCCCAGATGATCAGGGCAAAAAGAATAACATCAGACCCTAACAAAGCCATAACCAGAATTGAAGAGACGGGATCCAGATTTTTGGAAAGAGACTACCCAAACCACATCATTGCAGAAGCGAAAAAAAGAACACACTCCTTGCACAGAACAACGTTACTGCAAACGACCACCAAACCATCAAATAAAAGAAGAGTAGTCGTTTTTTAAATTTTCAAACCTCAGTGCAGAGTACAAGAAGATAATCAACAAACATTGGCCAATCTTGGGCATGGAACCTGATTTTAACGCAATATTTGCTCATGCACCACTATTCACTTTTACTAGAAGCAAAAACATCGGAGAAATTCTCAAGTCATCCAGAGCACAGAACGTGGAAGCAAAAGGCACTAGACCATGTAACAACTGCAACAATTGCAATAACATCATACCGGGCAAAAGTGTAAAGCACCCCATGAAGGGCTACAACATGAAACTTAGAGTGTCAGCAACATGTGACAATTCTAATGTGATTTACCTTCTTAAATGCCCCTGCAACAAAGTTTACGTGGGGAAGATTGAACGCAAGATTAAAGTGCGTTTAAATGAACACAAATCTAACATAAGGACTCGCAACATAAAGTCCTCAGTTGACACACACTTTTTGGAACATAATCACAACATTTCCCAACTTAAATTCATGATCTTAGAGGTCGTAGAAAAGAAGGAACGAAGAGACAACAATAAATTCCTGTTACGTCGAGAAATTTGGAACAGCAAGCTGAAACTCAGCTGAAAAGCAGCGAAACCATACGGGTTAAATAATTGCATTGATATTGCATGTTACCTTTGATCATCCTTGTATTAACATGCTCTGCCACTGTGGCACATTGTTCTGTATCTTGTATTTGATTGTTGGTATGAGCATCTACACCACACACGTATATAACACATCAAGTGATTTCGACATATTTTAGTGCATTCATGATTTCACCTTTTTGTTCCCCACACTTCACATTCGGTCTTTATTCACTTTTTAGTTTTATTTTATTCTTTATTCTTTGTGACCGCTAGTCCACTCATTTAATCGAGTTGTGAGCTCTTACGGTTACTCGATAGATATTGTTTATGTATTGTTCATGGATTGACATCTCCGGTTGAGTCCGATTGCCTAGCAACCGGTTCCCAGGTCGCTTCCATAGTCTGTTTTTCATCTTCATTGCTCACATCCGAGAAGCCCTCAGCACGTGACGCAGTTCCATCCAATCAGCAACCATGCCCATAAGGAAGTGCCGATGCACGTCGGACGGGTGAATCATGAAACAAGATTGCCGGTCCACTTTACTCCGGTATACCAGTAAGTGAGACTTATGCCCGTTATCATATGCCGAACTCGCGCGGCGACTGCTATGCTTAGAATTCATCCATAACGTATCATTGCCTTGTTTATCCCGTTCTGTTTCAGATTTCATGCCTATCGTCGGAAAGAGTTCGATGTAAGCTGTACCTTATTGTTTTATTTTTCACTCAGCGTTGCACTTTCACACAGCATGATACATTCACGAGTCACTTTCACACAGAGAGTTTACCTGGGAAGCATGTACACTCATTTATCACTTATTACAGTTGTTAGCATGACCAGATAATAAGATTCATAATATTGTACAGCTTATATGGTGGTTTTGTAGACTATAATTTTTGCTATGGTGTTTCATATTACAGAAATGCTCCCAGATGAAGGGCGCGAATTGCAAAAAAGAGTTGATGGACAGAATGCAGAACAATGTCTTACATTCACCCCAGTCCAAAAAAACGATGGATTTAGGCCCAGATCTTTGTAATGGGGTGAATGTAAGACATTGTTCTGCATTCTGTCCATCAACTGTTTTTTGCAATTTTCACCTCGAGTGGGCTGGGTATGCTCAGACGTGAGTCCCAGGCTCTCCACACCACTGGAGTCAAGCTATCCAGGCTGAAGAAGGCTGATAGCCAGAAACCGGTCCTTGGATGCTTGATTCCGGGCATCGAAAGACATGGCTTGGTAGTTCGGGCTGGACTGTTCCCATGAGGCACAGGGTCAAGGCTGATTTGCATTTAGCCATTGTCTGACCTAGGGTGGTGTGGAGTACAAAAAAATGATGGATTTAGGCCCAGATCTTTGTACTGGGGTGAATGTAAGACATTGTTCTGCATTCTGTCCATCAACTGTTTTTTGCAATTTTTACCCCGAGTGGGCTGGGTATGCTCAGACGTGAGTCCCAGGCTCTCCACACTGCTGGAGTCAAGCTATCCAGGCTGAAGAAGGCTGATAGGGTGCCGTGGCAGACAGTGTCGAACGCCGCGGAGAGGTCCAGGAGGATGAGGGCCGCTGTTTCTCCGTTGTCGACCAGGGCTCGGATGTCGTCAGTGGCTGCGATGAGGGCGGTCTCGGTGCTGTGGTTGACCCGGTAGCCAGACTGCAAGAGGTCGAGGGATCCGTTCGTCTCGAGGAAGGTGGCCAGCTGCTTGTTGACGGTCTTCTCGATGACTTTGGCCGGAAACGGGAGGAGCGAGATGGGACGGTAGTTTTTGAGTTCGGTGGGGTCCGCTGATAGTTTCTTCGGTAGAGCGCTGAGTTCGGCGTGCTTCCAGCTCTCCGGGAAGGTGGCGGTGTCAAAGGAGGTGTTGATGATGTCCCGCAGATGGGGTGCGATGACAGCGTCAGCCTTGTTGAAGACGTGGTGAGGGCAGGGGTCGGTTGGAGATCCGGAGTGGATGGAGTTCATCGTATGGATGGTGTCTTCGGTGGTGATCGGGGTCCAGGCGCGGAAGGTAGTGGTGGGGGGCGTTGGTGCGGTCGTGGGGTGCCTCTGTTGTGTGCTGAAGCTGTTGTGTATGTCTGCGATCTTGTTGTGGAAGTAGGAGGCGAGGGAGTTGCAGAGGTCTTGAGATGGGGTGGTGTTGTTGTTTCCGGCGTTCGGGTTGGAGAGCTCTTTGACGATGTTGAAGAGTTCCTTGCTGTTGTGTGCGTTGTTGTCCAGTCGTACCTTGAAGGCAGTTTTCTTGGTGGCGTGGGTCAGTTGGTGGTGTTTTTGGGTGGCGATCTTGAGGGTGGTCATGTTGTCTGGTGTCGGGTCTCTGCGCCATGCTTTCTCGAGGGCTCGCCAGTTCTTCTTAGAGCTCTTGAGTTTGTCGGTGAACCAGGATGCTCTCTTGCTGCCGGGTCTGCTAGGCGGGGTCCACAGAGGGGCGAGGACGTCTGTGCAGTTGCTGATCCACTTCGTGAGGTTGTTGGCGGCCTGGCTGGGGTTCGCTGAACTGGTGGGTGGTTCCTAGCTCATGGATGCGGCGAGCTGGTCGGCTGTCATCTTGTTCCAGCTTCTGCGAGCAACCTGTTGCTGGTGGTGGTGGGTCGTGGTTCTTCTGAAGCCGAAGTGGACGCAGCTGTGGTCCGTCCAGTGGAGTCCGGTGGTGTGGCTGTAGACGATGTCCTTGCTGGATGAGAAGACGGCGTCGAGTGTGTGTCCGTCGTAGTGGGTGGGGGTGGTCACCAGCTGCTTGAGACAGAGGTTGTCGAGGTTGTCCAGCAGGGTGGTGGTGTTGCGGTCGTTGTTGTTCTCCAGGTGTAAGTTGAGGTCCCCGAGGAGGATGTTGTCAGCGGAGGGGAGGGCGTGCGGGCTGATGAAGTCGGCGATGTCTTCGCTGAATTGTGTGCGTGGTCCCAGGGGTCTGTAGATGAGGGTGACTCTGAGGGTGGTCTTGGGGTCAGTGTGGATCTGGAAGTGCAGGTGTTTGGCGGTTGTGAGGGTGTCGTCGGTGTTGGTCGTGATGCGGATGGTGTTCTTGTGGACAATGGCGATGCCTCCTCCCGTCTGGTTGGCGCGGTCCCTCCGGGTGATCTTGTATCCGTCCGGGATGGCGATGTCGGGCGCTGAGGAGGCGTTCATCCAGGTTTCCGTGAGGAAGGCAACGTCTGGAGATGTGGTGTCGAGGAGGTTCCAGAGTTCGATGGCGTGCCTGTGGACGGAGCGGATGTTGAGCAGGATGCACTTGAGGTGGTTGCTGCTGGTGTTTGGCTTGGTGGGTGCTGGTGTAGTGTAGGTCCAGTTGCAGGTGAACTTGCAGGAGTGGCAGCTGAAGGGTCCGTGGGTGCGTCTCGGGGTGGCTCGGTGGCATCCCGGGACTCGGCCGGTGTTGAGTGCGTTGAGTTCGGTGGAGTTGTAGGTCCGGTGGGTGGGCTGGTGTCTGCGGGGGCCAGGGGTCCTGGCGCTGGGCGCGGTCCAGGCGCGGACGGGCGTAGACGGGCTTACCTTTGGCGCACCTTCGGCGCTCAATCGGTGCTCCCGCTGCACGTGTCCGCTGCGCGGTCGCTCAGGGGGCGTCATAAGTAAGGAGCCGGGAGAGTGGGTCAGCTGGGTGGTGGGAGCGGGGCGGCCAATGGGAAGGAGGGGGGCGGAGTCGGTGGAGGTCTGTGGCGGGAAGGAGGTCTGAGGGCAGCTCAGCGGCGGCTGGGTCGTCCGGCGGAAGGGAGCAGCACACAAGGTAGGGGGAGGGCAGCAGAAGGGGGGAAAGGGGTACACTGAAGGCAAAAAGGCAAAACAGAAGGGAAAAACGAATGCAGCAGCAGAGGGGAAAAAGAATACACTGAGGCAACAACGAGGCAGCAGAAGGGGGAAAAGTTAACAGAAGGCAGCAATGAGGCAGCAGAGCAGAGCTCAGGCAGTCAGCGGGCAGGAGCAGTGGAGTGGGGGCGTCCTCGCCTGGAGCAGGCTTCTACTGTTGGCCGTGAGGCTACCTTAGAATGTTGGTAACAGGATCAGTTCATGGCTGAGCAGCTGCTGGATGTGGAATTGTGGAGGAAGAAATAAAGACTTATCTTACCTGTACCTGGCATCTTCATCATAGTAACATGTATCATGTGAAAAAAGTTGATGTATCCAGAGTGGACCTTTGTCTCGCAAAGTTTTCCAAAAGATGGGTTTGTTAGTCATTTTAGGAAGTTGATTGTGCCAAATGGAATTAAGAAATCGATCTTTACTTGAAAGGTGGGAAATCAGAAAAGATTGATAGAACCTATGGGTAGCTTTATGTATGGGTGAAGATAAAAATTGTGTCTTGTGAGAGATTCTTTGAGCGAGAAGGGAGATAGGAAAGACAGATAAAATAGAACTTATTTTTTTGCAAAAAGTAAGAAGGAAAGCTGAGGGGAATAGCAGAGCCCATATAAAAATAACAGGAGCAAGCATCATCTTGATAGTGTCAAGTCTGCCCCACCAAATTAAATATAGGGGATGCCATTTAGAAATAGATGTAGATAATGTGGAGAGGACATGAGTCATGTTTAGGGCTAAAGTTTGTTTGATAGAGGGGGCAAATCAAATACCTATATATGTATTCTTTTGGAAATCCCATGAGAAATTAGTGGAAGCAAAATCTTGCTTTAAACATACAATATTAGGATGGAGAACTTCACATTTATAATGATTAAGTGTATAAGCACACATTAAAGAGAAGTTATTGACCTCAGCAGTGAAAGCTGGGATATATTTTTCTGGTGTTGACATATATAGCAGAATATCGTCTACATAAACACTAATTTTAACATGAATGTTATCATGTTGAAAGGCATATATTTTAGGATTTTGTTTAATTTTAGTAAGAAAGGGTTCTAGAGCAAGAATAAATAGAAGTGGGGAGAGGGGGCAACCTTGCGTACACCGCTCTGTAAGGTAAAGGAGTTAGAAATTGAACCATTGGCAAACATAGAAGTTTTGGGAGAAGTATATAATAGGTAAATATAAGAAATTAACTTGGGTGCAAAGCCAAACCAGGATAATGTGTGGAAAATAAATGACCAATCCATGCAGTCAAAAGCTTTTTCTGCAACCAGAATGAGGGTATTTATTAGATTTGTGCAATGCACTAAAGAATGTTCTGGTATTATCAAAGATATTTCGTCCCTTAATGAAGCCAGATGGTTCCTTATAAATAATGAACTGTAAAAGGGGTTCTAGGGCAAGAGTTTTGGCAGATAGTTTATAATCAGTGTTAACTAATGATATTGGCCTATAGTGTTTACAAAGATGAGGATCTCTCCCTTCTTTAGGGATTGAGCAGGTAAGTGCATCTTGAAAGGTACCACTGGAAGCATTAGAGGATATGAAGTGTGAAAATAAAGAAAGGAGATCAAGAAGAAGTGATTAGGAAAAATGGGAGTAAAACTGGATAGGGAAATTATCTGGACCAGGTGCCTTCCCAATTTTAAGAAGTTTTAATGAATGAGATATCTTTTATAGAAATATCACTTTCCAATGGTGAGAAATTAATATCTGTGGAAAACAGCTTTTGAATCGAGGCAAGGTAATGTTGTATGTCCATAGAGTCTGGAACAATGTCAGGGGTATAAAGAGAGGTATATTATTTTTTTAATTCATCCAAAATCTCCAGATTTTTAGTTGCTGGGTTAGGAATTAGAATTTAAAACATAATCAATATTATTACGGCCTTTCTTGATCTTAAGATACGAGGCAAGGAGTTTGCCTGCTTTGTTCTGGCTGCTATAATAACAAGCACTACCTCAGAGGCGATAAGCAGAAGCATTTTCCGTGGATAACTTATATTTAAATTTATCTTAGATGAGATTGTTGAGGTTGGTCTTAGAGTTAGTTATTGTATCAAGTGACTGTAGTAATTTAATAGATTTAAGGATGACATTTGCCGGGGGCATGGCTTGCGCGCCGGAGCAACATGGCGGACCAGGTGTGAGCTCCGCAACAACGCAGGACTCTTCTTCATTCAAAAACCTCACTGAACTGACTTTTCCGACGTTAAACTCCAGGCATGGCTCAAGGAGAATGTGGTGAGTCTCCGAGCCGCTTTTCACTATCATCCGCATCTGTTTTCAGCCCGTAGGCTGTGGCAGCAATCTTTCTTCAGCTTTTCCTAAGTATTGAACGATTTTTTGCTAGAAACAACTAAGGTGCTCTGTGTAATAAGTCAGCAAATGTTGCTCTTTGGGGTTTGTGATGAGTTAGAACCTACGCAGAAAAATCACGCTAATCGTTATTTTATTTTTATGGCTATGGCGGTGGCTAGACTGTGTATAGCCACAATGTGGTTGAAGCCAGAGGTACTAGCATAAGAAATGTGGAGAGCTAAATTCTATAATGTATTTTATTTTGAATATAATTTCTATAGTTTAAAGTCTGCGAAAAAGAAAAAATTAGGACTGAAAATTTGGCATCCTATGCTTCAACATCTAGACGTCTCGTTGCAACGACATTAATATCATGCCGTTTTGACCTATCTGGTAGTTATAATTTCAAGTGTATGTTATGAATCAATCCCTATGTCTGCCTATTTTGTTGTTTTGCCTACGATGAATACATTTTTTTTTTAAAAAGTGACTGTAGTCATTTAATAGATTTAAGGATGACATTTGCCTGGGGCATGGCTTGCGCGCCGGAGCAACATGGCGGACCAGGTGTGAGCTCCGCAACAACGCGGGACTCTTCTTCATTCAAAAACCTCACTGAACTGACTTTTACGACGTTAAACTCCAGGCATGACTCAAGGAGAATGTGGTGAGTCTCCGAGCTGCTTTTCACTATCACCCGCATCTGTTTTCAGCCCGTAGGCTGTGGCGGCAATCTTTCTTCAGCTTTTCCTACGTATTGAACGATTTTTTGCTAGAAACAACTAAGGTGCTCTGTGTAATAAGTCGGCAAATGTTGCTCTTTGGGGTTTGTGATGAGTCAGAACCTACGCAGAACAATCACGCTAATCGGTATTTTATTTTTATGGCTATGGCAGTGGCTAGACTGTGTATAGCCACAATGTGGTTGAAGCCAGAGGCACCAGCATATGAAATGTGGAGAGCTAAATTCTATAATGTATTTTATTTTGAATATAATTTCCATAGTTTAAAGTCTGCGAAAAAGAAAAAATTAGGACTGAAAATTTGGCATCCTATGCTTCAACATCTAGACGTCTCGTTGCAATGATATTATTATCATGCCATAATGACCTATCTGGTAGTTATAATTTCAAGTGTATGTTATGAATCAATCCCTATGTCTGCCTATTTTGTTGTTTTGCCTACGATCAATAAATAAATAATAATAAAGTGACTGTAGTCATTTAATAGATTTAAGGATGACATTTGCCGGGGGCATGGCTTGCGCGCCGGAGCAACATGGCGGACCCGGTGTGAGCTCTGCTACAACGCGGGACTCTTCTTCATTCAAAAACCTCACTGAACTGACTTTTCCAACGTTAAATTCCAGGCATGGTTCAAGGAGAATGGGGTGAGTCTCCGAGCTGCTTTTCACTATCACCCGCATCTGTTTTCAGCCCGTAGGCTGTGGCCGCAATATTTCTGCAGTCAGTTCTCTTTGATCTGCCCATTTTTTTCCCCACGTCTTTACAGGAGACTCACGTCTGAGCCCTCAGAACCGCTCAGTATGCCAAAAAATGTTTTTCTTAAAGAGACATTATTATATCTCCGCACAAGGATATATATATATACAATTATTTAGTTGCCACTTAACTTTTCAGTCAACACTTCCATACATGGAAACAAAGGCAAGTTTGTAGCAAGCTGGTGTTCGAGCAATGATCTTTGAGTGATTTGAGCTGGTGTTTCACAACAGAAGAAATCTGATTACAAGGTCTTCATCACAGGAAACACCTAATGCTCTCACCTTCTCCCGTTGTGGTGCTCACACTCTTCTTTCATGTCTGCTTGTAATATTCCTGAGCCTAAATAATGCCTAATCTGTTTCTTCTCCTGGAATAACTTTTGGACACTGACTTTCCCACAAATGTGTTCTCTTTTTGTGGCATTGGAATACTTCATATGATATTTTTTGAGATCCTTGTGTTAAATGGCTTAATAGTTATACTATAATTATATAACTCATGCTACGCTCTTTGATAGTATAACTTCCTCCTCAAAGATATGACACATTTTTTTATATACTATATTTTTTAGATATATTCATTCAACGTTCATAAGTAGACCTCTTCAGCATTCCACGATGGCTAGCGACCTTCACATAGCTAGATCTTCTTCCTCTGATGCTAAACAGAAAAGACAAAAAAATTACCCGCATCCCCTGATCTCTCCTTCCAAAATCCAGTTTTGGACTCTATATTAGATGAGGTATGTGGCCTACAACCTTTCATGTCCACTACTAATGTCAAGTTTTAATAAATTGAGTAGAGATGGATCGTAATGAAGGGAAAGGTTTCGGAACTTGAGCAGCGGGTCAGTGACCTACAAGATACTTCTTCAAAGATTAACATTCTAGAACAAGAAATCCACAAGTTAAAACTTCACGCGGAGGATCTTGAAAATCGCAATAGTAGAAATATTCTGCGCCTTTACGGACTTCCCGAAAATATTTAAGGTCCTGATATGGTCTCATTTCTTCAGAAGTTTATTCCTGAACTTTCAGATCTTAAGTCATCTTCATCTCTCCTTAATATACAAAGAGCACCTCGTCTTGGTCACCTACAACCTTCTTCAAGCAAACCACGTGGAATCATTATGCTCTTCTTGGAATTCACTGAACTCATGTGTGTTCTGAAGGCTGTAAAGCTTAAACGTTGTCTCATTTGGTCAGGCCTAAGTATGGGCGGAAAATCCGTTACGCTCGCGGATTTTGCGGATATTCGGTAAATTCGCAATCCGCGAGATTTGCGAATTTCCCGCAAAATCCGCAAATTCGCACGCAGCGGATTTTTTTTGCTGCGCGCGGCGTTGGTGATACAAGTTTTTGCGGCGCGCGGCGTTTATCATCGTTTGCCGAGTTGTTTTTCTCGATATTTTGCGAGTGCTGCGCCATTTTGGATCTTGCTGTGTGATCCCGCGGGAATTTGGCGAGCGCGATTACGTTATCGCGGCTTGCCAACTTGCACAGCGAGAGTTTGTCAACGCGAGTACGGCGAGATCACGTCTCACGGTACTTCGCAATTGCGAGATTTGAGATGCGGCGAGCAGCAACAATCTCGCACAAGCAAAAATATAAAATTTGCAATTCTGCACAAGAAATCCACCAGCAAGCAGCATAAACCTTCTTGAAATGATGATTTTTATCTGAATAACTCCTTAGGTTGACATTTGCCTGCACTTTTTTAGCGAGGAGTCCATTTTGGGGAGGGGGGTGGGAGGAAGGAAGTGCCCCACAGTCTTCAACTTCCTGTTCCTGTCCAGCAGGCTCCTCCCAGTGCTTTGTCCATCTCCTGGTCACTTTTCATTTGGATCTGGAACTGGAAGGATTACTTTTTGTGGATGCTGCTGGATATTTGGATTTGAGGCCTTTTTGACTTTCTTTGGATCACTGTTGGATTAGAAATTTTACAAGAAAGTTTGTTTGGGGCATTACGGTTGCTGCAACTACAATTTTGGAATTTTCGATTTTTGGGCTGTTTTGGGGCCTTTTGCCCAGGGGTACTCAGTGGTGGGTGGACTGAGTCTTTCTGTGGGTTGTCTTGAACTTAAACATCATAGAGGGCATGGATGGATTGGGATTGTGCTGATTTTTCAGTGATTTTCGTTTTTTGGGGCTGTACTTGTGGCTGTTAGATTCCACGTGGCCCAAGCACTGCAGGAACGTAGCATGCACCAGTCCCCTTCCCCTGCCCACTGGACACCCACAGGATAAACTCTATGGGTGCACCTGTGGACCTGAAAAGAGGGTGGTAAAGTTGAGGAGACACCAAGTCTTCCACCCTTGTAGGTAACAGGACACAGCTCCCTCGGTCTTTACGCTTCTGCGCCTATGTACAATCAGGGGAAAACAAAACCATTCATGTACACTGTACACTAATGTACCCAACCCCCTGTGACCATGCCTTAGCAAACACACAACCCTTCTCACCTGTGGCACATGCAGGCTCTGCCTCGTAAAGATGTGGAGTACTGCAACTTCAGAAACAATGTACTCCTGTCTCTGCCAGCCAGATACGACAATATGAACGCAACTTTTGCGGAATCATCAGGAAAGGCATTTGTTCTACACATAAAGTGAAGCTGGCACTGGTTCATAAAAGTACCAAATTTATCACTCTCTCCTGTGAATCTCTCAGGTGGAGCTAAAGGCACTGCTATAGGAGTTGAAACGGTCACAGCTATGGGTGAGCTGCTGCTTGCAGTACTAGCTCCTGCCCCTGCTGAGTACTGGAAGGTGGCTGGCTGTATCACGGGACCAGCTCCCCTATGCTGTGACTGTTCTCTGGCCCTTACCGCTACTAACTCCTGTTTAAGACCTACATTCTCCTGTTGTAACTCTTGCACTTGTGCCTGTAGGGTGTGTACAGCCCCCATGATATCCTGCATTGAGGAGCCCCCCGTACCCCCACCCATTGGATTCTGCTCCTCATCCATGCTCGTCCGGGCAGTGCTATATTAACGTGGGCTCGATATTCTGTTAGATTCCACGTGGCCCAAGCACTGAAGGAACGTAGCATGCACCAGTCCCCTTCCCCTGCCCACTGGACACCCACAGGATAAACTCTATGGGTGCACCTGTGGACCTGAAAAGAGGGTGGTAAAGTTAAGGAGACACCAAGTCTTCCACCCTTGTAGGTAACAGGACACAGCTCCCTCGGTCTTTACGCTTCTGCACCTATGTACAATCAGGGGAAAACAAAACCATTCATGTACACTGTACACTAATGTACCCAACCCCCTGTGACCATGCCTTAGCAAACACACAACCCTTCTCACCTGTGGCACATGCAGGCTCTGCCTCGTAAAGATGTGGAGTACTGCAACTTCAGAAACAATGTACTCCTGTCTCTGCTCTGGAGAACAGGGCAGTACTAGGGAAGGAGCTGTTTAGCGAAATGCCCTCGTACCAAAAAGTATAGTGTGGGGAAAAAGGTAGGCTTTGGCGAACAGCCAATACCAAAAAAAACCCGTTAATAACTAAAAGAACACGAAGGGACAAGGAGCCGGGAAACCCTCCGTTGCGCTATACTATCAGCGCGATCAAAAACAAAGCCGCCGCAGAGTGACCCAAAACGTCACTACCGCACACAAGGAGGCGAAGCGCAGTCTAACAGAGACGCGCTCGCGCTGGCAGCAAACATCGGGAACTCAGCGTATAAGACACGCTGGAGAGAACGGGAGCCCCCGAACCCTCAATGAAACAATACACGGAATACTGGGGCGAAATTAAGAAAGGGTGGACAACAAAGGGAAGGGTTACCTGGATACCGCTAACACACTAACAACAAACAACAAGTAACACGGGAAATGGGTCAAAAACGAGGCAGGAAAGGATCAAAAAGAAAACCCTCTTCACGAGCCCGTGAGAGGGGTTTGGACAGCTACAAAGGATTAAGGCAGCAGATGAGGAGGCTCTGCTCAGCACGTTTCAGCAACCAACAACCAGGAAGGGAATCCAAACACTGGCAATATCGAGCAATGAGCCAAAGGTAGGACTAGTTTTTATATGCCTATCCACGGTCATGTGATGTCAAGACATGGTCACAAAGATAGGACTATCTCGAATCCTAACAGTGGCCTTTTCACCAGGGGTATTTAAGTCTAGCATGGGCCTAGTCTTTCTGTGGGGTGTTTTGAACTTAAACATCATGGAGGGCATGGATGGAATGGGATTGTGCTGATTTTTCAGTGATTTTCGTTTTTTGGGGCTGTACTTGTGGCCTTTTCACCAGGGGTATTGAGTCTAGCATGGGCCTAGTGTTTTTGTGGGGTGTCTTGAACTTAAACATCATGGAGGGCATGGATGGAATGGGATTGTGCTGATTTTTCCGTGATTTTCGATTTTTGGGGGTGTTCATGGGGAGGGACAGGCCATGTGGCTGGGGGCCATTTTAAGTGCTGCTACAGGCCCTGGCCATGTGCAGGGAGGCAAGTGGCCATTTTGAATGTAGGCATTGTTGTTAGGCCTGCAACCATTTTGCCTCCTTTTCAACCTTTATGCCCAGGGGTAGTGAGTCTTGCATGGGCCTAGTCTTTCTGTGGGTTGTCTTGAATTTAAACATCATGGAGGGCATGGATGGAATGGGATTGTGCTGATTTTTCAGTGATTTTCGTTTTTTGGGGCTGTACTTGTGGCCTTTTCATCAGGGGTATTGAGTCTTGCATGGGCCTAGTCTTTCTGTGGGGTGTCTTGAACTTAAACATCATGGAGGGCATGGATGGAATGGGATTGTGCTGATTTTGCAGTGTTTTTCGATTTTTGGGGTTGTTCATGGGGAGGGACAGGCCATGTGGCTAGGGGCCATTTTGAGTGCTGCTACAGGCCCTGGCCATGTGCTGGGAGGCAAGTGGCCATTTTGAATGCAGGCATTGTTGTTAGGCCTGCAACAATGTTGCCTACTTTTCAACCTTTATGCCCAGGGGTAGTGAGTTTTGCATGGGCCTAGTCTTTCTGTGGGTTGTCTTGAATTTAAACATCATGGAGGGCATGGATGGAATGGGATTGTGCTGATTTTTCAGTGATTTTCATTTTTTGAGGCTGTACTTGTGGCCTCTTCACCAGGGGTATTTGAGTCTAGCATGGGCCTAGTCTTTCTGTGGGGTGTCTTGAACTTAAACATCATGGAGGGCATGGATGGAATGGGATTGTGCTGATTTTTCAGTGATTTTCATTTGTGGGGGCTGTACTTGTGGCCTTTTCACCAGGGGTATTTGAGTCTAGCATGGGCCTAGTCTTTCTGTGGGGTGTCTTGAACTTAAACATCATGGAGGGCATGGATGGAATGGGATTGTGTTGATTTTTCAGTGATTTTCGTTTTTTGGGGCTGTACTTGTGGCCTTTTCACCAGGGGTATTTGAGTCTAGCATGGGCCTAGTCTTTCTGTGGGGTGTCTTGAACTTAAACATCATGGAGGGAATGGATGGAATGGGATTGTGCTGATTTTGCAGTGTTTTTCGATTTTTGGGGGTGTTCATGGGGAGGGACAGGCCATGTGGCTGGGGGCCATTTTGAGTGCTGCTACAGGCCCTGGCCATGTGCTGGGAGGCAAGTGGCCATTTTGAATGCAGGCATTGTTGTTATGCTTGCAACCATTTTGCCTACTTTTCAACCTTTATGCCCAGGGGTAGTGAGTCTTGCATGGGCCTAGTCTTTCTGTGAGTTGTCTTGAATTTAAACATCATGGAGGGCATGGATGGGATGGGATTGTGCTGATTTTTCAGTGATTTTCGTTTTTTGGGGCTGTACTTGTGGCATTTTCACCAGGGGTATTTGAGTCTAGCATGGGCCTAGTCTTTCTGTGGGGTGTCTTGAACTTAAACATCATGAAGGGCATGGATGGAATGGGATTGTGCTGATTTGTCAGTGATTTTCGTTTTTTGGGGCTGTACTTGTGGCCTTTTCACCAGGGGTATTGAGTCTAGCATGGGCCTAGTGTTTGTGTGGGGTGTCTTGAACTTAAACATCATGGAGGGCATGGATGGAATGGGATTGTGCTGATTTTTCAGTGATTTTCGATTTTTGGGGGTGTTCATGGGGAGGGACAGGCCATGTGGCTGGGGGCCATTTTGAGTGCTGCTACAGGCCCTGGCCATGTGCAGGGAGGCAAGTGGCCATTTTGAATGTAGGCATTGTTGTTAGGCCTGCAACCATTTTGCCTCCTTTTCAACCTTTATGCCCAGGGGTAGTGAGTCTTGCATGGACCTAGTCTTTCTGTGGGTTGTCTTGAATTTAAATATCATGGAGGGCATGGATGGAATGGGATTGTGCTGATTTTTCAGTGATTTTCGTTTTTTGGGGCTGTACTTGTGGCCTTTTCACCAGGGGTATTGAGTCTTGCATGGGCCTAGTCTTTCTGTGGGGTGTCTTGAACTTAAACATCATAGAGGGCATGGATGGAATGGGATTGTGCTGATTTTGCAGTGTTTTTCGATTTTTGGGGGTGTTCATGGGGAGGGACAGGCCATGTGGCTGGGGGCCATTTTGAGTGCTGCTACAGGCCCTGGCCATGTGCTGGGAGCAAGTGGCCATTTTGAATGCAGGCATTGTTGTTAGGCCTGCAACCATTTTGCCTACTTTTCAACCTTTATGCCCAGGGGTAGTGAGTCTTGCATGGGCCTAGTCTTTCTGTGGGTTGTCTTGAATTTAAACATCATGGAGGGCATGGATGGAATGGGATTGTGCTGATTTTTCAGTGATTTTCGTTTTTTGGGGCTGTACTTGTGGCCTTTTCACCAGGGGTATTTGAGTCTTGCATGGGCCTAGTCTTTCTGTGGGGTGTCTTGAACTTAAACATCATGGAGGGCATGGATGGAATGGGATTGTGCTGATTTTTCAGTGATTTTCGTTTTTTGGGGCTGTACTTGTGGCCTTTTCACCAGGGGTATTGAGTCTTGCATGGGCCTAGTCTTTCTGTGGGGTGTCTTGAACTTAAACATCATAGAGGGCATGGATGGAATGGGATTGTGCTGATTTTGCAGTGTTTTTCGATTTTTGGGGGTGTTCATGGGGAGGGACAGGCCATGTGGCTGGGGGCCATTTTGAGTGCTGCTACAGGCCCTGGCCATGTGCTGGGAGCAAGTGGCCATTTTGAATGCAGGCATTGTTGTTAGGCCTGCAACCATTTTGCCTACTTTTCAACCTTTATGCCCAGGGGTAGTGAGTCTTGCATGGGCCTAGTCTTTCTGTGGGTTGTCTTGAATTTAAACATCATGGAGGGCATGGATGGAATGGGATTGTGCTGATTTTTCAGTGATTTTCGTTTTTTGGGGCTGTACTTGTGGCCTCTTCACCAGGGGTATTTGAGTCTAGCATGGGCCTAGTCTTTCTGTGGGGTGTCTTGAACTTAAACATCATGGAGGGCATGGATGGAATGGGATTGTGCTGATTTTTCAGTGATTTTCATTTGTGGGGGCTGTACTTGTGGCCTCTTCACCAGGGGTATTTGAGTCTAGCATGGGCCTAGTCTTTCTGTGGGGTGTCTTGAACTTAAACATCATGGAGGGCATGGATGGAATGGGATTGTGTTGATTTTTCAGTGATTTTCGTTTTTTGGGGCTGTACTTGTGGCCTTTTCACCAGGGGTATTTGAGTCTAGCATGGGCCTAGTCTTTCTGTGGGGTGTCTTGAACTTAAACATCATGGAGGGAATGGATGGAATGGGATTGTGCTGATTTTGCAGTGTTTTTCGATTTTTGGGGGTGTTCATGGGGAGGGACAGGCCATGTGGCTGGGGGCCATTTTGAGTGCTGCTACAGGCCCTGGCCATGTGCTGGGAGGCAAGTGGCCATTTTGAATGCAGGCATTGTTGTTATGCTTGCAACCATTTTGCCTACTTTTCAACCTTTATGCCCAGGGGTAGTGAGTCTTGCATGGGCCTAGTCTTTCTGTGAGTTGTCTTGAATTTAAACATCATGGAGGGCATGGATGGGATGGGATTGTGCTGATTTTTCAGTGATTTTCGTTTTTTGGGGCTGTACTTGTGGCATTTTCACCAGGGGTATTTGAGTCTAGCATGGGCCTAGTCTTTCTGTGGGGTGTCTTGAACTTAAACATCATGAAGGGCATGGATGGAATGGGATTGTGCTGATTTGTCAGTGATTTTCGTTTTTTGGGGCTGTACTTGTGGCCTTTTCACCAGGGGTATTGAGTCTAGCATGGGCCTAGTGTTTGTGTGGGGTGTCTTGAACTTAAACATCATGGAGGGCATGGATGGAATGGGATTGTGCTGATTTTTCAGTGATTTTCGATTTTTGGGGGTGTTCATGGGGAGGGACAGGCCATGTGGCTGGGGGCCATTTTGAGTGCTGCTACAGGCCCTGGCCATGTGCAGGGAGGCAAGTGGCCATTTTGAATGTAG